>NC_141695.1:907615003-908215003 GCF_964263255.1 Lissotriton vulgaris
AGGTTGGGGGACAGAAACAGATGACCAGTAGGATGCCAACGGTCATTGCAGCCAGACTTTGGGCCTGATCTAGAGATTGGCAGAGAAGGTACTGTGTTGCAACTGTTACTGAGCACCCTCTCTGCCAAAACCTTGGCCAGCCCGCCTGATTACAGGCAGGTGGACTTAAGTATGTCAGCAATGGAGACTAGTCAGGCTCCATAACTGACATACTCCTCCAACGGAATGCAGGGTGTTGGAGGTTTACATACAACACTACCGCCCAGATTTAGAGTGGACGCTGTGATATGTGTATTTTGTTGTTTGTAACCCCTAAGTAAAACCCTACTATGTGGGACAGTAAAAAAGAAATAATGACTCCCACACCATAGGTGGCAACTCATATGTTGTGGGAGTAATTTGTTTATGTTTTTTTTAAACAAAATCCCACTTTGGGGGTTTAGTTTTTAAAAGAGCAAAACCTTGTTAAAAGTTTGACAGGTGGCTGTCATGTCTAACTGAGCCATCCGTCAAACCTTTAAAACATAGACAGGAAATGTGGTTCCTGCTAATTACTAGAGATGTCTGCAGGGCCATCAGACATCTTTAAATGTGAAGTACGGATCCTGTGTCACAGTAATGGAGTATTTTACTCCGGTGCCCAGATGGAGTAAATACCGTACTCTGTGCTCCAGATCTGGCCCTTTGTGATGGGAAGGGGAAAATGGGTGGCAGGGAATGCAGGCAGTGTAGAAGACTTTTTGCCTTTGCTAGAATGAGGAGAGGTGCTACTACTGTATCCAGTGGCTGAAAGAGGCTTCACAAAGACCCGTTCTGCATATGCAAGGCACAAGTCCTAAAACAAGTGGTGGGGACTAACCTAGTTAGGCAGTATGCAGGTGACATCACAGCGCATGACATCAATGGCGCATGACATCATACATGGCATCACAGGAATTGACATCATAGAAAGTGACATCACAAGCCACGACTTTACAGTAAGTGGCAACACAAGAAGTGACATCAGATCTAAAGCCCTCACATATATGTTTAGCAAGTCTATCATGTGTACGTTTGAGCGCATTCCATGGATAATAGCACAGTGAGATATGGAAGCTGAAATGTGACTTCTACACCTGGTAGTCCCCCAGTTTTATGTAACACATCCTGTACATTAATTTACAAATGTAGGTAATATATTGTATAAGTAATATGCAGGGCTCTGAAACTCTGCATTGGGATGAGTAGGGCTATGCAAGAAAAAATAGTGGTACTTAAATAATTGTATCGCCTCCTCAGGGGCAGTAAGCTCTATTTATTTACAATTTGTTTTGTGTAAATACTGGGAAAGACCAACACATCTGACATTCTTACAGTGCATGCATAGCTCCTAAACCAGGTCTGAACAAAGTAAAATGCTGCAGGCATATTCTCAAGGAGCTATCGCTGAGTTAACAGCACTTTATTGCAGCCAAAGTCATGATAAACTTATCACCCCATTCACAAGCTGGTGCCAACAGCCCAAAGCACCAGTTTACCTGCGATAACAGCCGCAAAAAACATCACCACAGATGACCCCCGCAACTTTCGCTAATGAGATGCAGAGTAGGCGTTCCCGAGCAAAAATCTGCAACAACACCACTCAGAAACATACTCAACGACCAGCCAGATCGTCGATTCGACCACAAAACATGCGCTAAGGCGTGCTAGCAGCGGGAAACTAACACCTGCTCTGACCTGGTGTAAAGTCGGACCACGACCTGCACCACAAAAGGGAGCCCAGCCCACAGCCGCAACTGAATGGCAACAGATGCCATGGAGCCACTGATCATGTAGCTCGGAGCCCCAACAGGACCACAACACCCACCACCACCACCCCAGGACTGCCCTCCCTGGGCCCCCAGCCCCTCCCCCCCCCTCTACCCGGGCCAAAGGCATGCCACACCAGCTATACGGAATCATGTACCAAATAATCTGCCTGATGTCACAAAATCACATCACATGCATGTGTCTTCACAAAAATGAGCCTCACACATTCACCTTCGAATCAACAAATGAAAATGCATTCAACTAAACACAGAACAGAAATGAAGACACTTGGCAACTGCCCTGGGGAAAATTGGCAGGTCACAGCCTCCAAGACGAAAATCACGATGAGAAGGTATATCTTGCGCACATCAAAGGACAGAGAGAGAGCGAAGGAAAGAGAGCGATACAGAGAGAGAGAAAGAGAGAGAGAGAGATACAGACAGAGAGGGGAAGAGAGAGATATACGGACAGAGAGGGGGAGAGAGAGATAGATGGAAAGAGAGGGGGAGAGAGACACAGATAACAGAAGAGACAGACAAAGAGAGAGAGTGCCGACACTGCGCACCCAAGCCACACTGCTCACCTGCTGCCACCGGTATGTCTCCAACCACATGCCGGTATATAGTGCAGTTCACCTGGTCCCACATCTGAGATGGACCCTTCATCTGAAACAGAGTCCAGATACATGAATGGCACAGTACATACAATAGCACACAACATCATCGCCTGTCCGCCCCTGCACACCCAGGCAGCTGCACCTCAGCCCCTCCCGCCACCCAGCGATGCATGCCCGCCCCGGCGAACCCAGGCAGATGCACCCCAGCCCCTCCAGCCGCCCAGCGGTGCATTCCCGCCCCTCCGCACCCAGGCATCACTGCTCATCTTCTGCAACTGGCGTGTAGAAAAGAGGAACCACCACGTGCCATGCAAGCCACAAGCCCAGGGTCCGTGGGCATGGCACCCTCCACATCATGCAGCCCTGCTCTGCAGGCCACCAGGTCTCCCTTTTGATTCTGGGTCTTAATTTCGCCATGGCAGAGGACACACCAGTGCACCCGGCATCATCGCAGGCTGCACACCCTCTCAGCCTTATGGATTCCACTAACTCTGTGATCCAGGAGGTGATGCCACGTAGTCGTAGGCCCGCGTTGCCCACTGGCTCAGGCCTACACTGCGGTCCATCAAGGCACACAAAACCTGAACTGTCTGGAACGCCGGGATGGGGCATCATCGCAGGCTGCACACCCACTCAGCACTTAAGGTACCCCTACCTCAGTGCACCAAAAGGCACCGTCCCGTGCCGCAGTGTATCCGGTGCCACCAAGTCTGTGCCCCACAAGTCATGGACCCTCTATCAATGGGTTTTGTGGTGTGGACGCCATCATGTCACCTTCGGGCCGGCGGAATGTGATGTTGCAGGCCCCTGGGCCCCCATGCCTACATGCACACCACCCGGATACACCTCAAGAGAGGTTGGTAATGGCATCGAGCACGTGCGCCCGGCCCTTTTTATTGGCAGGGTCAAATGTCTTGTGACGCATGTGCTGGATGGGTGTGGCGTGGGTGTAAACCAGCCATGAGTGAGTGGCTGTGGCATGCTGAAAATTAGACCTGTGGTCAGCACATCACTTCAGAGAAGTCCTGGCACATGTAGCGTTGTCATCCCCCCTGTGTGCGTAGGCGTAGTGGGCTGGCCTGCCGTATGCCAGTCTAGTGTAAGGGTGTGAAGATTGACCCCGGGGCTCTGGGCGTTGTTCCATATGGGGCTGGAAGTCACAAATGTGTGTGTCCCTGTTGTTACGTCGGCCCCACCCGGACAACATTCGGCAACATGTCACGCTGTGACCCAAGTCCAAGGACATGAGCCACATGGACGTAAGAGGGATTCACTGACCCTGCATTCATCCATACAACCACACTTGTAAGACCATAGACACAACACATCTGTGTATTCGGAATGTTTAATGCACATTCAGTAGAGTGTTGCATCTAGAGCAGAACAGGGCCATGCACACCCCACTTAACAATGTTGGCCCTTAGAGGGCCAGCCAGAGTCCTTCAGGGAATGACAAGTCCAAAGGAAGAAGAAGTGTTCAGTCCGCAGTCTGAATGCTGTGTCATTGGCGAACACACAGTATATGGCAGCCCATGTCGAGGTCCAAGGTGAGTGTCGCAGGGTGAGTCAGGGGACAGTGGAAGGTGATGATGCAGAGAGCAGAACCAAGCAGAAAATGGCGGAGATGAATGCTACTGCGTCCTTCTTAGCACAAATGCGGTTTCATCCGCATCTTCATCCTCTGCTGTTCTATGTGCCTCACGTGTGGGTGGTGCTGGCCTTTCTCCAGCACTCTGTGGCAGTGACACGTCAGGGGCCCGAGGTGGAATATCTGCCACACTGTGTGGCACAGACACTTCAGGGAGCGGAGATGTGGATGTAGTGGTAGCAGCAGCATGCATCAGCACCAGGCCTTGTGGCAGCATTGCCATGAGGATGGTTTTGAGGTCAATGATGAACCCAGGTACCACTCGCTGGTGTGCAGCCATGGCAGCTACTCTTTCCACATTGATCCGCTCCATGGTGTCCATTAACCTCCACATGTGCCCCAACTCCCGGATGACTTTGCTAGAGTCAATCTGACTGGACAATTGTTCTAGTCTCTGAGTCAGGGCTCCAGCGATGTCAGCCATGGTCCGTTGGAGACATGGAGTGGACTGTGGGTGTCTGATCGAAGCCCACCCGCACCTGTTCAGCCAGCTGCTCCTGGCATCCCAACACACGGCGTTGGAAGGCCATGTGTTATTTGTGGGGGTCCTGGGAGGCAGCCATGGTGGTGGGTGCTGCCTGCTGGTGGTCTGTGCAGGGGGTGGTTGTCCTTGTTGCAGCTGAGCTGCCCTGCTCCCGGAGGTGGGCTCTGGAGGCTGTCAATGAACTCTTGGAGTGCGTCGGAGTCGAAGCTGTGGTGGTCCTCTTCATCATCAGAGAAGAGAAGGTCAGGCTGCTCTGCAGGAGGTGTTGACTGTCCCTCTGCAATGTGAAAGGGAGATGCAGCTTACCAATGTGTTTACATGTATGTTGTTGCATTGTCCATGTTTACATACAGACTGCATGACAGTGTACATCGTGGCTGTTTGGGAGGAGCTGCCTATTTGCTGGGGGACAGTGGAAATTTTAACAACAGGCATGTGTGTGTTTGTACTTGTATATTGTCAACTCAAATTTCCCTGCAATGCCAATTGTGATTGGCCAGTGTTTACAACCCGTCGGCAGAAGTTGTGTCCCCCACCCCAGTACCTGGTCATTACTCACCCTACTGCTGTTATGTCTGGTCATGTTGAGCAGAGTCCGGTACCCCGACCCCAACCACCGTCTCCCCACTGATGACTGTGGACACCATTTCCTCCATCTCGTCCAGCTCCTCCTGTGGCGCAGGACTCCCACCTCCAGTCTGCATTGCTGCCTTCCTGTTGTTAGCGAGTTTCAGCTTGGTTTTACGCTTGATGTCATTCCAGCGCCTCATGACCTCTTCCATTGTCCTCTTCAGCACTCCCACTGCATTCACCTTGTCCACGATGGACTGCCATAGTCCATTTTTGGTTGGCAATGACACAGTGGAGGTGACGAACAGTTGTTGATGGTGTTCGACCACCTCTGTTATCAGGATCCTTTTTTCCTGCGGACTGAAGAACTTCTTCCTACTCTTCTTCTCCTTGGCCTTCCCTGACCCCGAGGTCCCAGGTAGGTCCTCCGGGGGGCTTGTGGGGTTCTGGTTCTCCTCTGTACTTGCTCCGGCAACATCCATTGTCCTTCGCTGTTGTTTGGCATTTGTTTGTCAGGTTTTTTTTCTACTTTTATGGTGATTTTTCCCACCTGACGTGTGTGAATTGCAGGCCTGGAGCTGGATTTTGCTGATTTTTGTATCGCAATTGACCTCATTGCAGCTTTATTTAAGTTCATGGTTCACATTTTTGCTGCGTGGCATTGATTTTAACGCGGTCAGTTGACGCGTTATCTGGAGACTATTGCATGCTTCATTAACACGGCGTAATTTTCCCATGATAGACTGCGATGTTGGAAGTTGCGTTAAGTTACTATTGCAATGGTTATCACACATTCTTGAGAATGTGCCCCAGCCTCTCTTAAGTATGTGTAAAGTTTTTCCCCTCGGCTTCATTTGCATCAGGTGTGAGGCTCCAGACTGTTCCCAGCCGAGAGACTCGAACTCGATCAAAAGGAGGCCTGATGACCCCTCAAATTCGGCCTTTGTTATGGTCCAGCTGGAGTCTAAAATTAGAAAGTCCCATTCACCTGAATGTTGTTGCTTGTTGCAGATGCAAAGCAGACAATGTGCAGGCGCTGCTGAAAGTGTCCCAGTGTTTGGAAATTACACCGGGACGAGTTCAGCACCTTATTCAGTGGGGCACACATTCTTGGCAGGCTGGACGGCGCTCACCCTGCCAAAATCACCCTATGAAAATAGTGGTGAACGCCGTCCACCCGCGTGTAGTCCCGACTCGTGCCCTGTGCATATGTATATTTGTTGTGCACTGTGTATTGTGTTGTGTGTGTGGAATGTAATGACAATAGCTCTCACCAGAAGACAGCAAAAGCTGTATGTAGGCGACGCCTATAGAATAGCTTTTCTTTACCAACGTACAAGTAAAAGACTTAAAACTTCCCAGCCCTTGAATTAAAACGTAACATTTTATGAGACTCTACGTTACAATAAATACTTGCAAATAAACAGACTTTACAAAAAATATGGCTATGAGGGTAGTAGTAGTCGGTCAGTGTCTGCCTGGCTATTTTTTTTTCTTTTAGAAAATGAAGGGCTTGCATTCTGGAGTCTGGAGTCAAATGGCGCTCTTTAACTGATCATTAAAACGTGCTTTCTTTTAGAGCAGAAGCACGTAAATGTGATGCTTAAATGTATTTAATGAACTTGTTAATGAAAAAGGCAATGTTCTTACAGTTAACTAAGCTAAAGCATCTAATTCCAGACTTAGGCAGCTTGGAAACCTAATTCACTCCCCTCTCCCTCCTCCCACCGCCTCCCCCCTGCGCCCCCTCCTTTCATCTCCCCATTTGCGATGAAATACAAACCAGCAGCAAATGATGATTTAATTGTGAGTAAATGCAGGCAAGTCGTTAAGGGCCTCGCTATCTCCATTAACGCATTTTTATTTCCCTGTGATAATTTATGGGCCGTCCTAAAACGGACCTGCGTGGCGCGAAACTTGCAGCAGCGCTGGAAGAGAGAAGTGCTGCGTTTATAAGTGCGTCTGTCTTAGTAACACGCTGCATATTTTTATTGGCGCCTTTATTGAATTTGTTTCGATTCTTATGTTCATGCTTTATGCAGTGTACCTCGAAACGTGGTAGGATACTAGTAGCAGAGATCTGCCCAGTAGCCGCTATTCGAGGGAGAGCTGGGGCGGTGGGACAGGGCGGGGGAGGGGCAGGGTTGGGGGCAGTAAAGTCCAGCATACGGCCGAACGGAAGTAAAGAAATAAATAAGACAAATTACATTGCACGCGCTGCATCGCCATTTGGAAAATGTAATTAGTTTATTTATTTATTTCTTTACTTATCCTGTTCGGCCATATGCTGGAGTTTACTACCCACCACCCTGCTCCTCCCCCGCCGAGCCCCAACGCCCCGCAGCATTCCCTCGAGGAGCCGCTACTGGATCTGCGCTGAGGGGTCCAGCAGGGACTCCTCTCCATGAGACTTCGTTGCCACCTTCGAGGGTAGCTCGTTGGCTCAGCATATATCCGTACGGCTACAAACTCGCAGGGCGCAAAGCACGATGGGCCAGATGTACGACCATTGGAAATTGCAAGTCACAATTTGCGAGTTGCAATTTCCAATGTACAACAGTGTCTGAGACATTGTTTGCAATTCCCAATGGGGTCGCAAATTGCATGCCTCATGAAAATGAATGAGGTTGACGCAATTTGCGACCCCATTCGGAATGGCGGGCACTCCCAGGGATGGTGGACTGTTGGGGTCAGCAGACCTCAATGTCTGGGACTGCTTTTAAATAAAGTAGCGGTTTTTTGTACATTTTTAGGGCTTGCGCCCTGCGTTGCACTGGGCAGCAGTGCTCGCAGCGTGAGCCCTTTAGTAGGGGAAAAATGGGGTTTGGAGCGCACACGATCGTGCGTGTGCTTTTCCTATTGTGGGCAGCTATTGGCCTTTGCGTGCGTCTTTTTATAAAAACTGCACGCAATTGGCCAAAGGCGGGCGCGTTGCTCCGCCCATGGCCTATTGGTGTCTACTACGCGCTTGGTGTGGGTAGTAGACACCCATAGGCCATGCCTCGCAGTGGCGCGAGTGCGCGCACCACTCGTGAGCTTCTGTTTTGCTTTGGATCCATTTCACTTTGAAGCAACCCGCAGGAGCCGGCTCCAGCGTCAGCCTTCAGCAAGAGGGCAGTTGTGCACCTGGATACTTCCATTCCCTTT
Source organism: Lissotriton vulgaris (assembly GCF_964263255.1). Taxonomy (NCBI): domain Eukaryota; kingdom Metazoa; phylum Chordata; class Amphibia; order Caudata; family Salamandridae; genus Lissotriton; species Lissotriton vulgaris. The sequence goes on from NC_141695.1 coordinate 907,623,257, forward strand.
GTGCTTGTTGTTGCTTGCATGTGTCTGCGACCAGGACAGTTGAGTTTGGTTTGCCTGGCGAGAGAGCTGTGGTGGAGGTCGGCTATGCAGGAAGAATATTTTTTTTTGTGCTGACCGAGCAAGAAGAAAATTGTGTTGCTTATGAGTATGTGTGTGGGACTCAAGACTGGCAGTGCATTTTGTGTCATAGTCACTTGTGTGTTAGAGCTAGGACGACCACTTCTTGAATGGGGAGGGGCAGGGTTGGGTGGGTCCACTACGGTCCACAAAGGGGGCTTGTGTTTGCCTCATTGCATGGATATGACTGCTTTAGTCTGTTCTCATTGGGGTGCCTCTCGGTAAGTTTTACATGTGCAAACCGAGGGCATTGAGATGTCACACGTGGTGGAGCTCGGAACTTGTTGGCGGGCTCCGTGGTTGGGTGTCTACTACGGTTCACAAAGGGGGCTTGTGTTTGCCTCGTTGCATAGACATGGCTGCTTTCTTCTGCTCGCATTGGGGTGTCTCTCAAGGAGTTTCACACGTGCACACCAAGGGCATGGAGATGTTGCACGTGGTGGAGCTCGGAACTTGGCAGCTGTGGCACTGTTTTGGCAGGCTCCGTGGTTGGGTGTCCACTACGGTTCACAAAGGGGGCTTGTGTTTGCCTCATTGCATGGACATGGCTGGTTTGGTTTTCTCGCATTGGGGTGTCTCTCGGGAAGTTTCACACGTGCACACCGAGGGCATGGAGATTTTGCACGTGGTGGAGCTCGGAACTTGCCAGCTGTGGCACCGTGGTGGGGGCTCCGTTCTGTGAACCCTGGAGGCAGTGGCTGGCGCTTGGGGTTTCCACAGGGTGTAGATCCATTTAAATGGATTTTGTGTTGCGAGATGGTGTGGGGACGAGCTCTGGGTGGTCTTCTCTCGGACATCTCAGCTCCATCTTCAGCAGTGGTTGCCCCTTCTTGTGTCTAAAGTAGTTTTGCATTTTTTAATTTACAATGTTTTGATTTGTAGGGGGTCAGCAGGGGCCAGGGAAGTGTATTTTTTGTTTTGTACCTGATAAGTGGCCCCATGTGTCGCAATATGCACTCCTGTTTGTTGTATGCGCCCGTCCATGTTGTCTACCATCGTTCTGTCTGTTTGCTTTCTCGCCTAGTCACACACTGGCTCCACTTCTGCTTGCCCGCCCCCATCTCTTCCGCCTCTGTGGTCTTTCTTTTCATGCACGGTTCCTGCGTCTCTTTGTTTTCTGCACCGGTTCTTTCCCTGTGTACCATTCCTCTCCCTCAATGTAGTTGTCTGCCTTTCCTTTCTGTTGGCCTCTTTCATTTCCATTTGGCAAGAACCCCCCGCACGCCCCCACCCCCCACCTTAATGACTATAAAGGCTATAATATGCTTCATTCTCACTTATCTCCGTGTTTCTTTACAGTGGGCTTCCTCCAAACCTGGGAAGTTGAGTTGAGCCGATAACAGACCGGAGTGAACTTGTGTTAAAATAATAGGTTTTAAAAAAAAGTTTTTTTGTGAAATTTAAATCGCAACTTGAGAAATATAATAAGTGTTGCTACAAATTTCCCTTCCAAACTTTGGCGAGGGGCTCATATCATTTTGTATTTCGAAATTGGTTGCATGGTCTTCAGTAGAAGCAATGCTGCTTACCACCCCATCACCTAATATAGTAGCTTCTGTGTGTGCCCTGTAGCACCCTGATTGTGTTTGTACGTATAGGGTTATTTGCTGTTGTGGAACTCTCTTCTCGCTCCTACATAGCATTTGAAAATACAGGATCCACAAAACTTTTGTGCAAAGCAAGTATGACACATTATGCCATTTGAAAAATGCTGCTTTTATGAAGTAGGTCTCTATCACATTGTATACAACCCAGGCACACGACTTGCAGGATATTTTGACCTACTAAACATTAGTGAAAACCTGTCCACACAAATGCACACCGCATAATTTCACTACACAACACATTTCACCATCTACTAATTCCACACCACAGACATTCACTACACATTATTCCACAACATGCCACATAATGCCAATCCATCAAATTCAAATCCTCATATTTCCACTTCGCTCCATGTTACATAATTACACTTCCCATACCACTCCATGCCACATAATTCCATTACACGCAACACAATTCAACTCCAAATATTTCCACTACACATAATTACACTACAGCCTACATAATTACATTTCACTCCACATATTTACACTCCACATATATCCACTCAGCTCCAAAACACATAATTACACATCAAAATTCAACTCAACAACGTGCCCCATATTTACACTCAACATAATTCCACACCATGCCACACCCCACAATTCAATGTCACACAATTACATACCACACAACATATTTACACACCACTCGATACCACATAATTACACTCCACATAAATCTACTCTATGCCACATACCAACACTCTCCCTCATGTATTCATCATTCTGCATAATTCAAGAATACAAGTAAATGTGAGACCTATTGCATTGCAAATGCTTGTTTTTAATGCAGCCCATTTCCTTAAAGGTACATGGGATGTATTTAAAAAAAAAAAGTCACTTTTCGTTTTAATTTTTTAAGGGCTGGCAGTGGTGCCTGGGCAACTGCCTGCCCTTAAAGAATGTTTGTGCAAGCATTCTCAAAGGGGAAGGGGTCCCTTGGGGACCCCCTTCCTGTTTGCGAGTGCTTTACTACCCTTCTGAGAAAGGTGGTAAACTGCGAGTCACAAATTATTTGCGACTCGCAAAATAGGGTTAGTACATGGCCGACTAAAACCCATTTGTGCATGCAAAAATCTGTAGTACATCTGGCTCGATAACACAGGTCTGTTGAGCTATTGCGCTCAACTGCGATTCTCTAATAAGAAATTACAAGCAATTTTTTAAATCAAAACTGGCTCCTTTTTCAAACAGAAATGGCAGTTTATTTGCCCACACTCACATTCCAAATGGTTATCTTAAGTGTACTTCATTTGAGACACTGAACAGTAGTGTGGGCCCAGGTGTAAACAAGGAAAATTGCCCTTTTCATTGTTGTTGAAGTAGTAAAATGCAGCAAATATCAGTGCTCAATGGGCCCCTCAGTGCTCTGGACCCTGGTGCACTGCACCTGCTGCACCAATGGTAGCTATCCCTTTGGCTCTCAAAAAACATGCTCTGGTCAGGGCTGCTTGTTGGAACACAGAGCACAGTCCATTAACATTCAGGAGCAACCTGTATGTCCAGGAATCACTAAGAGGTGGGCAAACTATTAGAGGGAGCTGAGAGAGAGAAATGGAGGCATGACAGAGATGAAAGAGCAGGTAAGAGGCAAGGATGTGAGAGAGAAGTGAGTGACAAAATGAGCTAGAAGAGAGAAGAAAACTAGGAAGGAAGACGAGTAGAGGAATAGAAAACGGGTAGAACGAGCTAAGAGAACAGGGAGGGATGCATACAGAAAAACATGAAATGATGGGAGAGAATGGCAAAGGGGAGTATATGGTGTTCAAGGGAAGGAGATAAAAGAAGAGAGAAGGGAAGAGTTGTGATAGGAGAGAACAATTAAGGGAGAGCAAGAAGAGAGGAAAGATAATGGAGATGGGCTGAAAGGAGAACTTCCGAAGCAATGATTTTGAGGCTGAAAGAGAGAAAGCAAGAACAAGCATGTCTCGCATTTGCAAGAGTTAGAGCTATTGGGATTGTAAATGAAAATGTATTTTACCTATGTGTTTTGGTTTACAGTGCAGTGACCTTTGAGACCTTAAAGGTGTTTAGCGATGCAGTATAATATCCTGGATGCTATGTCAATAGGGATTGAATAGCTATACAATAACTATACAGTGGGTCTTGCTGTCTGATTCAGGAATGCATGCCCCAACTACGGGCCTAGGTTTTTTTTGCAGTAGGGCAGCACAGCAGGCCTTGCTGCTGTGCTGCCCTATGGCAAAACAAAAGGGCAGGAATGTGCCCTATCTATGAGATATGGCTCATTCCTGTCCTTTTCCCCTGCAGTGGTGCACAATGGACTACTGTGCACCAACGCAGGCACCTTTGCACCATGTTGTAAAGGTGTCTGCGTTGTGAGATTATTATTTTTGTGCAGGTAGGGGGTGTACGTTTTTGGCGCTGCCTCAGACTTATGATTTCTCGTAAATCTGGGGCACTGCCAAAAAGCCATAGATGTTGCGGGGAACACCTCCAGCAACAAACATGGAACACCCCTTTCATGCAGTTTTCTGAGTGAAAGTGGCACATATTCATAAGGCTATGAAAAACCATTTAAGGTGGCTTCACTGGCCTTATAAATATGCCTGTGGCCCATTGAGCCACCAGAACGTCAAAAAAGTGACATTCCGGTGGCGCAACAGTGCCGGTATGAGGCCCTACATTTTTAGATGACTTTGCAATATAAAATAGTGACCACTGTTATTAGTTGGCATTTTATTATAAACACAGGATTTTCCTTATTGATTTTTAATGCACATACATACTTCAAAGTCAAAAAATCTATTAGCAACAACTGAATTTTGTGGTAAGACAAAAAAACAGCGCACATAGATGCCAAAGACAATCCTGAACACATATCAGATGACACAAAACAGCCTATAATAATGGGGCTATAGTGCACTTTAGAGTGGCAACATGCTGTTTTACTTAGGCCTAAAAAAATAATACAATAGATAAAGACATCTGAACATAAAATAGACTCTTAAGGATAACCATTAACCATTCCAGCATGTGAATATTGACAGTGAGCTACACTAAAAGAATATGTGCTCAATCTCAACATTGTCAATTATTATTGTAGCTTGCAACAGCCTAATGCAACATGAAAATTTAGCACTTAGACAAACTAAAACTTTACAGTATGTGGATTTCCTAGGTTTGCAAGCCCAGACGTTTTCAGCAGTGAGGCAATCACAAGTTCCTAGTCAGTAGAGAGAGAATAACAGGGAGGAATGAGAGAAGTATGAATGGATGATACACTAGAAGCATATTCCAAGGATAGCTGACATAGGACATAATGTAATGTCCTCAACGTTTCGACCCTGTGATCAAGTGTTATTCATAATACATCATGGCGGGTCTTCCTCAGGACTAAAACAGACCAAAAGGGCAGCCTTAAATGTATTCAAAGAAAAACGCATATGGTGTGTCCAAAACGGTATCCATTCGTAATGTAACATGACATCCCAGACCCCAGCCGATGTTCACTTGATGCGGGGATGGGGGTATTTTCACCCTCCTTCCATTGTAGTCCTCTTCGCCTAATCGTCGCTTCATTTAAAATATATAGCAGCAGCTCCTCTCTTGTCTGCTGTCCTCCTGCATGTGTCAGCTATCCTCGAAATGTAAAGAAGACTTACAGCCTGATTCATCAAGCCGAACTCGGCTCGCAAAGGGCCAGATTCTGAGAATCTGGCCCTTTGCAAGCGCTATTTTTGCATTTGGGATTCATCATCCCAAATGCAAAAATCGGTAATAGCGATTTCGCAATTTTGCGAGGAATTACATTTAAGGAATCTCTATTTGAGATTCCTTAAATGCAATTCATCATCCATTTAAAAATTGCGAATTCGCAGTTTCGGCCCGCTATTTACCGCGAGGTCAAACCTCGTGGTAAATAGCAAAAACTTAGAAAAATGCTTTTAAAAGCATTTTTCTAAGTTGCGTGTTACACACACACATGTCCTTAGGACATGTGTGTGCGCAACACCTGTTGAAAAGTGCATTTAAGGGGTGCTACAGGGTGTCCTTTGGACACCCCTGGCACCCTTCAAATCGCAATCTTATTTGCGATTAGCAAATTGCTAATCGCAAATAAGGAATACTCCCCATTCATTCCTATGGGCCCTTTGGCCCATAGGAATGAATGGAGAGTTATTCCTTATTTGCGATTAGCAATTTGCTAATCGCAAATAAGGAATCTGTAGGAATCGCAGTTAATTTTGCGATTCCTACATGAATCCCGTTTTGCGAGTCTGTAATAGCGATTCCTTATGAATCGCTATTTCAGACTCGCAAAACGGGTCTTTCATGAATCTGGCCGTTAAGGATACAGTGAACAAAACGTTTTTGGTACATTTTGATTGGTTGTGGTTCCAAGGTCTCATGTTTGTGTATGTGATCACTGGGAAATTTGTGATTTTTACTATGTATATGTTGATGTGATGAATTGTTCTTTATGTTCTCTGGACTAAATAGAGAAACATGTTTTGATACATGAAAAATAATATACTTAAAACAAGTTAATGGTTAGGTTGTGTCAGTGGTTTTTAGATATTTTTCTTTAAAGATTTGTGTTTTTTTTTGTAGGAGAAGTTTCACACATGTTTGAGGGATCATATACAGGCCCTTCTAGTATTTAATGTTTAATGAAAAACATTATTTTTAAATTCCCCTTGAGGGGGTATTTTGTTCACCTGACAGAACAGTTTGTAGCTCATAACTGTATAACCAGGTTCTGAGGGACACAGGGTAACCCCATTACATTTAATGGTGCTGCAGCTGAAAGCAGCAAATGTGCTTTCTATGGGCAAGTACTGCAACCTGGGGGGTGGGAAACAGCAGTGCTCAGCTGTTAAGGGTGACAGCATGGTATGCGCTTGTACATATGTTATGCAGCTAAATGCAGTGCTTGTTCCACCATTCAGCACGTCTCCTTCTTGGGATGAAGGCAGAACATGCTTCCACCTGAGGCTGACCCTGTTATAACACTGCCACTGCATCATTTATGGATTAGATGTTATGTGTTCCACAGACTGCCCTTGTTGAATTCCAATGTCAGATCTCACCCCTTCTTTCATCTGAACTGTTGACTTCCTATGTGCATGGGAAAAAGAAAGCTTAATGTACTTGTTTGATTGATGAGAAGTGCGTGCACCAACCTTGCTCTGACAAATTCCTCCTCTGATCTCTCCCTTCTGTTGTATCAGAGGAAGCAACAAACAGCAAGGTGATAGGTAGAATGCTTAAATACATTTTATCTACTGGCTGTTATTTCAGGCCACAGCACAATCCATAATTCTTTCATCCACGATGTCAGGGGCCCACTTTATGCAAATCATTAATGCCCCTGCTCCTTATGACACCAGTCAATCCCGAAGTGCCAGACCAGAAAAGAACATCAGCAACACCAGACTATTTTTACCCTGTGCGGGCCTCATCAGTAGGGTTCAGGCAGAGTTATGGGGCACAGTGAACATGTGACCCATGACTGAGCATACCCATTGAGCATAGCACGTAATTCGCAACAAACAACAAGGTGATAGATGGAATGCTTGAAGTAACCTCAGCCTTTGGTAATCACCTGGAGCTGCGTTCCACACCATTGTTTTTCAGCTACCCTTCTCCTTGCTGCTTGAGGGAACAAAGAAGGAGCCTCTGCAAGCGTCATCTGATGTTTCCCTGTGACAGACGAGGGCGCTTTGAAGTTAATAATTTTTCAGACACTGCAAAATGGTTATCCTGCCAGAGGAACAGAAATACCTCCCCACACCCAGGCTTCTGGGAGCAATTTTTCACACCAGATTTATGGCTGCAGCTGGAGGCGCATGCCAATCAGCCTCCAGAGGCTGTAGGTAGAGAAAGGGTAAATTCCTAAAAGTACCTTTTCTTTAATATTCATCAATAATCAGACTTCACTAGTTAATTGGGCTTTTAATAAATATTACAAATAGTCAAAGAATTAAATTGCTAGGTTTTTCCTAGCCGTAAATAGAATTATTAAGTGTAATATTGTAGCCCACTGTTTTTCTATGGAACAGTCATTTTTGCAACAGTGAAATACATTTTGGGGATTAGTCAGTGTAAGAAAACATGTAACATTGAATTTGTACATGTCATACTTGTAAAAGCCCTGCCTCATGGGCATTAAGCCTGCTTAGGGGTGACACTAATATTTAAAAGGAAGGTTTAGCCCTGTCAAAAGCATGTATTTTGACAGGCTGAATTGCAGTTCAAAAGCTGATTTACCCAGGCTGCAATAGTAGGCTTGAAACCATGTTTTACACTGTTACTGTAGTGTGTGGCACATGGGGTACTGCAGTACACTAGTGATACTTAACTTACATGCCCAATGGACATTTTTTACCATAGTCTAGGGACTTGGGGCCAGATGTAGGTCGCCAATTACCGGCCAGTAACGGCCGATTTCGGCCGTTACCGACCGGTACTTGGGATTTGGCATGTAGGGGGCATTTTATTTACAGAATCGGTACATTTACCGATTCGGTAAATTTACAGAATCGGTAAAAAACCGAATTGGTAAATTTACAGATTCTGTAAATCAAGATGTAGGTGGCACTGTAATCAGTGCCACAGGCCCTTACCGAATCGTTATTTACCATGGAATAGTAACGAATTCCAGTGTACATGCACATCTGTGCATGTAAACCTGTGCCATGTGGCACACAGACATGCCCTAAGGGCATGTCTGTGTGTCAAATGGCACACAAACCAGAAACAGGGGTGCAACAGGGTGTCAAAGTGACATCCTGTCACCCTTGCAAATTTGGTAATTTTACCGATTCTGTAATTACAGAATCGGTATTTGCCATTGATTCCTATGGGCTTTAAGGCCCATAGGAATCAATGGCAAATACGGATTCTGTAATTACAGAATCTGTAATTACCGAATCTTACAGATTCTTTATTTTTACCGGATATTTTACCTACATAGCAATTACTGAATAGTGAATACTGAATCGGTAAAATTCGGTATTTACCATTCGGTAATTTGCTATTACCTACATCTAGGCCTTAGAGACAAGTTAGCAATGTCAATTAGGAGGATCATCATGTTGAAAGGTACTTTTTCACTGGTTAGCAGGGGTAAAGTGCACAGAGTTCTGAAGCTAGCAAAAACAGTTAAAGCTACATTTTGGGGCTACACCACTCACAAAATGGTAATTTTGTACATTAACTGTCACATGGGTTCCTGGTATCACAAGCTCTAGGCTCTGAAGAAGAATGTGGTAACAAACATTACTTAAATGCTTGCAATCACAATGCCCCAGCCTATAGAGTACACATTGCTATGCCAGTGTTCACAGTGCTATTATATTTATAATGACCTGTAATCTCATTGTCACATTGCAGTTGCCCTACTTGAAAATAAATGTTATAATGGCAGTGTATAAGATGCACAGTGAGATACAATTGCTTGGAGGAAAATCTCCAAGCCCGTAAGAAATTGGGTTACTGGTTGAGGAGTCGTGAAACCCTACTCAAGTAGCAACCACAATCTCTGTCAGGGTGAAACACAAGCAAACTGTAAATTAACCCCTGTTTAACCCTCTGTTAGCTTCTCACAAAGTAGTCAGGATTAACTTAGAGGCAATGTGTAAATAATTTACGCCGCAATCCAAACAGTCATAAAGTAAAAACGCACCACAAGAAACATCCCACACAAATTGAAAAATAGAATCAAATTCAATAAATTGTTTAAAACGAGAGCAAAAAAATCTAATCAGTAGAATTGGAGATATGCAATTTAAAAGTTTTAATTGAAATTGTGCCTAGAAGCACAAAGCCCCAATTGTGGTTATCTGGTCAGGCCAGACCAGGACTAAGTCACAAGGTTAGGCCTACCACGATGGAGTGTGGGCCTGATACAGGTTCCGGGTTAGACCCACTGAACAAAGTAGCTTAAATCTTGGTTGCAGAGCGTTGTGAGATCTTGCATCGAGGAAGTGTCATGCAACAGCGGTTCTGAGGAGCTGTGAGGCTGTGATGCAGAGTCCTGTGTTGTCGTCGAGGATGCAGTGGATGAGAGGCGTGCAATGTGAAGTCTGGTGTCGAAGATACATTGCATGCTGGCGGTTCCAAAGATGAATGCGGGGCTTCAATGCGAAGTCTTGCGTCATCGTCAAGGATTCCATCCACAAGGGGTTAGTGTCAAACCCTTTGTGAGTGTGCTCAGGCAAAGGCTTTGTGATGTGCAAGTGTGGTATCTAATAGCTCCTCCCTTCTAGCAAGTCAGATATGGCCCATTCTGCCAACACCTATGCCCCCTTTGTCTCACTGTCTGGGAGAAATACCAAAAACCACCAACAGCCAGCTACACATGCTAATGTGACCGAGGCCACAGGCTGCAGGCACCAAATGGTTAGGCCAGGAAAATTTAAATTTCCTAATAGTGGCATTTCCAGAATTGTGACTTAAAATCCATAAATACCACTAAAAGGGTTCAATTCTTTAGGCACCTAAATTAACATTTCTACTTGCTCCCAATTCAAAGTTAGCCCTTAATAAATGTAATAAGGCAACCTAATGTTACCCTATAGGAGAGGTAGGTCTTACAGTAGTGAAAAACGAGATTAAGAGTCTTTCAATATCAGGAAATGTAAAAGTTTATAGTACATGCCCAACTTTTTAAATACACTGCACCCTGTATTACGGCTGTTTAGGGCTTGGCCTAGGGAAGACATGTATTAAAAAGGAAGGTTTATTTTGCCAGGTCGAATTGGCAGTTTAAAACTGCACACATGGTGCTATTAATGAAAACAATAGAAATTATTTAAAAAAAAAAAGAAAAGTGGAAAACTAACTGAAAAGACCTCAATGTAAAGTAATCAGAAAGAAATGCAAGCCAAGAGAGAATTGCAGCTAATAAAAAACTCTAAAATTAAGAATAGCTAAAGCCCATTCATACTATTTTGCATAACACACATTATACAGGACAAAATTGTGAACTTTTTAAACACAAAACATTCTATCAGAACAGATTTAGGAAAAAAAATATTAAACCAAAATAAAACATTTCTCTCGCTTTTTGTCTGGACACATGTATTGTTAAAATACACATGTACATTATGAATTTCTGTGCAGGCATTCAATATTCATGTAATATTTAGAACATTAATAAACAATTTAAAATGATTACATAAAAAAACTGCACACATGGACTGCAATGACAGGCCTGAGACGTGTTTAAAAAGCCTACTTAAGTGGGTGGCACAATTTGTTCTGCCGGCCCACTAGTAGCATTTAATTTACAGGCCCTGGGTACATGTAGTACCACTTAATTAGGTGCTTACATGTAAATTAAAAGTGCCAATGTGGTGTAAACCAATGTTACCATGTTTAAAGGAGGCAGCACAAGTACTTTAGCAATAGTTAGCATTTGTAAAATGCACAAAGACCTAAAGCCAGCAAAAGCAAAGTCAGCAAAAACAGGAGCATGGATGGCAAAAAGTTAGGAGAAAACTATGCAAAGCATATCAGATACTGCAAAGCCCTTTCAAAGTTGTGCTTTTATCCTCTTCTGACTGTTACAGGTACAGTGTGCTTTGTAGTGCACACTTACAACACCGTTAAACAATAATCATTTGGTGGAGAAGGGCAAACCCCAGCATGCCCATTTCCCTGGTTCTACTAATACATTTCATACAGTTTTGATTAAGGCTGCTGTCCAATATGTTTTATAAACAGATAAACATTAAGATGTACCACATTTCATTGAGAAGAACCACAACTCCCAAAATTATCCTAACATTTTATTATTTTTTACCAATGTCAGTGGCCCAATATGCTAAACAAACATGCCTGTTCATGTACTTCAATCACAGTACATTGTTGCAGTTTTGTAAACCTATTTTCATCATGTAAACACCTCTTTTATTGCCCCCCAAACTGCATAGTTCTGGCTATGGGCCTGATTCACCTGTTTGAGGCATAGCTTGTGCTGCCGAGATGCCAAGCAACGCTGAACTATCATGGTGCATGATAGACTCAAGAGGTCGTTTATTTTGGCGGGCAGTTAAGGGCATAGCTAAATTAGCCTAGCACATGCCGTCGGCCCTGGGATGACAGGTGACCTTAACATTTGGTATGATAAAACCAATATGACCCATCCAAAAATAATAATCTCCGGCCTAAACGCATTGAACCTCCATTAGATTGTCCACAATCCGACACACACTGCTGGACATATCCTAGATGTCATTTTTGCTAATACTGAACTAGTTACCTTTCAAACTATAACTCCAGTCACATGGTCAAACCACAGCTTGCTTGCTTTCCAACATAAAACAACACTAAGCGACTCACCTAAAACTACCTTACATCCATCCACCTATCGGCCGTGGAACAAACTCAATTTGGAACACTTGGAAACACAACTGACATCCAGTATAAATCTGGAAACCATAAATTCTGTTCAGAATCTATATGAGTGGCTACAGGAAGCTTTTGACATCCTGATACCACTCAAAACCACACAACAGAACAAAAGAAAAAAAGCACCTTGGAGAAACATAAAAATAAAAGACATAAAAAAAAAATTAGAAAGCTGCAACCTACCTGGCTCAAAACAAACGCCAAACAAGACAAACCACCTACAGAAAATTAACAGATTATATAAGTCAGCTATCAAAAAAGCTAAGAAAAGGTACTATTTAGACAGAATTCAAAACGCTAAATGTGCAAATAAAGTTTTCTATAAAATACTCTATGAATTTTGAAAATAAAATTGCCTAGAGTGGACTCATCCTGTTACTCAAGATTTCACAGACAAACTGGCAAATCATTACACGGATAAAGCAGACACGTTGGACTCGTACTTAAAACAGAAACAAAGCACCAGCACTAACCCTTGCACAAAACAACTATCCAAGAATGCTCTAATCAAGCCTCTCCGGTCCTTCCAACACATCTTACACGATGAATTTATGGACCTGGTCAAAGCAAGCAAGCCTGTCGGCAGCCCTTCTGACCCCTGTCCGCCACAAACTTTCAAGACAATTCTTTTAACAACCTCTGCTGCCATTCCAGTAAGAAGAATCATCAATGATTCCTTAACTACTGGAATATTTCCAGAAGAACTCAAAAAGTAATACATACGCCCTTTACTGAAGAAAACAAACTGACAACTACAGAACCATTACAAATGGACCTTTCCTGGCAAACTGATAGAAAGAGCAGCGTTCGCCCAGATGTCACAATTCATTGAAGAGAATGACATACTTTCAGATTTCCAAACAGGATTCCGTCCGGGAAGAGGCACTGAATCTGCCCTCCCTGCCATCTGGGATGACCTAAAGAATACAGTTGACTGTAACAGGGTTGCTGTGGTACTCCTCTTGGACCTCTCAGCTGCCTTTGACACGGTTGACCATGACACTCTGAAACAAAGACTTTATGAAGCTGGCATAGAGGGAACTGCTCTAGACTGGATCACATCCTACCTTCGAAACAGAACTAATGTCATCCATACCCCACCTTTCTCGTCCAAAACCGTACTCCACAAAAGCAGGAGTCCCTCAAGGTTCTATCATCTCCTCCATGCTTTTCAACATCTACATGAAGTCTTTACCAGTACTGATCAATACATTTCACCTCATGTGCTACAACTATGCAGATGACACGCAAATACTCCTTCAACTGGAATGCGCCAAAGACATTGGAAAATCACCAATTTTCAGCTGTCTCAGAGCCGTGGATCAGTGGATGACTTGGAGCCATCTCAAATTGAATGCTTCAAAAACTGAAATACTCATGTGTGGCGATTGGAAAAATTACAACCCGCTTGCCGCATGGCCTGTTGAACTGAGATCACTGCCTAAAGTATCGAAGGATGTAAGAAACCTCGGAATGACCATGGACTCCAAGCTGTCGATGAATGCCCCAGTGGATAAACTAGCAAGATCAAGCTTTGCTACTATAAAAAAACTGCAACAAGTTTTCCCTCATTTGGGATTTCCGCACAAGGTCCAAGCTACCATCTCCCTTGTTCTATCCAAACTCGATTACGCCAACAGCCTCTACCACGGATCACCTTTAACGACCATGAAAAGACTACAACGGATTCAGAACTCGGCTGCCAGACTACTCTTGCATTATCAAACCGCGAGACCACATCTCCCCTGCCTTGAAAGCCCTGCATTGGTTACCGGTTGCCAGAAGATCCACGTTCAAGCTGCTTTGTATTACCCACGAAGTAATACATGGAATAGGACCACTCTTCATCAGGAATAAAATCACCAAACACATTCAACAAAGGAACCTCCGCTCTAACGGAGCATCTTGCCTCAAAATACCACCATACAAGAAATAAACCATGGGTGGACATCCTTCTCTGTTCAAGCAGCCAAACTATGGAACTCTTTACTCCCCCAACATAAGATCCACCGACAACCACCTTATCTTCACAAAACTACTCAAGATTTGTCTCTTCCCCACATAAGCACCATACGGAAACAGAAATTTACAGCATATCCCTCTGTATATAAGCATTTGTTTTCACTATAGATATGTACCTATCTTTGTGTATTACTTTATAAAACATGTAAAATAATTATGTTGTTAAGAGAAAAAATTTATAATAATATTAATCAATAAATAAAAATCATCTTTGGCTACATGTACATACTTCCATTGTGCATCTATGTACCTTCCATGTACTTGGATCTGTTACTTTTCTCCTGAAAAAGCATATCCAATGCACTACCCTATTTCTCATCCTGTGCCTCTATCAATATATTGAATCTAAATATACTTACTTCCTTTATGTATCTATATACTTCCAATGTACTTATGGATCTATATATTTATCACTCTCTTCTAATTTAGCATTTCCAATGCACTAGCCTATTTCTCAGCTTATACTTCGCTCAATATATCTTCTAGCCCAACCTTCTGACTCATCTCAAACTTCTTTCTACTACTCCTTCCAATGCACTACCCTATCTCTCATCCTATACATCTATCAATATATCCTCTACATCCACTCTCTCATTGATCCCAAACCCCGTACCACCACTATGATCGCCAAAATAACCATTTCTAGACTCTCTCCTGCTCTACCCCTCCATGCATCATCTGACACCTCTTTTTACTACACCGATCCACTAAAACAAACCTCGCCAAACTCTCCCCTCTGACTCCTCCCCTTCAAAACTCCTTTTTACTCATCCAAAAGCGTCTTCCTACTGCTAGGACCTAAAAAAAATCCTTCACTCTTTTATCCCTCCACTATCCTTTTCAATCAAAATTAACAGACTAACATGTTCACTTCTCAAATTCCATATTCAACTATACTAATATACTGCCCAAATAACTGAATAACATATCTACTATTCAAATTACTTCATATTTATACTATATTAATTTTCAACACTAATCCTTTATGGGTTCCGGAGTGGCGTGCTACTCGCCAGAAAAGGGCTTTAGCACCAATCAGGGGTAACAGTGCTATATGAATGCCAATCTTTCTTCCCCATTTATCCCTTCGCTATCCTTCTCACTCCAAGTAACAGACTAATATCCACCATTGAAATTACCTCATATTTCACCATATGAATTCACCACTAATCCTTTATAGGCTTCCTGAATAGCGTGCGTCAACAAGCGATAAATAAATACAAACCTTTGTCCTCCTCTATCCTTCTGCTATCATTCCATATCCAAATAACTGACTAACCTATCCACCACTTAAAATGTACTTGCATGTTTCACTATACTAATTCAACACTAATCCTCTATGGGTCCCGGAGTAGCGTGCTACCCGCCGAAAAAGTGATTCAATGCCTCATCTGGGGTAGTAAGCGCTATATAAATGCAATTACAATACAATGCAATACAATACTCCAAGCATGTCAGTCTTTTACTACCCAAAGGGGGCAGGCAGTCAGCTTCATGAGTTCCCTCCAACCAGTGCTTTATTTGGAAAAAAGTAAGTGCCAGTGCCCTTCTCAGTAGGCCATTGTAGCTTGCACCACCCATTGCCCCCACCAGTTCTGCCAGTGCAGTTAACACCACAACTACTATCACACTCCTGGAAGTGTGACACTTTAGACTGTTCTAGGCCACTCAAAGCTGTGAAAATGGCCGGGTCCACTGATATTATCTATTTTTTTATTTATATTGAATTATTAAACACTCTTGATGTGTTCATCTGAATTCTGCACTACTTGTAAGTTTTTGATCAGGAGGTCAGGAAGCCACAAATCCAAAATGTTTGAGTGGTGCAGCTTAGATGGAATAAAAATGTGGACTACCATTTTGTGAGATGATAATGGTAGGAAATTAAGAAATCTTTTTAGAGATCGAAGAGTGGCAATGCAGCTTCCACCTACCGCATGGATTTGGGATGAAAGGAAATAAGGTTATCAAATTTGATGCCCATAATCCTTGCAACTGTTGCCTGAGGGGTGAGGCAACCCATTTGACCAACAGTGACTTAACCAGTTATCAATGGTTTTTTCAGAGTTGCATTGCTGGTGACTCACCCTCATACACTCGAGAACTTCAGTGAAACATGTTTAAAATGCCAGAAGGTAGGAAGCTGATGCTGGATTTATGGCGAGGACCAACTGAGTGTAATCAACATACAAGGTCACTTGAAGCCGCAAGATTCGATCAATAATGCAAGTGGAAGAGTACGGCTCAGAGAAGAACCCCCAGGTACTCCATAGTGCTAAGGCCAAACCACCTGTTCCCTACCTTTGTGGAAGAAATTATTCCATCCCAGCACAGTACCTCCTGTGCCAGGCTTAACTAGCCTTTGTAATAAGATATTATGTGACACAGTGTCAGGCCCCGCCAAAAGATCCAGAGGGATCACGGCAACATTCTTACCTTTGTCAAGGTGAGTTTTATGCCCTTTGTCACCTCAAGCAATGCAATTTCAGTTTTGTGACCAGGGCAAAAGCCAGACTGAGTAGGACGCAACAAGTTATTTCCTCCCAGATAGGCTGACTGCTCAATTTTTAAATGTTCTTCCAATATTTTTGCTGTAAGCAAATATCCACACCACTATAGATGAATACCACCTTGGCGGACTCGCCACTGTGATATTCACCTACCAGTGTGTGTATATTCGCCTATAATGAAGCATGCCATGACAAGTTGTGGGTGAGGCATCTACTCCAAAAATCCCATTAGAGTTTTCTCATGGGAACTACCACTTTATAAAACCCCTACTTGGTCATCTTCGTTTGCTAACAGCCTCAAATCTTTCCCAGAGATATTTTTTATATTTTGCTATTGATCAAAGAACTCATTCATCTGCTTCTTTTAATATGCAGAACCCTAAATTACTGACTACATTAGTTACACAACATAAACCATATATTCTCCCAAGTTTCTTGAATACTTCTTAGAAGATGGGTATAAATAGTAGGATGCTACCATCCTACCAACAGTGCAGAGTGGTTGATGAACACAGGGTATTTGGACAAAATATCAGAAAAAAATATATTGTGATACAAAAATATTGTGTTAAGAATATTGAGATATCAAAAATATCATCAACATGAATATCAAAGATGAAAAGATCATTTTAAATGATGTTTTTAATATCGTTGTAAAAAATTTCAATGTATAAAATATATTTTCAGTGCTTATTATTATGTAATTTATTTTAGTGTGTTTGATTCTATATGTTTATTATTTTTTATTGTGTTTTAGTAAAATAATTTATTAGTTATGAAATTGCTGAATTTTTTATTTTTAGTTATATTAATGTTTATATATATTAGCTTTATAACTTAGTTCAGAAGTGGAATAGTTGATTTTAGGGGATAAGGGCAGTGACATTTTAAAAAAGGTGTATATTAAAGTACATGATATGTTAAACTCTTTAATGACATGCAAATTAATGTTTTTAAATTTAAAGTTTTATATTTTTACATTATTATTCTAAATAAGTGTTAATTTATAAATCCTTAAATATATATTAATCGAAGGAAATTTAGAAAAGAAAATTAAAAACATTAAAATTTATTTTAATGTAGTAACATAATTAAAAAAATCATATAAAAGTTTTACATATTAATCTTCTTTGAGAATAAATTTAAAAAATACATTTTTAATGTTGTTTGTTTTAAAATATATACTTATATACATGTTTTTTAATTTAATTAACTTGAAATGTTATATTTTATTTTATGATTGTTTATTTTGAATTATTATTTTTATTTTGATATTTATAGTTTAGAAATGGTACTAAATATTAAAAATATATAATAATTTTTAATAGTAATAAAAAATATGTTTTTATATGTTAATGTTCAAATAGGAATATATAGGTTTGTAGTTTTTTTAGAGCATTTTTAGATTGAATGTAGGTTAAATTGTGTGTGGGGATGGAGTTTTGAGTGTTTATATAACATTTTTTAATTTGTATTACCTTCTATGAAAAGTTTACGACTGCAGTGGAAATTGTACATTTCACCTCTTTCGCAGCCAACAACTTCTTCAAATAAGCTGAGATCGGAGTGGGAATAGTAAATGGCATCCCTTTAGTGCCCAGCACCTACCAACAATATGGTTAAATTGGAGTGGAAATGGTACCCAGCACCCTTTTAATGTCCAACTCCTCCCCCCAATAGTGTTTGATTGGAGTGGGAATAGTAAACGTCACCCCTTTAGTGTCCGATATGTCCTCTAATATGGTTAGATTGGAGTGGAAATGGTAAATGTCACCATTTTAGTGTCCAACAACTTTCTCCATAATGGTTAGATTGGAGTGGCAGTAGTAAATGTCACCCTTTTAGTATCCAACACCTTACCCCAATATGGGTAGATTGGAGTGTGAATAGTTAATGTCACCCCTTTAGTGTCCAACACCTTTTCCAAATTGGTATGGGTTGGAGTGGTATTAGGAAATGACATCCTTTAAGTGCCTAAAACGTTCCTAAAATTGGTTTACATTGGAGTGGGAATACTAAATGTCATCCCTTTAATATCCAACAATGTCTCTAAATTGGTTTAGATTGGAGTGCTAATAGTATTTTTCACTCCTTTAGTGTTCAATGCCATCTTAAAATAGGAAAAGATTGGAGTGGAAATAGTAAATGTTACCCTTTTAGTGTCCAACAGCTTTCCAAAATTGGTATAGGTCGGAGAGGGAACAGCAAATTACACGTTTTTAGTGTCTACCACTTTCCCCAAATTGGTTTAGATTGGTGTGGGAATAGTTAATATCACCCCTTTAATGTCCAACAAGTTTAAAAAAATTGTTTCTGTTGGACTGTGATTATAGAATTGTATAATTTTTTTGTCTGAAATCTTTTGTTTTAATTTTATTTCTATGTAGTAGAAATAGTTTGTGTTATTTATTAGTAATGTTGGTGTTTAGAAATATAATAAAATAGCTGTATGTTTTTTAAATTGTTTTCATTAGCATTTCAACAATTGTGACCATCACACAACATTATTAGAAGTGACAAGCATCGACCAACAACAGTGTAGCTTATTGTCGTCACACATCATGCCTCAATTTTAATTATATCTCCCGTCAACCTGTGTAGGTCGACAGTTACTCACCAACCATAGGAATAATTGTTCATCAATAACAAGTAGAAACATTGAAATCAGGGCTTATGTGCTTAGCATAACTCTCCCTGCTCCCATATACAGTTGGACCTTTGGCATGAAGAACTTCAATGAGTCCCCAGAAGTGGTACATTATGTAACCCACTTTGTAGCTTTTGTGGAGTGTTTATGAACAGTGTTCCTGCTTATCTGCCAGCACCACTCCAGTTATGGCTACCACATATGTGAATCCTACACTCAAGAGTGCATGGAGTTCTCCGATAGTTCTGTCAACATCTGCATCACCCCCATCCAAGGAGAGCAGATCATCCACCACCCCATTGTTACCTATAGTCCGTCACATGTGCGCCTCCTCTGATCCTGCCCGTTCTATCAAGTCAGTCCTCCAAGCCTGAATCATGAGGAGTCTAGCACTCAACCAATAAATTGCCATAGGTCATTTGACTCCTGTCAATCCTAACACTGTTAATTTCCTGCTCAACTTTTTGTTGGGATTCTCTGGAGGTAAACCCCAACAGACACTGCTTAAGCACACAGTGGACAACCCAGTAATTAATTTGGTACAGGCCAAAACCTTTGCTCAGTAGGTTGCAATAACAGAACAACGCCATACAAGATGCACAAAAGTCAGCATCCATACCGCCACAACGAGCGCAGGCTGTTACCCTGTCAGGGTAGATAGCATGGAGTCTTCTTGGTGAGAGGTAGGCCATGTGAACATAATTATATTGTATTTGTTTAAAAATTTGCATTAATGGAAACCCCCTTTATTGCATCATGTACTTTCCTCCATTCCCTACATGTATTGGGCTCATCACTAGCCCGCTGCCATGGGTTCTTCACATGGCAGTGAGTCAACTCAAATATTTTGGCATCAAATCCCAGCCAGAAAGCTGCAGAATTCTTGATCCACAGCAGTAACAACAGTTCAGTAGTGGTCCGACCACAGCACTTATAATACTGCAGGCGATCTCACAGTGTGGCGGGAGTCGCCACCATGACTGTGGCAGTCCCATGGACCGCCGTAGTCATAATAAGGTCATAATAAGTATTTGTCTACGAGCGTGTCATATGGGCATTTAGATGCTCATTAGGATGTCCTGACGTTTGTCATCACCGAGCCGGCGGTGGCAACCACCACGACATCATAATGAGTGAAACCTCCCACCATATTACAATGGCGGGGGTTTCGCGGCGGACGCAAAGTGCGTCTACCATTTTTCCGGCAATCGTTATGATTGCTGCCAGGCAGACTGGGGCACTAATATGGTGGCGGTGCCTACCAGGCACCGCCATCCATATTAGCTTGGGTTTACACAAAGGCCTTTCCATGGCGGCGATGTTTTTGCATTTGTCACCCTGAGTGGGACGGGTATGCCCAGATGTTGGTCCCATGCTTTCCATGCCACTGGAATAAAGCTATCCTGGTTGAAGAGGGGTGAAACCACGAAACCGGTCCTAGAATGCTTGTTTCCAGTCCAGGGAGGACTTGGCTTAGCACTTCGGGATGGACTGATCCCATGAGGCACAGGGTCAAGACTGATTTGCATATGGCTAGGTTCAAACTGGAATGGAATGGTGAGCAAAAAAACTATGGATTTAGGCCCAGATCTCTGTACTTGGGTGAATGTATGACATTGTTCTGCATTCTATCCATCAACTGATATGTTTGCCATGGAAATGCTGGAGGGAATTGCTTTGGTGGCCCGTTGCCAGCCCCCAGGATTTGGGGGGCCGTACTTGGGGGATACCTATGGTATCCCCTACATTGCCATGCTCAAGGTGGCAGGCACCACGCGGGGTCTGTCAAGTTGTCTGTCACGTTGTGCAACATGCCTCTTTGGCATTGCGGCGGGTGCTGCTTATTTCAGCACCCGCCGCAATGTTAAAGATGCGGGATGCGACCGCCAGGGTGGTGGTTGCATCCCAATTGAAGGTGCGGGACCGCCACACCCCTAGCGGCCGGTCTTAGCACCGCTGGGGTGGCGTGCGGAGTGAAGTCTGCCCGCCATCCTAATGGGGCCCGTTGTTGTTTTTTTTAAAAGGAAGTCAATTTTGGTTTGTAATCAATTTATGCTTTTTACTTTAATTTCCATTTTGGGGGTTTCTTGGAGCACTTTTTTTTATTAAACATACATATTTTGGATTGCTTCAGGGGACCTTTATTGGATTCATTTTATTTTGGCATTTTGGGTTTTTTTTTGGACAATATTATTCCCGTTTTAGAGGATTATTATTTTGACTACATGGCTGCAGAGCAAGATCAGCAGCTAAGTCTTATTTCTTTTATTTAGTTTGAGTATCAGAGACATAGGCTAGTGCTATTTTCTGTTTTATTTTGAAGGCACATTTACTGTTTGTGGAGCATTCTGCACTTAGTGCAGATTGTTTGAGGTGTCTCCATATTGGACATCTCTTTTGGCCAGGATTTAGAATCGGTGAAATCACGCTTCTCTAACTGTATACAGAAAATAGCTCTCTGGATGTCTAGTAGCGTTCTTCAGTTAAAGTGAGACAAAACTAAGATACTTCTATTTGGTAAAGCACAGGAGTTGTGGAAGATGGATTGGTGTCCTCCCGATTTGGGGCCAGCCGGCCCCCTAAGCAAGTAGTGAAAAAGCTAGGCATAAACTTAGACCTCACAATGTCTATACAAGTGCATGCATCCTCGATTTGCAGATCCTGCTTTGCCACCATGCGACTTTCGAAACAAGCATTGGCATAGCCAATAGGCCTCGCCTTTGGGGCCGTCTAAGGGGCAGATTTACAAGCCCCTTGCGCCACGTTTACGCTGCCTTGCGTGACGCAACAGCGGCGTAAAAGTGGCGCATCCCTGCGAGGCATTTACAACGTGACGCATATAGGGAGATGCGTGACGTTATAAAGCCCAGCGCCACAATGGGGGTGTTCCCACGCAGGGTGGGCGTTCCAACGCCTGTGCGCCTCGCAAACTGCATGCTTGAAATCTACAAGATTTCACACAGGCACTTCAGCGACGATGCTACGTCAATTCCTTACGCCTGCTTGAAGCAGGCGTAAGGACTGACGCAGCATGTTAATTATTGGGCGGCCCTGAGCATTGCTGGAGATGTGTCGCGCTTGCGACGCGACTCCAGCGATGCACCACCCTTACGTCACGAGATGCGTCACGCATCTGCCTACGCTTGCGCCACGGCGCACCACATTGTAAATACGGTGCAACTGCCATGATGCAAGGGTAGTTTTGCGTGAAGCATTTGTTCTGGCACATCTCTGCTGATATGCAGAGATGCGCCAGAACTCGTAAATATGCCCCTAAGTGTTTAGCCATGCACCATTAAAGTAATTTCTGCTTAAGCACTGATTTACAACTCGTCTTTCCAACAGCATGCAGGAGGAAAGGCATAGAGAAGCCTTTAGCAAAATCATCATATTTTTTAAATATCCAATGGCATGGAATATTATTCGGAAATGAGAGCTTTGGCTGCGAATATAAACATGTTATAATTCTGAATTTGATGTTTGCCCTCTTGGGCTGTTGGACACTCATTATGTATAAAAAGTGAAGGGATTACTATGCTTTGTTTAAATTGTTAATGACCATGGAGAGGGTAGAGTTCATTGTGGACTGCAACCGCACGCCTAGGCATCAGATCAATGAAGGGGTGGGAGGAGGATGAGGAGCAACAAAATCATAACACTTGAAATGGAAGAAGGAACTTTGTTACATAACATCGGAACATGGGAGGGTGATGGAGAGAGATTGGCAAGCAAGAAGAACGGAAGGTGAGAAGGAGCATTTAAATAAAGAACTCTGAAAGGATGCACACAAAGCCAATGCTTGCCCCTCCAAAAATGTTCAACTAAGAAAAAGATCAATTCCATAAACGCATGTGTTGTCATTGCTTGCACGAAGTTGAGAGCATGCGTGACTAACACAACGATGAATGTTCTGCCTTTCCCAAAATACCTATAGATTTGGGGAAACCCAATAATCCCTTGTAGGCTTGGGCAGAGGATGATTAAGGTAAGAAGTGGCTACAAGGGATTTTGTTCATTGACTAAGTACCTATAATTGAACATATGTCAATCAAAGGTTTTTAAGCAATTAAACCTATTTGTATCTCTAGGATAAGTGGTACATTTAAAAATAGTTCAAAATGACATTCAATGAGGATCAAAAAGAGAGAAGAGGAGAATGAGAATCCTCATTGAATGTCGTTTTGAACTATTTTAAAATGTACCAGTTATCCTAGAGATACTAATAGGTTTAATTGCTTAAAAACCTTTGATTGACATATGTTGAATTATAGGTACTAAGTCAATGAACAAAATCCCTTGTAGCCACTTCTTACCTTAATTTTCCCAAGATACAACAGGAGTTTATTTTCCAAGGTCTGTTGTTGGCACAGCAAAGTTATTTGTGCCGTGGCACTGATTAACAACTCACCTTTATAACACAATGCAGGAAGGAAGACAAAACTAGGGGTAAAATGCACAGCATACCACCACTCCTGTTGAGCCAGTGCCATTTTTATGCACTCCCAGGCCACGTGCACAGAGAGGCTGCATGCAGCACTATGTTTTTTTTGTTATAAGCTGCAAGAGGGTGCGACTTTGCACTGCAGTGAACATACTATCAGTCTGGTGCGCAGAGCGCCTACTTCACCCGTTGCTTCACCCATTGAGGCGCGGGCTCCATGCTTAATTAATATTAATAATGGCAGGAATGGTCTGTGCGCCTTAGTGCACACAGCAGCAAGCGCCGTGACTTCCGTCTGCAAAGGACAGCAGCGCTCCACCTCTGCCGTAAAGTTTCTCTAATTAATATGGTAGGTGAGGAACAATTGGTTAAGTAAGGTTAGGGGAATTTGTGCCATGCACTCTCCCCGTGCCTAAAAATTAATCTGCCGTCTGTACTGCACCCAGTGCTCATGGAAAGCTAGGCAAATTGCTCACAATCCCCTTGTCTAAAATTGAATGCGTCCATCTGTAATGCAACTAGTGCTCCCGTAAAGCTAGGCAAATGGCTCACTCTTCCTGTGCGTAAAAATGAATGCACACGTCTGTACTGCAACCAGTGCTCAACGGAAAGCTAGGCAAATTGCTCACTCTTCCCAAGCCTAAAAATAAATGCATCCGTCTGTAATCCAACCAGTCCAGTGCTCAATGAAAGCTAGGCAAATTAATCACTCTCCAAGAGTCTAAAAATTAATGCGTCCATCTGTAATACACCGCTTATGTAAAGCGCTCCGATAACTTCGGGTCGGGTTCGTGCTATTTACAACAGCAAAAAAAAAACCAGGCATGAAGGGCACCTACTATACCCAGGTGTAGCTAAATCCTGTACACACATACATAATAAAACAAGTAAATACAAGTGTTGACGTAAACAATACATACAGAGTTCTTGAGTGATGCTGTATATTCTTTATTCTGGTGAAAAACGCAACCAACCGAAGTTTTTCGTCAGGGAAAAGTAATCCCACGACTCTTCAGGGCTGTGGAGAAATGCGTGAACTCAGTGAAGTTCCAAGGCCGGTGATATTTCCAACCCGGCGGGGCACAAAAATGTGGAAAGTAGGATTTCAAGACAGCAAAATTTGAAGCGTCTGCAAAGATTCTTGGTAGTGTATTGAATTTATATTTATAGGGATTGAATGTCTATCAGCGTATAGTGTGTAGATCAGAACGATGGTAAAGTCGGGGCAGAACACGTTTGTGTATTCCCCATGTCTTTTTGCGTAAAAATAAATAGCGCGTCCTGGCGGTACCGAATCTGTCAAAGGTGTGTCAGGTGGCTCTCTCTGTCCACCATGCTACAGAGCGACGACGACGGTGGGTCAGCTGCTGAAGGGGAGAAGGGGAGGTGGGTAGGTCTGAGGCCCACAGCGGCTGTAGAGGTGATCCTGGGAGAGGCTCAGCCCAGCAGATTAAAAAGGCGTAGTCTCCTTAACCCAGCAGCATTGGTGGGAGGAGCTGAAATAGGCAGGCTGAGTTTCTCACTGGGAAAACAGAAAGTATGGTGCTCGTGAAATGATCAGCATGCTGAGAAGTGTTATTAAACAAGCGTGCTATAGGCAGGCTGATTTTGTCACTGGGAAAAGAGAAAGCACAGCACTAGTGAAATGAGGAGCATGCTGAGAAGTGTTATTAAACAACCGCGCAATAGGCAGGCTGATTTTGTCACTAGGAAAAGAGAAAGCAGGGCACTCGTGAACACCCTACCCGCCAATGAAGTTGTGAGTTCTGTCACCCCATGTGAAACAAGCCCGGGAGTGGTGCATACGTGCGCCTGCAGTCTTCACTTTTCAATTACTGCACTCGTGCTTGTGACACACCACTGCTCTCTCCGGTAACTTGGATGCCGCCACAAGCACGAGTGCCGTGCTTGAAAAGTGAAGTCCGATGGCTAAAGGCCCTCCTAGCGCAGCGCATGCGTGCTGCCTAGGTGAGACCTAAAAAAGATTTTGTGGCTCTCTCTAACTTCGAGAAAAACTCTAGTTCAAGCCTTGAACACATGTCGCCTAGACTATGGCAATGCTCTGTTGGTAGTGGCTAATGAGACTAAGCTATCAAAACTGAAGATGGTGCAGAAAATGGCAGTCAGACTAATTTGTAATTTTTAATTTGATTTCTATTGTTTTCTGATTTTGAACTCTCTGCACTACCTACTCATTAGAAAAAGGGTAATCTTCAATGATGCTGCCTTACCCAGAAGTCACTAAATGGCACTGCTCCAGCCCATTTGCAAAATAGCGTCAGACACTATACCCCGGCCAGACTGTTAAGATCTAAAGACAAAGGGCCCAAATAGTCAAGTCAAGTCAAGTCAAGTGATTTATATAGCGCGCTACATACCCATAGGGTCTCAAGGCGCTAAAGGAAGGGAGGGGAATTACTTGTCGAATATCCAGGTTTTAAGTTGCTTTCTGAATGTAAGGTGGTTCTGAGTGAGGCGAAGGTGAGTGGGAAGTGAGTTCCAGGTTTTAGCTGCCAGGTAGGAGAAGGACCTGCCTCCTATGGTGGTTTTGTTGATGCGAGGTACAGTTGCAAGGGCTTGGTTGGAGGATCGTAGGAGGCGGGAGGGGGTGTAGAAGGAAAGTCGTGAGTTGAGGCATTCGGGTCCAAGTTCGTAGAGTGCTTTGTGTGCGTTGGTTAGGAGGCGGAAAGTAATCCTCTTGTTAATGGGGAGCCAGTGGAGGTTTTTCAGGTGTCCAGAGATGTGGTCTTTACGCGGGATGTCTAGTATGAGTCTGGCTGAGGCATTCTGGATGCCTTGGAGTTTTTTTGGGAGTTTTGCGGTGGTACCGCAAATATGAATTTGGAGGTCCAAACACCGGACCACTATTGCAGCAGTCGGGAGTACCTGGCGGCATCCTGACTGCCATATTATAAGTTAACCACCGGACTGGCGGTGTTGTAGTGGCAGTGCAATGGCAGTGGCATGCTTCAGCTTATGCAGAGCCTGCAGCACATGCAGCCACTGTGGCACCGCCTCTTGCATGTCAATAACATGCACCATGTCATGCATGTCACACAGTGCACAAATAACAGTGCAAGAAGACGGGGCACAACATGTGCCCCATACACACCCCTCATGGGCAACGAAGGCCCTGGGACCCTGTTTCGGGTCCCTTCCATGCCTTTACACTGACCTTTACCTTTACAGGAGTTAAGCTATCCTGGCTGAAGACGGCTGATAGCCAGAAACCAGTCCTAGGATGCTTGATTCCGGTCCAGCGAAGAAATGGCTTGGCAGTTCGGTCTGGACTCTACCCATGAGGCACAGGGTCAAGACTGATTTGCATATGGCCATGTCTGAACTGGGGTGGCTTGGTGAGCAAAATACCAATGGATTATACCCAGATCTGTGACTGGGGGTGAATGTTTTGCCATTGTGCAACATTCCGACCATCATCTTGTGTGTTTTGCTGTTCACCCTATGTGGTAAGGGTATGCCCAGACGTGGGTCCCGTGCTCACTACGCCACTGGAGTCAAGCTATCCTGGCAGACGACGGCTGATAGCCAGAAACCAGTCCTAAGATGCTTGATTCCGGTCCAGGGAAGACATGGCTTGGCAGTTCCGTTTTGACTGTTCCCATGAGGCACAGGGTCAAAACTGATTTGCATATGGCCAAGTCTGAACTGGGGAGGCTTGATGAGCAAAATAACGATGGATCATACCCAGGTCTGTGACTGGGGTGAATTTTTTGCCATTGTGCAACATTCCATCCATCATCTTGTGTGTTTTGCTGTTCACCTTATGTGGGTTGGGTATGCTCAGACGTGAGTCCCGTGCTCACTACGCCACTGGAGTCAAGCTATCCTGGCTGAAGACGGCTGACAGCCAGAAATCGGTTCTAGGATGCTTTATTCCGGTCCAGGAAAGTCATGGCTTGGCATTTCGGTCTGGACTATTCCCATGAGGCACAGGGTCAAGACTGATTTGAACTGGGGTGGCTTGGTGAGTAAAATAACGATGGGCGAATGTTTTGCCATTGTGCAACATTCCGTCCATCATCTTGTGTGTTTTGCTGACCTTTTCGTGATGGCATCCCTGCTATGAAAAGGTCAGCAGTAAGGCAGGTCGTTATCTGCACGGAGGTGCCAGCATCGGTCTTCCGTCGAGCTTGTGGTGGTCCGACTGCTAACCTGGTAATCAGATGGTCGGGTTGGCGAGGATGCGGTGGCCGAACTGCCACCATGGGTACGCCAGTCTTGGGACTTCCGTACTTGTAATCAGGTCCAAAACTTTTTGCAAATTCTGCTTGTTTTTTGCTGCTATATCAGGATAGAGGTCTTTCTGCTATCTTGCAACTTTCCACTGGATCAACCTACATCTGCAACTTCTTTTATGTTCAAATTTTGGAAAGTTGAAAAAATTCCTAAAAACGTGGTTATTTATCAAGTTACTTCAGTTTTAGTAAGTTTTGCTTCTCTGTTTTCCGCTAAGCGCTGAGATGTTCTTCTGGGGATGATGAACTGTGCTATAACAAGTGTTGCTAACATAACATAACATATGCTCTGATTGAAATGGTAGTATCAGCCTTAGATGGCTGTGTGGGCATAAATAAATGTTTTAAATGGTTTGAATCATGGCTTGCTTAAAGTCT
Source organism: Lissotriton vulgaris (assembly GCF_964263255.1). Taxonomy (NCBI): domain Eukaryota; kingdom Metazoa; phylum Chordata; class Amphibia; order Caudata; family Salamandridae; genus Lissotriton; species Lissotriton vulgaris. The sequence continues at coordinate 907,651,612 of NC_141695.1, forward strand.
ATGATTATTTTTTTTGGGGGGTAGCAGTTATTTGTTTTATGTCTAATGTGGTTTGAGAGGTTGCAGTAGATGTGGCTTTGTTTATTTGGTAGTAGGGTGTATATATAAAAGGGATATTTGTGTTTTGATATGAAGCATGCGTAGTGTATTTCTGAGTGAACAGCTTGGAACACATTTTTGAAGGTCCAATCCTTCATCGAGGTTTGCCAGTGACTTATTTTTAGCATGTTATTTGCTGTAGAGAATATTAGGATTTGTTTTTCTTTGTTTAGGTTATCATGTAAAATAAATGGTTCTTCATTAGTATTTCTATGTCTTGGGACCTTCAGAGAGCAGGAAGAGTATCACTGGTGGCTTTTTTGATTTGTGCAATTGAACATTTTAAAGTGGGTATAGATGACATTTGGCCTGTGATGTATTTGGGGACTTTATGCAGTGTATGTCTAAGGATTTTTGTTGATAGTTCCTGGGAGCTAGTGCTTGACTCTCCTATATCCTGTCATACCTCTCTTACTTCTATTTATGTCACATTTTTGAGAGCAGGCCATGCTCTCTTACATGATTTACAACATCATGTTTTATAGTTGCTGTCCCAAAGCATGCATTAGATTAAAATGTGGTACATTCCCAATTTATATTTTCTGGTGATGAACTTTCTTGACTGTAGGTGTAGCCCATGTGGCTTACTAACTGCTCTACTTTCTGTGATGTTATTATATTTTGCTGTGTCTGTCATTGTATCTGAAAGTAATGCAATAGAATAAATATATGCAATATTTTTTACTTTGTACGTTTGTTATTCACATGCAAAATCATGCAACTACTTCTATTTTGCATACTTGCATGTATGTTCTGTTTAAATGTTTCACACAGTTTTGCAGCTTTTTTGTCGGGGGTGTTCTTATGTGGAGCAGGTGCTTTCTTTTCTGCTGGATAAAAAAAAATGTTCCTTTTATATGCTGATTTGGTAATAGTTTGTAGAGGTTGTCATTTTTGAAGCATTTTGGGGCCGATTACGATCTTGTTCGGAAGGACTCCGAGTCGGAAGACTTGTTTACAACCGATTCTTTCCCAGTTCCGAATGACCAATTACGATGCCCAGAAACCATAAGGGCTGTCCAAATTGGTTCCAAAAGGCATTCGGACAGTCTGAGCCTTTCTGGAGCTGAATCGTACAGCTCTATGGATTCTGAGCGAATGAGTACAATGACCGATTCGGACAGCCGTTCCGCTTTGGTTTCTCTGGAACGAATCAGCTGCGGGAATCAGTCTTGGGAGGTCCATAGCAGGCCCCCCCTTCACCCGGGGCCCTTGGAATCAGGCCTGTGAGGGTACCCATGGGTACCCTCTCCCACACCAAGGGGTGCCCACCACAGGGTGCACGATTTTTACCAGCCACCCCTTTCTTCAATGGGAGCCTTTGTTCATGTTCGGAACACAGGCTTCCATAGAAGTCAATGGGAGTCTGACCGAAGGATCCAGATGCATCAAAATTGCGTGGTCGGACTCCCCCAATCCGAGTTGTTTAGAAAACATTCAGGAACTGATTTGGTTAGAATGCTTTCCATACAAGATCGTAATTGGCACCTTCATTGTTCAAATTAGTGGCTACTCAATTGGAAATGTGGGCTGACCTGTGTTGAGGGTTGCCTCTCCTGCCTCTGCTCCTGACGAGGAGGCGCCTTGTCTTTGCTTGTTTTAATTGGGACGCGGCTCTTGGCCCCGAGCTGCCACCGTCTGGACCAGGACCCGCCCTCCGCCCACACCGCTGCGGGACTGCGAGGCACTTCCAACACCTGAAGCCTCTTCCCGCAGCGGCCCCGACCCCCGCCCGGTGCTCCAGCATAAACTTTCGCAGCACCCGCTGCGCGGGTGCTACTCAATTGGAAACGTGGGCTGACCTGTGTTGAGGGTTGCCTCTCCTGCCTCTGCTCCTGACGAGGAGGCGCCTTGTCTCTGCTTGTTTTACTTGGGACGCAGCTCTTGGCCCCGAGCTGCCACCGTCTGGACCAGGACCCGCCCTCCGCCCACACCGCTGCGGGACTGCAAGGCACTTCCAACACCTGAAGCCTCTTCCTGCAGCGGCCCCGCCCCTCCCGTTTAGGAGGATATAAACAGCCTACCCGTCTCGCGCAGCGGGACGCGCGCGGGACGGAGCTCGGGTCGAAGCCCGGGCAAAGGGCGGGCCCTCTGAGGCCCTCGTAGGCCAGAGTAGGCTGGGCTGGGCCTATCCCTTAACATCTGCAGTATAGTGACCCGTGCACCCCCACACGTTGGTTATGTCGACAGAAGAGGAAACCCCTGGGAAGAAAGGAAGACTACGTAATGGGTCATTGGACAATTATTTCCCCAAGGTTCGGAGTGAGGGTGAAAAGGACTCTATCTTAGCTGAGCGCAGGGCTGAGCGGCGTCGCTCTGTTGAGAGCATGAAAAATAGACCCCTCTTTGACAGTACTCCTCTTGTTTTGACCCGGGAGGGAGGCTCACTAGACATGAGTGGGGATAATGCTAGTCAAGAAGGTGTTCCCCTCTTGTTTCGTGATTTTTCATCCACACCTTGCTTGCCCTCGGATAACATTATAATTGTTTCCCCTACCCCTAGCCCCGGTCGCACCATCGTCACAGCCAAGCCTAGGAAACAGAAGCCTAAGCATTTAGTTGTTGCCCAGATTCACCGCCCACCGCCAAGCAAAAAAAGGAGGAAACTAAGGGTGGCACTAGGTAAAGCCAAAATCCCGCATTCTGATTTTGGTAAAGGGCCAAAAACCCTTGATCAAATTGAGAGTGCCGTAGCAGAGGGGTCCGATCCTCCACCAGCAGTAGTACCGTCATTGGAAAACAGTTCACCTGAAGCAGTTGCACAGGCCGTGGTTCCTGACAGTAATGCTGGGACTAAAGCATCAGTTACTCCACCTCCCCCCTCATTAATAGGGAACTTGGAGTTTCTGCTGAGATCTCTCCTTTTACCTATTAATGAGTCCATCAAAAAGGTTGAAATTAGACTGACCATTTTGGAGACTGCTATAAACAGTATGGTCACTCTGACCAAAGCCCAGGGGAGTGGGGTGGCGCATTCCATACCTCCGGCCAAGCTCCCCACTACCACTGTTCCTAATATTCCAACTGCCCCATCTCAGCCGGTTAAACACAAGCCACAGCCCCAGGGTAGGGTCGACCCTTGCTCCCAAAATCCACCCCCTCCTAATCATTTAATCACACCAGCAACTGAAACAGGAGGTGACCCCAAAAAGCTAGTCTCAAAGGGCCCGACAAGTAATAAACAGTACGACCAAGGGGTAGGCAGATATACTAGAGACCCACGGAAAAAGGTGCCACAAGTGGAGATTCCCCCAGAAGCAGTGCCCTTTGTGGTGGTCTTGACTGGGGTCCCTCCATTAGCAGCAAACAAGAAGGAGGGGTACGTTGATCTTAAAAATAAAATCATCCACTGGTTGAGGACATATAGGCCCATAGCACCCAATATAGACGGGGATATAGTCCATGTCAGACGGATTAACTGGCTAGGTAGCAGAAGTAAAGATATAGAGGGGGACCTAGTGGTGGTCAACTTTAGAGACCCTCGGGCAGTAGATTATATCTTAAACTGGCCACCTGGAAACGGGGACACCCGTATCATCCCTGGGGCCCTAACGCATTTCTATCCCAGGTCAGAGGCCCTTGCTCCCAAATATCCAAATAAGTTCCACTCCTATAGGCCACCCCCTACCTTGCCTTATAACAACATTTACCCCCAGTATGGGCAACACTTTGCCTTGGTGGCTGATCACCATTCTGCCTGGTCCACGGTGCCCCATAGACACACAATGAACCATGGCACCAGGATGGAACATCTCAGACCCTTTACCCCCTTGGACACTTACAATCGGTTTTCACAGCTCTCTGGGCTGGAAGATTGCGATTGATGTTCAGTACCCAGGGGGGAGAGAAGTGGACTCCCTGGTGAGGAGGCTCCACGACTCCGTGGCAGTATAGTCACAGGGCAAGTTAGACCACCCATATCTCAAATTCCCATTACTAACACCATTATTGAGGCTTCCCCGGTATCCGGGAGTATGGCCAGCATGGCTAGCTGCCCTGCAAATCCTAATTCCTTGGCCCAGGAGGTGGATAGCTGCCCTGCAAATCCTAATCCCTTGGCCCAGGAGGTGGGTAGCTGCATGACCACAGTGGATAATGAGGGGGGGAATAAGGGGGTTCACACCAAAGTGCCCTATGGTCGGCGGGTAATAAACTTGCTATCTTGGAACGTAGCGGGGTTAAAAAGGAAGTTAGATATACTGGAATGGCACACATTCATCGAGAAGTTCGATGTTTGTCTGTTTCAGGAGACCTGGAGCCTAATACCCTTAAATAAATCGGGGTACACCACCCACTTTTTGCCAGCGGTAAGTAAAGGGAAGGGTAGACCGGCGGGAGGCCTCATGGTCTGGATAAAAATAGACCTAGACTGGGAGGTCAAATGCCACAACATGGAGTGTAGTGACATACTCCACCTCTCTTCTAGAGGAAACGCAGAGGGAAGTAGGCTTGATCTATTTAACGTGTATGCCAGAGGGGCACCTGGGGACACCGCCTCCTCAATTTTAACTGCTCTGGATTTAGCCTTAGCTAACTGCCCTTCATCAGCAAAAATCATCGTGGGGGGGGGATTTCAACTGCACGCTTGAACCCCTCCTCGGAGACGACCCCCTGGGTATTGAAGACGAAGATTCAAAATGGTCCATTACAACCCTATCCCTGCCCCCTATTAGAAAATGGTCAGCTAGGACAATCCAAATCAATGCACTAACTAGGGACCATAAGTTAAGAGCCCTCAATGGTAGGACCATATCCGACCGGGCAGGTGCACTGACCTTCAATAGACTTACTGGGCCGTCCCGAATTGACTACATCCTAATGGATGTTAGTTTGTGGGCAGACCTTATTGATATGGAGGTGCTCCAAAATCAGGATAGCGATCATAATCCCCTGTGTTGTAAGTTTAACTGGGGCTTCCTTAAAGACAGGAGAGTGAATGCTCCCATAAAGACAACCAAAGAGATCATCCCATGCAATAACAACCGCAGATTGAAATGGGACAAAGCTAACCTGAAGGAGGACGACCTAGGAACCATTAAATCCCTGGTGGAGGGCCTGAACTCTGACCTGGTGGCCTGGGACTGTGAAAACCAGACTAGTACGCTTCCTCACACTTCCCTTGACTGAGCTTATAAAGCTACAATTGAACAAGTTGGTCATTTTTTTACCTCCAAAGGGAAAGGTCACAGAAAAACTATCACACCTCCCATCTCAAATAAACCTTGGTATTCAGACCAGTGTAAGGGCAAAAGGAAAAATCTGACAAAAGCCCTGCTTTCTAGGGATCCTTTGCTGGTTAGAGCGGCCAGGAAGGACTACCTGAAAGCACTATCGCTGGCTAAACATGAGTGGGAGGAACAGCACAGGCAAGACCTATCCAATGCTGTGAGTAGGAGGAACCCGAACCTCTTTTGGGATCTAATTAACAGAGCCAGGCAGTGGAAATCGCAACCATTAGCAGCTCACATAACCAGCCAGCAATGGTTCAATCACTTTTTATGCTTATATGGAAGTAATGAAGAGTTAAACAGCCCCGGGGTAGCTAGTTCTAGCGTTGGGGACACCTCAGGGGCGGACGATCTCCCATTTACGGCCACCGAAGTAGCGATGGCGATTAAACATCTAACCCCCAAGAAGGCAGCCGGTCCGGATGGGATCCCTGGGGACCTGTTGATCGCGGAACCGCTGGCTTGGGGAAATGTAATCGCCACAATTATGAACTTGATCGCTAGAGGACACCCGGTGCCAGATTCTAGGAAGGGGGCTGAGGTGGTAACAGTGTTCAAGAAGGGGACAAGAGATGATCCTGCAAACTACAGACCTATCAGTTTGATAGATATAATCCAGAAAGTGGTCGGCAGGGTCATCATCTCAAGGGTAGGCGATTGGATGGAAGAGGCTAGTATTCTCTCCCACCTACAAGCGGGCTTCAGAAGAAAGGTAGGCACGATGGACCAGGTCTTTCGCTTTTTTGTTATCTATTGGAAGGCAGTTACCATCAAGAAAGGCAGTTTATATATGGCCTTCATAGTTCTCAGGACGACTTTTGACCTGGTCCCCCGGGCTAAACTATGGGAGATCCTAGGAGAGATGGGATTTCCTAGTGAACTTCTGAGTCTAATCGTAAAGCTCCACGAGGGGAACTATGCGAGGGTCAGATGGGGATCCCAGGGACAGTTAACGGATAGGGTCCCTGTGAGGAGAGGAGTACGCCAGGGCTGTGTCATGGCCCCGACTCTTTTCTCCCTATTTGTGAACGGAGTGGTGGACCATCTGAAAGGGGAAGAGTTGGATGCCCCATCCCTGGCGGGGGAAAGAATCCCCACTTTACTCTTCGCCGATGACACCTTATTGATCTCCAAATCCCCAGTGGGTCTGCAAAAACTCTTGAACCAATTTAGTTCCTTCTGCACCAATAGAGGCTTAATTATCAACACCTCGAAAACCAAACTGATGGCATTTTCCCCCTCCAAAAGATTTAAAAATAACTTTTTGCTTAATGGGGCTCCCCTGGAGATGGTCGATTCATTTGACTATCTTGGAGTCCGGATTAATAGTCGAATGACCTGGAAGGACCATCTGGCCAAAATGTTACTCAGCCACCAAAGGCTGGGGTGACTCTGAGGGAGCTCCGCGAGTCATGTAGTAAACCTGTCTCCCCGGCCATGGCGATTTATGAGGGTCAGATTCTCCCGGCGGCATTATATGGCTCCGAGCTCTGGGGGTTCGAAAATGTGTCAGATCTTTCCACAGCAGAAAATAGCTTTTTGAGGAAGGTGGTGGCTCTTCCCGCTTCCACCCCATTGACCCCCTGAGACTAGATTTGGGCAGAAGAGCCCTTAAGGATCTGGTGAGACTACGCCCATTGCTCTTCTGGACCCGTTTAAGAAGGACTGAGGAGCTTGCTAAATATGCTGAAGGGCTGGATGATCTTCTTCAGCTTGACACTGGAAAAAAAATAGGATGGCTGAATAATATGACAAACCTGGTTCTCAAATTAGGACTAAGTGATGCTTGGGAGTCCTAAACGCCGCCGCCCAAGGAAGTGATTAAAAAGTTATATTGGGACTGGGTACAGAGCGAGGCACTGTGTGGCTTGGATGGAGGTTCACTCACGGATCGTTTCTTGCAAATTAAATTGGTGAAAAAACTGGAACCCTTCCTCGACCTGATAACCAAACCCCTAGATAGAGCGCTATATCTAAAACTGAGGTATGGGACGCTCCCGGTGTATGACTTCACGGCGAGGTGGTCCAATTCTGGTGCCCCACCGCGTTCGTGTCCAGGCTGCGCAGCACCAAAGGAGACTGTGGCCCACCTATTCTTTGCCTGCCCTGCCTACAAAGTGGCCCAGAAAACCTGGCTGAAACCTGTATGTAGAGAGCTGGGGTTGAGGTGTCATAGTCAGGCACTACGTGCACTTTCTTCAGACTCATCATCCACCATCATGATATGCGGGGTGGCAAAATTTCTGGGCAGTGCGTGGGTGACGCGCTCCCGGTTACTGAAATTGCATTCTAGAGCACCAACGGTCTGATGCTTGTAACCGCTTGCAGTAAATTAGTGACTGTGGTGCATTCCTTAACCCAGGACTCTTCTTTTATACGCCGTAGCATTTTATAGTTTTAGCGTGAGAATTGAAAATGTATTATGTATATGTATTCTTTTATGGTGATCAAATTTGCCGAATAAAGATTATTGATATATAAAAAAATTAGTGTGCCTTTTATATTGTCTATTTTATTGTTTGTCTCATTTTAGTGAAAGTTGTTTATACTTTGAATTTATAGGTTGGTTGATTTTTAATATATGATTTATAGTTTGATCATTTTTGATGCTAATATTAATTGTATATCTAAATAGTTATTATTATTTAGGTTGTTGTCTAAATGTGTGTAGTTAATGCTAATATTTTTTAGGGGTTGTATTGTTATGATTATAGTTATATAATTTATTAGGTTGAATGGTAAATATTTTGGTGATGTAATTCATTTATATTTTGTCTAAACATGTGTATAAAATGTTCCAGGTTTATTTCACATAATTGTTTTACAAAACAAGTGATTAAAAAATATTTATTAATGATAAATTAAATATATCGGCGATATAATTGTAGTCAATATTATATGAATCAATATTTTTGACATAGCATATGTTTATTGAAAGGTGACAATATTTTTTTTCCAAAATTTGTATTTTCGATATTTTTAACAACAATATTGGTGCTCTCGATATTTGCGGTTTTACTAGTGAAGTATATGAATTCAATATTTTTGCCATTGATTTTTTTCCCCTATATTTTTGTGTTTCAATATTGTATGCATCAATATTGTACCATGTTGAAGAAAATTTTCAAGTAGCTCCCCACTGACACTAGACGCATAGTCACCCAGGCACATATCACTAACCCTGGGCGTAATTCACTTAGTAGCGCTATGCGTAGCTACGCCAAGTGCACTTCGCACTTCGTGACCTACACGTAGCACTACACAAACTGCGTAGTGCGGTACGGAAATGCTGTTCACAATGATTGCACAGAGCCGGATGCTTGTCCGCGCTGGGCAATCATTGAAAACAGCATCTTGCACAGTGCAAGCGGTCATTTTCTGCCGCTCAAGTAGATTTGTACTCAAGCGGCAGTTTTCTCAACGCGGACTGGTAGTTTCTCATCGCGAGCATACGCGACCACTCACAATGAGAAACCTGACTTCCCCGCATTGAGAATCTCCCTGGGAGATTTATTTTCCACACTCGCGACCGGCAACTTGATGTCGCTGATCGCGGACGAGGAAAAAGTCTCGCCGGGATGTCATTTTGCTTGCTCGGGGTCACCAACTTGCAGTTGAGGACCGTGAGCAAGCAAAAAATGCCCGCAACGCTATGCGTTTTTGCACTGTGCTACGTGCAATTCGCAAACTACGCTAGAGTAGCGTACTTTTCCTCCCGGGCCTACACATCACTAGCTGCCTGCACTACGGCAACACCCTCTGCACCCTCTATGTAGGGATCACCACACAACTTCTGATCAAACTCCAGATCATACAGAATGCAGCAGCAAGACATCCCCGACCTCCTGACAAGCCTACATGACCCCCACACCTCAGAGCACTACACTGGCTCCCTGTAAACAAAGAGTGCCAGTTCAAACTACTCACCCATGCCCACAAAGCCCTCAAAAACGTGGGCACTGCCTGCCTCATCCACAGAGTTAACTTCCATCAACCCACCAGACAACTACGCTCCATGTCCTTTAACCTGGCCCACATCCCTTGCATCCATAACAACAGGAGCTGTGGATGCACCTTTTCCCACGTGGCTGCCAAACAATTGAATGAACAACCACTTCTACATGTTTTTGTACTTGAGCAATTGCATTAATCTACAGCACGCATCATTATTCATTGTGTGATATTCACCTAAAGTTGACCATATTTAATGTAAGCTTAAATTTAAAATGGCTCATGTTGGTTGACATGTTTTCTGTCTGCTGTGCACTTTTCCTCTTTTGTGTTCAGACGCCAATGTTCATTGAAATGTTTTTTTTGTTTAGTTTCCATGTGAATGTTTATCTCTGTACTTTCCTCATAGCATGAAATAATGAGTCTGCGAGTGGCAACATTCTCCCCGAATTGTATATTCCTGCTACAGATATCCAGCTAAAGGTCATGCAGTAGAGACTCAATTGTGTGGTGGGGGGGGAAGGAAGACTGAAACCTTTATCATCACAACATTTTGATCCTAATTGGTTCCCTTCATGGAAATCATAAAGAGTTGTCCTTTACCATAGAAGACATTATTTAAACTATGGATTGGTGAGTTAGTTAGTTCAAATATCCTTTTCAATCTTCTCAGAAGAGATGCTTTACTTCATATAGCCCGAAAGGGAGAGATTCCTAAACAAATCTCTTCCTGACTTCCTTTACTGAATATTTATTTGATTCAGCCTTTTGGGGTTTTAGTTGATGTCACATTCTGTTTGACTGATTGTCTCCAGCCTTCCCGACTTTCCTAACTTAGTTAATTGAGCAAATTTCCTTCGTGGGAAGTTAAGCCTCCTTCGATTTACTTTATGACACCTTTAAACAGTTTTTCTTTGTGTTTGCAATTTTGATGTGCTTTGAATAAAATTGACTGATTCATTCATGTAATGATTACTGATTTATGACAAATTTGAATGCTGTGCATTGTAACTTTGCTGATCTGTTAATAAACCTTCATGATGTGCATATCTAACACTCTCCTTCATGTTTGTTGGGCCAAATGTGCCTCAGGATAATTTCATGTTTTTCATTTGTTGCATTATGCCACAGCAGGGACCTAAAGGTCTGCACTTCAACATCTATAGCAATTCCTGTTCTTTCAGTGCCTTCCATATTATACCACGATATCAAGATATCCCCATGGTTTTCGCCATGACGCCTTTAATTGAGGCTTAGTACAAACTTGCAGATTTGGATGCTGACAGCCTGTGTACTGTAAGGAGAGCTCACAGTTGCTGCTGTGATTTTGCACCCTGCTGAAGACTCTAATTAGACCTCTCAATATTGCCTTGTTTAATTTGTTATCAAAGCACAACTATATATAACTAGCATTAGTGTATAATCATATATTAATTTATTTACAAGAAAGGCTCAGTAGTATTCCGAGGATGTCATGTGTTGTGCTTGAGTGCCCACCATTACATGCACCTGTCCACAGGGCCGGACTGGCTACCGGGCAGTTTGGAATGCTGCTGAGCTGGGGCTGATTTTGTTGATGGGGACCTGCATGTACTAAACGAAATGCGTTTTGCTTTAATTATTTTGAAGTACACGCATGTCTCCATGAACGAAATCAGCCCCCACCGCAGTGAAATCAGCCCCCAGCTCGGCAGCATTCTAAACTGCCCGGTAGTCAGTCCGGCCCGGCCTGTCCATATATGTTCTATGAGGTGGCACCATGATATTGTTTGTCATGAAATTATTCCAAAATGCCCACAATGTATCATGGGTGGAACTATTGGGTAGAACTTGACCTGGTCTCACAGCCCATCCTCATCATGCACCTACAAAAGATTGACATACAAGGACCCGCTCTCCGCTGGATAATTCTTTCTTAGCTGTTGAAACACAAGCTGTCATCCAGGCACCTTACTCCTTGGAAACCCAGAAACTCATCTGCAGAGTGCCTTAAGGTTCATCCCTCGGCCCCACTCTCTTCGATAGATACAGGATGCCTCCGGCAAACTTGATCCACGGTCATGACATCAACACATTCACCTACAATGATGACAAGGCAGAGCAGACATTCCTTCTTGCATTTGCTTTGTAAAAAAAGAAAACAGTTTAAAAAAAGATCCTACATCCATTTGAGTTCAGGTGCTGCTTTAAAACAAAAATGTTCTCATTTGAAAAACATTGAGCGAGCAGGCAATGGTCCTCTCTATCCCTGTCTGTCCATCCCCACTTTTTCCATCCCCTCGAGAAACAGACATGATTCAAGTGTGGGGGCAGGTTCCCTTTTGCAAATCAGTTACCACCCCACTTGAGTGCCGGTAAATGATCATTGGTATGCAATCACAAATGAAGGCTCAAACCAAACCGGAAATAGGAGGGGATGCCCCTTTCTGTCTCCTTCTATGTGCCATTCATAAAGGGTGTTTGTATAGTTTGAAAAGCTCTAATGTGGTGTTAAACCTTTGGATTATGCGAATATCAGTATTTTTGACTGCAAAGCACATTTGCACAAGGCCCTACATCTCAGTGTCAGTCTTACTCAAATTGTCCCAATTACATTAATTTGTCTGAAACTTAGGAGCCCAAATGTTCGTTATTGCAATACCATGTATTGTTCCAAGGAACTTAGGGTCTTATTACGATGTCAGGCAGACCACCACCAATAGGGCCGTCAGTGACGGTTCACATGAAAGACCGGCCATCGGTCTGACTACCGCATTACAATGCAGGCGGTCGGACCGCAGAGGTTTGGTGGAAAGACCGCTGCAATAGGATCTACTTATCCCGACGGGGCAGCGGTCTGAATCATAGTCCCGAATGGAGGCAGTGACGAGGCAGGCACCACCGTCGGGATTATGATGTCCCTTTCTGAAAGCCTTTTCATGATAAGGCTGTCAGTAACAGATTTTGGGGGCCCCAAACAGGGCCCTCATCTCACATGGGCCACTGTCTGGGGCCTCTCTCTCTCCCACTCTCTCTCTCTCACTCTCCCTGCGTTAAGTATTTGTTGTTGTTGCAGCCATTTGCTTCTTGTGACGTCCTAGCCCGTCCCTCCAATCACGCTCCCGCCTCCCAGCTGAGCCTGCCTCACCCCTCCCCTTCAACTATCCACTTATGACAGTAGCATTTGCGCGCATCGTTCACGCGCAGCGATCGCGCCCCATTCGCGCCGAAGGTGCGCCAAAGGTAAGCCCGTCTACGCCCGTCCGCGCCTGGACCGCGCCCAGCGCCAGACCTCCTGGCCCCCGTACCACCCACCCCTCCCGCATTACTTATGATGCCACCCCCCTCCTAGCCCTTAACCCTGGCCGTTCCCCCAACTGCGTCCAAGCCGCTCCAGGACACACCCATGGACCCTTCTCTTGCAACTCCTGCAAGTTCGACGGCACCAAGAACAACTCCTCATCTACGAACACACAACAGATATCCGACCCCAACCACCTAAATTGCATCCTGCTCAACACCCGCTCAGTCCACAGGCACGCCATCGACCTCTGGAATCTACTAGACACCATCTCTCCAGACGTCTCCTTCCTAACAGAAACATGGATGAACGCCTCCTCAACCCCTGAGATCACCATTGCCATCCCGGAAGGCTATAAAATCATCCGTAAGGACCGGACCGACCAAACAGGAGGAGGCATCGCTATCGTCCATAAGAAATCCATCCGCATCTCAACCAGCTCAGACGTTAATCTCGCCAACACTGAACACCTTCACTTCCAGATCCACATCGACCCCAAGACCACACTCAGAGGCACCCTTTTCTACAGGCCACCAGGACCCCGCGCACAATTTAGTGAAGACATCACGGACTTCATCACTCCACACGCGCTCCCCTCCGAGGATTACATCCTTTTGGGAGACCTCAACTTTCACCTTGAAAAGAACAACGACCGCAACACCACCTCCCTCTTGGACAACCTCGCCAACCTCGGACTTAAACAACTTGTCACTACCCCCACCCACATCGCAGGTCACACACTCGACCCTATCTTCACCTCCAGCAAACATGTATCCTTCAGCCACACCACAGCTCTCCTCTGTACTGACCACAGCTGCGTTCACTTTACCTACAACAAGTCCACATTCAACAACCATCCCCAACCCACTCTGCGAAGAAACTGGAACAAAGTCACCATCGACCAGATCTCCTCATCGCTTCTTCAATACCCCCCCGCCCACTCCTCAAACCCCGACCAAGCAGCCACTAACTTCACCCAATGGTTATCCAACAGTGCCGACATCCTAGCACCACTGAAAAAACAACAAATCAAACTAAGCAGCAAGAAGGCCTCCTGGTTCAATGATGATCTTAAGAAATCCAAGAAACTCTGTCGCTCCCTTGAGAAGGACTGGAAAAAAGACCCAAACACCAGCACCAAAGACGCCTTCAAAAACGCCACCCGCATACACCACCAACTGATCCGGAATGCCAAGAAAGCCGCTTTCAAGGACCGACTAGATAGCAACGCCCACAACAGCAAGGAATTATTCAACATCGTCAAGGAATTTACCAACCCCTCAGCCAACTCCAACGACATCACCCCCTCTCAAGCCCTCTGCGACTCCCTAGCCTCATTCTTCCACAACAAAATTGCAGACATCCACAACAGCTTCGACAAACGACCCGAAGACCAACCCACCCAACCCTCTGCAAGACCCCCACCCCCCTTGAACACCCTCAATGACTGGAACCCTATCTCCACGGAAGACACCATCCGTCTGATGAACTCTATCCACTCAGGATCCCCCACAGACCCATGCCCTCACCACATCTTTAACAAAGCAGACTCCATTATAGCACCACACCTCCGAGACGTCATCAATTGCTCCCTCAACTCTGCAACCTTCCCGGAAAGTTGGAAACACGCCGAACTCAGCGCCCTTCTGAAGAAACCCACAGCTGACCCCACCGAACTCAAAAACTACCGCCCTATCTCGCTCCTTCCATTCCCGGCCAAAGTCATCGAGAAAGCGGTCAACAACCAGCTCGCCGCCTTCCTCGAAACCAACAAATCCCTCGACTCCTCACAATCCGGCTTCCGAGCCAAACACAGCACTGAAACCGCCCTCATCGCAGCAACAGACGACATTCGAACTCTACTGGACAATGGAGACAGTCGCCCTCATCCTCCTTCGACCTCTCCTCAGCCTTCGACACAGTCTGTCATAGCACCCTTCTACAGCGCCTCAGAAACGTCGAAATCCAAGGAAAAGCACTGGAATGGATCACCTCGTTCCTCACCGGAAGAACCCAGAGAGTCCGCCTTCCACCATTCAAGTCAGAGGCCTCTGAAGTCATCTGCGGCGTACCACAAGGATCTTCACTCAGAACACAACCTCAACATCATCTCCTACGCCGATGACACTCAACTGATCCTATCTCTCACCAGAGACCCTAACACTGCCAAAACCAACCTGCATGAAGGAATGAAAGAAGTAGCCGAATGGATGAAGCACAGCCGTCTGAAACTGAACTCAGACAAAACAGAAGTCCTCATCCTAGGCACCTCCCCCTCCGCCTGGGATGACTCTTGGTGGCCGGAGGCCCTTGGAAAAGCACCCATCCCGACGGACCACGCACAGAACCTAGGAGTCATCCTAGATTCCTCACTCTCGATGAACAGACAAGTCAACGCCGTTTCTTCATCTTGCTTCAACATTCTTCGCATGCTCAAAAAAACATTTCGTTGGATCCCCACCGAAACTAGAAAAACAGTCACCCACGCACTGGTCACGAGCCGCCTGGACTATGGAAACACCCTATACGCCGGTACCACCGCAAAACTCCAGAAAAAACTCCAGCGCATCCAGAACGCTTCAGCCAGGCTCATATTAGACATCCCGCGTAAAGAACACATCTCTGGGCACCTGAAAAACCTCCACTGGCTCCCCATCAATAAGAGGATTACTTTCCGTCTCCTAACCCACGCACACAAAGCACTTTACGAAATTGGACCCTAATGCCTCAACACACGACTATCCTTCTACACCCCCCCCCGCCAGCTACGATCCTCAGTCCAAGCCCTTGCCACTGTACCTCGCATCAACAAAACCACCATGGGAGGGAGATCCTTCTCCTACCTGGCAGCTAAAACCTGGAACTCCCTTCCCACTCACCTTCGCCTTACTCAGAACCACCTAGCATTCAGAAAGCAACTTAAAACGTGGATATTCGAGAAGTAATTCCCCACCCTTCTTCAAGTGCCTTGAGACCCTCTGGGTATGTAGCGCGCTATATAAATCTCTTGACTTGACTTGACTTGACTGTAAAGTGGCCCTGGGGGCACATGTGGTGCCTCCACACACACCCATGCACCATGTGCCAATCACCCTATGGTGCCTGTCACACAGTGTATGGATGTTCAGACAGAGCTATGTTTACACTGCGGCTTGTGCTGCAGCGCTTTTCCTGGGCTGCAGCTTAAGCCACACGGTAAAAATACCACTTTCTGACCGCTAAACCGGCGGTCACATCCAAATTGGGCGGTCGGACCACTGCCTGCCTGTTGAGCAGTACCCTCTTGGTGGTGGTTGGCAGTCCGACCGTCCAGCATCATAATGATGCCCTTAGATTGCAAACTGGTCTACTGCTGGACAAACACAGCTGCCAACATAACTGGCCAAAAACACACAAATGTCCTAAAACAGTCTACAACTCCCTAAAAACCCTTATTACACAGATTACGTCCCTCATCAGTGATGCAGGAATTACATTATTTTATGATCAAGGGCTCCCCCAAGGTCAGATCCTTGCTTTAGAGGAGGACAACAAGATGAAGAAACATGAGCTTGTCTTTTGTCTGGGGAAACAGACCGATCCACAAGAAAACCACTGTACACCACACAAAATGCACTGCCTGCAAGACATCCATGACAGCAGGTCCTCCACCCCTCACACAACACAGCTTCAGCTATAAGGGGCTGCCATCTCATCAAGGATGCGGAGTCCTCACTTGGGGCCATATGTATCAACAAACCCTTTTGCGATTCCTAAATAGCGATTTTTAAGGAATCGCTATTTAGGAATCGCAAATTGGTATGTATGAAGAAATTCGCTTTTTTTTAGCGATTCCTTAATCTCCCTTATTTGCAAATTCGCATTTTGCGAATTCGCAATTAAGGAATAATTTCCAATGCATTCCTATGGGCCAGGAGGCCCATAGGAATGATTGCGAAATAATTCTCAAATTGCGAATTCGCAATTTGCTAATCGCAATTTGAGAATTATTTCAAGGGTGCAGGGGTGTCTCGAAGACACCCTGCTGCACCCCTGAAATGTACATGAGTGTGCATACGGTGCACATTCATGCCCTATGGGCATGTGTGTGCATCACATGCCACCTTCAAAAATGCCAAATTGTGCATTTTTAGAAGAATTCGCAAGTTACCATCAACTACAAGTTGGTGGTAATTTGCGAATTCTTAACCATAATTCGCAGCCCAAAAATGCTACATACATAGCATTTGAGGAATTGCAAAACTGAGATTCCTTAAATGCTATGGCAAAATAAGGAATCGCAAATCTTTGCTATTCCTTATTTTGCGAATATTTCATACATACCAAAACGTGCAAAAAGGCCTTTTCGAATCAAAAAAGCCTTGATAAATATGGCCCTTGGTTCTCAGTACGCAGCCACATGGGAACTCACTAAGGACTGCAGCCCTTGCTTTTGATAGTTGCACTTCTTGGTAACCCGGATGTGGCTTCCTTGGTGCATCAATGCCCAGAAATGAGCAGCCTTCTACATTCCTTGTGCATCATCAGTTTGTGAAGGTAATGCATGGCTGCAGTTTTCATTACTGCCCTAGCTCCAGCGCTCCCACGGTATCTCTGATATACATGTACTTTCTGTGACACATTGAAGCCACGGCAAAGGCAGGGAGCACGGGGGGGGGGAGGGGAGGAAGGTTGGAGAAGGGCATGCAGTTAGATGTTCCCAATGTCCATCCATTCAGTGTTCAGGAGTAAGCAACTAGGCATCTTTCCTCTTGTCTTGGTACCCTAGACGACCAAAAATGGTGCCTGTATTAAGGATCAATGCAGGAGCAGGCGGCGGTCGCAGTCATGATGTAGTGAAGCTGTAATGATGAGAACCCTTCCTGAAGCGTCAATGATGCAAAGTGAAGGGTAAGACAGGTGAGTGAGTGGGAGACCGTGCAAATGGTTGAGGGATTTCCTAGCTGGCAGGCGACATCCAGCCGACCCTGCCCTGTGCTTTTCTGAACTGCTTGTCTTAGGCTATTTAGAGAATGTGAATCCAAAATGGCAAAGCAGCCATTGACATTAAAGGCATCACTGAGCCTCCACTGCAAGGAATGGGCCCTTCACTTTCCTGCTTTGAAACGAAAGCACTCCTTTGGCAATATAAGTATATTCCACGGACTGAGCTACTTCATGTCCAGGAATCGGTCTCTTCACTGATACAGCACAATATTTGTCATCCAATATGTAAACACGGAGAGGTAAAAGAATATATATATATATATATATATATATATATATATATATATATATATATATATATATATATATGAAGCACGTGATCACTGAAAATAAACAAAACAAATATTGGAAAAGCCAATAGATTAGCCTTTTTTGGCAATGCATGCATATTGTCTTTAGCCAACTGCGTCAGCGAAAACAAAAAGGGTTATTGCCTTATCGCCGATGTGGAACAGCACGCGAAGATACACATGCGAGTGTGGGCCATCACACGTGCACTTCTGTGCGTCTTCAAACTATGATGGCTCAAGAGTCACCGCGCAGGCGCACTCGTGTACAGTGATGTGGCGCCGATTTCATGTTTTAATGTACAGTTCAAAGATGGCTGGTGCCCACGTTGGAGCGGTAAATAAAAATAAAAAATGCTACTGTAAGAACGCAGGCACTTCTTCGCATGCCTGCGTTCTCCAGCCAACAATCTGCTTCCCGGCCACTTTAACTAAGAGACCAGGCAAGAATAGCAAATGGAATGGCTGTGCTGTCATATTACACTCGATTCCGAAATCTGTTTCCAGTCTCCATCGTCATCTCTGCCTTTAATTGAACCATTATTTCCTACATATCCACGCTACTGCACTGGCCTGGCGCCAAGCTCTTGAAAAATTTGCACCCAGTTAGAGGAGGGACATTAATCTTTCATGGCGTTAATATTTAATTGATGACAACTAAACATGTAATTAGAGGATTACTGTAAATGTACGTACACCCCCAATCTCTCTGCGTCCCGAGTACACGGTCGGCCATTTATTTTTAATAAGCCATAAGTTTGTTGCTCTTTAGTTCTGTAGCCCGGGTCCCAGATGCCGCCTTCTTTAATGCGAGGCATTACACCAGTCTCCTCCTTTCCTTGAAACCCAATCCACCCCCAGATAGTTTCTATAGATACAGATACATTCTATGACTGCACAAGAGAGCTATAGGGCTCCCCTCTTACCTCTGCAGAGCAGGACCAAAGCCACTTGGTTCATCTGCACACACAGACTGGCAAAAATTCAATAGAAGATTGGCAAACAACGAAAGCAATTGTCCCTCTGAGTAAGGCAAGAACCAAGAAACTGCCTGGCATCAGGAGCACTGGAGTGGGGGCTGCTGACTGCCAGGTGAGGGGCGGGGATAAGGGTGCGGCTTAGTCAGTGTTGGTTTTGAATAAAAATAGTCGACATGCAGGGCCGGAATGGCTACCGGGCAGTTTGGAATGCTGCTGAGCTGGGGGCTGATTTCGTTGATGGGACCTGCGTGTACTAAACAAAATTCGTTTTGCTTTAATTATTTCGAAGCACACGCAGGTCTCCATGAACGAAATCAGCCCCCACCGCAGTGAAATCCGCCCCCAGCTCAGCAGCATTCCAAATTGCCTGGTAGTCAGTCCGGCCCTGCCAACATGTTTAGCGTAGCAACAACATGGAGGGCAGCAGACTGGGCCAGATATGGCTGCAGTAAGAATAGCTGCTCATCTCAGTTGGCTAGGAGGGAGGGCACCACTTTGGCGGCCTTAGGAAGGACCACTCAAGGAGCCTTGCAATCCTACCAGAAGTGAGGCTTTGCCGTTACTCCTTCCAACCCTCACCTTCTATCCAATGTAGTCAACCGACCCTAAGCTGGCTTCCTGCATTGCCTAGAACAGTGGTCTTAAAACTTTTTAATGATGCCCCTCACCCCCCCCAGCGCAAATTAAAAAATCATCGGGCCCCCCTTCAAAATGTTTCCCAATTATTCTATTAAACTGGCAATATTTAAACATGTCTAGACTTATTTCAACATTGCAAATAATTTCTGTTACCGTTTAAAAAAATGCAATCAAATACATGATTGTCAAACATACTATTCTGGTCAGGCAGGCCTTACTAACATGTAAAAGAATCCAGTTTGATTATTAGAAATGGGGGTGGGGATGGGGGTTTTGAAGAACATTTGTAGTTCCTTCCCTTTTTACACTTTCTCCCAGCCAGTATATAAATGTCAACATATGCTAATGATGGCCCATCATAGCAGGCTTACTGCAGCTCATGTTTTTGCCGCTGAAAAGAAAGAGCATAATGCTTCTTTTGACTAGACCCTGGCGCCCCCTCTTGGATTACTTGAGGCTCCCCTAGGCGGGCCCGCCCCCTAGTTTGAAGAGCCCTGGCCTAGAAGATTACAGTTGTCCTGGGAGTAGGGCTCAAATAAGGGCTGTTGACTCATCCAGTAATGACTAAGCATGGGCGAATTGTGCGAATCTGGCGTTCGCGAATTTGCGTATTTGCCAACTCGCAATCCGCAAAATCCGCGAATTCTCGCGAATTTGCAGATTTTTTTTTGTGTTCGCAAGGGTTTCTGCCAGTTCGCGAGGGTTTTGTACCAGTTCGCAATTGCGAACTTACTTGTCGGCTCGCAACGGTCGCGACTTTGTTGTTTCTACGTCTGGTTCATCATCACAGGTTCACAGCACCCTCTGTTTCACAACTGCCACCCTCTGATTCACCCATGTCACCTGCCCTGCTTCAACTGACATGAATTAATTTGGGGTTGATTAATGTGTCACTGAATTTAAACTTCCTGTCTGGCACCTGCTTCCTTATCTGTAATTTGCTTTCTGTTGCAGTGCAATTTTTTTTCCCAGGACCTTTGTGGCCTACTTGTAGCTATTCTATGAGCCTGCTGTGAGGGTCAGAGCAGGGTCATAGAATAGTTGCAAGTAGGCAACTGAACTCTGGAGGGGCCCCTCAGGAAGCACTACAGGGAATGGTTACTATTGATGACTTTGAACTTTTGCACCTGCTGAGTGCTTTCAGTTTTGCAAAACTCGTTTTTCTGCAGAACAGCAACTGTAATGCGCCAAACAAACTTAGGCAACTGAACTCTGGAGGGGCCCTTCAGGAAGCACTTCAGGGAATGGTTACTAATGATGAGTGAACTTTTGCACCTGCTGAGTGCTTTCAGTTTTGCGAAACTCGTTTTTTCAGCAGAACAGCATCTGTAATGCCCCAAACAAACTTACTTGTGAAAGTTGATTTCTAATCAAAAGTGATCCAAAGAAAGTCAAAAAGACCTCAAATCCAAAAAAGGGCAGGCAAATGTCAACCTGAGGAGTTATTCTGATAAAAATCATAATTTTCCGAAGGTTTATGCTGCTTGCTGGTGGATTTCTTGTGCAGAATTGCAAATTTTGTAATTTTGCGAGTGCAAGATTGTTGCTGCCCGCCACATCTACATGTTCGCAATTGCAAACTCTCGCGATGCGTCACCAAACTCCCGCGGGATCCCACAGCAAGATCCAAAATGGCGCAGCACTCGCAAAATATTGAGAAAAACAACTCGGCAAACGCTGAATGACGGTAAGTGAACGCCGCACACCGCAATATTGTATCACCAAGCAAAAAAATCCGCTGCGTGCGAATTTGCGGATTTTCGGTAAATTTGCGAGAGTTCGCGGATTGCGAATTTACCGAAAATCCGCAAAATTCGCGAGCGGAACGGATTTTCCGCCCATGCTTAGTAATGACAGGAGTTAAAGCACACATCTCTCTAGTGTAGCCCAGAGTGAAGGGGCTGGCCATGTAGGGCATGATCGAGGACCAGTGGCTGTCCAATTTAAATCAGTTTGAGGGCAGCCGATTTTCCCAGGTTTTCCTTGATGTCCTTCGATTGATTTCAGTCATCTGGACGATTTACGAGGATTGATGCATTTGGATGGCACATACGTTACAAAGTGAGAACAAAAGGATGGCTCATGAAGGGCAAGAGTGAACGCGGAAGGCTGGTTGTGTAGGGCGGGAGGGATGGTAGCCATCTAGTTTGCAGAAATGTATACAGGTGGGCTCAGATTAACTCACCGGACAGGGCAGGGTAGGAGTTGGACAGGTGAACAGACCATGTCAGAGCATCTGTGAGTAGCTGTCTATGCAAGGAGGCACAGCATTAATAATAGATGACTGTTGTTTGTAGGGAGGGACTGGTAACAGCTGACCGGTGTGCACAGGAGGATGGTGATGACAAGCATCTGGACTGGGCAGGTGACAGTGAGGAAAGATGGTTGGCTATGTAAGATAGGACTGAGGGCATGAGTCTGACATGTGAGGTATATTGTAGAACTTGTGTAGAAATGCAAATAGGGCAATCATTTGACACACATTTCTTGGATTGTGTAGGGCTTTATTTGTGAAACTTTTTGCAGGTGGTTAGCACTGGCACTCTTTTTTTGTGGCCCAGTATTTATTTTTCATCATCAGAATTTCATCCACAGAAATGCAGAAAGGGGAGAAAGAATGATGAAGAGAAAGACAAGAGAACAGTGAAAAATTGAGGTAGTGGGGATAAAAAGAACAATCAAAAGTTTCTTCTACAACTGTGGGGTTGTAGAAGAAAGAGACATGAGGTGGAATCAAGACTGCTGTGTTTAGGTATTTTCCAATCTCGACATTTAGCATCTCTGGCAGATGCACTTAGTACTTTACATATTAATCACTGATAGGGCAGTGCTAAAAGTGTCTAATGACGGGCGTACACATTTTGCTGACATAGAAAACAAGCACTGGTGTATTGGCTTTGCCAATGGTTTTTGTTAATGTTGTATAACATTGGTAAAAAACAAGATACTTTTTGCCGACCCACAGTATCATTAGCAGAAAAACTAAATGGAAAGAAAAAGCTTGATGACTTGCCCGCTGCTGGTGATTGCATCACTCTCTAGGTGTGCACATGCATGATAACTTTTGGACTTGGCCCTTCTGGCAGGTTTACCCCTGAACTTTTTGCCTTTTAATGTTACATCATTATAGTGATTTCTGGTCTTTCCCATTTTAGCACTGTGGTGCAGTGTAAAGTGCGTGAGCTCTCTGAGTGCGTGTTTGAGAGTGGCCTGATCTCCCATAGGAATGCATGGGGAATATGTGTTTCCATGGTAATTCCTGATGCGTGGGGAGTGCAAAATTGAGTTTGGTATGTGTGAACTCGTGAGATTGAATGCTGCACGATTATGTGTGCGGGTTTACTGTAGCTAGTATGGAAGTGCCACTTCTAGAAGTTGGCCTATCTGTGTAATAAAGTTGAAATGACTGGCTGGCTTGTGATTGGCTGGAGCTGGCTGGTGTGCCAGGCTCCAGGAGTCAGGATGGGTCTTCCTCGGTGGTGAATGGGAGATCTGCATGTTGATGGCTGGGGAGGAGTGCACCTGGGACCTGAATAGGGCTGGGCTTTCCCCACACAATGCTGGCTCCGGCCCCTGTGGTGCGGCTGATGACCCTAGCCTGGCCAGTGAATGGGAAGAGCGGCTGAGCAAAACAAAGTGCTTCAAAACCAGCTGCGTCTGGTTTTTCCCCCACCCTGCACCCTAGACACAAAGGGATTATCGGCCACATGCATCATCCCGGGTGTTTGCGAATTCTAAATTGCGAAAAATAGCGATTCGCAATTTAGAATTCGCAAAACGGGATGCATGAATATTTTCTGTAAATTTATGCGATTCGGTAAAAATCGCAATTTTTACCGAATCGCATAAATTACCGAAATACAATTTGCGAATTCGCTATTCCTATTGGTTCCTATGGGCAAAAAGGCCCATAGGAAGCAATGGGAAGGCATTATCAAATTGCGATTTTCACTTTGAAAATCGCAATTTGTTAATGCATTTCATGGGTGCAGGGGGGGTCCAAAGGACCCCCCCATGCACCCCTGAAATGTATTTTTCGCATCATGTTTCACACACACATGTCCTAAGGACATGTGTGTCCGTAACATGAATGTTGAAAAAAATGCATTTTCAGCGTTTTAAACACTTTTTGCAAATTTACCGAGTGGTTCAACCACTCGGTAAATTTGACCCCCTAATTGCGATGTCGCAATTTTAAAAGTAATCATGCATTGCTTTTAAGAAATCGCAAATTTGCGATTTCTTAAAAGCAATCGCAATTTTAGAAATCGCAAAAATGTTGCGATTTCTAAAATTGCTTCATGCATCCCAAAAAGCACTTTTGTAATCGCAAACGGCCGATTTTAAGGAATCGCACCGTTTGCGACTCCAAAAATGCTTGATGCATGTGGGGGTATGTGTATAAAATGAGGCTGTGACCTCTTGTTCAATGTTCTTGTTCCTGACTTGAATCTGCCAGGGGCGTGCTGCTGCTGGGGCCCAGGGGAAGGCTTGCCTCTCTGGACCCTGCCCAGCCCCTGGATGCCCTGAATACTGGATGACTGGGGGACTCTTCTACTTTTTGGATTCCTGACAGAGGGGGCCTTGCTGATGGTGGGGCCCAGGAGGGACCGCCATGGGGGCTGTCTCCTTTCTGGAGTGCCTTTATGTGCTGGCCCCTGGGCCCTGCCTTGCCTCCCTGACCTCCAAGACCTTTTTCTGCGCATTTGCCCTTGCCCAAGGGCTGTGGCTGCCCCTAGCGCCCTGTGAGCGCTGTTCTTTGTTGCCTGGATTGTCCCCCAGTGAGGGAGAGCCGGGGGCTGAGCAGCGCAATGCTGTCTGCTCTGGAAAAGGACCCCCCCCCCCTCAGGGGATTCCCCCGTCATGTCGGGATTGCGGGTGCCACCGTAGTGCCTGACACGGGGCGGGACTTCCGGTTTTCAAAGGAAGTCCCGCCCACCGCTGCGCTGTGATTGGCCAGCACCCGGAAGAGGGAACTGCTGCCCCAGGAGCCCCGAAGACTCCACATCAAGTCCCGGTCCTGAGATGGGGGACCGGGTCAAGAGCGGGCGCATGGTGAAGGCGGGGCTCCCATGTGTGTGTGTCTTGGCAGCACATCTTTCTTTGCCGCACACACTGTGGGGAGGACTACTACCCCCAGAGTGCATCACTCCAGCCCGCAGCTGCCGCTAGTCAGGGGGAGGCGGGGCCAACGCGCTGATAGCGCAGCCTCTCCCTCTGCGGCGTGGGGGTCTTTGCCACTTGCCTGAGGTTGCCGCTGGTCGTGCCCTGAGTGCTTTCTTGTGCACCCGAAATGCTGCATCTGCTTTCCTGCTAACTGCTGGTGGGACAAGGGTCACAGAAGCAACGCGGGGCTCACAGACTCTCGGGCAGCGCCTCTCTTTGCAGCACACACTCTGGGGAGGACTTCTACCCCCAGAGTGCATCACTCCAGGCCGCAGCTGCCGCGAGTCAGGGGAAGGCGGGGCCAATGCGCTGATAGTGCAGCCTCTCCCCCGCAGCATCGGGGTCTTTGCCACTTGCCTGAGGTTGCCGCTGGTCGTGCCCTGAGTGCATTCCTGTGCACCCGAAACGCTGCATCTGCTTTCCTGCTAGCTCCTGGTGGGACAAGGGTCCTAGGAGCAACGCGGGGCCACCAGACTTTCGGGCAGCACCTCTTTCTTTGCCCCACACACTCTGGGGAGGACTACTATCCCCAAAGTGCATCACTCCAGCCCGCAGCTGCCATGAGTCAGGGGGAGGCGGGCCAAAGCGCTGATAGCGCAGGCTCTCCACCCGCGGCGCAGGATGCGCGTGGGACGTAGCCCGGGCGAAGCCCCGACCAAGGGCGGGCATGTCTGAATACTTCTGAGACCGATCGAGGCTGGACTGGCCCATCCCCCTGAATAACCGGACTAAGTGAGTTCGTATGATATATGTATGGGCACTGGACTATTGTTGCTGAATTTAGGGGGCCGTAAGGAAAATCTGGAAAGAGTGAAGTCTTGGGTGTACAGTTAAAAAACATATTAAGTGCAGGGAGCACGCTATCCCGACTATTTAGAACAATATCTTGTGTATTACTTATAGATTTTTGGGTAGTAGCCATAACCCAGTAAGGGGGACAGCACTTCTCCACAGACAAGGCCTAATACTCGACAGAAAGCCTCTGCACGCACGCCCATTTTGAAACCGACCGCCATAGATAAAATGCTACGGCAGGCAATTGGGGGGGTGTCAAGCGAGATTGAAAGCACTGAAAGACGGCTTTCTCTCACGCCTATAATTCTTAATTTCCTAAAGTCTCTGGAAATGGAATCTATTGATTCCTCCCGGATAATAAATCTTTCGAATACTTGAGATATAAGATCACCAGAAAAAATAAATCCTGAACAACCAAATAAATGTGACATGGGGAGGACAATTAAGAAAGGTGGACAGAGGAAACAGAAGGCCACTAAAGGTGGGAAGAAAGCAAATAGCCTACTAAGCACAGCCCCAAAAGTACGGACAGAGTGCCAAACCACTAGTGGAAACTGCCCAGTCGGGAGTAGAGCTTCCATTGTGGGCATCAAACTTGGCCAAGGAACTCAAAACTAATTTTTAAATTTTCATACGAACGGAGTTAGAGGTTGTTAAAAGTCACATTGAGAATCTAACTACACTGGTTAACACATGGGGGAGCAAAATTGCCAGCATCTCTAGCTTTCTTGATAACTCTAAAACTACCAATCAGGCTCCCATCCATGAAAGCAGTAATGTAACTGTCACTATTCCAGCCTCCAAAAATCCTACGGGCTTAGTCCCCCTGAATAATAAATTGTTGATCCAATTGAGCCACAACAGGAGGCAAATAAGGAGGGGATCACCACACTTTTACCAATGTCAAAGCCAGCAAGCTCGGGACCATTAGTGGAACAAACTTCCAGTAGTAATTGTCCTAGGAATCCAGGAAATAGTAGTGAACATACTAGAAATAGAACAAAACACAGTCTGACACATATTGATTTACCCCAGGCATCAACCCCCTATATTGTTATACTATCTGTGGTGCCAGAATTAAAAAAAGGCAGAGGGGAGTCCTATTTAGAATTAAAAAACAAAATCACTTTTTGGTTAAATAAATACAGACCGCTTCCACTCTTAACTCACTGTGAAATTTTATTTGTTAGGTGGGTTGGCTGGCTGGGGCAGAGGCAGAAGGACATCTCTGGGGACTGTGTCCTGAATAATTTTAGGGACACTAGTCTGGTCCAACATATTTGAATTGGGACCAATCTAGGGAGATTACTGGTATTCAGACGCTCCCTCTGGGCTATTTCTACCCCCAAGCTCCCTGATTGAAAGAATGAGAAGCGTATATAAGAAATGGGAAACGAGAGCGCAAACATATCATATGCCAAACATGGGCCGGGACTTTAACTCAATTCCGCTTTTTAACATTCCAGTCAGAAACAGATATAGTGGCTTAGATCTGGTTGACTGACTGGATCCCCAAGCCCAACCACTGGAAAATATGGCCTCCCAACCTGTTGTCCCTCCAAACTGCGACAGATTCAAGGTCGGTGACCATTACTGCAGGGAAATCACTGAGGTAGTTGCGAAATCTGGAAGCTCGGGTGTCCCGATAGAAACCTTTGGGGAGGTCATGGCTGATGAGCAGGAATGGGAAAGGATACCTTGCCATGCTTTACAGCAGGAGTCGGAATCCCTACATACTCAGACCGGAAAAATAAAAGACCCACAGCATACAAGGGTTCTATCTTGGAATATAGCAGGACTCACCTCCAAGCCGGATCTACCTGACTGGGGAGAATACATTGATACCCATGACCTATGCCTCTTTCAAGAGACATGGTCCACTGTATCACTATTTAGGGCAGGGTATGTTGCATATTGTACCCTAGCTTTGCAGGGCCCTAGAGGGAGACCATCGGGGGGACTCTGCATTTGGGTTACTACCCATTTGGGACGAGAAGAATATTCTAACCCTGCTACAAGCTGGATTTAGGTAAAAAATTTGGACCATCGACCACATTTTTAGACTGCAGTTAATCCATTGGAAAACAGTAACCCTGGAAAGGCGTAGCCTTTATCTAATCTTTGTGGACCTTAAGTTCGCCTTCGATATGGTTCAGCGCGACCAGTTATGGGGCCTTCTCTTTGACATGGGAGCCCCGGTCTATCTTTGCCAATTATTGAAGCGCCTGCATGAAGACACCTTTGCGAGGGTAAGATACTGCAAAAAAGGAGAAATAACTGCTCCTTTTCCTGTCGAGAAAGGGGTGAGGCAGGGACGCGCCCACCCTTTTTTCCCTCTTTTTAAATGGCCTAATTGAGACCCTCTTAGCAATAAAGGACATATATTCACCAAGGCTAGCACAAGGGAAAATACCGGCCCTAATGTTCGCTGACGATTCGCTGGTCTTGTCCAAATCGCCAATGGGCATGCAGCGCGTATTGGACGAGTTTAGTGCATTTTGCAGGATGAGGAATCTGGAGATAAATATACATAAAACTAAATACACGGTCTTCAATGCTAAAAACACAAATTGCCTGCATCCCCAAATGGAGGATAGGCCCCTTGAAAGAGTGTCCATATTCGATTATCTGGGAATTACACTTAATGACAAGATGGATTGGTGTACACAAATTAAAAAGGCCAACCTGAAATTAACACAGTCAATGGGTGGTATATTGAAAGTTTATAAAAATTGCACCCAAAAAGTGGTTGACCCCCTCATAGAAATCTATAAAACCCAAGTGAGGGGTGCTTCCTTATATGGTGCCGAACTCTGGGGGCACTGTTCTTCTCAGCATCTGTCGGTTACTGAGAATACATTCACTAGGCAGCTGCTGGGCCTACCAAGAAGCACGCCTCTAACCCCACTCAGGATGGACTTGGGTATCGGCCCTATAGCTGACATGATTGCCTCTCGTCCCCTATTTTTCTGGCGCCGTTTATGGAGCACGCCTGAGTTGACCACCTATAAGGATGAACTGAGGGATGTTATGTCTATGCAGGGAGCAAATACACTACCATGGTTGTCATATGTTAGGAATGCATGTTACTCCTTGAGGTGGGCAAATATCTGGTCCACTGCTGAAGTAACATGCCCAGTATCTCGAAAAAGACCTTAGCCCAGGCATATAAAGAACACAAACTAGCCCTGCTGACCAAGAGCACGAATTCTTGCAGCCTGACCTCAAGGTTTCTTGACGTCAAGCAGCAGTACAAACTAGAATTGGCCTTGGACATCATCCAACCATTTTTGGCAAAAAAATTGTATTTGCAATATAGGCATGGTACGTTACCGCTCCATGCATTCACGAATAGATGGACGGGTGCAACTAAAGCTGACTGTCCTGGCTGCTCTGGCCCAGTAGAGACAGAGCTTCATGTAATGCTTTTTTGTCCTGCCTATAGTAGGCCTAGATCGAAGTGGGTCCTCCAACTTTGTAGGAACTTGGGGCTCAGCAATTACGCCGAGGTATTTAGGCTACTCAAATATGAAAAATGAAGACCAGATGCAAGTCATATTCCACACATAGTCAAGAAAAATAAAGACCTAGTCAATGTTTTACTGCACTGCGCTCACATAAATAACAAATATCTAGAATAGGGGTGGGCAGAATGTTTTGTTCCACTTGCGAAATTGGCGTAGTTTTGGTCACTCTGCGTTACTCTTTCACGTGCAGTTATGCCAAATTCCATCAATCGCCGTGTGGTAGAAATGTTTTCCTGGGAGGCTCCAGAAAATGCAAGCTGGCGAGCGCTAGTCACATTTGGCGTCCCCTAGCCCTATTTTCTAATGGGGGCAGTTCTAAGTCATCGAAGTCAGAGGGCTGTCATTCAAGTAGATTTGCTGCTGCTCAATTTCTACTTGAGAGGCTGCAAAACCAACTCAAAAGGCCGCGCGCTCTTGCACAACGCATGGTGCTGTTCACGCTGAATACATAAGCCATTCAGAATGCATACAGACCAAACAGACACCACAGAGGATCAATCAAAGCACAACCGTCCTTGCCACCCAGCACATTGAATATTGGTGAACATCTGACAGGCGGCCTATAAAAAGGGCAGGATACCAGGTGAAATAGACTCTACTATACACAAAGACATATGTTTGCCTGTGCATCGTGTTCTATTGAATGACATGATTCAGTATGGGTCCTAATGCAGAGAGAGGAGGCAACATTTCATAGGTCCCAGTGTGCCATAAAAAGAAAAATAATCACAACTTCCCAGCCCGTGAAGTACAATATAAAGGTGATAGAAATGTTGAAAGTGGAACATAAAAGTGCCCTGGTGTTGCAAGTACCGTGTGTCAGTATTATGTCAAATGGAAAGAGCTCTCCATGGAGGTAGTCAGCTTCCTTATAGTCCTTACAATTTAACGTTTGTATGGCCATTTGGTGAGTAAGGAGTGGTTTTTGCATCATCCTTGCTTTTATTGTGATTTTCAAAAGTCCATGCAGGTACATGTCAGCCTGTGGCTTAAATAGCAATGGCTGCTAAATTTCAGGTGTTTGTATTTAGGGCATACTGCTCTCTCGATTTGTGCACTCTTTCATTTGCATCGTTACTTTGTGCCAGTGGCAGCTCGCAGAGATAACACAGTAGGGGCGGACAGGTAAGGCGGAGCTGGGTTGGGGGGTAGTGGATTCCGACATACCACGGCAAAGGTGAATGTAAATAAATAAATATCTGCCATCTGTGTCAAACTCCACTACCCCCCACCCAGACCCGCCCCACCTCACTGCCTCACAGCGTTACCTCTGCAAGCCGCCACTGCTTTTTAACTCACTTTACATTTCGCATCAGCTTTGATCTTCGTATAAGCTGTTGTTCACACTTGTTTCTGTGATTGATCTCTCTTTTCTGTTGTGAATGACTTCGTGGCTGGTTGCTTTTGGCTAGGAGAGGGTGTTAAACATGCTTCTTGAGTGGACTATGTTTTTTAGGTATAAGTAGGTTGAGTATGATTATGCAAAGAAGGAGTTGGTTGTTTACTAGCTTTCTTGCCAGTCAAGCCTTGGCTGGTGGTGTGAGTGCCCGATGGAAGTGCCCACTGACGGCTTGTGGTGTGTGTGCCTGCTGGATGCGTGCACAGATGGCTGTTGGTGTGTGTGCCTGGCAAAAGCGTGCACTGATGGCTGGTGGTGTGTGTGCCTGGTGGAAGCGTGCACTGATGGCTGGTGGTGTGTGTACCTGGTGGAAGCGTGCACTGACGGCTGACGGTGTGTGTGCCAATTGAAAGCAGGCACTGATGGCTGGTGGTGCGTGTGCCCAGTGAAAGCGTGCACCGATGGCTGGTGGTATGTGCGTGCCTGGTGAAACCATGCACTGATGGCTGGTGATGTGTGCCTGGTGGAAGCGTGCATCAACGGCTGGTAGTGTGTGATGGCTAGTAGTGTGTATGCCTGGTGAAAGTGTGCACTGAAGGATGGTGGTGTGTGTGCCTGGTGAAAGCGTGCACTGACGGCTGGTGGTGTGTGCGCCTGGTGGAAGCATGCACTGACAGCTAGTGGTGTGTATGCCTGGTGGAAGCCTGCACTGACGGCTGGTGGTGTGTGCGCCTGGTGGAAGCGTGCACTGACAGCTGGTGGTGTGTGCCAATCAATCAATCATAACATTTGCATAGTGCGCTACTCACCCGGAAGAGTCTCAAGGCGCTGGGGGAGAGGGGTACGTTACTGCATGAACAGCCAGGTCTTGAGTTGCTTCCTGAAGGAAAGATGGTCCTGGGTCATCCGAAGGTGGATGGGGAGAGAGTTCCAGGTCTTGGCTACCAGATAGGAGAAGGATCTTCCTCCGGCAGTGACTCTGCGGATGCGTGGAACGGCGGCGAGGGCGAGGTTGGTCGATCGTAGCTGGCGGGTGGGCGCGTAAAAGGTCAGGCGGTCGTTGAGGTACTTGGGGCCCAGGTCGTGGAGAGCCTTGTGTGCGTGGGTGAGGAGCCTGAACGTGATCCTCTAGCTGACGGGGAGCCAGTGCAGGTCTCTCAGGTGGCCGGAGATGTGGCTGTGTTGGGGGATGTCCAGGATGAGTTGTGCGGAGGCGTTCTGGATGCGTTGGAGTCTTTTCTGCAGTTTGTCTGTGGTTCCGGCATAGAGGGTGTCCCTGTAGTCCAGTCAGCTGGTGACGAGTGCCTGGGTGACGGTCTTCCTGGTCTCGGTGGAGATCCAATGGAAGATTTTACGAAGCATACGCAGGGTGTTGAACCACGACGAGGAGACGGCGTTGACTTGTCTGGTCATCGAGAGGGAGGAGTCCAGGTTGAAGCCCAGGTTGCGTGCGTGGTCCGTTGGCTTGGGAGTGGTGCCCAGGGCAGGGGGCCACCAGGAGTCGTCCCAGGCGCAGGGCGATGATCCCAGGATGAGGACTTCCGTTTTGTCTGAGTTCAGTTTCAGGCGGCTGTTCTTCATCCACTTGACGACATCTTTCATCCCTTCATGTAGGCTGGTTCTGGCGGTGGCGGGGTCGTTGGTGAGGGAGAGGATCAGCTGGGTATCGTCGGCGTAGGAGATGATGTTGAGGTTGTGTTGACGTGTGATGGCTGTGAGGGGGCTCATGTAGACGTTGAAGAGGGTCGGGCTGAGTGATGATCCTTGTGGTACGCCGCAAATGACTTCGGTGGCCTCGGATCTGAACGGGGGAGGCGGACTCTCTGGGTTCTTCCGGTGAGGAACGAGATTATCCACTCTAGTGCTTTCCCTTGGATTTCAATGTTGCTGAGGCGCTGTACTAGGGTGCGGTGGCAGACAGTGTCGAATGCTGCGGAGCGGTCCATGAGGATGAGGGCTGCTGTTTCCCTTTTGTCGAGCAGGGATCTGATGTCATCGGTGGCTGCGATCAGGGCGGTCTCGGTGCTGTGGTTGGCTCGGAAACCGGACTGCGAGGGGTCGAGGGATCCGTTTGTCTCAAGGAAGGTGGCGAGCTGTCTGTTGATGGTCTTCTCGATGACTTTGGCAGGAAAAGGGAGGAGCGAGATGGGGCAGAAGTTCTTGAGGTCGGTGGGGGTCCGCTGGTCCGCAGGAGGGCGCTGAGCACGGCGTGCTTCCAGCTCTCTGGGAGGTGGCGGTGTGGAAGGAGGTGTTGATGATGTCCTGCAATTGGGGTGCGATGATGGAGTCGACCTTGTTGAAGACGTGGTGGGGGCAGGGGTCGGTAGGTGATCCGGAGTGGATGGTGTTCATCGTGCGGGTGGTGTCTTCGGTGTTGACCGGGGTCCAGTTGCAGAGGGTGGTGGTAGGGGGCGTTGTTTCGGCGGTTGGGAGCGTGGTTGGTGCACCGAAGCTGTTGTGTATGTCGGCGATCTTGCGGTGGAAGACGAGGCGAGGGAATCGCAGAGGTCTTGCAAGGGTGTGATGTCGTTGTTTCCGGCGCTGGGGTTGGAGAACTCTTTGACGATGCTGAAGAGTTCCTTGCTGTCGTGGGCGTTGTTGTCCAGTCGTTCTTTGAATGCTGTCTTCTTGGTGGTGCGGATCAGCTGGCAGTGCTTGCGGGTGGCGTGCTTGAGGGCGGTCATGTTGTCTGAGGTCTGATCGTGGCGCCAGGCTTTCTCGAGGGTGCAGCAGTTCTTCTTGGAGTCCTTGAGTTCGTTGGTGAACCAGGGGGCTTTCTTGCTTCTGGGCTTGCTGGGAGGGTTCTTTATTGGTGCAAGATCGTCGGCGCAGTTAGTGAGCCACTGTGTGAGGTTGCTGGCTGCTTCGTTGGGGTCCGTTGTGCTAGCGGGAGGGCTCTGGCGGAGGGAGGTGGTGAGCTGCTCGGCCGTGATCTTGCTCCAGCTCCGGCGGGGAATCTGTTGTGGGTGGTGGTGGGTCGTGTTTCTCCTGAAGCTGAAGTGGACGCAGCTGTGATCAGTCCAGTGAAGTCCGGTGGAGTGGCTGAAGGAGATGTGCTTGCTGGAGGAGAAGACTGGGTCAAGCGTGTGGCCAGCGTAGTGGGTGGGGGTGTTCACCAGTTGCTTGAGTCCGAGGTTGGCGAGGTTGTCCAGCAGGGTGGTGGTGTTGCTGTCCTTGTAGTTCTCCAGGTGGATGTTGAGGTCCCCTAGGAGGATGTAGTCAGAGGAGGCGAGGGCGTGCGGGCTGAAGAATTCTGTGATGTCTTCGCTGAATTGTGTGCGTGGTCCCGGGGGTCTGTAGATGAGGGTGCCTCTGAGGGTCGTCTTGGGGTCGGTGTGTATCTGGAAGTGGAGGTGTTCGGCGGCCGTGAAGGTGTAGTTGGAGTCGGTCGAGATGCGGCGCCTCCTCCAGTCTGGTTGACGCGGTCCCTCCGGGTGATCTTGTATCCGTCCGGGATGGCTATGGCGATGTCGGGCGCTGAGGAGGCATTCATCCAGGTTTCCGTGAGGAAGGCGACGTCTGGTGATGTTGTGTCGAGCAGGTTCCAGAGTTCCACGGCATGTCCGTGGACAGAGCGGGTGTTGAGCAGGAAACACTTGAGGTGGCTGCTGCTGGTGCTTGGCTTGGCAGGTGCAGTGCAGGTCCGGAGGCAGGTGAGCTTGCAGACTTGGCAGGTGAAGGGTCCGTGGGTGCATTTCGGGGTGGCTCGGTAGCAGGCGGGGTTCCATCCGGCGTTGAGTGCGTGGAGGGTGGCGGCCTCGTAGGTCCGTCCAGTGGGATGGCATCCTCGGGGGCCAGGGTCCCTGGCACTGGGCGCGGTCCAGGCGCGGACGGGCGCAGACGGGCTTGCCTTTGGCGTGCCTTCGGCGCACAAT
Source organism: Lissotriton vulgaris (assembly GCF_964263255.1). Lineage (NCBI taxonomy): Eukaryota > Metazoa > Chordata > Amphibia > Caudata > Salamandridae > Lissotriton > Lissotriton vulgaris. Next base: position 907,685,764 of record NC_141695.1, read on the forward strand.
CGGCGCGCCCACTGCGCACGTCCGCAGCGCTTCAGTGCGGCGACCTCCATAAATGGCGAAGTGGGAGGGAGGAGCACCTGGGAGGCGGGAGTGGGGTGGCCAATGGCGGGAACAGAAAAGAAAAGGGGGCGGGGCTTCAGTGGAGCAGCGGCAGGGAGCGGGGAGGGGAAGAAGCAGCGGGAACAATCACAGGTGCACGGGGATGGCTAAATAATCAGGGACACAGTAAAAAACAGGAATGGGAAAAACAGTAGTATAGAAGAGAAGGGAATGGCAAACAAAACGGGGGCACAAGCAGAGGCAACACAATACTGGCTCAAGAATAGAGCACAAACCGGCACTCAGCCGGAGCGAGGCAGCAGTGGAGGACATGGTTCCTGGCACTCACGGGGGTGGGGAGCCGCGCAGTGTATTGAGTGACCGGCCCTGCAGGGAGGGACAAAGGTCACAGCTCAACACCGCACGGCGACCTCCATTAATGGCCAAGTGGGAGGGAGGAGCAGCTGGTAGGTGGGAGCGGGATGGCCAATGGCGGGAACAGAAAAGAAAAGGGGGCGGGCTGCAGGGGAGCAGCGGCGGGGAGCGGGGAGGGGAAGAAGCGGCGGGAACAATCACGGGTGCATGGGACGGCTAAATAATCAGGGGCACAGTAAAAAATAGGAATGGCAAAAACAGCAGTACAGAAGAGAAGGGAATGGCGAACAAAATGGGGGCACAAGCAGAGACAACTCAATACTGGCTCAGGAATAGTGCAACAAACCGGCGCTCAGCCGAAGCGAGGCCGCAGCGGAGGACAGAGGTCCTGGCACTCACAGGGGGGAAGCCGCGTGGTGTATCGAGCGACCGGCCCTGCAGGATGTAAGCATGCACAGACGCCTGGTGGAGTGTGCCTGTTGGAAGCACGCACAGACGGCTGGTGGTGTGTGTGCCTGGTGGAAGCGTGCACTGACTGCTGGTGGTGTGTGTGCCTGTTGGAAGCATGCACAGATGGCTGGTGGTGTGTGTGCCAAGTGAAAGCATGCACTGACAGATGGTGGTGTGTGTGTCCGGTGAAAGCGTGCACTGAGGTCTGGTGGTGTGTGTGCCTGGTGGACCCGTGCACTGACGGCAGTTGGTTTGTGGGCCTGGTCGAAGTGTGCACTGGCGCTGGTGGTGTGTGTGCCCAGTAAAAGCATGCAGTGACGGCTGGCGGTGTGTGCCTCCGGTGATAGTGTGCATTGATGTCTGGTGGTGTGTGTGCCTGGTGGAGTCGTACACTGATGGCTGGTGGTTTGTGGGCCTGGGGGAAGCGTGCACTAACAGCTGGTGGTGTGTGTGCCTGATGGAAGTCTGCACTGACGGCTGGTGGTGTGTGTGTGCCTGGTGGAAACGTGCACTGACGGCTGGTGGTGTGTGTGCCCGGTGAGAGAGTGCACTGATGCTGGTGGTGCGTGTGCCCAGTGAAATCATGCACTGACGGTTGGTGGTGTGTGTCCACGGTGAAAGCATGCACTAACGGCTGGTGGTGTGTGTGTCTGGTGGTAGCATGATGCACTGACGGCTGATGTTGTGTGTCCCTGGTGGAAGTGGGCACTGACAGGTGGTGGTGTGTGTGCCTGGTGAAATGTGCACTGACGGCTTGTGGTGTGTGTGCCTGGTGGAAGCGTGCACTGATGGCTGGTGGTGTGTGTCCCTGGTGAAAGCATGGACTGAGGGCTAGTAGTGCGCGTGCCCGGTGAAAGCGTGAACCGATGGCTGATGGTATGTGTATGTCTGGTGAAAGCGTGCACTGATGGCTGGTAATGTGTGCCTGGTGGAAGTGTGCACCAACGGCTGGTAGTGTGTGATGGCTAGTAGTGTGTGCCTGGTAAAAGTGTGCACTGAAGGATGGTGGTGTGTGTGCCTAGTGGTAGCGTGCACTGACGGTTGGTGGTGTGTGCGCCTGGTGGAAGCGTGCACTGATGGCTGGTGGTGTGTTTGCCTGGTGGAAGCGTGCACTGACGGCTGGTGGTGTGTGCGCCTGGTGGAAGCATGCACTGACGGCTGGTGGTGTGTGCACCTGGTGGAAGTGTGCACTAACGGCTGGCCGTGTGTGTGCCTGGTGGAAGCCTGCACTGACGGCTGGTAGTGTGTGTGCCTGGTTGAATCGTGCTCTGACAGCTGGTGGTGTGTTTGCCTGGTGGAATCCTGCACTGACGGCTGATGGCGTGTGTGATTGGTGGAAGCATGCACTCACGGCTTGTGGTGTGTGTGCCCTGTGAATGCGTTCACTGACGGCTGGTGGTGTGTGTGCCTGGTGGAAGAGTGCACTGATGGCTGGTGGTGTGCGTGCCTGGTGAAAGCCTGCACTGATGGCTGGTGGTGCATGTGCCCAGTGGAAGTGTGCACCAACGGCTGGAAGTGTCTGACGGCTAGTAGTGTGAGCGCCTGGTGAAAGTGTGCACTAATGGATGGTGGTGTGTGTGCCTGGTGGAAGCATGCACTGACAGCTGGTGGTGTGTGCGCCTGGTGGAAGCATGCACTGACGGCTGTTGGTATGTGCAGCTGGTGGAAGCATGCACTGACGGCTGGTGGCGTGTGCGCCTGGTGGACGTGTTCACTGACGGGTGGTGGTGTGTGTGCCTGGTGGAAGTGTGCAATGATGGCTGGTGGTGTGGATGCCTGGTGGAAGCGTGCACACAAGGCTGGTGGTGTGTGTGCCTGGTGGAAGCGTGCACTGATGGCTGGTGGTGTGTGTGCCTAGTGGAAGCCTGCACTGATGGCTGGTGGTGTGTGCGCCTGGTTGACTCATGCACTGATGGCTGGTGGTGTGTTTGCCTGGTGGAATCGTGCACTGACGGCTGGTGGTGTGTGTGCCTGGTTGAATCGTGCACCGACGGCTAGTGGTGTGTTTGCCTGGTGGAATAATGCACTGACGGCTGGTGGTGTGTGCCTGGTGGAAGCTTGCACTGATGGCTGGTGCTGTGTATGCCTGGTGGAATCGTGCACTGACGACGGGTGGTGTGTGCCCGGTGCAAGCGTGCACTGAGGACTGATGGTGAGTGCCTGGTGGAAGCGCGCACTGACAGCTGGCAGCGTGTGTGCCTGGCTGAAGTGTGCACTGATGGCTGGTGGTGTGTGTGCCTGGTGGACACATGCACTGACGGGTGGTGGTGTGTGCCTGGTGGAAGCCCTCAATGACGGCTGGTGGTGTGTGTGCCCAGTCAAACCGTGCACTGAGGGCTGGGATGTGTGTGCCTGGTGAAAGCGAGTACTCACCGCTGGTGGTGTGTGTGCCTGGTGAAAGTGTGAACTGACAGCTGTTGGTGTGTGTGCCCGGTGAAAACGTGCACCGACGGCTGGTGGTGTGTGTGTGCCTGGTGGAAGCATGCACTGATGGCTGGTGGTGTGAGTCCCCCATGAAAGCGTGCACTGATGTCTGGTGGTGTGTGTGCCTGGTGGAAGTGTGCATCGACGGCTGGTGGTGTGTGTGCCCAGTGGAAGTGCACACTGACGGCTGGTGGTGTGTGTGCATGGTGAAAGTGTGCACTGACGGCTGGTGGTGTGTGTGCCTGGTGGAAGCGTGCACTGATGGCTGGTGGTGTGTGTACCTGGTGGAAGCGTGCACTGATGGCTGGTGGTGCGTGTGCCAGGTGAAAGCATGCACTGATGGCTGGTGGTGTGTGTGCCCAGTAAAAGCATGCACTGGCGGCTGACTGTGTGTGCCTCCAGTGATAGCGTGCACTGATATCTGGTGGTGTGAGTGCATGGTGGAGGCGTGCACTGATGGCTGGTGGTTTGTGGGCTTGGTGGAAGCGTGCACTGACAGCTGGTGGTGTGTGTGCCTGCTAAAAGTGTGCACTGACGGCTGGTGGTGTGTGTGCCTGGTGGACCGTGCACTGATGGCCGGTGGTGTAGGTGCCTGGTGGAAGTGTGCACTGACCCCTGGTGATGTGTGTGCCCGGTGAGAGAGTGCACTGATGCTGGTGGTGTGTGTGCCCAGTGAAATCATGCACTGATGGCTGGTGGTGTGGGTGCCTGTTGGAAGCGTGCACTGATGACTGGTGGTGTGTGTGCCTGGTGGAATCGTGCACTGATGGCCGGTGGTGTGTGTGCCTAGTGGAAGCCTGCACTGATGGCTGGTGGTGTGTGTGCCTGGTTGAATCATGCACTGACGGCTGGTCGTGTGTTTGCCTGGTGGAATCGTGCACTGACGGCTGGTGGTGTGAGTGCCTGGTTGAATCATGCACTGATGGCTGGTGGTGTGTGGCTGGTGGAAGCGTGCACTGACGGCTGGTGGTGTGTTTGCCTGGTGGAATCGTGCACTGACGGCTGGTGGTGTGTGTGCCTGGTTGAATCATGCACTGACGGCTGGTGGTGTGTTTGCCTGGTGGAATCATGCACTGACGGCTGGTGGTGTGTGCCTGGTAGAAGCATGTACTGATGGCTGGTGGTGTGTATGCCAGGTGGAATCGTGCACTGATGTCTGGTGGTGTGTGCCCAGTGGAAGCGTGCACTGAGGGCTGCAGGTGAGTGCCTGGTGGACGCGCGCACTGACGGCTGGTGGTTTGTGTGCCTGGGTGAAGTGTGCACCGATGGCTGGTGGTGTGTGAGCCTGGTGGACGCGTGCACTGATGGCTGGTGGTGTGTGTGCCTGATGGAAGCGAGCACTGATGGCTGGTGGTGTGTGTGCCCAGTGAAATCGTGCACTGACGCTGGCGGTGTGTGTGTCCAGTAAAAGCATGCACTGACTGCTGGTGTTGGGTGTCCCCGGTGAAAGCGTGCACTCATGTCTGGTGGTATGTTGCCTGGTGGAAGCGTGCACCGATGGCTGGTGGTGTGTGCCTGGTGGAAGCATGCACTGACGGCTGGTGTGTGTGTGCCTGGTAGAAGTGTGCACTGATGGCTGGGGGTGTGTGTGCCTGGTGGAAGCTCGTACAGACGGCTGCTGGTGTGTGCCAGGTGAAAGCGTGCACTGATGGCTGGTGGTATGTGTGCACCTTGTGGAAGCGTGAATTGATGGCTGGTGGTGTGTGTGCCGGGTGGAAGTGTGCACTGACGGCTGGTGGTGTGTGTGCCTGATGGAAGCGTGCACTGATGGCTGGTGGTGTGTGTGCCTGGTGGAAGCGTGTACTGACGGCTGGTGGTGTGTGTGCCTGGTGGAAGCCCTCACTGACAGCTGGGGGTGTGTGTGCCCAGTCAAAGTGTGCACTGAGGGCTGGTGTTGTTTGTGCCTGGTGAAAGCAAGTACTCACTGTTGGTGGTGTGTGTGTCTGGTAAAAGCGTGAACTGACAGCTGGTGGTGTGTGTGCCCGATGAAAACGTTCACCGACGGCTGGTGGTGTGTGTGTGCCTGGTGAAAGCATGCACTGACGGCTGGTGGTGTGTGCCTGGTGGAAGCATGCACAGATGGCTGGTAGCGTGTGATGGCTGGTAGTGTGTGTGCCTGGTAAAAGTGTGCACTGACTGCTGGTGGTGTGTGTGCCTGGTGGGAGCGTGCACTGAAGGCTGGCTGTGTGTGTGCCTGGTTGAAGTGTACACTGATGGCTGGTGGTGTGTGTGCCCGGGGAAAGCGTGCACAGACACTGGTGGTTTGTTTGCCCAGTGAAAGCATGCACTGGCGGTTGGTGGTGTGAGTCCCTGGTGAAAGCGTGGGATCACTGAAATATTATCGACGGTCACATTATCGACTTACCAAAATATCGACTTTCTATACTTATTACACAAATTACAAAAATATCGAGTAAAAAATATCGAGTACTTACTATATCGAATACATAAATAACGCTTCAATAAATATCGACAACAAATATATCGTTGGACATGAAATTAGCACTAACACTACAAAAATATCGACTACAAAAATATAGACTACCAAAATATCGTTAAAAAAAAAATATCAAGTTCATGTTTGTACACTTTCATTTCCAAAATACCATCTTAATCATCAATAAAAGTCATTGCTCTATACAAAACACATTTCACATATAATACCTGTTACTTACATAAAATTACTATTAATCAACATTTGCTATACATTCTATTACATGCATTTTATCATTTTCTAAATATTCTTTGCATTTAACAAACATTTTCATTATTTATTTTCACATAAAAATCTATTTCATTGAAAAACGAACCTGCTTTAATGCGGGAATCACCACATACCACCATTCTCACATCAACAAACACTCCAATTAACTAAAAAAAATTCAAACTAGCCTATACAATGCTTCCTTACATCCTACAACCAATCAAATCAAAGCACATATAATACATATACTATAAAAGGGATACATGCATTCTACCATTTGTTGCTGCTACCTCTCTGGAAAGTAGATGCCAACACTCTGAAGATTTTGTTGCAGAATAAACATCTTTAAAGATCCAGCTCACTAGCTAATTAATCAAGTAAGTAACACTGCATTTTTTAGAAATCTAAATTAGAAGTGCACTATTTTCCTTACATCTCCTAACTCTTACACTTATTTTATTTTTTTCTCTTCCTACATTTCTGATAGAAACTACTCCAACACAATTCCTATTACATGGTCATATTTCTTCATGTGCAAAATCAGATAGTAAGTATATAATAATGCTCTGTTATACACCAACTGCTGTTTTTAAACACTAATTTACAAGAGTATTTTTAAAAACATTATATTTACAGATATACTGAGATTGTCCTATTTCTACACCAAAAAGGATAAAACTACACTAATTACACATGTAAGTATAGATGTTTGTTATGAAACAACCAATTTTCTTATTACACATTTCTAAGCAACATATCTTGTTTTTTACATCTTCCCTATAGATCATTTGAAAGATCCAACATCAACTATAACAAAAGACAAGAGTACCCTTCTGAAAAATGTAAGTATAATTGTAATTTGTCTAAAACTGGCCAAAAAAACGCAAACTATATTCTTAACACCATGTTATATATTTTGAATTGCCTCTACAGATATTCTGAAAACATCATACATCTATTCTACATATCCTATGAAAACATCCAACACAAACTATACCAATATACAAGAATACCCTTGTAAAAAATGTAAGTATACTTGTCATTTCTCTAAAACTGCCGAAAATAACACACACTATGTTCTTAATAACATGTTATCTATTTTATATTTCCTCTACAGATATTCTGAATACATCATACAGCTATTCTGCCTACAACAAAGAAAACGACTTATTTAGAAGTTAGTATACTTTTAAATATTTCCCATTTCCAAATGGTTCAATATAAAAATTATAATAATTTTCATTTATTTCTTCTATCTACTCTACAGATCAGACCTGTACTAACTTGATGTACTCCACCAATTACTACAACTGTACTATTTAAAGAAGTAAGTATATGTAATTTTTACATCAAATGTACAAGTAAGCAAAAATGACAACTGCTTTTTAGTAGGAAATACGTTTGTTATGTGTAAACATTAACGTGGCTTTTCTATATTTTCATACCAACAGCAAATAAAGACATACATACAGGAAAATCCTTCAAAAGACATTTCTGCTTTTGTGACTACTACTTTGATTAACTGTAAGTATAAATACATCATTAATGATGTTAGCACCACAAAAGGAAAAGTATGTGTTTTGATTTTGTTTCTTTCTACTCTTTCCTAGAACAAGTAAATCAAAATGACTGAAGGTGCAGAATTTGTCATGTCTCAGAAAAATAAATTACTATTATGCTACATGGGTTATGTGTATAATCAGGAAAGACAAAGTGGTAGAAAAGTTTTTTGGAAATGTGCCAAATATTACTCCAACAAATGTTATGGGAGGGCTACTACAGAGGAAAGTAATGTGCTATTTACTAGGGAACACAATCATCCCCCAAATGTCACAGAAATTGAAATTAGAGATGCTTTAGAAAGTATTAAAAGTGCTAGCACACAAAGTGATAAACCAACAACACAAATCCTTAAAGAAGAACTGGTAAAAGTCCCAGCCCATGCTTCAGGTCAACTACCCTCTATTGACTCCCTGAAACGCACAATTGCACGCACTAAACGACTCACTAGCACAACCCAACCCAACCCAACAACTTTTGAGGAAATAATTATTTCACCAGAAATGGCCATCACACACAATAAAGATAAATTTATCCTTTTTGATAATGAAAGCAGTACAAACAGAATAATTATGTTTGCAACTGCAAGTAATTTACGAAAATCCAACAGTGTCCCCAATGGATGATGGATGGAACATTTAAACCATGCCCAAAACCTTTTTATCAACTGTATTCCATCCACGGTTTATACCATAATTCTAACATACCTTTCATTTACTGTTTGCTACCCAACAAACAGCAAAACACTTACACAGAAATATTAAATGTTCTCAAAACGGAAATCAATAATTATTTTCCTGAAAAAATAATTATTGATTTCGAATTAGCTATGATTAATAGCATTTTGAGAACATTTCCCCACACAGCAATCCAGGGTTGCTATTATCATTTTAATCAGAGCATATGGAGGCATCTCCAAAAATCTACTTTAAGTATACTATATTCTACAGATAGCACCTTTGCCTATCAAGTTAAAAAGTTAATAGCCCTGGCCTACGTCCCTGTTACAGATGTAGCGGAACATTACAATTTATTAATTGACAGCACATATTACAAGAGGAATGAGGATAAACTAACCCCATTACTGGACTATGTTGAAGACACTTGGGTGGGAAGGTTGCACAGATCTGGACATCGACGCCAGCCCAAATTCCAAATCCCTTGGTGGAATGTCTATCTTAGTACTTTAAACCAAGAGGCTAAAACAAACAACAGTGTAGAAGGGTGGCATAATGCTTTCCAAGCAACTACAAACAGAGGCAAACCCACATTCCATAACCTTCTAGAAGCTTTGAAAAAAGAACAAAGCTATCAGGAACTAAGAATGGAACAATCAGTGTCACAAATAGGTCCAAAACTCAGTAAACAAACTAAACAAATGTTCCGACTACTTCAAAATCAAGTCACATTATACCCTACAACTAGAGGATTAGAATACCTGTCAATAATAGCTAAAAGTCTACTATAAAAATGTCAACTAAATATACTAATGTCTTCTTACAATAATAGTAAAATTTAAATGTCATAAACATATATAATCAATTATAAATAATACATATTTGTTTGACAAACTTATTAAAATTATGAAAAATATTTCGTAACAAATATGCAATGTTTATAAATTCATCACACATACACATAACATTAAAAATCGACATTTCCCACCCAATGAAAAATGTAAATTAAATACTTACAATTTTTGGAGATGAGAAAGACGCAATCAAGCAAAAAGCAATCCATCCAATCCAATCCAATATCTTACAATTCCAGTATGGGAAACCCTCAAAAACCCGAAAATAAAGTGTAAAACTTAAAAAAACGCTCCAGGAAATCCCGAAAACAGTAGTGTGGACACTTTAGTATTTAAAGTGATATACACACAACTTTTAAAAAATGGTCACGCATATCAATGTATCAATCTGATTCGAAACCCTCCAAAAAACCCGGAAAAGGTAGAAAAAGTGTTAAAACCGCTCCTGGCAAACACGAAAAATAGGAGATAAATGTCAAAATATAAGCATAATAAGTCAAACATTTGTTTCTCCGTAAAAAAACACGCTTCCTTCCATGTAGTTTTCATGCGAGGAACCGGAACCTGTAAAATAACATACATAACGAAACCCACCCACAAATACCCCCTTCACATTTGTAAATATACTAACAATTAACATTAACCATGTAAGAAGACATTTCCGAACACTTAAAATAACACTTGAAGCAAAAAAATCACGACACATCTATAACGGAGACTTTTCACCAAAACGCTACTTAAACAATTAATACATACACCAAAATACACTACAAAGTTCGATTATACCCCCAAACATGACCACTTACTTATAATTTGTAGGTAAAAATAACCTTACCTCTCTCCACGCGAAGCAACTCCCAACCGCGAGCTTCTCCAGTCCAGAATGGAGCGCAATAACCTTACGCGGTAAAAAAGTAGTCCCCTTAACCCATTTGTGTAAAAGTATAATAGACAATACAATGTAATAGTTAAAAAATATAATACATACACATGTATAATTTAACAAATTAATACACTATACTCATTACAATTTTCCTTATTTAAGAAAAATAAATATATTTAATATAAATTAATATATAATAATTATTATATATTAATAATATTAAATAAATATGTAAGACTTTGAATAAAAGATGTAAATATTTGGTTATTGTGTACATTTATATGAATAAGTTTGTGTTTATTTTTAAGTAAACATTATAAATGTTTATGGTAATAATTAATAATAATAAATAATATAACTTATTTATTGTTATTAATATAACAATTTGTACCATTTACTATATAAACAATGGCCAGAAAAAAAGTATTTATTTTATCTGTGAATGTATGTTTTTTTGAAAATAATAAAGGAATGTTTATGTTTATTAATTAATAATAATAATAATAAAGAAAATAGTTATTATTTTTATTAATTATTACAAAATGTTTTATAATAATTTCTAACTATAACAAAAGTATATAATAGCTTAACTAATATTTTGGCAATACCAGATATTATAATTAAACATATTGTTTCCCTATACAATTATAAAGTTTACAACCGAATAGATTTCTATGTTTAATTGAAAAACAACATTTTCTGAGAAATATACCAACAAATATTTTATTTTGTATTTCAATTTCTTCTAACAAATGTAATAATAGTCATGTTACTTGTTAAAATAAAAAATGTTTTATATATATTTAATGATATTAATATTTAATATTAACATTATTAAATATTAATGTAAGAAATGTATTAAAAATCATTTTTTATGTATTTCAATATAAATACTTGTAACTGTAAGTGAATGATGGGAATATGTTAAATTTACTGAAATAATGTTGTAACCACTTTTATTTTTATTATTGACAACATGTATATACATGTAAATGTGTTATTCTATGAATACTAAAAGTCAAAATAATGTGATGTTATTTTTGTTTGTGATTGTATTGTAGTACACAATAAAAATTAAAAAAATTGTTTAATAAAGTTTTTTGAAAACATCCATGTAGCATTATTTTTTTATATTAAAAGACAGTAATGAACAAATGTATGCAAATGTGCTCCACACTGACCAATTTAATATGTCCTATTGCTACTCCAGTCAAGCTAATATCATGGAAGCTGCAGGACACTAGCTAAAAATTATTTACTATTCCGACTCCAGTCAAGCTAATATCATAAAATGTGGTGGACACTGACCAATGTTTATTTAGTAATCCAACTCCAGTGTAGGTAATATCAGTGTTGGTGCTGGACACTAACCAATTAATAATTAGAATTCCAACTCCACTCTAGCTACTGTCTGGAAAGATGCTAATACATATATTTTTTAGATAAAAGTAAAACTTAATAATGTAAAGTTATATTTTTTTTATTTTCCTGTAATAGCTTTAATGTATAAGTGTTTTATTTTACACTATACACCAGCACTCCAAAATACCCAAAACTGTCCCTGAACACTAAAAATACCCCTTCACCCCAAAGCCCAAAACTGACCCAGAACCATACAAATACCCCTTTATCCACAAACTTAAAACTAACCCTGAACCCTACAAATACCCCTTTACTCAGAAACTGAAAACTGACCCTCAACCCCAAAAATACCCCTTTACCCAAGAACTGAAAATTGACCCAGAGCCCCAAAAATACCCCTTTACCCACAAACAGAAAACTGACCCTGATCCCAAAAAATACACCTTTACCCAAGAACTGAAAACTGACCCTGACCCTTTAAAAAACTCCTTTACCCACAAACTGAAAACTGACCCTGAACCCTACAAATACCCCTTTACCCACAAACTGAAAACTGACCTCAACCCAAAAAATACCCCTTTACCCAAGAACTGAAAACTGACCCAGAACCCCAAAAATACCCCTTTACCCACAAACTGAAAACTGACCCTGATCCCAAAAAATACACCTTTACCCAAGAACAGAAAACTGACCCTGAACCTTTAAAAAACTCCTTTACCCACAAACTGAAAACTGACCCTGAACCCTACAAATACCCCTTTACCCACAAACTGAAAACTGACCCTCAACCCTAAAAATACCCCTTTACCCAAGAACTGAAAACTGACACAGAACCCCAAAAATACCCCTTTACCCACAAACTGAAAACTGACCCTGATCCCAAAAAATACACCTTTACCCAAGAACTGAAAACTGACCCAGAACCTTTAAAAAACTCCTGTTCCCACAAACTGAAAACTGACCCTGAACCCTACAAATACCCCTTTACCCACAAACTGAAAACTGACCCTCAACAAAAAAAAAAACCCTTTACCCAACACCTGAAAACTGACCCTGAACCCTATAAATACCCCTTTACCCACAAACTGAAAACTGACCCTAAACCCTATAAATACCCCTTTACCCACAAACTAAAAACTGACCCTGACCCCAAAAAATACACCTTTACCCACAACCTGAAAAAAGTCCCAAATCCCACTAAATACACCTTTACTCACGAACAGAAAAATGACCCAGAACCCTAAAAAATTACCCTATACCAAAAATTATTTAACTGACCCTGAACACTATAAATAATAATGTACACAACATTAAACATTAATATTTAATTAACAAAAAAATAATAATTAACAAAAACAAAAAGAAAATATATTATCACATTAGCTATAATAATAAAATTGATTAATTAATATTGTTTAATTCCAATTAATTAATTAACATGAACATAAATTTATACATTAAATTTAAATGCATCCAATTAATGTAATTAAGTCATTATTATTAATTAATTACCAATTAATGAATTAAAATAATATGCAAAATATTAATAAGAAAATTAACTCATTATAATTAATTTTTAACCAATTTTTTAATTTCAATAATATGCTAATTAATAATAAAATAAATCACTAAGTATTATTAATTAATAACCAATTTATCAATTAAAATAATATACACATCAATAATAAAAAAATTCACTAATTATTATTAATTAATTACCAATTAATCAATTAAATAATATGCTAAATACTTAATAAAACAATTAACGAATTAATATTAATTAATTACCAATTAAAATCTAATTAAAACAATTAACAAACATATATTAATTAATTAATTATTATTAAATTACTTCCCACCCTATTCCCCTATAAACCCACAACCCGCTCCTAAACATTAACTACTATTTATTTATATTATTATTATTTATTTATTTTTAACATTTTTTTCTACATATTCTCGATATTTTTTACTTTCACTATTTTTCGATATTTTGTCTGGTCGATATTTTTGAGTCGATATATTTGTATTCGATATTTTTTGGTCATTTTTTCAGTCGATATTTTGTCCAACGATATTCCTATAGTCGATATTTAGTTAATGTCGATATTTTTCCGTCGATATTTTGTCCATTCGATAATATGTAGTCGATATTATGTCCAGTTACCGAAAGCGTGCACTGATGTCTGGTGGTGTGTGTGCCTGGTGGAAGTTCGCACTGATGGCTGGTGGTTTGTGTGAATGGTGAAAGTGTGCACTAACGGCTGGTGGTGTGTGTGCCTGGTGGAAGCGTGCACTGATGGCTGGTGGTGTGTGTGCCTGGTGGAAGCGTGCACTGACGGCTGGTGGTGTGTGCGCCTGGTGGAGGTGTGCACTGACGGCTGGTGGTTTATGCACCTGGTCGAAGCATGCACTGACGGCTGTTGGTATGAGTGCCTGGTGGAAGCGTGCACTGACGGCTGGTGGTGTGTGTGCCTGGTGGAACGTGCACTGACGGCTGGTGGTGTTTATGCCTGGTGGAAGCATGCACTGATGGCTGGTGGTGTGCGTGCCTGGTGGAAGCGTTCCCTGGCGGCTGGTAGTGTGTGTGCCTGATGGAAGCGTGCACTGACAGTTTGTGGTGTGTGTGCCTGGTGGAAGCGTGCACTGATGACTGATGGTGTGTGTGCCTGGTGGAAGCAGGAGCATTCCCAGTGTTAGAAGACACAAAAGAAACTGTTGAAGGGGAGGAGGGTTAAAGGGAGGAGGAGTGTGAGCAGAGGAGCATGATTTACAGCAAGAAGACACAATGGAAGCTGACCAGGAGAGAGGGGGAAAAAGGAGGGAGGCTGATTACAGCCATAAAAACACAGACGGCAGATGTGCATGAGCTCGTGAACGCAAGCCGTAGGCCAGCAAAAGCCTCTGGTGGCACTTCTAAAAGCCACTTACTAAATGTCTCAAAGAGAGCGTTGTCTCAGGTGAGACCTAATAAGGAGCTGGTAGCGAGCAGGTAGACACCGTGCACCACGGCCGCGCTTTTGTCGCCAAACTTCTCTGACATGTTCGGCTCCGCTCTGGAGACAAGGACACAGTCTGTTTTCAAAAGTCACTTTTCAATCGCGAGCCCTATCATCAATAATGAACATAGTCATCATTTATGTATTCGTAGCCTCGTCAGTGTCTGTTGAATTTCTGGGGAGCAAGTATATTGTAAAATAATACAAAAAGAATACATTCTCTTTAGTCCTTGGGACATATCTGACAATGGCACCTGGGCCTTAACAGCCTGGGGCCGAGGGCTGCCAGACAGTCTGGCTGGCACTAGGAGGATCTGTTCCCTCATTTTCACAAAGGTTAGCTGGCAAGAAAAAGGAAATTATGCAGTGTAATGAGACACCTTTTGCGTCAGTTTTAGCCAATATCCAGACATTTGAACGCATATTAGAAGTCGAGAAAAGGGAATGTTTATGGCATAATGCAATCCATTTTGTGTCAGTTTTACTTCACTATTCTCTCATTTTAACACACATTCATACGGTCTGGGCAAAGGCTTTTCCTCATTGTCCGTTCAACACCTTAATTCAGCAACGGAAGGCAAAGTGTCTGCCACTGCACAATACCAGGAGTACCACATTTATTAGTCACTTTTGGTCCATTTGAGGTAGAAACAATTTTTGTTGAAATCTGCATATCATCCAGCAGGTGGTGGGTTATGAGGCAAGCGTAGCAAAATGAAGATAATGCTGCAGAATCGCCTAATTCCAATTGCCTTTGTCATAGTGTTGGACTTGGCCCTTTTCCCCCAAAATGTTTTGCTTTTTTCCCCCCTAATTTGAGATGTCTCCCCCATGGTAAAGGTCAATGAATAGGCCATGTGAGGTGTGAGACGCCATGTTAATGTTAAATGCAATGCAATGGTGTGTACACTTATTTTCCCCCATTGTAAACATGTACCCTGATAAAATGCTGCTTTTGTGTTTTGCGTTTGAAATGGTTACCAAGACTGTGCGTTGTGCCACCTGACTGCAGGAGATTAGCAGTCTAGTTATTAGGTACCCAGCCACCCCAGCATTTGGAGGGAAAGCCTGGCAACCAGGGTGCTCTACTCCTCTCCCTGAGCCAGTTTAAACCAGTTTGCCACAGAATTCCAGAAGGCTCTGGCACTGTCTAGGAGGAGGGTATAAGTAAGGGGGATGTGCCACTATGTGGGGGGAGTGAGAGACAGAGCTAGGACAGGAATGTGAGGGGACCTGCTGCCAGGGGATACCCCCACTTGGGCCTGTGTGCTGGACCCTGCACCCATCCAGAACCCCCCTACTGTCTCCAGGGATTGTGAAGCCCCACTTCAGGAGTTCAGGCTGCCGTGTAGGAGGAGGGACACACTGCAGTGGGGATGGTGAAAGCCTACCCCCCTGTTTTGATGATGCCCCCACTAACTGCTGACCTGGCCCAGTAGTGCCTACTCCTCTGTCCCCCCCGGGCCCCTGAGGAAGGAGGGCCCCCCTAGGTCCCTGAAGCTGCGCCACGCAAGCGCTGCACCAAGAAGCGCCTAGAAGGGAAGGAGCATCAGAGATTGGACCCCCCAGAAGGTGAGAAGAGTTACCCTGGGACCCCTGGGCCTGCTGCTGGGACTGTCCGCCCCCCCTGCGCTGTGCTGCAGAAGTGCTGCCTGGCCTGAAGGAACTGATTGCCTGCTAAGCACTATAGTCTGGGAGCGCTATACCTGTTAAGCGCTGTATTGGCCAGGGAACTGCTGCTGTGTGTGCTGAAAGCACTGTGCCCCCCTGAGCCCCAGGGCCCTGGAAGCTGTGTGGCCAGAGATAAGAGCTGAGCGCCGTGATTGCGCCCCCTGCGGGAGCCTACCCCGCGTTTTGGCCCGCTTTTGGCCCGCTTTTGGTGCCTTGAAGCTGGCCGGTGCCTACCCCGCGTTATAAATAATAAGAGGGTGCCTACCTCTCATTTCTGCCATTATCACCGTCGCGGCCCGGGCGCCGTGAAGCCTGTGGCGCTGCCTGCCGATTGCGCCTGGGGCCAAAAATCACCGCTACAGTGAGGAGCCCCCCGCTGTTGCCATCACCGTTGCTGCGGCCCCCGGGACCAGGAGAGGGCCACGGGAGTGAGGAGGGGGTCGTGCCAGGCCCTGAAGCCGAGAGTGCCCGTGTCACGTGGCTGGGGCACCAGTGACGTCACCAGCTGCGCCACCGCCTGCTGCCGCGCAGTCACTGGTGCAAATTGACGCTCCCACTTTGCCTGCCTTGCGACTGGCCGTGCCTCTTCGCGCCAGTCTCCTGATTGGTTCCCGGGCAGCCTTCATCAGCAAAGGCCTGAGAACAGGAAGCAATGCTGCCGGAGGGCTCCGAGGAGAACGAGGGCCCTCCCCATCAAGGAAACCTCCTTCAAGGGCTCCCGTTGGAGCCGAAGACCAGGTAACTCCCTGGGGGGGGGGGGGGGGGGGCGGGAGGCCAGGAGGAAGAGCGGGCCCCTGAGGAACGAAGAGGGAGCCACGCGGATCCCCTCCCCCGGAGGACTAGGTTTGGTCCCCGTTGGCCCCAATTGTACACCGTAGCCCACTGGACTGGGCGGTAGCCCGAATTACACTGTTGATGACTGCCCCTGCCTCTGCGTTTGACCTTGTCCCGAGGGCTGGGCTCTGGAATAGCCTTCTAGAAATGGGTATGCCTCCCTCTTTGGTCCGCATTATAGTTAATCTCCATGCAGAGACCTATGCCTTTGTAAGATGGGGCAAACCTAGTGAGGTGACTAGGAAATTCCCTGTGTCGAAAGGTGTCAGACAGGGATGCGTTTTGGCACCAACCTTGTTTTCTCTATATATTAATAGAGTCACCAAGTATTTCGACGGATTTCCCACTGATGCTCCGAGTTTGGCTGGCATGAAAATCCCCCTGCTCATGTTCGCTGACGACACTCTCCTGATTTCACGAACCAGACAGGGCCTCCAGCTTGCACTGTCGAGGTTTGAGAGTTTCTGCAGCGAACATGAGCTCGAGGTGAACGTAGCCAAAACCAAATTTATGGTGATGAGGGGGCACAAACAGGTCAAGGCTAGGGTTACAATGGGGGACACCCCCCTGGAGCAGACCAAGCACTTCACCTATTTGGGCGTTACTTTCAGTGACACCCTTAGCTGGACCCATCAGATTGAGCTCATGACCCTGAAACATCAACAGTTGGGCGGAGCCTTGATTAAGGAACATAAAGGGTCATTCACGAAGCCCATGTCACCGCTGATGAAGATCTATGGAGGGAAGGTATTGTCAGCGCTGTTATATGGAGCAGAGCTATGGGGTGGAAGTAATCTGGAATCCCTGAAACATGCCCAAAACAAGTTTCTAAGGATGGCAACAGGTCTGCCCCAGTCAACTCCTCTAATCCCTTTATTATTTGATCTGGGCTGCCACTCGGTGGTCGACTATGCTAAATATCGACCCTTATCATTCTGGCGACGCCTGTGGACAACGCCAGAACTACACCACTATGCGGAAGCATGCCTGGAGGTAAAAAATAGTCCTGGAGCCACCAAAATTGGTTGGCTAAAAGATCTTAGGGCCACTCTACTATCTTTGGGCCTCATTGAGTTGTGGTCTTCACCCGAGACAGCCAAATTTCCATCAAAAAATGAGCTTAAAAAATGCTATTGGGATTGGGTGACGCACAACATTTTCTTAAATACGAGCTCGAGTAGTCTCTCTGGACTATTTATGGTTCACAATGATTCACCCAGGTTAGAAAGGTATTGGGAAACCATTACCAAACCTTTGGACCGTAAACTTTTTTTCAATTTAGATGTGGTACTCTTCCCCTGGGGGACTTCACCAAAAAGTGGGGAATGGGCAGTATGGGGCTTTGTGCTAACTGTCAGGGCACAGGGGAAAGTCTTTCTCACTTTTTGTACGTGTGCCCACTATATTCAGCCCCCAGAACCAAGTGGCTCAAACCAATATGTAGACTACTAGGTACCAGATCGGCTGTTGAAGCCTTGAGACTGTTAAAAACTAATCTGGATCCACTTATTGTTATGGGGGTTGTTAAGTTCCTTGGGTGGGCATGGGTGATCAGATGCAGGTTTATCAAACACATAATAGCGGAGATTGCCTAAACTTTTTATATGCATTGTGATAATATGGTCATGCACGATACCATTTTAAATTTTTGTATAGTTCTGTATGAAGTCAACTCGATGCCGAATATTTAATATTGGTTCTATATGTTCTTGTGTATTTGTATTTATGTCTTTTATGATGAATCAATCGAATAAAGACTTCTTGAACTGAACTGACTGCCCCGCCATAGGGTAACCCCTGGTTAGGGGAGTAGTACAGCCCACCTGCCCTGTTGCCCCTTTGACAGCGGGGCTGGCGTTTAAGGAACCTGGCACTTCAGAACTGTGCCCTGTCTCAGCTGACCCATGTAAAATGTGGTCCCAGGAAGTTACCCGGGGTTCACCTGGTATGCCCCCATGTGGACGTGCCCTGCTAAACAAGGTTTTTATGCTTAATGGAATATACCTGTTTCTGCTACACTAGTGGGTTTCCTCCTGCCTAATGAAATGGTTCTGCCCATAGCCCCTTTATGATGAGAGGTGGTCCGATGTCAATGGTTTGCGCATAGTGTTTTATTTGATGGTGCACTCAACTGCCCCAGAGTCCTCCCAAGAGCGAGTGATGCCCCATGGTAAATGTGAATTACACCCGATATTTTAGGTGTACCTCCTGTTGTTAACGCTGTTGATGCCATTTATATTTGCACAGTGTTGCTGGCCTAAGGAGTTTATCCACAAGGGGCTTTTATGACTAATGTTTATCTTTATGCAGAGGGCTGGCTGTTATCTGCAGACTGATGTTACCATTGAGATTAATATTTTATGCCTATTGATTAATTGTATGCTGATGCCATGCATGAGTGGTCTTCACGCCTAATGATTTATTTTATGCTCCAGCCTTCTACCCAGGTGATGCTAAGGAATAATACCTGTGTTGGCCCTGCAATATTGACCCTTGGTTTATGCTAATTAAAAATATCACACTTAAATCGTGCTTACACTACAATACCTTACACTACCTTACACTAATTAAACACCAGTACTCTACCTTAAACCCTAATACACTACCCCCTACATAACTTCCCCCTTCCTGGACCCTACACTCTAACACTACACTTCACAACCCCAACACTACCCTAAACCCTAAAACACTACCCTATACTACACAACCACTACCCTAAACCCTAAAACACTACACCCTGCACAACCCTCACCCTTCCCCCAGTCCACTCCCTACAATAAAACACTACCCTGCACGACACGGCAACACTACCCTAAACCCTAAAACTCTACCACCTGCACAACCCTTCCCCGACCCCCAGCCCTTCTCCCTACACTCAAACACTACCCTGCATGACACCCTAACACTACCCTAAACCCTAAAACACTGCCCTACACTACACTAACACCACATCTCAACCCTAAACCCTAAAACACTGTCCCCAGCACGACCCTGCCCCTACCCCCAGTCCGGTCTCAACACTGAAACACTACCCTGCATGACCCCCAACACTACCCTATTCCGTAAAACACTACCCTGCACTACACATACACCATATCACTACTTCCCAACACTACCCTTCACGACCCCCGAAACTACCCTAAACTCAAATAGACTACTCTACACTATTCAAACACCACCCTACAACCTAAAAGACTACCCTTGCAGGACCCAAAAAAACTACACTTACCTCTCTCTCCTTTGTTGTTCCTCTCGTCTCTGACTTCCAAGCGGCTTCCCGCGATGTCAGATCTGCACGGCGTTGTTTGGAAATGGAAACGCCTTCCAAACAAAGATGTGGATAGCGCATATCATTACAACGCATGCGTTGCAACAACGCTTGCGTTGTAACAACTTGGGTACTAATGGTACGCGTTGTAACATCACGCTTGCAAAGTAAGGGTATGCGCACTAGCTGCCGCGCACTAAAGGTCATTTACTGATTGAGGGAGTTGTGGGAGAAAACGCGAAGGGGTCTGATTTAATGCTTGCCTCCCTTTCACTTACCTGGGTGCCTCAGTGTCGTGTCTGGTATGTGTATTGGATCACTGACATAATATCGAGGGACAGAATATCGATTAACACAAATATTGTGTAAAAAATATCGACAGACAGAATATCGAGTTTGTATCTACAAACAGGTAAATACAAAAATATCGAGTATAAAATATTGTTTACTAAAATATAGTTTATAAAAATATCGGCTTTATTAAAAACAATGTTAAATTAAATTAACATTAAAAATTCATTACTAAAATATACTTAAAAATAATTAAATTAACTTATAATAATTAAATATTTAATAAAAGTTATTTAAAAAAATGTTAAATCACATTTGTTAAAACATAGATATATAGTAACATAAAATAATTAAATAATATCCAATATTATTACCGTACAATAGCAGAAGTGTTAAAATTACTATTCCCACTCCAAAGAGTGCAATCGTAGGGAAAGCGTTGGATAGCGTAGGGGTTAAAATTACTATTCCCACTCCAGTGGGTGCAACAGTAGGGAAAGCGTTGGATAGCGTGGGGGTAAAATTTACTATTCCCACTCCAGTGGGTGCAACAGTAGGGAAAGCGTTGGATAGCGTAGGGGTTAAAATTACTATTCCCACTCCAGTGGGTGCAACAGTAGGTAAAGCGTTGGATAGCGTAGAGGTAACATTTACTATTCCCACTCCAGTGGGTGAAACAGTAGGGAAAGCGTTGGATAGCGTAGAGGTAACATTTACTATTCCCACTCTAGTGGGTGCAACAGTATGGAAAGTGTTGGATAGCGTAGGGGTTAAAATCACTATTCCCACTCCAGTGGGTGCAACAGTAGGGAAAGCATTGGATAGCGTAGAGGTAAAATTTACTATTCCTACTCCAGTGGGTGCAACAGTAGGGAAAGCGTTGGATAGCGTAGAGGTAAAATTTACTATTCCCACTCCAGTGGGTGCAACGGTAGGGAAAGCGCTGGATAGCGTAGGGGTTAAAATTACTATTCCCACTCCAGTGGGTGCAACAGTAGGGAAAGCATTGGATAGCGTAGGGGTTAAAATTACTATTCCCACTCCAGAGAGTGCAACAGTAGGGAAAGCGTTGGATAGCGTAGGGGTAAAAATTACTATTCCCACTCCAAAGAGTGCAACAGTAGGGAAAGCGTTGGATAGCGTAGAGGT
The DNA here is from genome assembly GCF_964263255.1 of Lissotriton vulgaris. Lineage (NCBI taxonomy): Eukaryota > Metazoa > Chordata > Amphibia > Caudata > Salamandridae > Lissotriton > Lissotriton vulgaris. Next base: position 907,707,304 of record NC_141695.1, read on the forward strand.
AAAAATTACTATTCCCACTGAAAAGAGTGCAACTGTAGGGAAAGCGCTGGATAGCGTAGGGGTCAAAATTACTATTCACACTCCAAAGAGTGCAACAGTAGGGAAAGCGTTGGATAGCGTAGGGGTAAAAATTACTATTCCCACTCCAGTGAGTGCAACAGTAGGGAAAGCATTGGATAGCGTAGGGGTTAAAATTACTATTCCCACTCCAGAGAATGCAACATTAGGGAAAGTAAATACTTCCTATATTATTGTAAAAAATTTAAATTAATGTCTATAAAACATTATTTAAAAGTAATTACCAATTTAATATAATATAATAATTAATCAATTAAAATTACTAATTAACATTAATTATTACAATTAGTTACCTATTAATACACATTAATTACTAATTAACTATTAATTATTTAATAATTACAAATTAATTAACAATCAATTAGAATGAAATACAATTAAATTAATGTAATTATTTAAGTAATTATAAAAAAATTACTTCCCACCCTATTCCCCTATAAACCAACAACCCGCTACAAAAAATACATTTGTAAAATTAACATAATTAGCAATTAATCAATTAAATAAAATTAATTACCAATTAAAATATAATTAATTAACAAAAATAAATTAATTAACTATTAATTATAAATTAATATCAATAAATAAATGTACATATTTAATTAATTATAATTAAATTACTTCCCACCCAATTCCCCTATAAACCCACAACCCGCTACACAAAAAAATTAGTAAAATTAACATAATTAGCAATTAATCAATTAATTAAAATCAATTAGCAATTAAAATGTTATTATTTACCAAATATAAATTAATTAACAATTAATTAAAAAATAATACCAATAAATAAATTTACTTATTTAATTAATTATAATTAAATTACTTCCCACCCTATTCCCCTGTAAACCCACAACCTGCTACAGAATTAAATTACGCAAAAAAGAAAAATACAAAATTCATTAATAAAAATTAATTATAACATAAATACACACTTTTCACACATATTATAACATACAAAACACTATAAAAAATTAGATATTATTAAAAAATCGATATTTTTAACAATCTATATTATATACTTAGATATTTTAACTTTCTATATTTTTAACATTCGATATTACATTACTTACCTTAAAAACGATATTTTTTATATCTATATTCTGTCCATTCGATATTTTGTCCAATCTATATTTAAAACTCGATATTATGTCCAATCGATATTTTGGACTCGATATTTTGACTGTTTACCATGTGTATTGTTCATTCATTAAACAGGCTGAGGAATATTTCGTTAATTAAACTCTAATTAACATGGTAAGCCTAGCAAAACAGATCTTGTTTGCCTCCTGGGGCGTAGTACACCCCAGGGACTTCTCTTCCTGTCTGCAATCTTATTACGACTCCAGAAGACAAGGTTTCTTGACTATACCTCACTTTTACTGGTACTAGATGTTCACGATGAAGCTGTTATGTGTTTTGGCGCCAGCCATATTGAACCTTCAGACATGTTCACATCTCAGGTCATACCACAATTCTAGGCATATGTTCATACCTAGAGCCTTTTCATTACTCGAGGCACACTCCTAGCTTCCTGACATGATGGGGCCAACCATCGGCATAATGATGGTCAATCGTGGTGTATTTAGAGACAATGTTGGCCAGTGATAGACTATTGGTGGACCCGGTATAATGGTGACCAGCAATGGCATTTTGTGGGAATCACTGCCATTATGAAGCCTATCTCTGGAGTGAAATTATTGCAAAAAAGAAATTCCATTGAGTTAAAGCTGCAACACTGGATTAAGACCACAATGCATCTCTCTTCTTTCATACAGGACTACAGTATCAAGAAACACTTAGCACTGAGAAATAGAAGACCACACACTCATCCAGAATTAACAAACGCCTGATCCACACAAATCACAGAATGACTTCTCCAAACTGACAAAGACACACAAAGACTCAGACAAAATCATTCTGAACAGAAAATACAACAATGCATGCACATGAAAGAATAAAGGGCCAGATGTAGGTAAGTAACATTTACCGATTCTTAATTACCGAAAATTACAGAATTTTACCGATTCGGTAATTAAGAATCGGTAAATGTGAGCGGTGGGTATGTAGGGAATCCAGATGTTCCCTTTTACCGAATCGGTTTCAAAGCCCATAGGAATCAATAGGCTTTACTGATTCGGTAATTACCGAATCGGTAAATACCGAATTTCACAAGGGTGCAGGGGGTGTCACTTTGACACCCCCTGGCACCCCTTAAGCAGGATTGGGTGCCATGTGTCAGGCATACAAGCCCTAGGGGCAGGTCTGCCTGCCACATGACATAGGTGTGCATGCACACATGTGCATGCACACCGGAATCGGTATTTTACCATGAAGTTGGATTTCATGGTAAATACCGATTCGTTTAGGCCTTTGGGACTCAGAAGAGTCACACCTACATATGGAATTTACAGAATCGGTAAAATTACCGATTCGGTATTTTACCGAATCAGTAATTTTACCGATTCTGTAAATGTAGATTTACCTACATGTGGCCTTGGATTTAGGCCCCTACATACCGATTGGCCATTTACCGGTCGGTAACGGCCGAAATCGGTAGTTACCGGTCGGTAAATGGCCTGAAACGGCCACTTACATCTGGCCCAAAGAGTTGGAAATTAGCTGCACAAAAAATCTTCTAACCTCAATGGCTCTGTTCCTGTCTCCTCGGTGAAGGCTCACTCCGACTAAGGAAACTCATACTAGTGGCACCATCACCTGCATCTCTACTCCCAGATGGTGGTACTCTACTCATGTGATTATTCACATGTCTTCTTTGCTTATTGGTGATGTGAAACTCAGATTCACCCATAAATGATTGCCAGCTACAAACTTTATTGACCTTCTTCTTTTCACTGCAACTACCACCGTTTTGGTGTTAAACGAATCATATTTATTTCTATGGTTGACCATTTATAATTTTTACCCAGTTGCCTCCTATTGCTATTACTTCGTAGAGACCCTTGGATTTTAAAAACCTTGTCCCATCTTCCCAGGTTTGACTTTGATCCAATCACCTACAGAAATTCTTCGCTCTTCAAGTTTTGGGCTTACATTTTAATTTTATTTCCTGACTTAATATCACAAAACTAAGCTGGAACACATATTGTCCCAGGTGACCTACCCCTCATCAATTTTAATGGCCACTTCCCTGTCGACAAATTTATTGTGGTACGATCACCCCACATAATCTCCTTCACAGCTTCTTGCAGATTTAACTTTAAACTCATAGCCGTTTCTATGGTCTCTTTTACCAAGCTATTTATTCTCTCCACATGGCCATTGACTTGAGGATTTCCCAAAGATTTGTTGATGTGTGTGATACCACACTTTTGAAAATTCCCTCATATCCCCTGATGTCAATTTCATGGATGTATGACGGTACCGCGCATACTTTTACTACGCGTACCGTTACCACGCAACTTTTACCACGCAAGTCGTTACAACGACTTGCGTGGAGGGGCGCTGGATAGTAAATTATTTAATTTACTATTCCAACTCCAGTCCCCGTGGACTCTAGGGAAAGGAGTTGGATAGTAAATTAAAGTATTTACTATCCTGGAGTGCCCCCCAGCGCATTTCGTTGTAACAACCTGCGTGGTAAAAGTAGCGTGCTAACGGTACCGCGTTGTAAAAAATGCGTGGTAACCGTTGCATACCCAATTTCATGCTATTGCCTGTTACAAGACCTTTATTTTAACCATCTCCCTGCATCTCTACACACTACACAGTTCACTACCCATCTTGGTACCTGTTCCTCCAACCCTACCACACGAAGCTTTTCTTCCATCTTTGTATTGCCATTGTTTGACCTAAATGCCGGACCTTAGTAGGGAACGATAACTAGCTTTCCAATATTCTGCAAACATGACAAGATGTGATTTCGTTGTGAGGAGGGAGCAGGGATGTTTTACTGGTGATGTTATGTTTTCTACTTGCTTGCAGGGGGCTAGGTGATTGTAGCCCATGGTAGGTGTAACCATGAAATTATGCGTTAGTCATAAAAACGGGAGAGAAAATAGGCCCATACAAAACTATCACAAAAAAACTTTGAGTGCTGCTTCAGATTGTAAGTGGCGCACCTGCACTTGGCAGACATGAATCATTGAACCTCCGCCAAAAGAAGTCCAGGACTTTTGGATGAGGCATGTCGGTACTTTTTTTAAGTTCAAGAAAAATTTATTTGATATAGAAAGGAAAACAAGGCGTCAATACAAAATAAAAAAAGAGTATAAAATATTGAAAACATTGGTAAGCAATGAGAGCTATAAAGTTATAAACAATGATAAGAAGAAAATCTGGGCATTAAAGCTGAAGAAAGGAAAAAAACATTAGCAATATAAACGTGAAAGTACAAAGGAGGAGTATGAAAATAGTCAAATAAAGAAAAGAGGGAATGTAATGAGCATTTAAGGGGGTTTAGAGACTTCTTGCTGCGAGGGCAACAGGTGAAACAAGCGATTAGTACAAACATCAAGGTAAAGCGTGACAGGAAGCCATAAATCCATGCGTTTTGCAGCCATGTGAGCCGCAAAAACAAAAGCAGTGTCTAGTCTGTGGTTGTGGCAGACGTTATACCACCATGCTTTAAAGGAGATGTTGGAAAAGTTCTTCCAATTGGCCGTAATCTGTTGAAATGCAACGGCTAACAATAAATCAATAATCTGAGGTTTTAGTGCAACATCTTCCCAACAAGGGGAAAGACTCCCTAGAAAAATGTTAGTATAAGAAAAAGGAATACAAGCATGAAAAATGACATTGATTTGAGCCCAAACCTGCAACCAAAAGTCATGAACATATTTACATAGGAACAACATATGAAACAAAGTCGCCTGTGGGGAGGAACAAGACCAGCATGTATGAGGAGTGTCAGGAAAGCGCTTGTGAAGGTCAGAGGGTGTAAAAAGAAGCCTGTTGTAAATGAAGAACAGGGACTGTGGCAAGGTCGCCGCTCTCGAGGATTTGCGGATCTTAATCCATATCTTGTCCTATAAAGAAACTTGCCAGGATAAGGCGAAATCATGTTCCCAGCACTCCTCCACTTTAGATTTGGGTCTAATGGAGTCATTAGTATGAAGATATGTGTAGATGGAAGAAGTCTTGGGAGTGGTGCATAAAAAGGAATGGAGTAATGAAGCAGGGGTAGGAGAGATAGGAGATGAGTGCATCTGAGAAAAACGGGTATAAGTTGTTAGTACAGCTTCCTTAAGTAAGAGATAGTTAGGGGTGAAGGAAGTAGGTAGACCATAGAGGCAGCGAAGAGTAGTGAAAGGTATGAAAGAAGATTGTGAGAATAGCTAAGAGATCCATATCAGTCGTCTTTGGCGCCGTGCCTTCCAATAGAAGGGTCTATTACGAATAAGGAGGGAGATATTATGCCAAATAGTAGAAGAGATAAAATCAGCAACAGTCGTAGGAAAGGTGGGAGAGGAAGATAAGAGCAGTTTAGTAGTGAATTTATGAATGGGAGTAGGAGTGGAAGTGGGTTTGCGTGAGACAGAAAGATACTCAGAAAAAGAAAATGGAGAGAGAAGGAGGCGTTCAAATTTAGCCCATAAAGGACAAGGAGAGCTGGGGTCTTGCAACCAAAAGGAAGCTTGTCGTAACAGAAATGCTTTATGATAAACTGGGAAATCTGGGAAGTTGACCCCGCCTTCTGATTTGGGACGAATCAGTTGAGCAAAGGACATTCTAGATTTTTTGTTGTTCCAAAGAAAGGACATCAAAATGGAATTAATCTTTTTGAAAAATTTAGAAGGAATGGACACTGGAATGTTAGAAATAGTATAAAGGACTATGGGAGACAACATAATTTTAATAGTATCAAGACGGCCCCACCAGGATAAGTAAAGAGGGTGCCACCTGGACGTTACGTCCAACAGTTTTTGAGTACATTTAGATAAACAAAGAGAAACAGTGTCTGAAATAGAAGGGGTAACATGCAGACCAAGATATTTAATGTGTGATGAGTTCCAAGTGAAATTGGAGGCACTAAAATCAGTTTTAAATGTGAATTTCGTCAAGGGTAGGATCTCACACTTATCATTGTTAAGTTTGTAGCCAGATTTTCGGGAATAATCTTCCACTTCAGCAAGGAAGGCAGGAATAGATTCAGTGGGATTGGAGATAAAAAGTAGGATATCGTCCGCATAAGCGGCCAACTTAACTTGGGAGTCTGATATTTGAAAGCCATGAATATTAGGGTTTTGACGGAGTTTAGATAAAAAGGGTTCAAAAGTCAAATTAAAAAGAAAAGGAGACAAGGGACAACCTTGACGGACACCTCTCCCCAAATTAAAAAAGGATGAAACTTGGCCATTAGCACAAACCACTGCACGGGGATTAGAATAAAGTAAAGAAATCAAAGAAATAAATTTGGGACCAAAACCAAACCATTTAAGGGTATGAAAAAGATAAGTCCATTCAACCCTATCGAATGCTTTCTCAGCATCCAGGGCAATCGCTGCAAGGGAATTGGGCAGGTGATGAGATTTCGATAGAACATTAAATAAAAGTCTGGTGTTGTCAGTGATAAATCGACCCTTGACAAAACCTGATTGTTCCTCACCCAGAAGATCTGGGAGGAGAAGGTCAAGACGTGCTGCAAGGGATTTAGCAAATATTTTATAGTCAATATTGACCAGAGAGATTGGTCTATAATTTTTGCAATATTGGGCATCTTTCCCCTCCTTAGGTATCAGACAGATGTATGCGTCAGAAAAAGAACCTGAGGAGGCACCTTAAGTGAGAAATGTATCAATGAGGGAATGTAATTTTGGGATGAGAAGCTTTGAAAAGTGAAGGAAGAATTCAACGGTAAAGCCATCTCGCCCAGGAGCTTTATCTTTTTTAAGATTTTGGAGTGCTGTGAGTAATTCTTGTTGAGAAATATCAAGGTCTAAGTGAGAAAGGTCAAGAGGGAAGGGGGTGGGTTTGTGTACATTGGAGAAAAAGTGGTCGAGGGATTGGGAGGAGGGTTGGGTTTCGGAGGAATATAAGGTTTTATAAAAAGCAGAAAATTCAGTGAGAATATCCGTATCCTTATGTTTAAGAACTGAGTGTGTATCATAAATGGATTCAATATTCAATTTGTCAAGCTTGACTTTCAAATAGTTAGCTAAAACTTTCCCAGCCTTATTTTTACCTCCATAAAACTTTGCACTCAATTTCAATAAGTATAGGGAAGCATCTTCTGTAGACTTTTTGTTAAATTTAATTTTGGCATTAATCAAGGCTGTTAAACTGTCTTGCGAATGAGAAGTGAAATAAGAGTGCTCCAATTTTTTTATATCAAGGAGAAGATCGGCCGTGAATTTGTGGGCAGTCCTCCGTTTTTTTGCCACATACCCAATTATAAAATCTCTTGCCGCAGCTTTGAAAGCATCCCAGATGGTATGTTTGGGGATAGAGGGGGTATCATTGAACAAAAAATACTCATCCGAAAATTCAGTAAAGGAGGTAGTAAACTTGGGGTCCAAGAGAAGGGTATTATTGAAGCACCAACGCTTGGGTCCAACCTATTTAGGAAGGATGTCAAGTTGAACTGAAGTGAGGGCGTGGTCCGAGAGTAGAATCGGGCCAATCTCAGCATGGGCAAGAGTCTGGGCAATGTTATGGGTAACAAAAATATAATCAATCCGGAACTGGGAGGGGTGGCATGGAGAATAAAAAGTAAATTCTCGTACCTCCGGATTACATAAGCGCCAGGCATCAGTGAGTTTATGTTGGGAGATGGCTTGGGAAAAAAGTTTGTGGGACTTATTTGGAACATAGTGGACTTTAGAATTTCTATCGAGGAAGGGATCAAGGGGCTGATTACAGTCCCCCGCTAGGATGAAGTTAGCATCAATAAATCTGGTGATATGGTGGGAGAATGTATGCCAAAAAGCGGGATCACCACCAGTGGGGGCATAAACATTAAGAAAGGAAATTGGAACACCCTTAAGAGACAGTTTAACATATGTCCAACGACCTTCAGCGTCAGACTCCTGAGCAAGCAAAGAATGGGATAAAGTTTTGTGAAGTAGAATAGCCACTCCATTTCGCTTACCATCGCCCTGGGAATAATAAGCCTCACCCACCCATCCTCTTTTTAGTTTAGCAGATTCTACATCAGACAAATTAGTTTCTTGTAAAAATGCAACATCAACATTTAAATGAGCTAGGTGGGACAAAATTCTCTGTCTTTTGATTGGAGAATTAATGCCCTTAACATTCCATGTAACTAGTTTTAATGACATAAGATAAAAAATAAACTAAGAATAGGAAAAAAAAGAAAGTAAAAAAAAGAACCCCAGGAGAGAGAATAAGCTAAAGAGAGAAAAGTAGTCTGAAAAGGAGAGGAAAATGAATATGACAGAAAATAGAGAAATAGAAAAAAGGAATTGCGAGTGAAATAACAAGAGATGTGGCGAAAGCGTAAGAGAAATAGAAGAGAGATGATTAGCAAGAAAAAAGAGCGAAGTCCAGAACATGCGAGAAAGAAAAAATAGAAGACTATAGAAAAAAAGAGAAGGGAGAAAGGAGGGAAATGAATAGAAGCAGAGAAATAAAGCGTAGGTCAGAGAAGCGATGCAGAGAATCATCCAAATAGGAAGATAGGAGAAAAAGATGCAGGTAACAAGTAAAGAGACATAAAGAAAGAAAAAATAGAAAAATTGATGGAAGTAAGGAGAAGGAGACACCTTTGAACAAAGTTGAAATTGGGAAGGAAACTGGAATAAGGAGAAAAAGGGGAAGGCAAACATTGAAGGAAGGAAAGAGAAAGTACTTACGGCTGGTGGAACCGAGGGAGGACAATCAAGAAGGAGAACAAATGAGAAACTGAGGGGGGTAGTGCCAACTGGGGAAGGCAAGACATCCAGTGCGAGCGGACCGTCAAGCCGAGGGAACAGCGCGTAACGAGATGTAGATTCTGTGGAAAAACATGAGGAGAGAAAGACATCAAAAGACGGAACATCGTAAATACAGTGCCAAACGAGGGTGAAAAACGTATGAACAGATGATATAAATATAAGGGAACATTAAACAAGGAAATTCATATAGGGATAACATTAGCATGACAAGCATGACAAAGTCAACAGAAACTATGTGAGCCAAATACAGAGCAATAGCAACTCAGGAAAGTCATGGAGGAAAAGCAGAGGAGGAATTGGAAGAGTCCATGTCAGTTGTTTGACAAGAATTTAGAAAGCTGCGAGGCAAACAGGATCATCATAGGTCGTTGTCTTGTTGTTATAAGTGACTCTAAAGAGGCAAGGATGAAAAAGGCCATATCTGGCACCAATGGAACGAAGTTATGGCCTCATATCCAAGAAAGCTTTACGACGGTTAGCTGTAGCTCTAGCATAATCCTACGCGAAAAACAGGGTGGATCCTGACCATGTGAGACGAGGAGAGGCCCTGGCCGCTGAGAGGACTTTAAGAAGGTCGGTATATTCCAGGAAATACATGATGACGCCCCGTGGTCTTGAAGAGGCAGAAGCAGGTGAAGAGACGCGGCCAAGCCTATGTGCCCGCTGGATGTCAAGTACAGTGCTTTCTGGTAAATGAAGGAGGTTAGGGAGGAAGGATTTGAAGAAAGCAGTAGGGTCACTCCCCTCACAATTCTCTGCCAGGCCATAAATGCGCAGGTTGTTGCGCCGATTACGATTTTCAAGCTCCACGACCTGCTTCTGGAGAGAGGAAATCTGCGACTGCATATGAGTAACCTTGGAGGATGACTCCTGGAGAGAAAAAACACTGCGCTCCACCGTCGTAACTCTTGCATCCATCTGCGACCAACTATCAGTTAAAACCTGTAGCTTGGTATTGGTTTCTTCCATGAAGGGACGAAGGGCCCGTATCTCCTCCAGCAACAACTCCATAGATACAGCTGAGGAGGGGCCCGATGGTGATGGAGGATCTTTTTTGAGTCGTTTCGTTGTAGTCTTCCCTGAGGGTTAAACAGGGTGGTCCGCATTAGACTGCGACATGTGGTCAGCAGATGCCTGAGAGGCTTCCAAATGAGCCAGCGCAGAAAACACCTTTGAATTTTTAATAAAGATGCGTCACGGAGTCTTAGGAGCACTACCTGTTACACTGCTATCCATAAGAAGAGGACCACCTCCAGAAATAGAAGCTAGCACCTGGAGCCCTCCAATCTTGTGAACATCAGCAAGTGGGCGGAAGGACAGCGGAGTCTGCAGGAGCATGCAAAAGGGGGTGTAGAATATCCAAAGAAAGACACTTCAAAGTGACATAAGAGTGGCAAAAAGCCATACAAGGTCACAGGGACACATTCAGCTGGTCAAGCCATGAAGCCCTCACAAAAGGGTGCAGAGTGCAAAAAATGGTCGCTAAGATGAGGAACATCAGACTGGCAGTCAGCAAAGAATGAAGCATCCACTAGAGTAAAAAGAAAAGTCACAATATTATATTCATTGGAGGCATCCTGAGAGAAATGCGCATCAGAAAAAAAGCAAACGTGATACAAGGAGTCGCAGGCACAAAGGTAATCCAATAAGAGAAGAGTGCGGCAAAAATAGTTGAGCTGCAGCAAAAAGACGACATGAACTGCTACCACAAGTGAAACAGGTGAAAAAAGAGTGTCAGGTGAAAGCAAAATTGCGGCTGAAATCGGAGCAACTGAGTGACACTTGTAGGAGGTCGATAAAGCAAGTCTAATGGCACCAGCAGCCAAAATAAGCAAACATTAGCTCACCATGAGCTTTGTAGGGAGCCAGAAGCATCGTAGGAGGCCGGCAGGGCTGAGAGGAGACTGCGCGCTGGACGCGCGTCAGGGACGCAAAATGGCGGTCGCGGCCGTCATGAAGCCGCGGCCGCAGAGTCCCATGTCGGAAAAGCGGTGAAGACTGCCACAAAGCTTGAAATCAAGTCCGCGGTGCTCCCACAGCTCTCCGGTAGTACATTCCGCCGTTCCAAAGTGTCAGCAGAAGACGCGAGCTGTAAAAACCCTCAGCTGACACGGAGAGCTCATGTCGGAGCCGCCATCCGCACCGGGCGCCAAGCCACGCCCCCATGTCAGTACTTTTCATGTCTAAAGTAGGTCTGGGTTTAACACCAATTAGGGGTTTTTTACCACACTTACATGGGTGGTGTAAAATGTGCCATGCCAACGTCACTGTTGACGATTTGTACTTAAATGTACAAAATAACATAGGGGCATATTAGCAAGAACCTCGTTAAAATTATCGCCGTTTTAGCAGCAGGAAATTGCCTCTAAAATGGCGATGATGGGCTTGGTAATATGAATTATAGTATTCCAATAGAAGCCCAGGTTAGATGTCCTGCACATCTAACCTGGGCTTCTATTGGAATTCTATAACGCATATTAGCAAGCCCATTATCACTGTTTTCGCAGCAGTTTCCTGCCTCTAAAACGGCGATAATTTTAACGAGGTTCATGCTAATATGCCCCACAATTTCCTTTACGTGACTTAGTGTTCAGAAATCTGAGCAGCTTTAGAAGTTCCAACGAGGGCTCATTTAAAGCTTCAAGTTCATGCAAGTAGCACATATGTATACTTATGTGTGGTTGCATTATTTCCATGCAGAGAATGTGGAGCACTGTCCCCTACTGTGTTCCACATTCCAGTGACCACTGGGATGTTCCAAACTTGTCAGTTGAAGGTTGGTTGGCCGATGGGCAGTCACGTTTGTACTGCAGGGTATACTTTTTACAATAAAGACGCTTCCTACTGACCTAAGTTGCAAAGATTCATCTTTCCAGCTTCCAAGATTTGGCAACGAGCTGGCCAGCTGATCCCTGTAGTGAGTAGTGGCTACGGACCCACTTTGGTTGCTGTTTTCCGCTGGATTGTGACCAGTGGCTCCACAACAGTAAGGCGATTGAGACTGCATTTGCGCGAACAGTTGGTGAGTCTCAAGACTGAGGGGAGTACTGTGTGCTGCCTTAATTGAGGGTGGATAATTTGAGGGCGAAAGCGCTCGAGTGCTGTTTTGAGGGCTCAGTCGAGCCCTCAGAGTGAACAGCGTTCGGAGATACACCTGACTCGCATGCTTGCATCATTCTGAGCCTGCTTACCCTTATGCAGCGAGCACAAGCCTGGTCACACACACCACGCCAACTATATTTCCAAAAAAAGCTCCACGGCCTCTAGAAAGCACGCAAAAAAATTATGTGGGAGGCCATTTTAGATGAATCATTCTGTATCGGGCATATACACCAATATTATAGTCCTTGTTGGCGCACTAGTTGCTCGTTGCTTCAAGCAAGTCATTGTACTGGTGATTAGCACACCTCTTCACAATGTGGAAGAGCTACAGTCTGCCACAGTATTTTAGTCCTTGTTGACGCACTATTTGATCTTTTGCTTCAAGCAAGTCATTTTACTGCTCATGATAGACTCAGGGTCTATATAAGCTATCGTTCCCAAAGCAGTGTTTGACAATTCATGGCCAGATGTGTTTTTATTTCCCAAAGAAGTTAGTCCTCGTGGCTATCAAGGAGAAACCATAGACCTTTTGGGGTACATAGATAATGTTATAGAATTTGGTTGAAGACAACACAAGCGAAGGTGTATGTAGTGATGGATGTAACTACTATTTTAGGGTGGATACACCGGTATGACCTGTACATTATTGTTGACCCTAGGGCACCCACCCAAGTAATGGTAGATGGGAATGTGTCCCTGCTGGGTATTTTTTAAGAGGCTAAAGATGTTTTTAGAGAAAAACTAGGATGTTTAGAAGGATGTTTCCATAAGATAGCATTGAATCCCAACTTTCTTCCAGTACAATACAAAGTATGCAGAATTCCTTTGGTACCTAGAGCAGCAGTAAAGGAAATGCTTAGAGATATGGTGTCATTAGGTGTCACTGAACCAGTGGAGAGTTCCACGTGGGTTTCCCCCGTGGTTATCATTGAAAGATCCGTCAGCAAGCTCAGATTTTGCATTGATTTGAGGTCTCTCTATCAAAATGTTGTTGTAGATACGTACCCATTACCTAATATAAATGAACTGATCCTTGCCTTGTGTGGAGGAAAATACTTCTCTAAGTTGGACATCAAAAAACTTCATGAACAGTCCAAGCCTCTCACAGCATTGATAACCATGGATGGTATTTTTCAATGCTCAAGATTGCCACTTGGTCTTTGTTCAGCTGCGAGCATTTTTTTCACGCATGATGAGCGAGTTATTTAAAGACGTTAACAACATTGTATGCTTCCAAGATGACATGTGTGTGTTTGGGGACACTGTTGACCAACATAACGTACCCTCAGACAAGCCCTTCATAAGATAAAGGAACCTGGGTTAACTTATAGACGTGAAAAATTTAAGTTATCGGTTGACAAAGTTGAATATTTAGATTATGAAATCTCTTCTGAAGGTGTGAGGCCTAAGGAAAATCTCTTGGATGCCATCAGGTTGGCTTCCGCTCCCGGGAGAGGAAAAAATAAGGTTCTTTTTGGGTCTCGTTGAGTATTACTCAAAATTTGTGCAAACATTTTCCAAAAAAACAGAGGTTCTCAGATTACTTTTAGGGAAGGGTGCTACCTTTGTGTGGGACGGGCAGCAACAGCTATGCTTTGATAACATAAAAATAAATGTGTGAGGCTGGCATCCTTACCACTTTTAACACTAAGCTAGAATCTGCCCTCACTGTTGACACCAGTGCCACAGGCCTCGGCGGAGTCCTTGCTCAGGTCTATAATGGACATGAAAATACTGGCATTCACGTCTAGGACGCTAACCAATTTAGAAAGGAATTATTCGGTCATTGAACGAGACACTCTGGCGGGGAAACAACTATCACAACGCAGTAATTACAACGCACTACCTTTTCAACACAGCTGTTACAACGCAAGTACCTTTACATCGCATGCCATTACAACGCATGCCATTACAACTCATGTCACTACAACACATGCTATTACAACGCATACCATTACAACGCATGCCAATACAAGGCATTATAAGGTAAATAAAGGAGATTTTTTTGTTTTAGGGTGGGTATGGGTGTTGGGGTACATGGGAATAGTCATTTTAAGCCCTACACTATCCAACACTTTCCCTACTGTTGCACTCACTGGAGTAGGAATAGTAATATTTACCCCTACACTATCCAACACTTACCCTACTGTTGCACTTACTGGAGTGTGAATAGTAATTTAAACCCCTACACTAGCCAGCACTTACCCCACTGTTACCCTAAAAGTATTAAGCATTGTAATGGTATGCATTGTAATGGTATGCGTTGTAATTGTAGTTTTTAAAAATGCGTTGTAATGGCATGCATTGTAAAATCATGCGATGTAATGGTAGTTGCGATGTAAAAACCGTATTGTAAAGGCATGCATTGTAATTGTTTGTGCTGTAACGCCATATATTCCTCTGGCGGCAGCCTGGGGTTGTGAATACTTCAGAACCTACCTGTGAGGTACCAAGTTTAAGTTGAAATCTGATCATAAACCTTTAGACAAAGTCATATTGCTAGGTGGAACGAGCAATTGCTCAGCAAGGCTGGCCAGGTTAGCTTCTCGTCTGCAAGAGTACTGTTACAAAGTTGAACATGTACAAGGGTGGAGAAATGTTTAGGTTGATTGCTTGTCAAGATTATCTCTTGATTGGGAGAGTGTTGACAGGGCATCAGTCTTGGCGAAAGAGGGTGAAGGAGCAGTAGCTTCTGTGCAAGATGTGCTAAGTGTGGTTGAAGTGCAAGCTATCACTGAAGGGGAGTGGATTAAAGAAAAGGACTCTGACATTGCAATGCAGGAAGTTATGCACTTAAACCTGCAAGGTAGCAGGAGGGCAAGCACAGTGTCTCCATGTATTAGACTTTACTTAAAAATTTTGGACGAATCGTCTGTGCGTGGTGATGCTCTAGTTATGAGAGGGGAACTATTTATTCCTGTGTGAGGAACAAACTTATCAGACTAGCACATAAGGGGCATTTAGGCCAAACAAAAAAAGTTGCGGGTAATTTGAAGAACCGGAATAACCCACTTACTGGATCTCGGCGGCAGGGGAATCGCCCAAGTCTTCCATACCCTTCATACATAGTAAAAGGAGACACAGGAGCCTTCGTCTGTAGGAGGAACCCAGATTTATTCAAATAGCCTGGGCTATGGAACAGAGTCCCAAGCTCGTAAGAAACAAGACAGAGGAGGGTGCTGCTTTACTCCGCAGCTTACAAGCCTTTTATACTTTTACATTCTGGTCTTTTGGCTGTCAGTTCATTGTTCATTCAGGGCAGTGTTTGCAGTTGATAACCAGATCCAGACGATGTTTGTAGATGGTGACCTGGTCAAGGCTTGGTACACAAATCATTGTTCACTTGGCTTGATCAAGGCTCAGTCTTTCAGGTCATTGTTCACTCAGCTTGATCAAAGCCCGGTCTTTCAGGTCATTGTTTAATCACCCTGATCAAGGCCCAGCAGTCAGACCATTGTCCAGATAACCTGATCACAGTGTCAAGGATGTTTACCAGGCTGGGAGCAGGAGATGGAAAACAAATCATTTACACAGGGTGTGAGTGTCTCATGGCTTTCTGTTGAACTGCAAGAACAGGGGGGGTTGGGTGTGCGTCAGTTCCTGGGCAGAAATGCAGGCTGCAAGATGGCTGTTGTCGTGTTAGTTAGATTTTCCTCAGGCATCAGCAGAAATGACAAGGTGGGTCATGTGGAAGTGTTTGACACGAGATGGCAATGAAAAAACAATGGAGTCCAGGTACAAATGATGCCGATCAGAAGAACACTTTTCCTCAGACCCTCCTTTTGCCATTGAGTGGCAAATACTTTAAGAAATGTCAATGTTCATAAGGCCAATAGGTTTCTTGTTGGAGCATCATCATCATATTAGTGTTGTGAATGTTAGAGGGTGGAGGCTTGATGGTCTGGACACACATTGTACAGAGCACTGGCAGGCACTGAAAGCACAAACAGCAGGAGACCAGGACAGTTACTCCCAAGGCAAGGAAGATAAGGATCCTCCACCCCCACTGGGAAAGGAGGCCCCAGATCAAGCCTGTGAGGGACCAGTTGCCTTCATCCAGATGAATTTCGGAAGAAAGGCGATGCAAACGTTGGATGGCATCGTACACTGTAAGTGCGTTCTCTGGGATGTACACGCAGCAGCTGGAGCCGATCAATTTACACACACCACCACGATCAGCAAGGATGACGTCTAGGACCATGCAATTCTGAAGCATTATAAGGCGGTCCGCCTGTAGCTCTGCAGTGATATTGGAGAGGGCACCAGCTGTTACTGTGATGGTGGCTTCAAGGACCCTGGCCAGTCCTCGTACAGCCCGACTGTTGGCCATGGGGCCCCAGAAAGGAAGGAAACCTTTAAAGAAGTCCCCGGTTTCCTGGCCTGCTGTATCCTCAGCTGATATGACGCCTCTACGTGAGCTGCGCAGAGGGCCCTTCATTGACAGGTGATAACCTCCATGGGTAGAATATGTTGTTGGAAGGAGGAAGGCCAGATAGCTGGTACCAGACCAGTTACGGGGCAGCCAAGTGTAGGCGGCAGTGCCACAGATGAAATAGGTGTTGGGCGATGCCACCAGCTCTGGAGGAGATGTAGAGTTTAAGGCTTTTGTGATATCACATGTACTGGTACCAATTTTCTTAGTCCCTAGTCCATGGATGCCGATACGGCCTTGCACATTTATGACATTCACAGTGTCTCGTTCATCAGGCAGTATCCTTCTTGTGCGGTATCTGGACAATGTTTGTCGATTAGTTGAGTTGAATACTACCATCTCACCGAGTTCATCTGGTGATAGTAGCGATGTGGATGAGCTGGTCGGGCAAAAAGGAGCATTGACATGGCCAGATCTTTTCCGCCAGAAGTCATCCCAGAAATGTTGCAAGGGCAGAATTGGCAGTACCATTGACAGTGTAGGCCTCCTGCATCAACATCCACCATGCAAGACAAGACCTAAAGATGAAAATGGGGTAGGGAAAGAAATGGGCAGGGTGTATCATGGAATGCGGCATCAGTCCTCAAACCAAGCAGTTGGAAGTGTTCATGATCAGCTGGTGATGATGCAACGTTTGGATGAAGGTGTTATTGAAGAATTCTGCACGGCGGGGTAATTCGTGGGCTGGTACTGTGAAATACTGGTGTTCTGCAGGAGTTGGGGTAGGAGTTGGTGAGGTAACAGGGTCGTAGATCAGTAACAGCCAACCAAGGATAGAAAGGATGAGGGAGATAAACAGTGTTACCACGGTGGCCATGAAGCATTTACTATGTCGTAGACTAACATATTGTTTCTGGATTCTGGTGTTTTGGACGGCAGCCATTGTGCTAAGCCAGGGACCTCTAGTGGCTGTCTGTGAATGGTGGTTGCTTCACTGGGCGCAGGTGCCAAGGGCCCTATGGCGTACCTTAGTCTGACACACCAGCACTACTCTCAGCCGGGTAAGATCACAGCCGTACAGCCTATAGACACTTGCCGAAGTCAAGGGCAAGCCTTCCCTCGGGGGCGCAAGTTATATCGGTCAGAAGTAGGGACAGTATGGCTGGGAAACAATTGTTCTTGGTGTTGAGCAGAGTTAAGAGAGGGTTACGCCCTTCCTTTCAGTATGCTGTTACTCTCTGCTTCCGTAGATGTTGAATGCAGTCTGGCATCGCTAAATGGGACAAACGTCAGGACTATTTCTGTTTCTGCATCTCCTTGTCCTTCCCTCACCCACTGATCATAGGGGAGGGGCAGAGGCACATGCCTGCAGTGCAACGATTGTACCCAATTCTTCCGACCTTCTACTTTCACAGTGGTGCAGGTGGCCAGCAACACCTGACGGGGCTGTGTCCAGCGGGGCTCGAGGCTCTTAGTCCGTTGAAATTTTTCACCAAGACATATTCACCAGGTTGGATGATGTGTCCTGGGCCCTCGCTTTTGTCAGGTATGGCCTCATGCACCTGGTGATAAAGAGTATGAAAGGTATTAGTTAAACTGTACAGATAAACAGTTAATACAGGGTATTCAACATCAGACAGTTTCTTAGGCCGAGGGACACCCCATACATTGGCAGGCCTCCCGAACGCAAATTTCTTGGTGGGATAGCCCTATTCTGGTGTGGGACGTTGTTCTTGTGGACAGTAGGGCTAAGGGTAGAGCATCAACCCAAGTGACACCTGTCTCGGCTACTATTTTTTCCATTTTAGTTTTTAGGATGCCATTGTACACCTCCACTAGACCTGCTGACTGGGGTGGTTAGCTGCATGCAATTTTTGTTTTATACCCAATGCTGTACAGACATATTCAGTAGTTTGAGCCGTAAAGTGGGTCCCGTTGTCACTCCAGACCAAACGGGGCAAATCGAATCGTGGGAGGTAATCGTTTAATAGCACTTTGGCGGTAGTGATAGCGCTGCAGTCTTTGACGGGGTAGGCCTCCACCCATCGGCTGAAGGTATAGAGCACCACTAGGACATATTTCAAATTGTTATATCAGTCCATCTGGATGTAATCCTTTTGGAGGACTTCAAAAGGGAAGGTAGGAGGAGAGAATCCTCCCATAGGAGTAACTGTGCCTTTTCCTGGGTTATACATTAGGCAAATCATGCATGTTTTAACCAGCTTGTCAGCATATGCTGGTATCTTAGAGCTGTACCATGTAGGTTCCAACAGTTTACATATCACTTTTGCACTGATGTGAGCAAGACCATGGGCCATCGTAACTACTGGTAGCACGTGACTGTCAGGTAACATCCATTGTCTTTCCATAGTCGTACAGACCCAACAACCATCAATTCCCTCCTTTGCTAATTGCTCCTTCCACACCCTTAGTACCTCAGGAGTAGTATGGGAGTGAATATCAATCACACTCTGTACTGTGTTTTCAACCATGCCCTCGTCTGCCACCCACCTAGCGGGACCTCCTACATACATTCCTTCCCTTTTCTTAAGAGCTGTTTGTCTGGCCGTCTGGTCAGCCAGGGCATTGCCTTTCCCAACATCATCTGTCACTTTCTTATGGGCTCTGCATTTTATGATGGACACCTTTCTGGGGATTGTCAGGGAGTCTGACAGTTGGTGAATTAAGGGGCCATGTTCAATCTGCTTGAGCAGAGCACTGCGGAATTTGAGCTGTTTCTACTACTCGCCCTAATGTCGTGAGGGCATAGGCGGCTGAGGTGTTACCATCAGACCCTCTGAGACATGATCCGTCCGCATACAGTGTACCTTCTGGTTCTGCTATCGGGGTGTCCTGTAAGTCAACCCGTCCCTTCGTCTCCTCCTCTGTCCTTAAAATGCAGTCATGTGGGTCTAAGCGGGCAACCTGAGTATCCAGTGGGAGTAATTAGGCGGGGTTTAGTACAGTGCATCTTTTGAAGTTAATGTGGCTGGCAAAGAGTGTCAGTTCATATCTTGTGAGTCGTGCGCTAGTGGGGTACTGTGTCTTGGTGTTATTAAGGAGGGTATCTACAGAATGGGGGACTGTCAGAGTCAAGGGGGAGTTCATGACGATCCCCTCACTCTGACGGACCAGGAGGGCGGCCGCAGCGGTCGCCGGTAGGCATTCTGGGAGAGCCCTTGCAACAGTATCTAAGGTGGCTGAAAAATAGGCACATGGCCAATGGTGACCTCTGAACATCTGGGTCAAGACAGCGCATGCACAGCCATCTGTCTCATGTACGAAAAGAAAAAACTGTTTGTTATAATCAGGAGTACCGAGGACTGGAGCAGTACACAGAGCCCTCTTTAAATCTTGGAAGGCCTGCGCATGCTCTCTAGTCCAAGGAAAGGAACTGTCTGATATGTCTTTAGTGGTGAGGGCAAGAAGAGGTTTGACAATGGCTGAAAAATTGGAAATCCACTGTCTACAGTAAGAGGTTAGGCCTATGAAGGCTTGCACGTGCTTTTGTGTTCGTGGGGCCATCATAGCATTGATAATGGCTACACGATCAGCGGTGAGCTGCCTTCCCTCCTTCGAGAGGAGATGACCTAAATAGGTCACCTTTTCTTGACAAAACTGAAGCTTTTTTAAAGAGACTTTGTGATTATGGAGGGCAAGGTGACGTAACAAACAGAGAGTAGCTTCTTTACATGCTGGGGCAGAATTTGCAGCAATGAGGAGGTCATCTACATATTGTAATAGTGTGGAATTATCAGGGAGTTCCAAGGAATCTAGTTGACTTTTTAGGGCTTGAATATAGATACTGGGGCTCTCAGTGAAATCCTGAGGGGCGCAGCAGAATCTAAAGCTCCGCCCACCAAGGGAGAAAACAAAAAAATTTCTGCTGTCAGGATGTATAGGAATGCTGAAAAAAGCATTCTTCAGGTCTATGACAGAAAAGTGTGTGGCGTCAGAAGGGACCATCGTTAAGCGGGCTACAATGTTGGGGACAACAGGATATTGGGAGATTGTTATCTTGTTAAGGGCTCGCAGGTCAATCACAAATCTGCATATTTTAGGGGAGAGAGCATCTCCATTGGTCTTTTTAAGAACGGGAATAATGGGACTGTTACAGATATTGCCAAGTCTCTCCTCCACTACGCCCTTGTCCATTCATTCAGATATTATTGTTAAAAGGGCCATTTCTCCTTCCGCGGGCAGTCGATACTGCCGGAGGCGGGGAGAAGTGTACCTGGCTGGATGCATATCACATGAGGGGATATGTTGAGACACCCTACATCAGTGTCTGATGATGCCCTGAGGGAGGAAGGTAAAGACTGCAACTCTGGCGGGAGGGGACCTGATAGATACATATAGGAAGCTGCGGTGGGGGAAATTGTTAGGGATACACCTTGGGGACTACATGATATGGTTGCATACAGAGCTTTCAGTAAATCCATGCCTAACAAGTTTTCACTGCAACCTGGAGTAAGGACCAAGGGAGCGTCAACATGTGCAGGGCCAATATTGAGAGGAAGGGGTTCAGAGACAGGGCTGGTCACAGGTGTTCCGGCAAAACCCACTGAGACATTCATATTGCCAGAAAGGGGTGCCTCCGGGACTGACAGACGTGCAATAGAAGACCTGATGGCCCCAGTATCCCCCAAAAAATTCTGATCATTCCCCACAACTGACATTTGAACATACGGGCCCCTTTGATCCACTGGAATTTGCACTCTGGTAATACCCCTTTCCTGTCTGTCCTATGCTTGGTAGGACCCTGTCTCATCAACTTCATCATAATCGTCATTGTAATAAGTGTGTGTTGCTTCGTACCCATCAAACCTATTGGCCGGGTGCTGCCAGATGGGAGCGTCATCCCTGGGCCTGCCTTCTTTATCCTGTGGATGGGGCGGGCCATGGTCCCTAGTCGGCCTTCCCTACCCTGGGAGTGCGAGGCGGAGTCTTCCCTGTTCGGATGTTTTCAGCTAACACGGGACACTCATCTATCCAATGGTCGTAATGGCCGTACCCCTTACAATAAGCACACTAATCTGTTTGGAGGGCTCCCGTACGTTGAGGGCTGGAGGGGGTAAACTGGCGAACCCTCGGAGGGGGTTGGGGTTGAGGTCTGAAATTCTCACGGGCATCGGAACCTCGGGGAGGGTAAGCCCGCTGCAGAAGTGCCTTAGTCTCTATCTTCATTCTCCCTATTCTCGTGATATTGTGCCATGATATTGTGCCATAGCCAAGATACCAGTCATTGTTAGGGCAGACCACGTACTTTCAACTTTCTTAAGACTGGCGGAGATCTCAGGAAGCAAGTTGCTGACAAACTTATCAACAAATACTGGGCCAGAACCTGGGGTCTGGGGTTCCAAACCACTATGTCCCTTCTATTCTGTCTCAAAACGGGTAAAGAAGTCAGCCACATTCTCATCTTTTCGCTGCCTACAGGCGTTTATTTTATCTCAGTTAATGACAGTTTCCGGCAAAAGTGTTTTCATAAACGCCATTATTTTACTGGGCAAAGTCAGGATGGCAGCTTCTGGTTTATTCCCTCCTACCCTTGCTTCATCCATAGCCTCTAGGTCATCCCATTTACCTCCCAAAGCTACTTCATGGTCAGTATGTCGAATTTTGTCCCAAATTTCAGTGGGCAAAACTGTACCAAAAAGTAAATCTATATCCTCAAGAACGAGAGTACCTGCAGATATAATCTGACCTAATTCTCTGTAAAAGGCAGCCAGAATCTTCCGGGGATCTGGTAATTGTCCTTTTAACTGCATTACTTCTGACCTTTTCCAAGGAACATGAACCCAAAGCCTGCGCCAATGTGCCTCAACAGCCCCTCTGCCATTATTTTGGGCATCGGTAAGTGCGTTAACAAAGACAGGGGCTGCCTCTCTCATTGGCATAGCTGTTTCTAGAGGGGTGTTAGGAAAAGCGGTCATATCACGGTAAGCCATTAAAGCAGACATAGTGCCAAACATCCCCTCTTCCTGAACATCGCCTCTTTTTATTTGCAACCTAAGGTCCATTAATTCGGTGGGTATCTGCATAAGCGCATTCTCAAATCTTTGATTAACCAGGGTACACATGTATTCAGCCCAGGTGGTCTGTTCCATAATCGTCCACTCGGAAAAGGTGGACCATATTTCTTTAAAGGGATAAATATTCCCGTTATTTATCCAACATTCACACTGTTGCCTCTGTAGGTCATTTTCTCAAAGGGACGAAAAGCTGACTGCAGAGCACAAGGAGGCCAGTCGGGGAGAATTCAACAATTTATATAAATCCTGCTTAACTGTGGACCACGGGGAAGCAGGAAAAGGGCATGTAGGGGGAAAGCTGCAGGGGTTGGGTGGATGGAGACTTGTTATCATTCCCGCCGCGAGGACAGGGTTAGTGGGCGTGGTCGGTGTCATAGGAAAAATCGGGAGGGATGGTGTTACAGGGAGAACAGTAAGAGGGGCAGTGGGGGCATGAGTGGGCGGTGGCGGGGGGGACATGCGGGGTGTGAGGCGTCAGGGCAGGGTACATTGGGGCATATGCAGGAGGGCTTTCTAGCATGGTATCAAGCAAGGAATCACCTTCTTCTCCCCCTTCCATATGGCCCTTTCTTTTCGACTCACGAGCTGGATAACATTTTTGTACCCGGGCCCCATGCTCCCTATCGGCTAATTCTACTGATTTTGTCATTTGATTTTGTAAATTTTCTCTGGCATGCTCGGCCATTGACATACGTTCTTTTTTTCTTTCTTGATCCGTCTGCTTTCTAGCTCTCTATCTCTTTCCTCCAAAATCAGACAGATTCAAACATAGACAGGTGCGTTTTTCTTTTCATTAATTGCTCCTCTAAGTTGGCGAGAACTTGGGAATTAAAGGAGCCATAAAGTGGCCACTGTAATTCCGCGTTACTTTGTTTCGTGTATTTTACCCAGAATGAGGAAAACATTATGGCAGAAGGGCCATGTTTAACATACTTCGTATGGCCAGGGGTCCCTTCTGGAGGAAGCGGACAAGCCGCCTCCAGCTGGGAGTCCTGTGTACACATACAACAACATAATTTTTTGAACTTACTACTGACTGGCATGCTTAAAAAACGGATAACAGACACCAGCGTTTTTTTTTAAATCACCTCGCTTGCTTGGCTTTTGCAAAATTCAATAACAGCTTGGCTTTTGCAGAAGTCAATAACAGAATCATACAGACTTGGTGGGGGATCAGTCCACCCTTACCTTACAGGGGTAGTTCCCTTCTGCAGACGTAGGGCTGTGTCCTGCTTCAGAATTTATTGGCTAGGGGACGCCAGTGAGAACGCGGTCATGTGGCCCAGACCGGGTGGGGAGGAACAGCGGACGAGTCATTCGGCCTACCGGATTGCAAGAAACCCTCGGGTAGGGTACCTCCGTCAGAGTCTCTCCGTGCACCTCCTTACATCCACTGGGCCTGACCTTCATTGTCGTGGAGTTCCTATACTGGGCGCCATTTGAA
This sequence comes from Lissotriton vulgaris, assembly GCF_964263255.1. NCBI lineage: Eukaryota > Metazoa > Chordata > Amphibia > Caudata > Salamandridae > Lissotriton > Lissotriton vulgaris. The sequence continues at coordinate 907,731,187 of NC_141695.1, forward strand.
GAACAGTAATAACCCACTTACTGGGTCTCGGTGGCGGGGGAATCGCCCAAGTCTTCCATACTCTTCATACGTAGTAAAAGGAGACACAGGAGCCTTTGTCTGCAGGAGGAACCCAGATTTATTCAAATAGCCCGGGCTATGGTACAGAGTCCCAAGCTCGTCAGAAATAAGACAGAGGAGGCTGCTGCTTTACTCCGCAGCTTACGAGCCTTTTATACTTTTTCATTCTGGTCTTTTGGCTGTTAGTTCATTGTTCAATCAGGGCAGTGTTTGCAGTTGATAACCAGACCCAGACGAGGTTTGTAGATGGTGACCTGTCAAAGGCTTGGTACACAAATCATTGTTCACTCAGCTTGATCAAGGCTCAGTCTTTCAGGTCATTGTTCACTCAGCTTGATCAAAGCCCCGTCTTTCAGGTCATTGTTTAATCACACTGATCAAGGCCCAGCAGTCAGACCATTGTCCAGATAACCGGATCACGGTGTCAAGGATGTTTACCAGGCTGGGAGCAGGAGATGGAAAACAAATCATTTACACAGGGTGTGAGTGTCTCATGGCTTTCTGTTGAACTGCAAGAATAGGGGGTGTTGGGTGTGCGACAGTTCCTGGGCAGAAAAGCAGGCTGCAAGATGGCTGTTGTCATGTTAGTTGGATTTTCCTCAGGCATCAGCAGAAACGACCAGGTGGGTCTTGTGGAAGTGTTTGACACAAGATGGCAATGAAAAAACAATGGAGTCCCAGTACAAATTATGCCTATCAGAAGAACACTTTTCCTCAAATTGGTGGTGGTCTGGGATGAATGCAGATGTGGACACATGGGTGGAGAAGTGTGATATGTGCATTAAGGTGAAAAATGTTTGAGAGTGGGAGTACAAGTGGTAATGGGACAAATAGCAGATCCAAAGCAACCCTGGCACACTATATGTTTAGATTTTATTGGTCCTATGAATGAACTCAAAAGTGATTTTAGATTTGCCATGGTGGTGGTAGACGTGTACACCAAATGGTTAACTGAAAAATGTATGAAAGAAATTACAACAAGGGCAACTGTGAATATTTTGATTGAGATTCGGTGTGAGGAGGGACTACTCTCAGTGGTTATCATTGACAATGTCACGCAACTAAATTCAGGAGAAATGCGAGTATTTGTAGACGCCACCTGGGTCAAACACAACCGCACTTCGCTTTACAATTACCAGAGTAATGGTATGGTTGAGAGAGCAAACCGCTTGGTCAAAGGTACCAGTCAAATGATGCTGACTTGTGGCAGCGACGTGGGTTGCATGGTTTCTGAAATGCTGTGGGTGTATCGCTCAAGCATACATGGGATAAATGGGAAAACACATTTGGAAATGATGGAAACAGCCTTTACCATCTTGGGTGCCTTTACCATCTTGGGTGATTTTAACTTTCACCTAGATGAGACCAACGCAAAGGACACGGTCTCTCTTGTTGAAACCCTAAAAGCATGTGACTTTATCCAGCATGTAAAAAGTTCCACTCATAAGGCAGGACATATTCTTGATGGACTATTCTCTAATGATGACAGGCTCTCCATCGGCTCTCCAATACAGGTGGTCTGGTCTGATCACTTTGCTGTTCCATTTGAACTTTGCATCCCTGTCACCTGCCCCACTAATCAGACAACCCCTCCTTTTATTCTCAGGAGAAACCTAAGGAATATCTCTGATGAGGCTCCTGCTCCTTTGATCTCCACTCCGGAACTTTTAGCTGTCAGTGATGCTGCAGAGGCAGCCCAAACTTTGACTGACTCCATCTTTAACGCAGTGGAACATCTTGCTCCCTCATCATTGTGCTATGTAGCACGCCTTAAACCTACGGCACCTTGGTTCTCCGACCAGCTGAGACTGATGAGACGGGGCTGCAGGAGTAGTGAGAGAAAATGGAGGGAATCCTGGGACGCAAAGGACAGAGAGGCTCATAAATCTGCATTACGGGCTTAAAAACAGCAAGTGATAATGGAGAAACAGGAATATTTTTCTAATCTGACCAGCTCTCTTTCTTCTTCAAGGGAGCTCTTTAAAATTGCTGACTCCTTATGCTCCCTGCAACTCCCCGATCCCGTAGTCAGCTCCCAACAACTTTGCAACGATATTTCTGATTTCTTTCACAACAAAATACACGATATACACGTTTCTCTTGAAGCCCACTGTCTTGCTCTGGATCGAAACACTCCTCCTTTCATATCCAATCTTGATTCACTTGGCAAGGATCCTCCCTGCCTACTCACAACTTTTCCTTCCCTATCCCTTGAATCTCTGAACTCACTTCTGGGTAGGACTAAATCGGCCTCTCCCCTTGATCCGATACCACTTAAAAAACTGAAAGAGTGCAGAAATTGCCTTCTTCCTCCCTTGCTTGAGGTCCTAAATAAGGCTATTACTCAAGGTTCTTTTCCTCCGATTTGGAAGAAGGCAATTGTGAAACCTCTGCTTAAGAAGCCGACTCTGGATCCGGCCATGTTGAAAAATTTCAGGCCGATCTCCCTCCTTCCAGCGCCCGCGAAGATGCTTGAGACACATCTGAACTTCCATCTGTCTGCCTTCCTCGATTCTTCTGAATACCTGGATAACACCCAACACGGTTTCAGAAAACACCACAGCACAGAGTCCGCCCTTACCTATGTGGTCGATAACATCCGACGCAAGGTGGACTCTGGCCAAACCACGGTTCTGGTTCTGTTGGACCTCACGGCCGCGTTCGACACCCTGTCCCCCGCCATTTTGTCATCTCGGCTGAGGGAAGCTGGTGTCACTGGACCGGCCCTGAGCCTCCTAAACTCCTTTTTGACCGAAAGGGAACAGAGAGTGATGCTTGGGAACCACCTCTCCCCTGCCAAGTCTTTGCAATGTGGGGTGCCACAAGGGTCGGCCTTAAGCCCGACCCTATTTAAAATCTATGTGGCCCCCCTTGCAAGACTAATTAAATCTCAGGGGATGGAGGTGGTATCCTACACAGATGATACCCAGATTATGGTCTCTCTTGCTCACACCTCCGTTAGTACATCTGCCGCTAGTTTTAGGGTATGCATGCAGTGTGTGGCAGACTGGATGACTATAAACTCCCTTAAACTAAATGGCGAAAAAACCGAGGTGTTGATCTTTGGGAAGAACCAAAATCTATGGTCGAGCGAGTGGTGGCCCACTTCCCTTGGCATCTGCCCCACTCCCTCCCTATCTGCCAGAAATCTTGGAGTGGTATTTGATACCTCGCTCTCTATGTCCCTGCAAGTTAACAGGACCGTGGCCACTTGCTGTGGTGTGATCCGGGTACTCAATAAAATCCGTGGGTACCTCTCCCCCCAGGCGCGTAAACAGGTTGCAGTCGCCCTGGTAGGCTCGAGGCTGGATTACTGCAACTCTCTGTATATGGAAGCCAACAAAGGTCTGATTCACCGTCTGCAGATTCTTCAGAACGCTGCAGCGCGTTTTGTTTTGGATCTCCCTAAAGCCTCCTCTGCCACCTCAGCCAGGAAGGAGCTTCATTGGCTTCCGGTACAGCACAGAATCACCTTCAAAATTCTCTGTCTTACCCACAGAGCATTGATGGATGGTCCTGCTAGTGCTATTGGTTCCCTTCATCTGCGTTACGTCCCCACAAGAAGCCTTCGCTCTGCGGGACTCTGTCAACTAGTTGTCCCCCGTGTTAAACTTGCCAGATGGGGAGCCAGAGGCTTCTCTGTGGTCGCTACGCAGCTGTGGAACTCCATCCCCACGGAAATAAAAACTCTCCCCTCCATCGAGTCTTTTAAAAAGGCTCTAAAAACCTATTTCTTTAAGAAGGCCTACTTATGATAGAATAGGACCTGGTAGGATGTAAGCTTCTGTATTTGGTTTAGGCGCCTTGACGCCCACTGGGCTAAGTATGCGCTATACAAGAAACCCCTCATTCATTCATTCATTCATGTATGGGAGGCTACCAAATACCAAGCTTGTTCCTACTTGGGTGAGGGAAGTCGTAAGTAGAAGGAATTTTACTTGGTCATTTGTGGAAGACAAAACCCTCAGACGCATCTGCTCTGGTGATTGGGTGAAAATGCATAGCGGCATCTGTGGTGGAGACTTGTCCAAATTCAATGGGCCTTTCAAAGTAGCAAATACTTTACCTCGTGCAGTGGTACTGGAAAATGGAGACAAATGGAACTACAAGCATGTAGCACTCATTCAGAAAGGGAGTGTTGGTGATGGAGTTTTTGCAAACCACTGTGATCAGTCTCTCAGCAATACTTTTATGTTGATGTCTGCTTACGATTTGACTCCTTCCTCACAAGTGGGCTTGGGAGCACTTGGAAGCACTCAAGGTAGTGGACACTAGATGCTCCCACTGACTTTGAATGTCTTAATCCTGAATGAAGGGAGATGAGACTTAGAAGGGGTCGTCATCCTCCAGGATATCTCAATGAATATATGTGTGCTTAAATGTCTTCTGGTTCATATTTGTATACAATGATTTGTGTTCAAATATTTTCTAGGTTATATTTGTATATCATGATTTGTCCATGTTAGGAAAGTTATTGACTTAGCTGATGAGTCTATTTTGCTCTATTCCCCTACCTTTTATTTTTCTGCTTCCCACTATTTCATCCCTTCTATTTTGTTTTTTTATCTTCTTGCCATTTGCTCTGTATTTATTTCATGTTTGTAAATAGAAAAAAAAGCAATAAGGGAAGGTAATGTGTTATACTTATGTGTGGTTGCATTCCTTCCACGTAGAGAATGTGGAGCACTGTCTGTTACTGTGTTCCATATTCCACTGATCACTGGGATGTTTAAAACTTGTCAGTTGAAGGTTGGCTGGCCGATGGGCAGTCACGTTTGTACTGCAGGGAATACATTTTACAATGAAGACCCTTCCAACCTACCTAAGTTGAAGAGAGTCATCTTTCCAGCTTCTAAGACAGGACTCCAGAAGTCTGGATTTGTTCTCTAGAATGCCTCTCATCTGTCACTCAGCATGCACAGATTCCAAGAATAGGTAGTGCTCTGGCAGGCCAAGAGTGATGACCCCCAGGGACCTTCTTTCTGTGTGCTATCCTTCTGCATCATGAAGTGCCCAGAACGGAGATCCCCATGCCAGGGGAAACCTTCCATATTTGCCTGGGATAGTAATCTCTGATCAAGCCCAGGGTCAGATATCTGGCGGGTGTGGGATGAAAGACAAGGCCCTGTGCTCCGTTGCCTAAACAAAATTGAATCAAAGTGCCCTGGACAGGTAGCCTCAGTCCTAGGAAGGCCTCCACTGCTTGTCAGGGATATGAAGCTCTTACACGGCCCTGCGTAAGTACCCTTACAGGCCCAAGGATGGAAGTACCCAACCATGGGCTCAATTCCCCTGCCTGCCGGGTCTCAAAGTGCCTGGGACAGGGACCTGCAGGCCTGGGGAGGTCTTCCCTGCTTGCCCAGGATAAGAAGCTCAGACTGGGTCAGAGATCTTGTGGTCCCTGGGGTAGAAGACTTTAGCCCTGCATTCCAATCCCTGGCCCACTGATGTCTCAAAGTGCCCCAGGATGGGGACACAGCAGGCCGGGAAGGCCTCCCCTGCAGGCCAAGGGTCTAGAGATGTGGTTTCCGTGCCCTATCCTGCTGAGTTGCAAAGTGCCTGGGATGGGTATCAACCTGCTTGCCTGAGAAGGACTCAACTGCTTGCCTGGGATAATAAGCTCTGACCAGGACCCCAGGTCAGAGCTCCCCAGGACAGGGACCCAGCAGGCCCGAGAAGGCCTACACAGCTTGCTCGGGAAAAGAAGCTCTGACCGGGCCCTGGGACAGAACTCCGACAGGCCCTGTGATGGATGACCCCAGCCCTAGCCTTTGTGCCCTGGCTGTCCGTGTCAGGGGGCATCCAGGACAGGGACCCGTAGACCTGGGAAGATCTCCCCTGCTTAGTCAGGATAGGATGCTCTGACTGAGCCCTGGGTCAGAGCTATATCTGGCCCTGGGGTGAAAGTCTGTGATCCTGGGCTCCATTTCCTGGTCTGTAGTCCCTAAAAGGGCCCAAGACAAGGACATGCAAGCCTGGGAAGAACTCTGCTGCTTGCCTGGGATATGAAGCTCTGACTGGGCCTGTGTCAGAACTTCGGCAGGCCATAGGGGAGAAGACTAAAGCCTTGGGCACAGAGGGCCCAATTCACAGAACTAACTTAAGACAAAATCCTAAACTTACTACCATTTTGGTAATCACAGAAGGCACTTACTAATTTCGGTATTCACAGAAGTTAGGAGTCCTAACTTTAGGGCTCCTAAATGCCTTCTGTGAATACCAAAAGTCTTAAAGTTAGGATTTTTCTCAGTTTAAGAGTAGTAAAGTTAAGACTCCTAACTTTAGGACTCCTAAATGCCTTCTATAAATACAGAAAGTCTTAAAGTTAGGGTTTTTCTCAGTTTAGGAGTAGTAAAGTTAGGAGACCTAACTTTACTACTCCTAAATTGAGAGAAATCCTAACTTTAAGACTTTCAGTATTCACAGAAGGCATTTAGGAGTCCTAAAGTTAAGAGCCCTAACTTTACTACTCTTAAACTGACAAAAATCCTAACTTTAAGACTTTTGGTATTCACAGAAGGCATTTAGGAGTCCTAAAGTTAGGACTCCTATCTTCTGTGAATACCAAAATGAGTAAGTGCCTTCTGTGAATACCAAAATGAGTAAGTGTCATCTGTGAATACCAAAATGGTAGTAAGTTTAGGATTTTGTCTTAAGTTAGTTCTGTGAATCGGGGCCCATGTCAGTTGGAGCCAGGGACCTGCAGTTCTGAGATGGCCTCCTCTGCTTGTTTATGATAAGAAGCTCTGTTAGGGACCCAGTCAGATTATTGGTGGGCCCTGGGGTAGAAGCCCTCGACCCTGAGCTCATTCTCTGGCCCGCCATGCTGTTTGGAGCCCAGGACATGGACCCACTGGTCTGGGAAAGCATCCCTTGCAAGCCTGGGAAAGAACGGCCTGAACAGCCCTGGTTCAGATCGCTGGATGGCTCTGTTATGGAAGCCCTCAGTCAGTGGTTCAGAACCCCCACCCAATGTCTGCCCCCAGAAAGGTGACCCGCATGCCTGGGAAGGCCTAATCTTTTTGACTGGGAAAAGAAGCTCTTATCAGGTTCCAGGTCCCAGTTGCCCTTGGAGTGGAATCTTCTGGTCCTGGTCTCTGTTCCTCACCCTTCCTGTCTCAAGGTGCCTGGTATGGGTAAACACAGGCCTGGGAAGGCCTCCTCTGCTTGCCCATGATAATAAGCTCTGACTGGGTCAGAGCTCTGGTGGGCCTCGTGGTGGAAGCCCTGGTTCTGTTCACTGGCATGCCGGGTATCAAAGTGCAAAGGAGAGGGACCTGCAAACCTGAAAAGACCCCCATGCTGGCCCTGGATAAGAAGTTCTGTCCAAACCCCAGGTCAGAGCTCTGGCGGGCCCTAGAGGGGAAGCCTCCAACCCTGTGCTTGTTCTCCACCCTACTGTGTCACTTGGAGCCCGGGGCTGGAATCCAAATACCCGGGGAGGCCTCCTCTGTTTGCCATCTAGCAGTACACAGGAGGGCTCTCCCTGTTTCGTCCTGGCTCCGGGTCAGAGGTCTGTAGGGTCCTACCACAGCTCTTTGCCTGATACCCAGCATAGGCATCAAGCACCCATGCCTCAGTGTCCCTGTTCCCTCCAAGGGTGAGTGGAATATTTTTTCATAGGACATAGCACAAACAGATAACCTTTCTTCAAGCTTGCAAAAACAACAGTTGCAAGGATAGCTTGATTCCAGTGGCATGGAGAGCACGGGGCCCACGTCTGGGCATTCCCGTCCCACTCGGGGTGACAAATGCAAAAACAACAGTTGATGGACAGAATGCAGAACAATGTCATACATTTACCCCAGTACAGATATATGGGCATGAATCCATCGTTTTTTGCTCACCATGCCATTCCGGTTTGAACCCAGCCATATGCAAATCAATCTTGACCCTGTGCCTCATGGGAACAGTCCAGCCCGAACTGCCAAGCCCGGTCCTCCCTTGACTGGAAACAAGCACCGTAAAATCGGTTTCGGGGTTTCACCCCTCTTCAGCCAGGATAGCTTGATTCCAGTGGCATGGAGAGCACGGAACCCACGTCTGGGCATATTTGTCCCACTCGAGGTGACAAATGCAAAAACAACAGTTGATGGATAGAATGCAGAACAATGTCGTACATTCACCCCAGTACAGAGATCTGGGACTAAATCTATCGTTTTTTTGCTCACCATGCCATTCCAGTTTGAACCCAGCCATATGCAAATCAGTCTTGATCCTGTGCCTCATGGGAACAGCCCAGCCCGAACTGCCAAGCTGGTCCTCCCTGGACTGCAACCAAGCATCCTAGGACCGGCTTCAAACTAGCCCGGCTGATGACGGCAGTTTAACGAGAAACCAGTCCCAGGATACTTGTTTCCGGTGCAGGGAAGACATGGCTTGGCAGTTCGGGCTGGACTGTTTCCATGAGGCACAGGGTGAGACTGATTTGCATATGGCCATGTCTGAACTGGGGTGGTGGAGTGAGCTGAAGAATGATGATGGATTAAACCCAGATCAGTTGACTGGGGGTGAGTGCTTGCAATGTTCAACACTCTGTCCATCATCCCCTTTGGTTTTGCTTTGTTCGCCCTAAGTTGGCAGGGTATGCCCAGACGTGGGTCCCTTGCTCACTTTGCCACTGGATTAAAGCTGGCCTGGTTGATGACGGCCGATTGGCCAGAAACCAGTCCCAGGATGCTTGTTTTCATTCCAGGGAAGACATGGCTTGGCAGTTCGGGCTGGACTGCACCCTTGAGGCACAGGGTCAGACTGATTTGCATATGGCCATGTCTGAACTGGGTTGGTTGAGTGAGCTAAAGAATGATGATGGATTAAACCCAGATCAGTTGCCTGGGGGTGAGTGCTTGCAATCTTCAACACTCCATTCATCATCCCCTTTGGTTTTGCTTTGTTCACCCTAAGTTGGCAGGGTATGCCCAGACATGGGTCTCTTGCTCACTTTGCCACTGGATTCAAGGTAGCCTGGCTGATGATGGCTGATTAGCCAGAATCTGGTCCCAGGATGCTTGTTTCTGGTCCAGAGAAGACATGGCTTGGACGTTTGGGCTAGACTATTCCCATGAGGCACAGGGTCAGACTGATTTGCATATGGCCATGTCTGAACTGGGGTAGTGGAGTGAGCTAAAGAATGATGATGGATTAAACCCAGATCAGTTGACTGGGGGTGAGTGCTTGCAATGTTCAACACTCCGTCCATCATCCCCTTAGGTTTTGCTTTGTTTGCCCTAATTTGGCAGGGTATGCCCAGACGTGGGTCCCTTCTCACTTTGCCACTGGATTCAAACTAGCCTGACTAATGACGGCTGATTAGCCAGAAACCGGTCCCAGGATGCATGTTTCTGGTCCAGGGAAGTCATGGCTTGGCAGTTCGGGCTGGAATGTTTCCATGAGGCACAGGGTGAGACTGATTTGCATATGGCCATGTCTGAACTGGGGTGGTGGAGTGAGCTAAAGAATGATTATGGATTAAACCCAGATCAGTTGACTGGGGGTGAGTGCTAGCAATGCTCAACACTCTGTCCATTATCTCCTTTGGTTTTACTTACTTCAAGCTTGGGCATCTAGCCACTCTAAGCCCCTGTCACTTGGTGTGCCGGGATTACAAAAATGGCAGCTAACCTTCTTCTGGAATAATTGGGATAGGAAACCTGGGACCTCCTTGTCATCAACTCATTATCTCCCAAATGTTGCCATGGCCCAGTCAGGGCCCCTGGGGGCTGAGGCCCGTGGATGCCTTGCAGCATTATCAGATGGGTCTTTCATATGAGACTTATTTCCTGGATAACAGGCAGGGATGCATAGCTGACATCCTGGTGCAAGGTAGCCTGGTCAAGAATGGTTTAGCCAGCACTACTGTGTCATCGATTGGACATACTTGGTGCGTTTACAGATGGACTGCATGGCCAGCCTCAGCTGTTGTTTCAATTTCCATATGGTCCGGAATGTTCGACTCAAGGGATCGTCGTTTGTGGAGGCCACTCAGAAGAATGAAGCCCATGCAGTCTGACAGCTTGTGAAGTGGTCTGACCATAGTGGACGTGGTCAGGTGATGCTAGTCCCCGATGCTGCCTGATGATCTGGGCCCTGCGCTTCTGTCCATTGTCCTTCACCACCTAGCTCATTTCTGTAGAAGGTCAGAATGACCATTCGGTGGGGTGCCCCCAGATCCCAAGGCTGGGACATAGCACCCTTGTATCTTGATTAAGCTGCATCATAGCCCGTCTCTACCTTCTGTTGTCATGGAACAGGCTGGGCAGCCCATGCCTGTGTCTTCTCTGACCCCTCAGAGCTTTGCAGGCAAGCAGGGGCTCCCATAGCAGGCTTCCAAGGGGTTTATTGGTGGTCTGGGATGAGCACATGGCTCTTCCTTCCATAGTGCAGGCTACCTAGTTGATCCTGCCAGTAGCATATACTTGTCTCAAAGAATAAGCCATGCATGAGTACATACACACTGCTGTTACAGTAAGACTGTGAATGACCCATTAAATCAGTTATGGGTCCTTTGATTGCTCCATCTGTTATTTAGATAACTGTGGTAGTTGTAGAGATAAAACATGCTGAGCGCTGACCTCACAAGATACATGCGTTTTCAGACCAAGACCAATCCTTGCTAGCCTGGCCGCATTGGCAACTCTAGATAACCTTAGGCTGATCACACATCCCTTTGATAGTGATGATACATTCTGATTTTTGCCCTATCAACTTTCAGTGGTATTATCTGCACCTAGCACGGTGACCACAGGTAATGGGGAATCAGGGTTCTTTTCCGGAGAAGGAGCCTGAGAAATGGCTACCATATCCAAGGAAAGCAGCAGATGTGCAAACTACCCTCTCCCGACTCGGAGAGATAGTGATGAAAAATAAAAATATAGAACTCTTTTGAGGTCCTGAAATTGGAATGGATGCGTTTTGAATTCTTTAATGAGTATCCATTTGAGGGAAAGTCTAGAGCCAACAGCAGCAGTAATTCCAATTCCATTAATATATAATAAAGTTGTTGCAGTTAAAAAAGCGTTGGTCTTGGGATCAAGCTGGTGGTCCCAAACCCTGGTGTTTGGTGAACCCTTGATGGTCTTGACAGAATGTCCTCGGGGGTCTGAACCATTCATTTATAAAAAAGTTTAGTGTCCAAAGCAAGCAGTTCACCTAAATATTTCTGCTAGGAATAATGGAATAGGATTCTGTAAAGAAGTGCTGCACAAGATTCCTTAATGGATGTTATTGTTTATTAACTGTTGCATCTCTAGCTCAACATCTTACATTTAGTTCTCCTAACCTACCTCCCCACATTTCTTAATCATGTCACTGCTTACACCTACAGTTCTAATCCCCTGCATCACCACATCCAACTCTACATTATGTCCCCCCTTATAATATTCACAAACAAAATAAACACAACATAAGTACATAAATACTTTTACCCCAAAACATCTAGGGGCAAATTTGCAAGTCCCCTGTTCCACTAATACGTCACTTTTTGTGATGTACTGAAGGCGCATTTCATTTCTCCATATTTACAAGAAGGGGAAAAGCCACCCTGCATGACTTTTCCTCTCCACCACTCTGCAACGCAGCTCTGTGGTGCTTATTGGTGGTAGGTGGTGGGCTAGTTGGCCTCCAGGTACCCTCAGGACTCAAGTGAACTTAATTCCCCAATTTACAACGCACCAGGGGGGAGCCAAGCTGGAAAAATACCCAAGTGCCACTACACTTCTCAATTTGGCCTGAGTTTTAGCCAACCCCTGGAGAACCTTCAGCTTGACTTTCTTAAAGAACTTCGGATCCCCGAATTTAAACAATAAGCTTTCTTTTGACAGTTTGGCACCCCTAAGCATAGCCAAGAACATCCCCCCAGCACCTGTATTCACTGGCATTCTTAGTAACATACGTGAATGTGAGAATTGGAAAGCCTAGGCATACAACTGGAGGTCCGGTAAAGCCAGGCCTCCCTTTTCTCTTCTCCGCCTCGGCTTTTTCCATGCAATCCTAGGTGATTTAGATGCCTAGACAAATTAATTGATTTCACTCTGCAACTTATCAATCGTGGATTTTTCAAAATAAAGAGGAATACAATTAAAAAGAAATGTAATCTTTGGGAGTATTGACATCTTGATCAGATTGGTTCTTCCCAAGATTGAATAAGGGAGTCGGGCCCAAGATCTCATTAGCCTCTTACAATCCTTTACCACTATGTCTAAGTTGATCTCAGCAATCTTAGTGGTGTCCTGAACCACATGGACTCCCAAGTATCTCATTTTGGAGCTAGGCTGGTGACAATGCTGTGTCTCTGCCAAATTCCAGGTAATAATTTCTGTTTTTGCAGCATTAATCTCTTATCCGGTGACAGAGCAAACTCCCGGGCTAAACTGATGACTGCTGGGAAAGCTGACTGTAAATCAGTGGAAAAAACTAAGATATCAGCGTACAGGGCTACCTTCCTCTCCCACTCCCCAAACTTAAAAGGCTGGATATCAGAGTTATACCTAAACCATTGAGAAAACGGCTCGATGTAAAGATAAAAAAAAGAGGGGAGAGTGGGCAGCCCTGTCTTGTCCCTCTTGTAGTTCTAAAAGAGTCAGTGATATTCCCATTAACCAATAGTCTAGCCGCGGGGCTCCTATAGATCAACTGGACCATTTGGCAAAATCTTTCCCCCAGGTTGCACTTTCCCAAGACCTCCGACAGATAGATCCAATTCACTCTGATGAAGGCCTTGGTGGCATCCAATGTCATGGCCACCAATGGGGGGGAATATGTAGAAGCAACATCAATAGCACCAATGAGATCGTACATGAGGTCAGAAAGCTGCCGGTTCCTAACAAAGCCCTTCTGAAATAAGTAGAGGACTTCCCCCACCATAAAACCCAATCTCACTGCTAAAATAGAGGTGAAGATTTTATAATCTACATTTAGAAGCAAAATGGGTCTGTATGACCAGCAGCTTGATGGAGATTTCCCAGGTTTCAAAATTAGGATTATTAAAGCATCACTCCATGAAGCTGGGAGCCCTAGACCATCCTCCAACACGTGATTAAACAGAAGCGTTAGGACAGAAATGATCTTATCTCCCAACATCTTATAGATCTCCGCTCGGAGGCTATCAGGACCTGCTGCTTTCCCGGTCTTGCAGCGTTTAAAAGCTGCTCTGATCTCAGATTGAGTAAAAACTTGGTCCAAGTTTTGCTGTTGATCAGGCCCCAAGGAAGGAAGGGGGATGTTCCCCAACCAGTTCTGAACACTAACAACATCTGGCCTTTTGTCTTCACAATAGATATACTCAAAATAGGTGTGGAAGGCCTGGCTAATTTCCCCATCTTATTTATTTATTTATTTATTTTAACGATTTGTACAGCGCATGGTGACCCGAGGGCATCCCCGCGCTAAAATCTTGAAGGCGAACCTGAGGGCAGACAGGGGGGAAGTTTTTTTATTTAGGGAACAGTAACGTTTTCAGTTTCTTCCTGAACCGCAGGTGGTTGGATTCCAGTCGGAGGGTACGGGGGAGGGCGTTCCATCTCGTGGAGGCATTGATTGAGAAGCGGCGGCCACCTGAGTGTGTCTTTCTATGTCTAGGGACGTTGGCCAGATTCTCGTTTTCCGAGCGAAGAGACCTGGAGACTTTGTAAGGGGTAACCAGGTTTCTTAAGATGTTTGGGCCGGAACCGTTAAGCAGCTTATGGGCAGTGCAAAGGGTCTTGAAGTCGACCCTTTGGCGGATAGGAAGCCAGTGGAGGTCCTGGATTGCGTGCCTGGCTGATGCTCTAGATGGGAGATTCCAGAGTAGCCGGGCGGCTGCGTTCTGCGTTCGCTGGAGTTTGGCGAGGGTCGATTCTGGTGCTCCGAGGTATATCATGTTACAGTAGTCCAACCTTGCGAGTACCAGGCCCTGAACTAGGAGTTTCCTGGATAGTGGCGGGAGGAGAGGAAGAATCTTCCTGATGGAGCGCATTAGGCCATCTGAGCAGAAATTTCACGAAATTCGGTATTTAAGAGTCGGTAATTACCATGGATTGAAAGCAGGTGGTAACCAGGTGCAGGCTATAAAAAAGGCACCAAAATGCAACAGTGTGACCAGAATGGCTGCATTATATGTGATAGCAAGGCGGCTACGGCTACAGGCAGCAGGAGAGAGGGTCTGGAGACGGGAGGAGCAAGTCTACAGACAGCGGATAACGCTCTTCCAACTCACTGAGGCAGAGATCTTGCAAAGGTACAGGCTACACCCCCACACCATCCTGGACTTGATTAGGGACCTGCACCCACTCCTGGAGCACCCAACACCAAGGGCACACGCCATCCCACCCCATGTGCAGGTGCTCTGTAGCCTACACCTGCTTGCATCTGGGAGTTACCAGGGGGTGATGCTGCGGTAGGTGGGGTGTCCCAGAGCTGCCTGTCCCGTTTCTTCTGGAAGTTCCTAGAGGCCATGATGCAGAGACTGCATCAGCTTCCCTGACATACATGCGGAACTGCTAAAGACCAAAACTGACTTCTATCAACTGGCACAGTTCCCACACGTCATCGGCTGTATCGATGGCACCCACATCCCAATCTGCCCACCTGCTGCCACGGAGTACATTTACAGAAACAGGAAGTCAACCCACTCTATCAATGTGCAGGTAATCTGTGATGCTAACAACATTATCACAGACATTGTGGCCAAATTCCCGGGAAGCACCCACAACTCCTACATCTTTCAGAACAGTGGGATCTACACACGCCTGACAGCGGGGGAATTCAGAAAAGGATACCTGCTAGGTAAAACACTGTGACACACCCTGATAGATATTGCAGATGTATGTGTTTGTGATTATTGGCTCTCTCATTTCCAAATAGGTGATAGTACATATGTCGTCCGCTCGTTCATCCTGACACCCTACCCCAACCCATCAACCCCGAGCGAGAGACGATACAATGTGGCAAACAAATCCACTAGGAACGTTGTGGAGCGCACCTTTGGGCTGTTAAAAAGCAGGTTCTGCTGCCTCCACAAAAGCAGAGGCGCACAGCAGTACTCACCACTCATCTGCTGTAAGATCATTGCAACTTGCGCAATGTTGCACAAACTTGCTACAAAGAAGGGCACAGAGAAGGAATTGAGCAATTATGAGGACCACAATGATGAATATGCACTGCCTGACCCCAACACAGCAGGAGTGGCGCCAGCAACAGATGGGAGACAGAGATGGGCAGAGATCACACACAACTACTTTTAAGTAAGTAAAGAGACACAGACAGGTGGAGTATGTACCCAACGTAGTTTAATTTTTGGCACTACGCAAGTACTCAAAGGCACAAATATGCAACATAAATGGTATCCATCAATAATGAGAGTCCTGGCTCACATCCCCATTAAAGGTCATGGAGTGTGGGCAGCATTAGTCATTTTCCGCCACGCCTACCAGTGCCAGATGAAATTGGCTGTCTGTTCTCACTGGGTGTGTGGGTAGTGGGAGCACCATGGAGCCTGCTGCTCCTCCATGTCTAAGCAACAGGGGGGGCTTGTCATGCTGCTCATACTGGTGTTTTCCTCGCTCTCAGGTACATCCAAAGCAGCAGTATGTGCTGACTGAGCATTAAGCAGCACCTCTACAGCACTCGTCACCCTTGCAAGGCCCCTGGACACCTCATTGCTGCTGTGTGCTAGTCCCTCTTGCATGTTCACACATCGCCTGCAAAGAAGGGAAGTGGCTGTGGCCAGGTGCTTCATTGCCTTAGTGTGTTGCTGTGCTTGCTGCCTGTCCTTCCGCCTTGTTGTCCTGTCCTGGTCCAGTTTTGTGCATAAGAGCAGCACAGATTGTGGCATGTCCCACATCCCTGCAGCCATCTCCCTCATGCCTGATACCATCTCTTTGATACCAATGCAGTTATGCCCTTTCCTATGTTTTCATTCAGGTGCCTCATTTGGCATTGCATCGACTGGATGGCCTTCCCCTGCATACATTGTATTTTGACCATGCTACCTTCTAGCCCACGGAAGACACTGGGACCCTCCACATGTTGTGCAGCACTGCTGTCTGTGGGCCTGCTGCGTTTGGGACCTGTGCGGGCACCCTCTGCGCTGGACTGCTGTTTGGCAGTGTTTTCTTCCCCAGCCAAGGTTGGTGTCTCATCCCCCACCATGTCACCTGCAGATGGCTCCATTTGGACTAGTGTGGCAACTACATGCCTCTTGCTCTTTTGAACTGCAGGTGTTGTATGAGGCAGTGACACAGGAAGTTCAGGTGAGGACAGTAGCAGAGGGGGACCAGAACGCTCTGGGGAATCCTGCAGCTGTGGAGACATTTGCAGGTCTTGGGAGGCTGGCTGTGCTAGTGGTGTACCAATTTCCTCTGTCGTATTCCCTGCACTTGTGCCTGCCTCCTGGGTGTCGTCCCTATGTGGTGCACTGCCTTCCTTCTCCCTGGTACGCCTGCGAGATGTCTCACCTGTGGACATAAAAGCGTACATTAGCTCTGTGTTCCTGCAGCACTGCTTATACAATTAAATTCTAATCACTGAAACACTGTAGCTATTGCCTCAGCTTGCTTATCACTGATGTGTGTCTCATAACTTGTTGCTTGGTGTGCTGTATGACATGGTAGGTGTTTCAATGACTACATCTCCCATAATGCATTGCTGGTGTATATTGCTACCACTACTGGAGTGGGGTAAACACTGCCACATAGG
This sequence comes from Lissotriton vulgaris, assembly GCF_964263255.1. Classification (NCBI taxonomy): domain Eukaryota; kingdom Metazoa; phylum Chordata; class Amphibia; order Caudata; family Salamandridae; genus Lissotriton; species Lissotriton vulgaris. The sequence continues at coordinate 907,747,918 of NC_141695.1, forward strand.
GGAAAGGGAAGGTGATGGGGTGGGGTGGGGGTGATTGCTGTGCATGCTTCTTACCTTTTCTGGTGGCAGCTCTGGCTGAGCTTTTTGCATCTCCCCGTCCACAGAGGCTCTCTGGTTCTATGGTGGACTCCACCAGCTCCTCCAGCTCTGTCAGGGCAGGTGCCCTGTTCCTCCCTCCTACAGTACGGTTTGCCTCTTTGTGGAGCTCTGCAATTGTTTTCTTGGTAAAGCTCCTGAGGTCGTACCACCTCTTTTTCAGGTTGTCTATCTCCCGTGAGGTCACTCCAACTGAATTTACCTTTGACTGTATTTCAAGCCAAATCTTCCTATTGGCAGATTCTGCCACTGTCAGGGACTGCTTCCCAAATAATTGTTGGTGTTCCTTTAGCACCTCCTCCACGAGGACCTGCAGCTCCATGCTGCTGAATTTGATTTTTCTCTTCCTCTCTGCACCTTCCTTGTCACTGGTGTTTGCCATTTTTTAACTTTCCAAGGCAGTAAAGTTTTCCTGTGGCTCAGGGACTCTGCTCTGCTCTCACAGCCTCTCCAGAAGCTTCTGATTGCTTGCACTTGCCTGGGTGTAGCCACTTCCTGGTTGGGAAGGGGGTGGTTGCACCTGATTGGCTGACTCCTGGGTTTTTCTTTTTTGAATAGCCGATTCGGTATTTACCGATTCGGTATTTACCGAATCGATAATTCCCATTAATTCCTATGGGCCTGGAGGCCCATAGGAATGAATGGGAATTACCGATTCGGAAAATACTGATTTAGTGAATACTGAATGGGTGATACCAAATGTTACCGATTCGGTAAAATGTAACAAATTTTTACCTACATCCCATTTACCGATTCTAAAATACTGAATCGGTAAAATTCGGTATTTTAGAATCGGTAAATCTGGATTACCTACATCTGGCCCTAAGTTCTTCCTCAGAGACCTCGAGCTGTAAAGAGGTCTTGAGTAAGGAAACAATGTAGGGCCGGATATCGGATCCTTCGCTGCCCTCCGGTACGTTCAATGAGCGTAAATTGTTTCTGCATGCATTGTTCTCTAACTTCCCCACTCTATCGCTGAATTCCCAGTGTTCGGACTTTAGCAGTTGAATGTCCTACTTTGCCTGTCCAAGATCTTCTCTCAATTCCCCCACTGTATTCTCAAGAGTCACAGTCCTGGAATTTATGGGATCTACTTTTTTACAAGGGATTCACAGAAATTCCTGATTTCCCCTTGATTCACTGCGGATACTGCAAACCCTTTTTGTATATCCTCCGATAGTGTAGCAAAGAGACCCTCCAAACCTCCAGATGAGGGTAAAGATGACAGTACCGATAGGGGATCCCCTTCTCGTTCTTCTCCAGGACTGCTGTTAAACACTGTGACTGTGACTGTGACTGTAGCTGTGGTTGATTCGAATCACAGACTAAAGGACCAACACTCAGAACATTCTTGCCTCCTGAAGCCTCCCCTAGATCGCTTTGTTGGGGGACCAAGTCTGTCGCTGTTTCAAGTGCCGATTCCATGATACTCACAGAGACCGTATCTGAAGAGGATGTTAATGCTAATGGAGAATTTAAGCTTACCAAGCACTGTCCCGGGGGTTAAGGCTGCGCACTGATAACCAGCAGCTGAATCCTAAAATAAGAGCGCAGTGATGGGGTCACTTTAACCACAGTGCTGCCTGACTTATTCTTTGGCCTTTTAGGTTTAATGGACTTTTCCTTAACCTGATAGACCTGAAAAGTGGAGTCGCTACTTAGAGACTTTGTTCCATCAATTAAAGGAGGCTCTACTCCACCAGGGGGAACCCCAGGAGTGGTCCAAACTTGCAATAAATCAGCATCGTTCCTCCTATTATCTGTTTTACCGGAGGTGGTTTTGGTGTTTATTTTAATGTTTGCCTTAGCCCTCTTATTGCCCATTGTAGCCTCCTTACTTGCTTTCTTTTGTGATCTCCTTGCTACAGTTTGAGGGGTGGTGGCAGAAGGGGGGGAGGCCGCTTGTATATTTGGTGGGCTCTGGCATTTTTGGCTGCCTTGGGGCAGTAGCCCCAAGTAGATGCGGCACTAATGGAGGAGCTAACCCGCTCACCTCTAATTCTCCCTCAATGCCTTGTTCCAAAATGCCAACAGCCACTTCCCCGCCCTCTCTGACCTTACCGCCACTGCCACTGCCACCGTCACCCTCCTGCATGAGTTCTCTACTCGATTCTACTGCCCACTGAAAAAAACGCCAATGCTGGCTCTATCGTTCCCCTTGAGGTGGCCTCTCACGACCACCTTACGCCATCTCCGGAGCTCCAGGGCGTCTTCCAGCAAGCAGGCGGCATAGAAAGACGTATCACCGCCTCCTCTCTACACATTCCAGGCGTCTCGCGTCTCACTCGAACAGCACCGCAATCTAGGGAAATAATCGCGCCTCAGACAGCTAAATCTCGGTAAGGTGTCGGTGAGGGTGCCCGTCTTCATATATGGTTGATTCTCTGCCCCGGATTTCAAGTAATTAGGTGGCTGGCGCAGGAGCCCCGGGAACTAGCGGCTAACGTGCGGCCACCATGTTCCCCATACTCTAGCACTATTCATGCTGCTTTTTTGTTATAGTACTCCTTTGCTTTCATCTGCACTCCGCTGACTGTTTTGCTCACTACCTCACAATCCCCCCAATCACTCCTTGTTCCACCCAATGATACAGGACAATTTTGTCCTCAATTCCCTTCCTTTAAGTTATACAAACGCTGGAAGTACTGTTACTGAGTGGGGAGTAGTCCTATGTGCCCATACCATCCTTCTCAACTCTCTCTTCCAAAAAACTCTATTAGCTATTGAGAGCTGCTTGTTTTCCATTAAAGTCTACCCTGAGCACACTCAGTAAACTTATTGGTCCTTTATATTTTGAAAAAGTCCAAAAACTCTTGATCCTAGTCCAAGATATTTATTCGAATTTTCAATTTCCAAAATGTAGCCAAGCAATATTTCAAAGACACAGCTTGATGTCAAGTTCTAGTCACAGCATAAACAACCAACACGTGTTTCGTTGTGCCATGTATTGCACAATTGACCTTTCTCAGTGGGATGCACGCCGCCAAGAGAGTTGGATTACCGGGATGCGGTAATTCAGACAGGCCATGAACTTGTGATTATTATATTAAGAATTATGCATCTCTACCTGACTTTACTGTGACGTTTGCTGATGAAATACCGTTCTCAGGCTGTGTCCACATTATATTTTAGCCACAGGATATTTGATATAGAGAGACTCTATGTACAAATGATACATTATATCAGAACTGGATGATCTTGCAAAGAAGGATTTAGCAAGCCACAATGACTCTGACTTTCAAGATTTTCTGCAACTCGGGCATCTTATTATATTGATTTGACGGAATAACTTTTATCAGCCCTGAAAAAGTCAATTGTGCATACATCGCATGATGAAACACATGTTTGTATCCCTTTGGATGAGGGGACTTATAAGATTGAATTGGTAACCAATCTTCTCTCCTTTTGGAGCTTCAAAAAATCTGAATAGTTGTATGTTTACATAACCCGTGACAACAGTAGAGCAGCCGTCGAGTATAACTTTCCTGGTTACCAAAGCATTTTGTGCTGTATGTTTTTCGTTATGAGACGACTCACTCTCCCTACCAACCCACTGGCTTGTGGTCGAAAAGGGCCGCATTCTCATGACAAATTACCATTCTGGAAAGATAAACAGTCATCTCCTTAGACATAATCGGTACTCCATTATTGGAAACTATGATCTTTAAATCTCCTTCTTCTACAAAAACCTCTACTACAAACCCAGTCACATTTGTTCTTTGCATAATTATCAGTCAGTGCAAAGACATTCCTATTTCTTGGCCGCAGACTTGAAGTAGGACCTAGGAAATCAATAGCAAATCATTCCCATGGTCTTTCATGAAAGTTAGCAAACTCCAGCAGAGGTTGTCTTACAATTTTTGTCTTATCGCTATTGACACACACATGGAAATTCCTTACAATTTCCTTGATATCAACATCCATGCAAGGCCACCTGAATAGCTACCTCGCTCTTCTTTTTGTCATATTGCATCCAAGATGCCTCTCATGCACAATGATAATAATACGTTTAAGGAGCTCACCAGGAGAAAAGATCTGATTCCTTGTAATCAATTTTCCTTCAATATTAATGAATCGTTTTCTTTGAAAAACTCACCCAGCTCCTTGATCAGAACATCCCTGTCACCCCCATCCTTGCACCACCATAACTTCTACATCTGTCATCAAGGAATCATTCTCCCTGATCACATCCCACTCATCATTACTCAGTGCCATCTCTCCACGTCAGCTACCCTAATACACACTACACATTTCTCCAATGATTTTCACTACATCCACCAGTAACCTCAAAAAAACAATCTGCAACTACATTCTTACTTTCCTTTATACATTCCATATAAAAATTGTACTCCAGCACTGACAACCCCCACCTTGATAGGCATGGATTAACATTATCTTCCAGTCTTCTTCCACCCTTAAACATATACGATAAATGTTTAGGATCAGTCCCGACTCTAAAAGGTAAACACTACACATAAACTCTAAAGTGGTTGATTCTCCAACAACAAGCTAGGGCCTCTCTTTTAATTACAGAATATGTAGTATCTGCTCCTCGCACCCTCCTTGATGCAAAATCAATCACACATTCTTATCCATCCACAACTTTCATCAAAACTGCTCTACTTCTACCACTACTGGCATCCGTAGTAACATTGTTTTCAGAGAGCATCAAATTGCCCTAGTATAGGTGCTTGTATTATACTTCTTTTCACCTTTTTGAAAGACTGATCACAATCTTCATTCCAAGTAAACACTGCACTATTCTTCATGATCACTCACAAAGGCTCTACTATCTCAGAAAAGTACTTCACATACTTTTTAACAGTAGTCAGTGAGTCCAAGAAATGATTTCAATTAATTCTTGTTAGATGGCCTTGATGCCTTTTCAGCTGCCATTACTATACTTTTCTTCACCTTGATGCCCTTGGCAGTTATTTCATGCCCCAAATATGTTACTTGTTCTCTCCTTGATTGACACTTCTCTCTTTATAGTCAGACCATGCTTTTCTAACCATTCCATTACCTCCTCAAAAATGTTGTCATGTTCACCTTCACTTTTCCCCACTACATTATCTTGCAGGCATAGCAATAGTTTCATGTCACCGAATATAGCAGATGCTGAGGTTAGTCCAAATGGCATTCTTTAGTATCTGAAAGCTCCCAGAGGCATCACAAATGATGTTAAATGTCAAGATTCTTAAGTGAAAATTAATTTGCCTAGATTCAAATACCTATATTCTTCATGTAAGTTCACTTGGTGAAAAGTAACCCCATCAGCCCACTGCCCCATAGTTTCTAACATTTTCTATTTATCTATTTATTCAGAAGAGGTTATCTGTTCACTGGTTTATTCCTGTTTGAATCTGGCAAGTCAATACAAAGTGGAATCTTGCCTCCCTCTTTCGGTGCCACCTACCACAGGCACCAACCTCTCGGATGCCTCAATAGCTCTTTGATTTCCTAACATAATATTGTATCCAACTCGTTACATAGTGGTTCCCTCATCATGTTCAGAACATTCTTTTCTTAAGTATAATATTGCCATGACAAGTAGCAGGGCCTCTGCGTTGTACCCGGAAGGACGGAGAGAGGTCCCAGGTGGAGGCACTGCAAGTGCAAATCTTGGCTGTAGTAGCAAATATTCAAATGAGAATTATGAAGACTGAAGTAGAGTAGAGTTCCATGTGAAAAGCAGTTAAACATGGGTCAGTCAGTCCTAAGAGATAGCCAATTGCCGTTGGCTTTTGCTGTCCTTGACTGTTTAAAAGGGTGTCATGTTCATATTGCCAAACGTCCCTTGTTGATTTTTTGATGTCAGCTCATCATTGTGAAGCAGAATTTACCAAGTGCTGTATTGGTCATCCACTATTATGGAACACAAGCTGGGTTTAGACCATTGTGAGACCATTGTGAGACATCTTAGTTTTACACGACTGATGATGTGCTGTTTTAATAGTAACCCTGCTCAGTACAAGAGGAATTACATGTTCCGACATTTGGCGTACATGCTTGGTAGAGGAGCCAATGAGCCAAAACTACCACCGGTGGGATTATGATTGAATGCCACTAAGTCAGAATCCCCCTGATGAGGCTGGGTTAGATTTTCTGGGGAACCCCTGGTCGACAGATCGTTGGTTACTGCTTAAAAGTGTAGAGGGGAGAAATATCTTATCAAATTAGATTCCATTATTCAAATAACCCATGACTCAGAACATTCACTGACTCCAAGTTCTAATTTAGTTCGTTTATTACAATGCCAAACACAATTGGACATACAAACACCTCAGAACGAGGGTGTAAAAATACATTGGAACTATTACAAAGCCAAACCTACAGGCAAAGTTCAATCTATGAAACATGCAGAGAATAACCAGTTCTAAAATCAGGACTCAGATGATCACTGCGCCAACATCGAGAGTATTCTTCATTTGAGGGTTCGTAAGTAAAAAGCATCAGTCTGTCGCTACACTACTACTAACGTGATATCCCTACTTAGCATTTCCCTAGGCAAGTTCAGGAAAAGGTATCAGCACGTGAAGACTTCCCAAAAAGTGCACTCACTTTGAATGGGTCAAGTACCATAAAGCTACAGTGCTCATTCTAAGATGCTCACTCTTTTCCATTATATCTCTTCTTCTAACCCAAAAACCCCAGGGGCACTGTCCCTAATTCCAACATCAAAATCCTAGGACACGCCCATCCTTGCATCACGATATCATCCCATCCAGCCAGACACCTCCTCGTAGATAACTTTCAAGTCAGTTTTGATCCTCCCAGCCTCTGGCTCGATGACCTTGAGTCCCAGGCCTTCTCCAGTGAGAAAGAACACTTTCCCACATTATCAGCACAACTTGTTCAAATGTATCCTCTCTTCCCTATGCCTAACTCCTAAAACAAAAGTGTTACTCTAACTAACAAAGATGAGTTTCTTCACCTGCAACAGAAACGTAAGAAAGAAAAGATTCTGCATACACATGAACATTACAAATGCTTCAGATCTGGGAGCCAGGGAGAAATACACAAAGCCTATAGAAAATCAGCTAACTTAAGAATCACTGTAGATCTTCATTAAACACACATATACAAGAAAATTGTTACTGTGCAAGTTTATATCAGTGCGTTACATGTCAGTAAATTAATTTCTCATTAGTCACTGATAAAATGAACATTGAGCATCAGGGATGGGGGTATGATGCCTTGCAGGTCAGCATGATGACTAGATGGCAAAGCAGACACCAACGGAGTCACCAGAAGGCAAGAAGATGGTGGATGGCTCTAGGCAGGATACTCCTGAGGACTGACTAGTTTTGGCTGCTTCCAGAGCACTCTTGTGTGCACTCTGGTCACCAGGCGGCTGGCTGGCTGGATAATCGGTCAGTGGCTGATGGACCAGATGACCAGTCAGTGACTGAACAACCAGATGACTGGCAGGCCAGCCAGCACAGCTAGCTCTCACTTTTATCTCCTTCCAGCATCTTAAAGCTGCCACTTTATGGGGGCTTAACAGTCAATGAAAAATGGCTTCTTAGGCAGGCCAAGGTGGCATGGGGGTTGGCTGGGGTTTAATCCTCCTTAGCTCCCCAGGCTTGTGCACCAGGAAAGTGAAAGGCACCAATCGGGCTTACCCTCTGCCTACTGACAGGGCTGCCAGTCCCTATCCAGGGCCAGGGACTCATGCACAGAGCAGGGCTACTTTCCCTAACCTGGCCAGTGGGCGTATGACCTAGGAGGAGTCTGGGGCTGCTGCAGACGGAACAGCTCCCATAATCCCATGGGAGGCCAGCTCCTCACAAGCCGGTGGTGCCAAACAATAGGCAGAGCCTCCTACACTGCCAAGGTGCGGATGGCGCCCCTCCTGCAAGTGTTTGCCAGGTTTCAAGTGGTCCACCAGTTAGCTTGTCGGCTTTGAGTTGTCAAAAATCTCACCAGTGACATTTCATTCTCAAGGCCTATCCAGCTAATGGACACTTATTGGTGTGCCAACTCAGTGAACCATGTCACCAGCCCAGCCTGCCTAATTTTAATGATGCCCAAGTGTATTCTAAAGTCAGCCTTGATTAATGGCAGGGAATACTCCTCTCTCCAGGCAGCTAACGTCCTACAGCTGGAATCCTGCCCATTTTAGATGAGACCTCTGATTGCAAGCAATCGGAGACAGTAGAGCAGCAAAGAAGCCATGGGCCCTGGTGCAAGCAAGCAAATGGCAAGTAAATGGAAACTTTGACTGCTGTTTGGGTAGTAAACTAGAGCAACTGTCAGGGTTCAATTGGCCCCTAGGGAATCCGGGCCTCGATGACACTGCAACTGCTGCACCAGTGGTGGCTACGCCCCTGTCAGGTGACACTAAACTTCAATTTGGGTGAACTAGGACAGAATGCAAACGTTGCCCATGGTTTACCAACCCTACTTGAAGTTTACACTACACCCATCCCTACATTGCGCTCAGGCTTATGATCTCTCAGTGGGTGGGGTGAGGGCCCTCTTTTGAGAGATGCCATGTAGATGCAAAACCGGCCAGCTAACAGTGAAGTCTTAGGCCTCTGCCCTGCCTGAAGCAAGCTAAATATAAAATGTAACCCAGCGTAGTTGCTGATAAACATTCCTCAATATGGTCCAATGTTATGCGATTCTACTCACATGCATGATGCCCGGGGCACGTTGTCTGTGCTAATCAGGTTCTTCAAAGGTGTCATTCAAGTACACGTCTGTGTAGCATCATAGGTGTAGAGCTCTAGTGCTCCGAGGGTCTCGGCTCAGCCCCGGAAGCACTAGCACAGAATGTAGCACCTTCTGGCCAGGCGTGGCCAGGAGGCGATAAATAAACAGGCGGAGGTCGCACGGGACTTCCTGTCCAGCCCAGTACTCATGTGTGTGAATTGAATTGAATTTGAATTTAAAAGCATTTATTAAGCGCACATATACCAGGCGGTTTCTTGGCGCTAGGGGAAGCAGAGGCCTGAGAGACAGAGGACCAGAGACTAAGGAGAGAACGCTTGCAGAAAAAGAAAGGTTTTGAGCGCTTTACGGAATTCAGAGTATGAGGATATAGATCTTAAAGTAAGTGGAAGGGAGTTCCAGAAAATGGGTCAGAGGACAGCGAATTTCGTGCCCCCCAACTTGCTCCTCCTGAATCGTGGCACAGAAAGGAGGAACTGGGTGGAAGAGCGTAGTTCTTGAGCGGGATTGTAGTTGTTAATTTCCGAGTTTATAAAAGCTGGGGCAGTTCCAGCTCAGGCCTGAAACGTTGTGCATCCCAGCTTGCAGAGAGCCCGCTCTCTGATGGGGAGCCAGTGCAGGACCTTTAGTAGGGGAGTGACGTGGTGTGACTTAGGGAGACCATAATGAGGCGAGCGGCTTGTTTCTGGACCAATTGAAGACGCCGCAGGGCATAGGCGGGAGCGCCATTGTACAAGATGTTACCGTAGTCTAGGCGCGATAGAACCATCGCCATCAAGATGAGTTTTAAAGCAGGAAAGGAAAAGAATCTGGAAATCTTTCTAATGGTACGAAGGGTGAAAAAATAAGATGAGACCACCGTGCTAATCTGGTAGTGCAGTGTGAGGTGTTGATTCAGCGTGATCCCAAGTGTTTTGACTGAGTAGGAAGGTGAAGGAGGGGAACCAAGGGAGGGGGGCCAGAAAGTGGGGGTCCAGGGACTGGATGCACCCCCAGTGAGAACTAGCTCTGTTGTATCTGGGTTAAGTTTAAGGTGGTTGGAGTTCATCCAGTCCCTGATGAAAATCATAACCGATTGGAAATTGTGAATGGACTCAGGGGAGTGTGAAAGGTTAAAGATAAGCTGGAGGTCATCGGCATAATTAAAGACAGTGACCTCCAGCTGCTGTAAAGCAAAAATGAGAGGGAAGATGTACAGATTGAACAAAAGAGGGGAGAGGGAGGAACCCTGGGGGACTCCACATTGCACCTTGCACGGGGGGCAGAAAAATCTGCTAGGTAGACGGCCTGAGTGCGGTCACTCAAAAAGGAAGTAAGCCGGGCCAGGACCGGCCCCCTGACGCCCGCCGCCTTGACACGGGCAAGAAGGATGGAATGATCTACCGTGTCAAAGGCGGCGGACAAATCAAGGAGGACCAAGGCCTGGGGCCTGTTGGCGTCCATCCCCTCCCTAAGTTTCTCCATGACTGAAACCACCACTTTTTCAGTGGAGTGGAGTGGACGGAAACCAGCCTGGCAGGGGGCTAAACAGCCATTGTCCTCGACAAAGGAGCTGAGTATTGTAGTAATGTGGCACGCCAGGATTTTGCCCAGGTAGGGAAGGAGGGAGATGGGGCGGTAGTTAGAGAGAGAGGAGGGGTCCGCTCCGGGTTTTTTTTAAATAGTAATTATTATTGCCGATTAATGATGACTAGGGAGAGTGCCTTGTCTGAGGGAATCATTAAGAAAAAACAAGGGGGGCGCAGGGCAAGCCAGGAAGATCTCTCTCAATACAAAAGCAGGACAGGCGTCCGAGGGGGAACCAGATTTAATCCGGGCCAACAAGGGAAAGAAGGTTTCCCTGGTCAAAGGAGGGATATGATCCAAGTGGAGTCTGTTGGGTGGAGGCTGAGGGACAGGGAAGGAGGGAGAGGGCGGTGGTATATTTGCCTTAATGATTGCAATTTTTTCAATGAAAAAATTATTGAGGGAGTCACAGAGAGATTGGGAAGGGGAAGGTTTAAGAGAGGCTCTATCTGATGAAGCCAGCTTTTGGGCTGTGGCAAATATTTCCCTAGGCTGATTTTCAGCTGAGAGAATTTTTCCACAAAAAGTAGTCCGTCTTGGCAAAGAGGATGGCCTTTTTATATAAATTGAGTACAAGGGAATAGTGTGCTTTTAAAGTCGGGCAGTAGGCGCGCCTCTAGGCGCGCTCAGCCTGACGCACAACAAGTTTTTTCTCCTTGAGGTCATCAGTAAACTATTTGTTGGCATTGTGAGCGCGTCTGACTGTGACGCGTCTCAAGGGAGCTACTTGGTCACATGCCCTGAAAAGCCAGTTATTAATGGTACCTACTTGAGAAGAGGGGACAAGCTTCTCTAGAGCAGGGCAAGAGCTTTGAATGGAAGAGCAAAGGGAGGACATATCAACCTTATTCCAGTTGCGGGCCCAGGTGTTCTTAGGGAAGGAGGGGTGCTTGGCGAGGCTGAGATCAAGGAAAAACGAGATTAAAAAGTGATCGGACCAGAGGCAAGGCGTAATGATAGGGGACGTGACTGGAACATTGAGAGACCAGATTTGGTCCAGGGTATGCCCCCGGACATGGGTGGGTGAGTGAACGTGCGAAACAAAATTTAAACTATGAAGAAGATCAGTGAAATCTTTAGACATCGCACCTTCCGCGGGGTCAGATGGCCAAAAATTAAAATCCCCAAGGACTAGAACAGAGGAATTGTTGACTGCTAACGTAGCGAGCAACTCCTGGAACTCAGTGATGAAAAGAGGAGTTGGTTGGGGGGGGACGGTAGACAAGGACGCAGGTAATGGGGACTTGAAAGGAGGCAGATCGCATCACCAAGCAATCAACTGACGTGATGACCGCAGAGGAGAGCAGTTGAAAGTGAAGGTCGGAGTGGACAATGAGGGCGACCCCGCCTCCTGCCTTGCCTGCCGGTCGATGGGCCCGCAGGACATAGTAGGAGGAGGGGAGAGCCACGAGTACATTGGGCAGGGAGTCTGGGCAGAACCACGTCTCGGTCAAAAACAAAAGGTCAGGCTTGTGAGAGTCGAGAAACACAAATAATTCAAGATGGTGCTTAACTGCCGATCTGGTATTTAAGAGAAAAGCCGAGATAGTGGACGCCGAGTTAGGCGGGGAGGGAGATCCTAGGGGAGGGGGGGAAGGAAGGGGTGGCGGAGGCAGAGTGGCTACAGAAAAGGGCACGGGATAAGGCCGGTCAAGGCCGAGTTTGGCAATATGGGCGGCAGTTGCGAGGCTGATGAGCCAAGAGCCCTGGTACGAAACGAAGTTCTTCCGAAGTGTAGGTTAAAAATTGGGCATAGTGGGGTGCCCCTGCCTTTGGCACGCCCGCCGGCACGCCCGCTGCGCGCGTCCGCTGCGCGTGTCCGCTGCGTGTGCGCATGGGGTATCCCTGAAATAGGTCAAAAGCGCGTAAGGCTAGAGCGCTGACCTGAGGAGCCTGTAGCGCCCCTTCCCAATATGGCGCCAGCAACCCCGTCAGCCCTCCGGTAACAAACGGCACACAGCCGTGCCTGAACGGGGCTAGGGGAGCTGGCAGATGGAGGACAGGGAAGGCGGCACAGGTGAGCGCGAAACGCACAAATTTAAAATTTACACAAGTTTAAAAACAGAAGCGAGGTAGCTCAGCGCACTCAGCAACAACGTCCGCAAGCCCTCTGCCACCAGGCTGCATGCGTCCGCTGCGCGAGCACAAGGGCGACCCTCAAATAGGTCGAAAGCGCGAAAGGCTAGAGCGCTGACCTGAGGAGCCTGTAGCGCCCCTTCCCAATATGTGAATGACTCATTTTGTGTCTTCCCCCATATCGTGCCCATAAACCCCTTGGCGACAAGTAGTCCCTACAATAGGGAGCAGCCATGAAGCCATACGGTAGTTTCTTGAGTGTGAGCAATCTGTCAGTCTCGATCAGGATGACAAATATCTTATACCATCACAGATGTCCCTGGTCGTGGAAGCTAAAGGCTGAAGTAGAGCAAACGCTCCCCTCGCGTAGGACTGTGGCAGGAGCCCCGGTCTCCCGTCCTGCGGGCGGCTGTCACATTTACAAACTTTGCCCGTCCTAGGGCCTGGCCTGACATTTATTTCTCTAATAGGCATTCTCCTTTGGCTTCGCGCAGCTCTTCTGGGCTGGGTTCGCTTCTGCGATGCCTGTGTTTCTCCCGGCTCTCATGAGCATCAGGGTCTGTTTGGGCCGACTTTGCTCAAAGCATTCTCGTTATTGTACTTGCATTTTTTTGTCTTTTGCAACCAGCCTGAAAGCCATTGTGCCAAGAGGGAGTGCAAGTCAGCTCCCGGGTCTAGGGATCAGAGCGGATGTGTCTGCAAGCGACGACGCCAGCCTGTAAAATCATAACTAAAAACTCCCCCGGTGTCCCCCGCTATCCCCACAGGGGAGCTGTGTCGAAGGGTTCAGACAATTAAAGTAATTAGAGCATCCAAAGCAAGGAAGTTGCCCAGCCGAAAGCTAGAAACTTTAGCAAGTGTTGTCAATACCAGTAAGCTTTAAAGAGAGAGGGGGAGGGAAAGCCAGAGAGGACAAAACAGGTCAGCGGTAAATGACGACGTCTTCAAAATGATTGTGTTATGGAGCAACGGAAATCAGACAGGGAAGAGTGGGCCCTTAGACCCTGGTTATCTTATTAAGGGAGAAAAATCCACACTTGGCTGCTGCATGAGCGGTTTTGAGAATTGCCTGGTCCCTCTGTGGGACGGGCGCCAGGGAAAAACATCTGCCACGGCTACACCGTCAAAACATGCTCGTCGAGTGTCGGAATTCTCGGGGTAATGGCTATGGTTTCAGTTCTCCCGTCCCCAAGCGCGCCGCACCCTCCCCTGCTGCCGAGAACGACCTTCCGGTGTTAAATTGTTTACCAGTCGACTTTAAAAAAAAAAAAAATACTCCTCCAAATGCTATTTAACGCTATACGAAACGATCCAGTCAAAATGTTACATTTGTTTTAGTAATTTATCATCCACCTTTGATGAAACTGGCAAATGCAGATTGTAGTTTAAAGTCCCAACTCCATGGTTGCATAACACATTACTGAGCACAACAATCGAACTGCACTCAGACATGATAGGATAGGAGAATATGTCTTAATGGGTGTGAGGGTTTCCCTTAAACAAGCATTTGCAATGCAAGAGGTCTCGCAATACTGATAGTTTGCAGTATTGGCGTTGCAAATAATAATGCAACACCAATAGCTCATACTTCATGTAATGCGAGACCTAGGGCTAGATGTAGGTAATTCTATTTTACCACTTCTAAAATACCGAATTTTACCGATTCGGTATTTAAGAAGTGGTAAAATAGAAGGGGGCACATGTAGGTATTTCAGAATCGGTAAATACCAAATCTGTAAGATTCGGTATTTTCCGATTCGGTAAATACAGAATCGGTATCCCCCATTGATTCCTATGGGCCTTCAAGCCCATAGGAATCAATGGTGAATACCGAATCGGTATTTACCGATTTGGTAAATTCCGATTTTTGCAAGGGTGCAGGGGGTGTCACTTTGACACCCTCTGGCACCCCAATTCCGGACTTGTGTGCTATGTGTCACATTGCACAGGTGTGCATGCACACCTGGATTCGGTATTTTACTACCCAATTGGATTGGGTGGTAAAATACTGAATCTGAAAGGCCTGCGGCACTCAAAGATGTGCTTCCTACATGTGCTTTTACAGAATCTGTATTTTTACCAAGTCTGTATTTACCGATTTGGTAATTTTACCGAATCTGTAAATACAGATTCGGTAAAATACCGATTCTGTAAAGCATGCTCCTACATTAGAAAACCCTAATACTGGTCGGAAACGGCCAAAATCGGCCGTTTCTGACCGGTATTAGGGCTCCTACATCGGGCCCCTAGTGCATTGTATGTCTCAGTGCAGTACCACAAGCTGCTCCTAGATGTCCCTAGCGAGCAAGGTACCAGCACTGCATATCTCAGTGCAGTACCACAAGCAGCTCCTAGAGGTCCCTGGTGAGCAGTGGTGGCTGGTGCATAGTGACGAAATGGGAATTGCCCCACTAGCCTCGGGACGAGGATCGGTGAGGAGACAAGAGAGACACCACACGCAATGCAGCAGCCTAAAATGAAGTGCTCACTGCCCCGTGTCGAACACAAATCAAATTCTTTTTTCTTTTTTTCTAGGAAGGGACGAGATCAAAAGTCAGAGACCACCTGCGCATGTGCTGGCCGGGGCAAGGACTAATGCTCACCCTCGAAGCACATGCACGAAGAGTGATGTCATCCAGAAGGGAGTGGGCAGAGAAAGCGAAAAATGGCTGGTTTCAAATGGGGCGCCTATGCTGCGGCCCAGGCGACTTCAGCAGCGCTCCACTGAAGTGAATGGTAAGGGGCAGGGCCAGCCTCCCCAAGACAGAGCAGTGGGTGGCAACAACCGGAGAACTCCCTTGCCTTCGCACTAGTCCCAGACCTCCTGATTGGATAATGGGAGCTGAGGGAGTGGGCTGCGGATGAGCCTGCCGACCGCCACGCAGCACTGATTCCGGCACCAGGACTTATCAGCACGCAGCAGGTGCGCTGCACTCCATGTGCTGCTGGCTGTGCATTGCTCGGGACGGGCACCGGCCGCAGTCAAAGCACAGCACTGCAGAAGACTACCGACAGGCTGGGGTGCGACAACAGGCAAGTGCAATTCCATTTTGATGTCTGACATGCTCAGGTGGAGCCCATCTACTTTGTGTTTGCCAGTCTGACCCCAATGCTGTCTGTGCGTGCATCTGTCCCGCCCATATCAATTTTTTGGTCGCCGGAATACAGCGAAACGGCCATACAATGGGTATAAAACTCTCCACAAGATCACAGGAGTCGCAGCGCCATCAAATGCAGGCCTGATTGACTTGTGCTCTGCTGCCGCTGCTGGCCAACCGGGCTAGGCAGGTGCTCACTGTTGTGCACTTGATCCCCGACACCACCGCAAACACTGCCTACAAAAGACAACTGCATGCAGTATACCACGTCAAATACACAACCACAACATCACTGCGTGTCTCCAAAGCCCACAAGTTCAAATTTGCCACAAACCTGCACGCCATTGTCATCAACCACGTGGGCCGACCTTTAGCCATTCATCCTCTCTGTTCACCAATCTGACCAGGCGACCACCATGTTGTGCATGTATCCGGTCCTCTCACCCAACGCTCCGTTACCGGAATGCGTCAAAGTGAAACTGCCCAACAATATCAACCCCATCCCTGCAAAACCATAGCTACACCATCACCGTATCCACTCTGTCCCAACAAGTTAAAATTTGTACCCATTCATGTGGGCCGTCTACTAACCATCTCGGGGTCAGAACCGCTTCCATCCGATCGCTCACGTGCTGCAGTGCTGGAGCTCACCTATTGTGTGTTCTCCAGCCCGACCCCGATGCCGTTCATCCATGTCCCAGATCAACGCCTGGCTGCTGGAACATGAAGCGCGTTCACCCAAGTGAGCAGTGAATCTGGCGAGACCCAGATGGCCACCACCCCCCAAAACTTCACCATTACACAAATTGTTCTCTCAACCTTCCTGCCCACACAAATATGCGCTTGAAAATACACCATCAACCCACTCCTTCCTTCAAAACATTTTCAGGGGGAGAACCCTCCTAAGCCCCCCCGCCCCTCCCACCACCGCACTCAACCCAGACCTCCACGCCACACCACCTTCAAATTTCTCCAGCCGCCGCTGCTGGTGAGCAAGGCACTAACACTGCATGTCTCTGTGAAGTACCGCAAAATTGCTCCTAGAGGTCCAAGGTAAGCAAGGCACCAGCACTGTATGTCTCGGTGCAGTACCGCAAACTGCTCCCAAATGGTCCCTAATGAGCAAAGCACCAAGACTGCATGTCTACAAAGTTCAATTTATTGGCATTATAAATGGCAATGTTTTTTACCTAGCCATGTTGCAGGGTACAGTACCATATGTGGCCAAAAAGAACATCTCTTTTGGTCACATATGGTACTGCACCCCGCAGAAGATATGATAAATCCACCCTACCCATAATGCATTGCTTGCAAGACAGTACTACGAGTACATTCAAATAGCTATGTCCATATATACAATTATTAGCTTTGAAAGGTGACAAAAGAATTATTACATTAATTTTGGATTAGTTTGTACTCTGTGTGGAGCTGATATCGGGACATTTATAGACGGTCTCATATAAATGTGAAATGTTTTACAGAGTGAAGCAACCACTGCCAGCCTAGATTAGGACCAAGTGTGTGTCCTGCCTGAATCCATTGAAGAAAATAGTGTCTTGAGGCTTTAATTAAAACCTAGGGAGTAACAACACCTGTATCAGGGGGTGTCCTCATGGGAAGTAGCAAGAAGAGACAAGGCGGTACTAAGGAGGGACTACTAAGCCTATTGACCAATGAAAACGCCATCATTTACAAAGGATAGGAGTCAATTAAAAAGATGGGTGGGGCTTTATGCACGTATCCTGAATTCAGCATGTCTCGAAGACACAGCACAAGTGCTGCCTAGACGAGACCTCTTAATCTTGGAAGATGAGGTACTCAATAGGGGTGGGCAGAACTTGCAGAATTTGACTCAGCGGAATTCCACAGAGTTACATAAAAACTCAGTGAGATTCCAGGGCGTTCCAGCAACCAGTAGAAATAGGCACATTGTGCTGGTTGGTTGTGATAGAGCCTCAGGAGGGCATTCGGAGATGGAAAATCAGTGCAAATGGCACCACACAGCACACCGGGGGAGCAGCCACTTGAATTGATTTTGCAGCAGCTCGAGTCTGCGACGGTCTACATTAGAAAAATCTCGTCGAATGTAGTCCTAGTTGCCGTAAATTGCGCTATTTGATGGCAATTCTCGCTCATGCATGCCAGCAAGATAAATTTCACCCACCCTTAGTACTGAAACCAGGTAGTAGCCTCGCTCACTTTTAGGTCTAGCTTGACAGTGCATCCATCTTTGATAATTATTGTTACCTATACTTTGAAATATACATAGTGTTGGCTCCATCCAAAGGACTACTTCTCTCACCCGACCTATTGACTGGTGTATAATTACGCCTCCCTTGGAGTCCTTAAACTGTGAAGTGCAAGAGAATAGTTTATGTCTCAAAAGTAAAATAATTCATCACACATTAAACTATTTCTCCAAAATGACTTTTATACTGGAAGTCATTGTTTATTGTGTTGTTTCTTTCACAGCAGCAGGTTTAAAAAAGTTTTAGTCAGGACTCAAACAAGCAAGCAGATCTATTGGTCTTGCCAATATTCTTTTTCATTGTGTTCTTTTTTTATTTGATGTCTGAATTAAACTGTATAATCGTGACCTAATAGCACCTTGTGTTTATGGTTTACTCTGCCCTGCATTATTTTATGGGTGATGTTTACTTATCACTTTCCTAAACTCCTTAAGCTTTACAAAAACAAATTGAAGTGATTCAGGTCTAGACTACTTAAAATGGTTTTTGTTAGACCTGGCATTCTTTGTATGATTTCCCCCAAATTATTTTGCCTTCAACCCTCCTGTTTTCCTGACTTTGTTGTTGCTGGCTATAGGACTCTGCACACTTTACCACTCCTAAACAGTGCTAAAATGTGTGTGATCTTTCCTTAAAACATGATAGAATTGTCTTATCTTGACTATATGGGACAGGCAACTCTGTCACGGTGGATGTATGCATCATTGATAGTTTTACATTTTACCCAATGTCGGTGTATTCTCATGTATTTTTGAGAATACACCGACATGAAGAACGTCGGAATTCGTCGCAGTTTACATTAGAAACCCCTGAGGAAGGGTCAACTTTTAGACCCGAAATGCATTGGGTAAAATGTAAAACTATCGATGAAGTAAAAAGCAATAATTGAAAATAGAATGGAACACAATGACAATTTGAATATGAAATAAATATTCACCTGAAAAAGAGCAAAAATTGCATGAACTGATTATTGTAGTGAACAACTGATGAAACTTTATTGTTCTTGTAAAAAAGTGCATACATCCAACGTGACAGAGTTGCCTATCCCATATAGTCAAGATTGTCAGATTAGCGCTTTAAGACAAAACGCTAGGATGAAGTAGCAAACAAGGATCCTGGATAAATAACTGATTAAGCAGTATTTAACAAGAGTGCACCAAAGGATTTTCAATTTCATAGAATTGTCTTATACCCACTTAGCATATTAATTTACTTGTAATTCCCAGTACAGCGGCTCTACCTGTGCACTCCACCTGTAAATTAAATGCTACTAGTGGGCCTGGAGTGCTGGTTGTGCCACCCATTTAAGTAGTCCTGTAAACATGTCTCAGGCCTGCAATTGAACCCTGTGTGCAAAAACAGCAGTTGATGGACAGAATGCAGAACAATGTCATCCATTCACCCCAGTACAGAGATCTGGGCCTAAATCCATCGTTTTTTTGTTCACTATGCCATTCCAGTTTGAACCCAGCCATATGCAAATCAGTCTTGACCCTGTGCCCCATGGGAACAGTCCAGCCCGAACTGGACTGCACTCTACACCACTCCACTCTGCGCCACTCCATTCTAATGCCAATCTACTCTGAAACACTGCACTCTGTGGCACTGCATTCTATGCCAATGCGGTCTACTCTGTACCACTCCTCTCTACACCAGTGAATTCGATGCCAATCCAGGTTAGGCTGGTTTTTTTTAGTTAAGTCAAGAAAGTGTCTCTCAGGCTATTGCGTGTACTAACTATAGACGTGTATTGGTACGGTGCTGCCAGGTCGGGGGAGTAACCCGATAACCCCCGGGAAATGTGTGAATCACAGGATCCACAAGGATCCACACTGTAAAGTAAGCACAGTCCTGGGCACATGCGGCGTCGGTATTTGCAATATTACATTCAGTTTCAAAGCGGTATATAAATGCAGTGGTCGACACCAGTATCAGTTCAAAAGGTTTCTTTATATGGTAACAACAACTATGTTGAACAAAGCAAACCAGCCGACATGTGTTTCGTCACTGGCAGAGGTCCTGTGACTCATCAGGGCTGGGGAGGATACAAAAAATTGGGTAAGTGGAATAAAGGGGGTTAGACAAAGGGTACCTAGTCATTGGCAAACAATTAATTGGTGAGAAAGGGATCACCCTATTTGGCTACAGAGGAGAGGCGAAAAAGAAATGCAATGTGTGACACGTATGGTGCGAGGTGACTCTGGTGAATGTGCCACTTTCATGAGTCAGGGCTCAGGATGGAAAAATGGGAAAGCATGTTAAAAAACAAAGTGACTGTAGTGATTGTGCTGCTCTCATGGGAAGAAAATATGAGAAAAGACTCTGGAAAGATGATATATTGTGTGATGTGGAAAGTTCCCGAGTGAGAGCAGTGGTGTATAGATGGTGCCCGAGGAAATTCCAATGCACGAATGGTGGTGGGTAGAAATATACGATAAACAGCACAAACTAAATTGCTGGGCACGGAGCGTTGACAGATTGTACTGGAATGGAGATGGAGGGCCTGAAATGAGGAGGGACAATGATACAGGGGGTGTCAAGAAAATGTTAAAGAAACACCATGGGGAAGACTGGCGGAAAACGCGAGGCCAGGGACTGGAAAGTGGACAAGGCACCATAGCGGAGGAGCTGAGGCAAGGTATAGACTTAATTACTTATTGCATCTGGATATGTGCCGGTCCCTGGTGGGAAAGAGAATCAGGGGGACATGGGAAGGTAGGTCAGTCAAGTGCAATGGAAACGCAGAACGTTGTCTACTTAAGGAGTAAAAGGATAAAAAGTATGGCTCACCCAGAAACCGGTGATACTTCCAACCCAGTTGGGGGCGAGCAGGAGGCTGGAGAAACTGCGAAAACAGGCGCTGGATAGCGCGCCGCACTGGAATTGATGGTTGGATATCAGATCGTGGGCCGCTATAGAAGAAAAGACGGGGTAAAGTTGTAGACGACAATAAAAAGGGACAGGGAGGGCTGAGAACATGGGAAGCATTTATCATACATACTGGGCTGTGTATGAGCTGTGCGGTGTGTATGAAGCTAAGGCTGGGGCGGGTATGCCACAGCGCTTGAAAGGTGGTTGGAACTGTGGAGATAAGAAAAGATGAAAGCTGTAGGCAACATAAGGCTGAAAGGACCTGTAATGGGATAAACTGATGAGGGCTCAACCTGGGATGACAGGAGGAGGCTGTCCAGTGTCCGGTGGTGTAGTAGGTAGCGGGGAGCCGGGTAGGCGGTGGGCAGAGCGCGGAAAGGAGCTGGAAGGGGGATGAAAAGAGGGGGTCAGGTGGCGCAATAAAACCGGAGCGGGAGCTCTGTGGTGCATTTTCTTCCATGGCGGCCCCCGACATCCAACCCTCAATTCCAGCGCAGCGCGCTACCCAGCGCCTGGTTTCGCAGTTTCTCCTGTCTCCCGCTCGCCCCCAACTGGGTTGGAAGTATAACCGGTTTCTGGGTGAGCCATACTTTTTATCCTTTTACTCCTTAAGTAGACAACGTTCTGCGCACTTGACTGACCTACCTTCCCCTGTCCCCCTGATACTCTTTCCCACCAGGGTCCGGCACATCTCCAGATGCAATCCGTATATAGGTAATTAAGTCTTTACCTTGCCTCAGCTCCTCCACAATGGAGCCTTGTCCACTTTCCAGTCCCTGGCCTCGAGTTTACCACCAGTCTTCCGCATGGGGTCTCTTTAACATTTCCTTGACACCCCCTGTATCACCGCCCCTCCGCATTTCCGGTCCTCCATCTCCATTCCAGTAAAATCTGTCAACGCGCCATGCCCAGCAATTTAGTTTGTGCCTTTTATCATATATTTCTACCCACCACCATTTATTCATTGGGATTTCCTCGGGCACCATCTATACACCACTGCTTGCACTTGTGAACTTTCCACATCACACAATGTATCATCTTTCCCGCGTCTTATCTCATGTTTTCTCCCCATGAGAGAGGTACAATCACTACAGTTACTTTGTTTTTTAACATGCTTTCCCAAGTTTCCATCATGAGCCCTGACTCATGAAAGCGGCACATTCACGAGAGTCACCTAGCACCACTTGTGTCACACATTGCATTTCTTTTTCTTCTCTTGCTAGTAGTCACCTAGGGTGATCCCTTTCTCACCAATTAATTATGTTTTCCAATGACTAGGTACCCTTTGTCTAACCCCCTTTATTCCCCTTACCCAATTTTTTGTATCTTCCACAGCTCTGATGAGTCACGGGACCTCTTCCAGTGACGAAACACGTGTCGCCTGGTTTTCTTTGTTCAACACAGTCGTTTTGCCATGTAAAGAAACCTATTGAACTGATACTGGTGTCGACCACTGCAATTATATAAAGCTTTGAAACTGAATGTAATATTGCAAATACCCTTACCGCGTGTGCCCAGGACTGTGCTTACATTTCTATGCCAATCCACTCTATGCCACTCTAATCTACTGTGCACTCTACACCACTGTACTTTACTGCGCATCACTCCACTCTATTCTGAACCTATCTACTTTGTGGCATTACACTCAGCGCCAGTCCACTCAGCACCACTCCCCTTAGTGCCACACCACTGTACTCGGCGCTACCCCACTCAAAAGCAGTGCATTATGTGCAACTGTACAGTATGCCACTATACTGTACGCTGCAACACTTTACGCCACTGCATTCTATGCCTTTTTACTGAATGTCACTGCACTCTATGCCACTCTATTCTACTCTGAACCACTGTACTCTACTCCCCTGCTCTCTTTGCCACTTTACTCTTTACCACTCTACACCAGTGCACTCCTTGCCAAAGCTATGTACGCCTACTCTACTATACACCACTGCACTCTACAAGGGTCTACTCTGCAACACTGCACTCTATGCCACTACACTCTACTTCACTGTACTCTTTGCCACTACACTCTACGCTACTACACTCTATGCCACTACACTTTACCCTGCACCACTCCACTCTACTTTTCATCACTCCACTGGGCGCCACTTCACTCTAAGCCACTCTACTCTGCAACACTGCACTCTCTGTCACTGAACTCTGCGCTACTCTTCTCTCCACAACTGCACTCTATGCCACTGCACTCTACTCTGCACCACTATACACCTCTCTACTGCACTCTATGCCAATTCACTCTATGCCACTACACTCGGCATCACTGCACTCCACCCCAATTCACTCTAAGCCACTCTATTCTACTCTGCACCACTGCACTTTAAAATACTGCATTCCATGACACTGCGCTTTACACTACTGCATTCTACTCTGAAACAATCAATTCTACACCACTGCACTTTATACCACTCTATTCCACTCTGTGCCATTCTACTCTACACCCCTCCACTCTACACCACTGCCCTCTAATCTGTCCCACTCTACTCCATGCCACTCTATTGTACGCTGCTGTACTCTGTGCCAATCCACTCAATGCCAATCAACTGTGTACCACTGCACTGAACAACACTATACTCTACTCTGCATCAGTCTACTCTTCACAACAGCATTCTATTCCACTCTTTTCTACACAGTTTCACTCTACATCACTTTACTCTGCACCTTTCTATGCTACTGAGCTCTACACCAATGCCACTCTACTCTACACCACTACACTCTACAACACTCTACAACACTGCACTCTATGCCACTCTACTCTGCGCCAGTGCACTCTATTCACTACCACTCTACTCTATGCAACTCTACTGTACTCTACACCAATGCACGCTATGCCACTCTAGTCTACTGTATCACTGCATTCTATGACACTGCACTCTGTGCCATTTAACTCTACACCTTGCTGTCTACTCTGCACCACTCTACTCTATGCCAGTGCACTCTACCCAACTGTACTATGCACCATTGCACTATTCGCCACTGCACTCTACAACACTCCAATCTAGGCCACTCTACTCTACTCTGCACCACTCCATTTTATGCCACTCCCCTCTATGGCTGTCTACTGTGCAACACTGCACTCTATGTGACTGCACTCTACACCAATGAACTCCCTACTCTATGAAACTGCACTATAGCCTGCACCACCCCACTCTACCTTGCATCACTCTACTCTCCTCCATGGCACGGCACTCTATGCCACTACACTCTAAGCCACTCTACTCCACTATGTGCCACTACACTCTAAGCAACTGCACTCAACACAGTGTAATTCTATGCCACTCTACTCTTCACCATTCTACTCTACAGGAAACACCCATTACAACTTGTTGTAATGCCAGGGAAAAGAACAGCAGGCAGGTAGGGATACAGTGGAGGAGCTTTTTATTGTATCCTCAAAGTAAGAGGCCCCAGCATACAATGACTTGTAGCTTGAGGCTAAACATTCCATTAAAGCTACATTCTACATTGGAACAACAGAGAAGAGCATGAGCCATGGAACATCACTAGAAAGGTTGGCTCAAGATAAGAACAAGACACAACGCATTCATTCCAACTACCTACTTTTACAACGCAACTGTTACAACGCAACTGCCATTACATTGCATGCCATTACAATGCACACCATTACAATGCATGTTACTACAGCGCATGCCATTACAACGCACACCATTACAACCCATGTCATTAAAACGCATTATAATGTAAGTAATGGAGACATTTTTAGTATTAAGCTGAGCGGGGGTTTTGGGGTACATGGGAATAGCAATTTTTACCTTTACACTATCCAACACTGTCCCTACTGTTGCACTCACTGGAGTGGTAATGGTAATTTTTACTCTGACACTATCCAACACTTACCCTACTGTTGCCCTAAAAGTATTATGTGTTGGAATGGTATGCGTTGTAATGGTATGCATTGTAATGGAATGCGTTGTTATGGTAATTTTTAAAAATGCGTTGTAATGGCATGCGTTGCAAGAACATGCAATGTGTAATGGTAGTTGTGATGTGAAGACTGTGTTGTAAAAGCATGTGTTGTAATTGCATGTTTTACAACGTTATATATTCTACTCTACACCACTGCCCTCTATGCCACTCTACGCGGATGTGTGACGTGACAACGCATACTGTTACCACGCATACCTTTACAACGCGGTATTTACAACGAATACCGTTACAACGCATAGCGCTTAGAGGTGCTGATAGCTGTAAGTATAATTTTATATTCCAACTCCAGTCCCCGTGGACACTAGGGAAGGTGTTGCATATAAAATTATACTTATTCCCTATCCTAGAGCGCCCCCCAGCGCAATGCGTTGTAAAGGTATGCGTGGTAATGCCTGCGTTCTAATGGTAGTGCGTTGTAAAAATTCTGTTGTAAACGTTGTATACCACTCTACGCCAATGCACTCAACGCCACTTTATTCAAAACCAATACACTCTACGCCACTGTGCTCTACACCAACTACTATACACTACTTCACTGTACATCACTACATGCTACACCACTGGACGCTTTGCCATTCTATTCTACTATGCACCCCTGTATTCTATGGTGCTTTCTGCACCACTCTTCTCTGCACAACTCTACTCTATTCCACTCTACTCCATGCTACTCTACTCTATGACATTGCACTCTACGACACTCTTCTCTGCAAGACAGCACTCTCCCCCATTGAATCAATGCCACTCTACTCTTCATCACTGCACTCTATGCCACTGCAAACTACTCTACTGCATGCTACAGCACTCTACACCATTGCACTCTATGTCACTGTACTCTATGCAACTCTAGTCTACTATGCACCACTTTGCTCTACAATACTGTTCTGTGCACCACTCTACTCTGCATCAC
The DNA here is from genome assembly GCF_964263255.1 of Lissotriton vulgaris. Taxonomy (NCBI): domain Eukaryota; kingdom Metazoa; phylum Chordata; class Amphibia; order Caudata; family Salamandridae; genus Lissotriton; species Lissotriton vulgaris. The sequence continues at coordinate 907,773,417 of NC_141695.1, forward strand.
TCTACTCTGCACCACTGCACTCTATGCCACTGTACTCTACAACACTCTACTCTGCAAGTTTCCACTCTCCACCACTGAACTCAATGCCACTCTACTTTGCACCACTGCATTCTATGACACTGCACGCTGTGCCACTCTACATCATTGCACTTTACATCACTGTGCTCTATGCCACTGTATTTTACTCTGCCCCACTATATTATATGCCTCTTCTCTCTGCCCCACTCTACTGTGCACCACTCTGCTCTATGCCACTGCACTCTACGCCACTGCGCTCTACCCTGCACCACTCAACTCTATGCCACTGTACACTAATGAACTGTATGCCACTACACTCTGTATCACCCCAAGCTGGTCTATTTTATTCTGCACCACCGTACTCCCATTCACTGCACTCTACACCACTCTACTCTACACGTCTGCATCGTACCCCACACCGCTCCACTCTATGCCACTTCACTCTACTCTGCAACAATCTACTCTACTCCACTGCACTCTATGCCACTGCAATCTACTTTGCACCACTATACTCTATGCAACTGCTCTCTATGCCACTCTACTCTACGTCACTGCACAGTATACCAATGCACTCTACACCACTTCACTGAAAACCAATGTACTCTACATCACTGCACTTTACACCAACCTACTCTGCACCACTGTATTTTTCACCACTTCACTCTAGGCCACGCTGCTCCACTCTAGGACACTCCACTCTACAACACTACACTCTACGATACTCCACTCTCTGACACTCCACTCTACAACACTCCACTCTACGATATTCCACTCTATGATTTTCTACTTCATTCAACTCTACTCCACTCCATGCCAGGCCCGGACTGGCCGTTGCGGGCACCAGGCAATCCCCCGGTGCGCCGCAAGGGTGGGGACGGTTTTGGGTCCCTGGGGGGCGTTTTGGTTACCGGGGGTGGGGGGATCAGCCGAGCACTTTGCCAGGGCCGGTTTTGGTTCCCAGTATGGCCCTGCTCCATGCCACTCCACTCTACAGCACTACTACTATATCTTTTGTCATAGTATCTGTAGTAAATATAAATATTTATGGAAATGTAAAATTATGCCTGAAAAAGTGAATCATGGTGAGTACTTTAGAACTTAATAATAATCATTGTTCAAAATTAACGGTCCCCTTTCGGCCTGTTATAAACCAGAATAAGACAATATGTAATTATTTGATAACACAGATTAAAAGACGAAGATGCAATTATTTTGATTTATGAGGCTGATACCGTTAATGTCTGTTACAAATAACATACATGTTTCTACACATGTTTGGGTCTATTCTAAAACTTGAGGCAATGTCATGATCTGTTGAAGTTTTTTTTTTTTTATAAGTAAATGATAAAACAGTTCATTAAAACATTTTTCTGTGAAACAAGCATTTTTAAAATGCTATTAGATAAACTCGCCTTTGAATTTAGCACAAAAGTGTTCTTATTGACGGTCGTGCCAGTGGCTGCTCTGGGATGCCCACATTTAGATGATAAACAATACCGAGCATAATGCTCCTAATTTAATAAATTTGGATACATTAGAATCAAGATTATGAAGCTCTGTCCCAGGCATCGTGCATTACACTCCATTTTTAGAGATTCAAATCGATTTTGCCTTTAAGGGGTTTAAATTCAAATCCAATTTCAGTATTGGAAATTTTTTGTTGAAAACTCTGTCGCCTTTGATGTTCTCTTACAGCAGTATTTGTCTTAGTTTAACACCGCAAAGACGTGTACTGATATCCGGGATGAGTTTAAAAAGCATGAACATGATCTACTATAGTCATTTTTATTCCGTATGATGGAAGAAGGCCTATTGAATTCATTAAATGTGTAACTATAAATGAAATAATATGTTATAGAGACATCGAGGTTTGCGGATATTAGGAAATCAAGAACCCGTCCTATGTATCACAACTTTCTTTATATGCCATCGTATCAAAAAACAGGAAGAATGCCTTACAAATATAGTCAACGACATTAAGATGCAGAAATAGCTCCTATTTCTATTTATCCATGTGGAAAGGGGTGTTTGATGTTGCACATTTTTTGCACTGGAAGAGTACTCTTCCGGTACAAATACTAATCTGTGACTAAAATAAAATAAAAGTCACACATTGGATGTGTGCTATACAGTGCAGCATACTTGCAATGTGTGTTAATTTACGAGCAATGAAAACATTTCTATTTTTTAACGCTTGCTTCAAGGAGGCATTATTTTTGGCACAAACCCCAGTCGAGCAATTTTAGTAGAATGGCTTTGCATCAAAGCCCATGGGTGGTCGAGTGGGAGTACTATGTACTAACCAAGGGACGTCCCATTGACTCAAAGTGATGCAGAGCAGTAGAAAACTCTATTTGTATTACTTTTAGGGGATCTTTCCAACGCAAAAAAAGTGTGGCTTGGCGCAGAGTCTTGATAAATCTGACCCTTATATTTGATTATGGGAACTAAAGGGATCAGTCTCTAATGCTCCAAATGTTGAAATATTTTAGTATGAGTGTTGTGGAGATGGGCTTCAATACTACTTGTCATTCACCTTTTTGCGATGTGGCACTATCTATTGTTATAAGCACTAAGTAGCCTATTACGATGTCGGTCAGAGTTGCCTCAGAACGTCACCATCGCGGGCTCGGACCGACCGACCGCCTGATTATGATGCAACCGAACACTGTTCGGTCGCCTACTTTCATTTATCTATGGGACCTTGTGTTATGGCCGCAAACCAGACATAATACAGGCTCCCATGGAGAAATGGGGGGGGGGGTGTAAAACCCTGCGCCCTGTGGCAGGCACCCCGTGGTGCCTCCCACACAGTGCAGGTATTTACAGGGGGGTACCCTAGGTTCCCTTTCGGCCACCAACCATAGGTTGCGGAGGCATAGTATAGTATTCTGTATCAAGGAACGACGTTCTATGCATTCCAAATACAGTCAATTATCACTACACAATACAAATGAAGCTTAGTTTATAGACCCCAGCAGTATGAATGGCTATGCGGACTCCACAAGGGATTACATTGATGTACTTGGAATAACACTAAATTCTGAATCCTGCACCTTGGACTGATTTTTTCTTCTCTGGTATTGCGTCTAAAAGTGTGCGAAGTTGCAAAATCTGATCGCTCACCAATCAGTATAATTTGCTTTTAAACTTCAAATAGCTATGTAGCTTGGAAATGAAGGTCCTCAGACGTCAAAGGGTGGATCTACTCCACTCAGCAGCCTTCCACACGTCCCTGAATACATACAAATTCCCTACTTGCCTTTGCAACCAAAGCAACCAGCCCACAGTGCTTCCTGTCGAAATCAAATGGTCAACTGCCTATTTGCCCTCTGCTTTCATGACATGGACCTCTCCCCCAACCCCATACTATAGTGGCTGCCAAGGGAGTAGTCAGAAATATTCAAATTTCCCCTCTGCGCATTTTAACTATATGTCAGCCACTAGTGAGTGAACGAAGCATGCAATCCCAACCATTTCTATTAAGGCCCGCCAGTAATTGTTTCCCCATTCCTTCTATCATTCTTTCCTTCTTTGCATTCTTCTTTACACGCACACTCTACATTTTCCCTCTACCTACATGGATTCACATGTATAGCCAGGGCTACTGCAATTATGTGGAAAGGGAGAACCAAATTATGTGGCAGGTTGACTAAATTATGCTGCAAGAAAAGGCAAATTATGTGGCATAATGCAGAACTTTTTTATGTTATTATTTCATTATGTTATAATTTTTTAACGTGGTAATACTGTCTGGGCAAAGATTTCACCTCATTCGCACCAGTTTTACAATTAAACTCAGAAATAAGCAATTAAAAGATGACCCGTTAACCTTTGCTTGGGATCTCCTACTGTGTCTGAACACATCACAACGTTTTCAGTAACGTTTGATTTGTTTGGGCTAAAAACACATTTTTTTGTAACAATCTGCAGATTATGCCGCAGATGATATACTATATGGCAAATGAGGCAAAACCATAATTATGCGAAAAAAGCTTCAGGACCGCATTATGCCCATGACTCTGTGTATAACAAGCAAATCATGTTCAACATAGAAAAAGCAAAACGACTTTTTCAGTGCTCATTTTTTGGTTGCTTTTTTAGTGCAATTTTTTCACTTATTACCGTACTGCAGTGCTTGTCAACATTAGAGAAACATCGATATGCTAACTATATAGTGAAGTCATACTCTAGAATAAACAAGAATATTTATTCTAAAATTTGAATCCAGGATGCAAGCTAAAATACATGAGGTTTTGTTTCCTGTTGATACCAATAGCCCAAATTAAAAGGTTGTGTAACACAAACTGCTTACCCTCTAAGGCCTGTCACTTGTGCAACTATAAAGATGAGTCAATTGTGCATTAAATTTGTTTATGGCTGAGTTTACTAGACATATTAAGGAAATACCCAAATGTAGATCTGTCAAAGAGGCCATTGCCTATAGTTTTTCTACAACTGATTGTCAATTTATTGGGAAATTGACTACATTTTTACATGATGCTAATTGTCGCCTTAAGGAAGTGTGTTATCGAACGTTTGTAGATATATTTGTGACTTTTTAGTATATTTAATGTATTTGTTAGTGTGATGAATATTTTAATATATGTTATACAATAAAGACATTCAATCATTCAGTGCTCTAAAAGAACACATTTTGTATGTGCTAAAACTCAGATGCCTAGTCAGGATTCAGCACAGCAAGTGCGTTGCATGAACAGCAAACTTCTTTCCCTATTGTATCTCTAGTGCTGAAAAGTAGGCAGCACCAGTGTCACCTGATGAATGCTTTCTGTCTGCTAGCATCCATAGTGTTCCTTGTAGTGTTCCTGGTCAGTCACAATGCTGTCCTATTATAGCACAGACAGGGGCGGCTTTTGGCATGGGCGAGCTGGGCCCAGGCCCAGGGCACCAGACCTTCAGAGGGGTTTCCTAAACTCTCTGCATTAAGGTCCTGCACACCTCAATGTCCCTCTACCTTGTCTTCAGCAATTGAGATTAAAGTTGTTCTAATCGTATGTAAGATTTTGCGATCGCTGGTTTTAGCACCGTATCAGTCACCTTCCTTGCCCTCAATCTACTTTTCACTTCCCTCCTGCCGTAAACCAACCCATCCCCACCCCCACCCCAAGAAACAACTTGGCACCTGCCTGATGAAGTTGAGCTCTGGGTGATTCAGGTGAGTTGGGGGGTGCAAGTTGTTTGCAATCAGGGACAAGTCACTTCATCGATGTGGCCAGCCAGAGACTGACCTGCGAAAAGGGACCCCTCAATGCCTCATTTTAATTTTTTCTAGCAGCAGTGAGGGTGGCAAATTTCTTTCTGCTTAGGGCGCACTCCGAGAAAGGGGCGGCTCTGAGTAAAAATCTAACATATAACTCATCATACCAAATCTTTTTTCTTTTATTCCCTGCTCGAGGACCGACATATTGATTCATAGAAATACACCTGAACTTGTGTAAACAAACATACAAGCACAGGCATGCACAAACACGTAAACACACACACACACACACACGCGTGCACGCAATGAGAGGTTCACACACACCCACACGCACGTTTCCGTGAGGCTGTGGGGCCTTCCTAGCGGTGTGGCCATCTTGTGCATTCCTTTCAGTTGCTTCTCCTAAACCCGCCGTTCCCCTCGCCGCGCGCTTTGAGTCTCCTCGGCAGATACAATAAGCTGCCCCGGAGATTTCTGCGCCGAGGAGATCCTGCGCCGACAGTGGGCGAGGAATTTTCTGTGCTTGTTCATCTGAACCTCTAATCCCTCAAACGCTTGTTTCTCGAATAACCGAAATACCCCGCCACGTCAACTCTCCTCTGATCCTCTCATATCCGCCATTCAATTTGTTCTCCCGGATTGTCTCTCCTTCCAAAACATTTCATGAAGAGCATTTGAAGTACAAGGCAGAGGAGACTGAGTGCAATCTGCGGTGGGCGGGATTTGTGTTCTGTGAATGCCGAGGAGCAAGAGGCGCCTACATAGGCCCTGGTTAGGATTTGCACAGTGCAAGGATGGAGACATCACTGGGTCTGGAATCACTACATGAGGTAGTTGCATCCCTGTGAAGTTTTTGCCCTCAGAATGGGGAATAACAGAAAGACTATGAATTGCCAGATTCTTCTCTGCATAAAGATTTGCGACTCAGGAAGCTATTCCACTCCTGTTTACAACAGGGAGCTAAATCGGGTTGTGTGAAGAAGGGCAGAAGGCGGAGAGGGTCTGCGGAAGCAGGCGAGACTGTGAGTAGGCACAGGGGAGCATTCCGTACTCTCCTGTGCCTTAGGAAAGTACGGGAAGTCAGGCAGTAGGCGCACTGTCCTTGTGCCCACATTCGCTCTATCTTCCAAACTATTTTACCAGCTGCCTTTTTTAGACAGTAAGGGCCATATGTATCAACACATTTCCCCATAGACACAGAATGGGCAAAACCCTTTGATTAGGGTGACCAGATTTTCAAAATTAAAAACCGGGAAAAGGTCTTACAGCCACATGCATCAAAGTCCGGTTTTGCGATTCCTAATTTGCGATTTTTACCGAATCGCAAATAAGGAATCGCAAAACGGGATGCATGATTGAAAGTGCATAATATTTGCGATTCGGTAAAAATCGCAATTTTTACCGAATCGCAAATATGCGAATTCCAATTTGCGATTTCGCAATTCCCATTGATTCCTATGGGCCAAAAGGCCCATAAGAATCAATGGGAATTGCGAATTCGCAAATTAGAATTCGCAAAATGTTGATGCATTCCATGGGTGCAGGGGGGGGGTCCTTTGGACCCTCCCCTGAACCCCTGAAATTTATTTTGAAGTGCATGTTTCAAACACACATGTCCTAAGGACATGTGTGTCTGTAACATGACAGTGTTTTGAAATGCAAATTAGAGCATTTTAACACATTTTCGGAAATTACCACGAGGTTCAACCTCGTGGTAATTTGCACCCCAGATTTGCGAATTCGCAATTTTAAAATTAATCATGCATTGCTTTTAAGGAATCGCAAATTTGCGATTCCTTAAAAGCAATGGCATTTTTGGAAATTGCTAAAAAAAGCGATTTCACCAAAAATGCTTGATGCATCCCAGAAACCTATTTAGGAATCGCAAACGGCCGAATTTTGCGATTTGCACCATTTGCACTTCCTAAATTGGTTGATGCATGTGGGCCTAAATATTCTGTCAGGTTTCAGGGATATATATATATACATATATATATATATATATACATATATATATATATATATATATATATATATATATATATATATATATATATATATATATATGTGTATATACATATATATATATATATATATATATATGTATATATATAGATATAGATATAGATATAGATATAGATATATAGATATATATAAACATACATGTATATATAAATACATTTTTTACGAACACAAACATATATATTTGTGCTCTTTTAAAGAAATGTATTTTTACATTACCTCTCGTTCTGTAAAGAGCACCAGGGTCCAGCTACTGCTGGGCCTGGCCTTGCCCTGTGGCCTCTGCAGCCCTGATCCACACCTCATTAAATCCTGCTGTGCTGCTCAAGTGAGGCGAAGCAGCACAGCAGGAGAGGTAAAGAACTGAACTTCTGCCACAGTTTCCTGGAGGGCGGGTCGCAATGTGAGCCTGCATAACACTAATTAACTTGCAGGTTCACCCGACCCTTGCTTAAAAACCGGGACATTTATTTTAATTACCCAGGCACTACCCAAAAACCCGGACATTTCTCCAAGTTGGAGAAAAGTGTCGGGACACCGGGACACTTCTCCAAAACCCCGGACCGTCCAGGGAAAACCGGGACGTCTGGTCACCCTACCTTTGATACATCTGGCCCTAAACTCCGTATTAATCCCGCCCCTGGTAAATCCGTGTGTCACGTGTGGGAACACCAGGGCGCTTGTTACCTGGTGGAGTGGTATCTCCCCAGCAGGCACTGCTCCATCTGATTCACAATCAGTCCACAGAGGCACCTTTCTCAACTCAACTATAGCCCTCTACTAGTGATTTTGCTGCTCCTTGTTGAGTACTGATGTGGGACCGTGTTTTTCATACTTAATTAATTAATTGCATTCGCATCTGGAGAAATCAATTGATTAAGACGAGCTATCTTTCCATATGAACTCTTATATTTAAAAAATACAGTGCTCTAAAAAGTAATCGACTATGTGTGCCCTAACAAAGTAATTCAATATGTATGTGTTTTGCTTTCAAAATCGTAAATCCGTTAGGGACCTGTATCACAATGGAAGAAACATTATATAACTGCAATTAAAATGTGCTGAAATCTTGGTGAAGTGAAAGGTCACTGATGCATTTAGAATTTGAAAGTGTGACTTCAATGAGATACTCTTAGATCGTCAGTGACCGTGCACACTTAAGTACACATGTTGCCATTTAGTAACACAAGAAGACAAGCATTGGTAAAGCCAATGGGTCTCGCATTTCCATGGTGTCATCTGAACCTTTGGTTTTACCAATTCTTTTGGTCGAAATGCTTGTCTGCTGATGTAAAACAGGATATGAGAAGAAAAGCCACTTGATGGGCCAACATGTGCAGGCATCTTCACACATGCATTCACATGTGAAGATGCATCACATGGGCTATTTTTTTATGTGCTGTATTGTACCAAGATGGTGGACACCCTTCTTAAACACAAATTTGAAAAAAATCTCAAGTTTCCAAGTTAATTTATTTTTTAGGATACGGAACTCCTACGGAGGTCCACGTAATCATAAACTATAGATAAATCGAAAAATAAATTTCCTAAGTTCATATACAGGAGAGAATAAAACAGTCTTATAAAACAGCAAAGTGTAATGTACAAAGTGCAAGTAGAAAAAGAACTTTCCTGAGAAATATTACAATGCACAAATACCTAAATGAGAAGTAGAAATATTACAACATAAAAAATAACATTAACAATTCCTAATAGATAACCAGAAAAGTAAAAAAATAAATAGATAAACCCCGTTACAAATCATTTCATTTGGGGGGGACAAAATGAATGAACGGGCCTCAAGGGCAGAATGAATGTTAAATTTAAGGAATAAAGACCGTAAAAATAGCACCTACCATTTTGCAACATCGGTCGCACAAATAGCATGTGATTAATTTCTTGTACTTGTAGGTAACACATCTCACAAATTCTCCACTTTTCTATATTTAAATTTCAAAATATAAAAAGTACAACAAAGTGCATGTTTGTGTTTGGCAAAGAAGGGGAACCTAATTTTAGCGTTTGTGGATCTCACAGCCGCTTTCGACTGTCGTCCACAGCAAACGCTGGTCTATTTTAAAAGTTATGGGGGTTGATGTCTCGATCATTGATTTTCTTAAGCGTTTTTATTGTGACGCCAAGGCGTGTGTCCGCTATGGACTACGGGGTGAGCGGTCGGCTGCATTTCCGATCAGGAGCGGAGTCAGGCAAGGGTGCGTCCTGGCTCTATTCATTTTCAATCTTTAATCCAACTGCCTGGTAGAGGCCCTCAAGAAGGATAATAATGATTTTCCTCAGGTGGCAGGACGTCCAAATCCAGCCCTTCTTTATGCAGATGATGCAGTGCTGATGTCCTGCACACAAGTAGGTCTACAGAGGGTGCTGTACAGTTCTTTCCATTTTATGAATGATCTGTGGCTAAGAGTAAACTCCTCTATGACTTTTATTATGCGATGTGGCTCGGGTGTAAAGAAATGTAAAGATATATTTATGGCTGATCAGAAGATCGAGGGTAACCAAAAGGTTCTCATATCTGGGAATCCTTTTTGCACATAATGATACTCGGGCACAAACTGTGGCAGCGAAAAAACTGGTACTCCTTAGAACAACATCTGCCCTTACTAACTTTGCCAGGAAACTGGGAAAAAGGCCACCCGAGGAGCTTATTAAAATCTATAAGGCAAAGTGTGTCTCTTCAGCAGTGTATGGCGCAGGGGTCTGGGGGTTCGCTGGCTTGTTGCCCATTCAACGTATTGAAAGTCGTTTTTTAAAGGTATATTTTATATGTACCAAATAGTACATCATCTTATATATGTCACGCGGAGCTGGGACTACCCTTTATCTCCAGTTTAATAAAACTTGAGCCTGTGCTTTAATGGCACAGGCTTTGGACCAAAGACAAGGCTAAATTAAACAGAGACATCCTACTAGATATTTTGAAACTAGATGGGGTCTTAAAGATTCCATGGAAAAAGTATGCCTGCAACTTCTTACAAGATCTTGGTCGTATAGACTGCTTTAATAACCCAAGAAATATTGGGACAATAACAAGAAAAGAATTACGAAAGGAGGGCCTCTTGTTGTTGGACTTTATTAGATTGCCCTCCGAGATACTGAAACCAACAGTCCTGCACCACCAGATGATTTTATCCACCTTTAGCCTTCAACCCTATTTGACCTTTGTACCTGGAGTACACAATAGGTTCTTATTAACTGGATTCAGGCTGGGAATATTTCACAGACTAGTTACTTTACCCCTAATGAATGATTGGACTTGTAACCTTAAACCCTGTCCCTGTGATAATAACTCCAGCCAATCTACAATGCATATGGCTCTTTTCTGTAGATTCTATACCCATGTGAGGAAAATGTACTTGGTACCAATTTTAAAAACGCTTGGGCTTTACCAATGTCGACCTGCTCTTCTTGCACTACAACATTTAGATAACGAGCATAGTGTTTTTAGAATTGTAATCTTTCTGAAGGAAGTTCTAAGTCAAAGGAAAAGCATGCCTATTTAATTGATTCTAATCAGATAAAGATTTTCAATTCAAAATTGTCTTAATCAAATACTGTTTTTTAAACCTTGTATTATACTATTGATTATGCGTAAATATATAGTTTAATTTTGTAAAATTATGTATTGACTGATATTTTTAACGTTTTCAATTGAACACTGCTTCTTTTTTAATCCGGTATCATATCAGAGATTATGTGTACATTTGTAGGACATTATCAACCAATGGATTCGTGGATATGTTCTTTTTAATGCTTTTTTAAGTGCTTTTATTATTGTCTGATATAGCAAATCAAAGCTTTCTTTGACATCAACTTTGTGTTTGGGAAGAGGGGACTAGCAGCTACAGTTGCCCAGTGCTCCCAAAAATATATATATTAGATGTTAAACTGCAGTTCTGCAGTTCATCTGTTCATCAAACTTCATCCACCTGGCGGGGTCAGTGCAAGGGCAAAGGGCACAGGGCCCTCTCAATATTTTGCACGCATTCGCAACAACGCAAGTCAAAGCCTTCACTTCAAAAGGATGTTCCAGTGAAAGTATATTACGGCTGACGCCTTTCGACCTGCAAGGTCTTTGTCAAAGCCACAAGATAGTGAAAGTCCCCTAATTCCTATAAAGAACAAGCATTTGCAATGCAATAGGTCTCGCATTTACGGGAGTTTGAGCTATTGGCATTGTAAATGCCAAGGCCTTTTTTTATGTTTTGGTTTTTAAAACATAAATAAAAGGCATTGTCATTTTTTTTTACTTTAATAAGCGCAGCGCCGTCTTCAGGGACACCGCGCAATGCAATGCAATAGGTGTTGATTTTGGTCTTGTAAATAACAATGCCTTTTAACTTTTTTTAAAGACATTGCCATTTACAATGTCAATAGCTCAAAATAATGAAATTGTGAGAGCTTGCATTGTAAATGCTTGTTGCTTTTGTTGACATGCAGCACTTATCTAAGAAATCACTATGCACAAGCTCAAACTGATGGCTTTTACAGCGCTTTTCTTCTGTAGACAATGGGTTGGTGGGCAGGGAGCCCGCATAATAAATACCCAAACGCTACTTCCCAATTTGAAAATACAATCTCTCATTATATATAAACATGTCAGCACTGCCTTGTTTTGATCAGACCTTGGAGGGCTGAAACAAGATATTTCCAAATACGTCGTCTGGGGGTGGCACACAATCCTCTGCACCGACCGTTGTTTGAGAGCCAGTGACTTGCATCCAACACAACACATAAGCAGGTGCATTAACCCTTCGATCACCCTTTCTTTAACTGCCGCATGTGATAACATGCATGTGACACACTGCTATGCAGCTGAAGCATTCAAGCCCTGTGCTCCCTCGATGCTGCTCGAAACTCAATGCAGATCAGACGATCCCCATTGGCGGTGGCTCAAAGAGGTAGCCCATACTCTTTTGTTGGGACCTGGTTGAACTCAGGGCCGGTTCTATGATTTGTGAGACCCTGGTCACAAGGGAATGCGCGAGGCCCCTCTAATTTACTTAAGGGAATGCGGGAGGCCCCTCTAATTTACTTAAGTGACCCCTTGCAAGAAAACCATTCAGAGACGCTGTGGGAGGCCCACTGTACAGGATTTTAGCGCCCCACAGTTTTAACTTTCAGCCCACAAGCAATTCTCACACCTCCAGCCTGATATGTGTAAGAATTGCTTGTGGGCTGAGAGTTAACACTGTGGGTGAGCTAAAATCCTGTACAATGGGCCTCCCACAGTGTCTCTGAATGGGTCTCCTTGCAATTGCAACAAGGAGAAGCATCTCCCTCCCCTAGGCCTCCAGACACCATCCCTGAGAGGCCCAGGAAGGGGACCCCTCCCATAGACCCTAAATGCAAGGAGACAGGGAAACGACAGGGCGCCCGATCGGTTCGGGCCCCATGCTCGTGGGCTGAGAGCGCGACCCAGGGCAGCTACCAATGCTGCCCATGCCTAGCGCCGGCCCTGGTTGAACTAACATAGGGGCGTGAACTATCACAATTTTTTAAATCAAAATGTTTAATTATGAGTATATTAAAAAAAACACTTTATCATTGAATTAGAGGCACAAAATATACAAAAAAGGTGGGGCCCGTCGAGTCCCAACCGGGATCGATGTGGAACAGTGTCGACGTGGGGTTGAGATCGGCGCCTCGAGTGGCACAATGCCTAGTAGCCGGTCAAGCGATCCTCGTGTAGTAGCAGCAACACCGGTGTTTGTGGGTCATGTGGGAGGTTCGTAGCCAATGATATGACTTGCCTGTGGTGAGGAAATCGTCTGATTTCCTTTTACCTCATCAAGGTCTGCTCACTCACCTTTTTTGTATATTTTGTGCCTCTAATTCAATGATAATAAATTCTTTCTATTTTTTGAATACACGCATAATTCCAATTTTTGATTATAAAAATTGCGATACTGTGTCTGTTCAAACAGCGGGGGTTGGTTGTGACAAACTCCTTGCATAGGCACAGCCTTCACATAGTATACGGAAGGACAAGCAAAAGATCTACAAGGTCTAGACTAGGCCTGAGCAGAGTTTGCAGAGTTGCATTCCATGCAATTCCACAGAATCACCGAAAAAGTCAGTGGAATTCCGCAGAGTTCTGCAGGTGGGTGGCTCAATCATCGGCGATGGCCACCCCTCGTTTTAACACTGAGGAGATTGTTCACGTGTAAGTGTTTTCATTACATACTTCCCTAGGGTACCCTACGCTACAGCTTTCTTCACTTTGAGTCCACCCGTCCCTCACCCAGATTCCAGTCTCCAGATCATGGGTACACCCAAGAACAACACCAGTTAAAATAGGAAGATGCAGTTCACTGAAACCGGCAGAGCTGTGTGAAGCAATAATTGCATGGCACATGGCAAAACCTCTAAGGTGAGGCATCCCAATTACCAGGGTTGCATTACCAAATTTGAGCCGCTCATGTTGACGCTGGCAGACTCCAAGCAGCGGCTCCCATGTGATCTCATAACTCAAGGTCTGAAATGAAAGGCCAGCAGCCTTTACTGGCCTGTGCCCGCTCCTGGAGCTCCCCCAGGTCTTCTCGCTTCCACTACTCTCTGGACACTGCCGCAATGGACACCCCACGAAGGAGGAGGTTTGAGTTCAGGGAAAGGTAGATCATGCACCCGACGACCAAGGGAGCCCTCACACAAAGCCCTGAAGGGTATCCACCGGTGGTCAACACCCTGCACTGCACCCTAGTGCCATTGTACATGTGTGACTTTCTAACATGGTGAGGAACAAATGGGGTGGTGAAGGCCATCAAACGGAGGCGCACACAGGGGATCACTTCCACTTCCGTAGCATACTGGAATTAAATACTAATGATATGACAAAGAACTAGAGCTCCAATGCTTAGCTTAGACAGTGCCAGTATTTAGTGCTGGTAAACTTCTATGGCGGTAGGCAGAGTTTTTGTCAAACTCCACACTCAAAACAGAGTGTGGATTGACAAAGCTCCATCAACTCCAACGGCGGACCAGCATCTGACACCTGCACGACTCCTGATAGACCTTCTGTCTGGCCACACAGAATTCGGTAGGCCCCAATAGATCCCAAACGCCTGTAGAGACCCAGGTGGCACCGATAAATCTGCTGGATGGCCAGGGTTGTGGTCATTGCTTTGTTACTTTATCTTGTTCTCGAGGGCAACCAGTAAGCACATGCTTATACCCCCTTGTACAAGATAGACTAAGAAGAGAATGCCATGGAATGATTACTATATATGGGAAAACAGAGACACACACACACCCATGTTGGTGCCATGTAATGCAGGCCTCACAGCTCGTTCTTGGCAGCAATGATAATTAAAACTCTGTTGTCAGCAATGGCCTGAGCCATGGTTACAGTTACAAAAGGAAAAAAGTTGAAGAAACAGAAACTTGACTGGGCAGTGACCCCTCATTGGATATTTTTTCAATGGGATCAAATAACATAATAATGAAAGCAGCTGGAAAGGGAAGGCAGTGCCTGAGGTCAATTCCGTACGCGTCCATGGTAGCTACTGTTTCCCTCAAACGTTAGTTGCCATTTATCCGAAGGGGGAGGGGGCAATTTACAGCCCTGTGACATTTGAACTTGTCCTGCTATGAGGAAATCTGAAATGGGAAATGATGCTTTGCATTCCTCCACCACTGGCCTGATCTCATGCCACTCAGCTGGTGGGAGCTGAGCAGAACCATGGCCATGTAAACGTACAGTACCATGCCTTCCTGCCCCTGTCACTGCAAAACCCTTCCTCGTGGAGACATTGGATCATATTTCTCCAGAGCCAGGCCATATTATCAGTGCCTGCTGCTCCGGAATTAGCCAGTTTGTGGCTAGCTATGTCCTTTAAGAACTATAAGCATATTGTGCTCTTTTCCACTGAATCAGAGATACAAAGTCAGATCTTGGGACGTCTAGGGTCCAGAGATTTTACATAATGATTGGTCATCTACCCTATGGTAATCAATGTCTGTGTAGGGGCTAGCATTCCGGGACACAGAACTGTTTTTTTTATCGTTTTCCAGAAGTCGTGTTTGAACAGTTTGACCATTTATAGGCTGATCTATATGTAAATTAATTTCCCTTGAGGTGACTGGACCTTACCATAGCATTGATATTTCTGCTGTCATCCTAAAATTGTTTTCTGGATATTGCAGCTACTTCTCCACTAGTCAGTCATTCCCAGCCTCCATATAACTATGCAGTGACTCTGATGCTCTTCGTTCATCACTGTCTCCGTGCTTGGCCAGTAGGCATCCTTCTCCAGCAACATCGAACAGTCTCTTTTTTTTTTTTTTTTAATTTTTATTGAGCGTGATCTGTAGTAGTCAAACAAAAACAAATTTTATACAAGAAAGAATGAATTCTTAATAATACAATACAACATCCGTAACATTTTTAAGAACAAGATACAAAAAAAAAAACAGAAAGAAAAGTAAAAAGAGAGAAAGAAAAAAAAAAGAGACAGAAGAAAGAGGGGACAATTATAATTTACACATATTTCATTTTCTTAGCATGTAGGCCCATGTCGACCCTTATCGTATCAGGGGGAGGATCTTACATTGTAGTACCAGTTCGAAATTGGGGCCCAGATCTGAGTGCCCCGGGCTCTGGTTTTCCTACCCCTTGTGCGATATATAGCCATCTCCTGCTTACAGATGGCAAGAAATCGACCGAGCCACATCTGAAAATTGGGAACATTAGGGTCTTTCCAGCTTGCCGCCAGAAGAATACGAAAGACGGCAGTACCCAAAAAAGCAATTCTCTGTTCCTCTACGCTATGACCTAAGGATTCATCGTGACCCAGAAGATATAGGGTGGCGGAGGATCTGAGATTCCGTCCAAAAACTTGAGTCCAGAATCCTTCGATCATTGTCTGTAGGTTGTTTAGTTTCAGACATTCGGCAAACATATGGATTAAATTTGCTTGTCCCTGTCTACATCTGGGGCATCTGTCATCTACTCGCATACCCCAGGTGAACAGTTTAGCCGGAGTAAAATAAAGGTTGTAGATGGTTTTAAAGTATTGTGCTTTAAGGTTAGGTGCTAAAAATAATGTTGTGTAGAGAGTTATACTATAATTAATATCTACATTAGAATTACCGAGTTTTTGTGCCCAGGATCTCTCAACACTTTCTAAATCATCCTTAGAGGATTGAGAAAATAAATCATATAGAGTACCTATTCTGGTATCTCGTTTCCCTATAATAGAAAAAAAGTTAAAGCTATCTAGATTAATAATAGATTTAAGGTTACGAATGTTGGTATAAACTTGAAAGTATTTTAAGTAATCTGTGGTTGGTATATCAAATCTCTGCTGTAGTCTCTCAAAGGATGGAGCAACGTTCTGCCCGAAAAAATTACCAAGTGTATATATACCTGAATTTTCCCATCTCCTAGAGACAGTGTCTTTTAGAGATGATGATATGATCTTGCTATGCCAGAGAGAGATGTACCTTGTTATTTTAGGTATGCCTAACTGTTTGGAAGCAAGTTTCCACACTTTCCATACATCTTCAATTACTTTAAACTTCGTTTTCTTATAGTAAGATGCTTCAAGCTGTTTCAACAATAATCCTCGGCATTTATCTTCTAGTCCAAGTTCAAAAATAGAGGGAATGTAACCATCTGTGATAGGTAAGTTGGAAGGTTTCAGTTTGAAAAGCAAGCACATTTGTTGAAGTAGTGTAGCCCAGAGATAGAATGTCAAATTCGGGATTCCTAGACCGCCTCTATTCAGAGGAAGAGTTAAAGCTGGTAATGCTCTCCTTATTTTACCATAATTCCAAATGAATTTAGAAATTGTTGAATCCAAGATTTTTACAATGGTGTAGTCAGCCATCAATGGGATAGCTCGGAATAGATAGAGTATTCGAGGAAATATACTCATTTTAATATAGTTAGCCCTACCTATTATTGTGAGGTGTAAGTTATTTACCCTCTTCAAATCTGTTTTTATTGAATTGATCAATGGATCGTAATTGAGCCGATTAATTTCTTTTATTTCGGGAGAGATATTTACACCTAGATATATTGCGTTTTTCACTTTATAGGGACTGTCATATGTGATATTATTTGTACATATTACCATGGTTTTATCTCTATTAAGTGAATAACCAGAGTGAAGTCCAAAATTTTGAGTTATTTGTTCTATTTCAGCTACTGCGTCTGCTGGTTTGGTTGTGATGACAGCAATATCGTCGGCATATGCCAGTATTTTAGTAGAGTACGGACCCACCTTTACCGGTTGGATTTGGGGAGAATTAAGAAGCTTTAAAATTAAGGGATTAATTACTAAGGCAAATAGTATTGGGGAACAAGGGCAGCCCTGCCTAGTACCTCTTTGTACCTCGACATACTCTGACTCAAAACCCTCAATCGATAATTCAGCCTTAGGATTGATATATAAGGCTTTCAGGGCTTTAATAAAGCCGGGGCCAAAGTTGTTACATTTCATAATTTCCCATAAAAACCGCCAAGACACTCGGTCAAATGCTTTTTCAGCATCTAGTAGGACCATCGACATCTCTCCCCCCGTTGCGCCCATGATGTTGAATAGGGCAATGACTCTACGAGTATGATCAGTTGTTCCCCTCCCTGGGATAAAGCCATGTTGCCACGGGGATACAAGATGTTCGATGACTCCCCTTAGACGGTTTGCAAGTATCTTTGAGTAAAGCTTTGAGTCAGAGTTTATGAGTGATATTGGTCTATATGAAGAGGGAAGATGAGGGGGTTTTCCTTTTTTAGGAAATATCGCTATGTTTGTGTGCTTCCATGAATCAGGTGTGTCTGAGTGATATTGTACCCCTGGAAACAGATCTAGTAAGTAAGGTAGTATCTGTTTACCCAACAATTTATACAGCTCTAATGGAATCTTGTCGGGCCCAGCCGCCTTCCCGTTAGCTAGATCTGATAATGCATTTTCTAATTCTTCCATTGTGATCTCTTTCTCCAGTTCTTCTCTATCAACTCTGTCAAGTATTCTAGGTATTTCTGATTCCGGTAACCACTCTCTAAGGAAAGTGTTCATGTCTCTTGTAGATAGATGTTCATTCTCTTTTTGATATAATTTTTGATAATATTTCCTAAACACTTCTACAATGTCTTGAGGGGTGGTGTATTGTTGACCCTCATATTCGATATTTTTTATTCTATTATGAGTTTGTTTTTGTCTGGTTTTGAGAGCTAATTGTTTCCCTACTTTTTCCCCTGCCTCATAAATTCTAGCTCTGTTCGCTTGATAAATTTCTGCTGCTTTTTGGGTTAATGAGCTATTAATTTCTGTTTTTAGAATCAGTAGTTTTTGTAATATATCGGAGGTTGATTTTCCTTGCTGAATTTGTTTGGCATGTTCTATTTCCAGATTGATGAGTTCTGTGTTTAGTTGCTTATTAATACGATCCTGAGTTTTCTTATAATTTGCTACAAATGCGATCGTCTCTCCCCTGATTGCTGCCTTAAAACAGTCCCATACACTAAATCTGGGTGCGCTGTATTGATTATTATCAAAAAAGTATTGAGCGAATAATGTGATTTGATTAATGTAGTCTGGATTGGTGAGAAGCTTTCGGTGAAATGAACATTGGATATTAGGTCTATTAAAACTATCCAGTTCAAAGGTTAGTGTTAATGCATTGTGGTCAGAGATGGTTTTGGGGGACTTGGTTATATTTATTAAGGCTGTCTTGTGTAATGATGTCATAATATAATCTAACCGGGCATATTTGTTGCGGGGATACGAATAATAAGTATAGCCGTTCGCGTTATGCTTCAGCATATCCCAGACATCAAATAAATCGTGACTGTTCATCAGATGAGATACTGCTTTATATACTTTGGGTTTACGGCCACTATAATTCTGCGGAAGTCAATTATTTACTAATTTTTCAATATTTATATTAAAATCTCCACACAGAATTAGTGGACCGACCCAAGAAGCCAGTTCTAGTTCTAGCTCAGTGAAGAGTTGTGGATCGTCCAAGTTTGAACCATAAAGTGAGCAGATGGTTATATCCGACTCCAATTGAACCACAGCCCACCTGCCATGTTTGTCAACTAGTTGGCGTCTAGGACTCCCTAATCCTGGTCTAGCTAAGATTGCGACCCCTCGTGTTTTAACTGTTTGTGATGTGGCTGCTAACAGATTAAACCCGGGAATTTTTAACAGATTTTTATCACAGCCAGCTATGTGAGTTTCCTGAATATAAAGGATGTCTACAGGGTCTTGCCGTAGCAGTTGAAAAAGTTGGGCTTTTTCTCCCATCATTAAGACCTGCTATGTTCCAACATCGCAATTTTACTCTCCCCATTTAAGATATATTCCAATTGAACCAGTACCATCTCTATAATTTATTTTAGCCCACCACCATAGATTGACATTCCTCTCCCAAATTAGGTTAATCAAAATACAAGATAAAGTACTTCGGTTACTCACAAACACAAAAAATTCCTCACAATTTCTGATACTACAAATCACTCTACAGATCACACTCTTTTTTTCATTTTTTCCCCCCTCCCTTTTACCCTCCCCCTCCCCCTCCCACTCCCTCCAAACCCCTGCAACCCACCCCACTCCCCCGCAATATGAGGCAATTAGACTCTATAAGAGTCTTTGGTGATGAAGAGACACTCCCAAGCCAGGCCCAGATTCAAAATAAACACAATAAAGAAAAAAAAAAAAAGAAGGAGAGGTGGGAATGAAAGAAAGACGGAAATAAGAAA
Source organism: Lissotriton vulgaris (assembly GCF_964263255.1). Taxonomy (NCBI): domain Eukaryota; kingdom Metazoa; phylum Chordata; class Amphibia; order Caudata; family Salamandridae; genus Lissotriton; species Lissotriton vulgaris. The sequence goes on from NC_141695.1 coordinate 907,793,411, forward strand.
TATATATATATTTTTTTAGATTAACATAGAGAAGAAAAATTTTTTTTTTAGGCGAATTAATCTAGTATATCCATATATATATATATATATATATGGTTTCGGAATAGACCCATATGCTTTCTATATTCCACTAGATTAGCTGAGTGTATCATTAAGAAAGGCTATCTAAAAATTCTTTGGCTTTGATTTCAGAGGTAAAGAATTTAGTCTGGCCATTGTATATAACTTTCAGTTTAGCTGGGTTATTTAAGTAGACTTGTGCTCTTTTCTCCATAAAGGGTTTGATAAGTTGTCGCAGACGCCACCTCCTTTCCACCGTTGTGTGGCAAAAGTCAGGTCTTACAAAATATGAAATGGTGTCTCTGGTCCTATGAGCTTCTGGCCTGGCTTTTTCCGAGATGGCTTGTTGGAGGAGGAAATTTCCAAAAAATACAAGGACAGCTCGTGGATAACTCCCCTGCTTGCTAGTAGGTTTCAAGGTAAATGGAGTTCTATGCACTCGTTGTACTTCAAGCTCCCAGTCCCACGAAGAGAGTTCTGGAAGAGTGTCTTTAAAGAGTTGAATGATGAAAGCTCGGATATCGGAACCTTCAATATTTTCTGGTATCCCAAGTACGCGCAGGTTGTTACGCCGTAGACAATTTTCCATGTCCTCGAGCTTCCATCTGACATCACTTAGTTCTGCTTCATGAGATTCTACTTTTTCTTGTGTGACTGTGGCCTCTGCCTCATTAAGAACTATTCGTTCTTCCATCTCCGTCATTCTGGGGTTGAAGGCATTTACTGATCTTGACAATTTGCGCACTACACCCTGAACCTTGTGTAGCGCTGATTGTGCTTTGCGCCCATCCCTTGATGTCTCTTCTCGATGTGATGCAATGGCCTGGAGGACTGTATCCATTACCGTGGAGAGTGTGGCATCTGGTTGGTGTGTAGAGCTTCGTTGAGCTGGCCGAGATACATTGGTATGTTCTTGAGCCCCCAAGGCGATCGACGTTGAATAGTCCCACGTAAGCCCCTGGGCTCTTTTCTTTCGTATGATAGTCCTTTTATTTTCCCTGGATTCTGTCGTTTTCGTCTCTTGGTCACTCTCCGTCTCGGAGCCTGTGTCCGTTTCAATCTCCAGTTCAGAATCCTCTGACCATCTTGCATCTTCTATCCCCTCTGATAGTGAGTAGAAGTCTGATGGATCCCTATCAGTATCAGTAGGATCGGGAGTTATCGCGTCTCTGTGACTCCTCTCGTTACCATCAGTAGCCTCCAACAAGCTCCCCAGATTTTTTGTGATATCTCTAAAATCTGATGCCGCGAAATCACTCTCAAGAACATTGTCTGGTGATTGATTTTGCAATATCTCCTGTACAATCACAGATTTAACGGCTTCGCAGACTGTTGGTGTGGTTTCTAGCACTGTTTCTGTTAGTGGTGCTGTTTCTATTATGCCTGCTGGGCTGGGTTGTACCACTGTCAAAGAAGTTAGCGTAATAGAAGAAGAAGAAACAGGAGTTTCAGACAAGGAGAGATGTTCCATACCTTGTATTCCTGCATCTGAATCCGCCCCAGCCTTAGGGTCTGATATTCCTGCCGCCATGACTGTAGGTTCTACGTTTTTCGCTGAGGAATCCTCTCCTGAAGTTAATGAGCTATTTATATTAACATTCACATTTCTCTTCTCTTTTTCTTTGGTTATGTCACTTTCTCTTTGCCCACTAGATGTCACTATAGGCCTTGGATTAGCACTCAGAATAGTGTCAGTTATCGGCAGGACTGCTGGGGTTTGTGGAGCTGAATTCGTACCCGGAGCAGAGGTTGAACCAGGGGCTTTCCGGAGCAAGTCTATCACGGAAGGACCAGCAATGGATGTGCTCGGCTGTCGTCTCAGGGCTTTTACTTTTCCAGCTTCTGCCCCCGTGTCGAGGTCGGCAACATCGCCGCCGCCGCTCTCCAGACGTGAGCCGCCCCGCTTAGCAGCCAGCTCCCTTTCTCTAAGCAGAGCCTGCTTCGCTGCCCTTGTCTTGGCTGCAGCAGCGGCCACAGCAGCGGCGTTTTTTGGCGCCATTCCACCACAGGTGACCGACAGACTCGCCGGAGGTGAGGCTATGTGTGAATGCTGAGCCGGCTGTTCCGACTCTGGAGATCCGTCCCGTCCCGCCAACACAGCTCCTCCACTAGCCTGCAGGCGAGCGAAGAGCCGCAAATCAGTCACGCCAATTAGAGAAGTGCAGAACAATAAACGCTGCTGCAGCACAATCGGGTTCCGCTGATCGCTGACACTGACACCTTCGATCGCAGACATTACAGAGGGGTAAGTGCCTCAAATCCAGTAACTGCTTTTCTCAAACGGGACAATTTTTCATTTTTCCGTCGCTACGCTGTTTCCATCATTGGGCTGGCTTGGGAGCAGCTTCACAGCGGTCTAGTGAGCCGCCGCCATCTTGCCTCTAGTGAAATGCCGAAAATTTGAGTTTTCTGAGGATCTGCTTTCAAAGAATCGCAACATCGAACAGTCTCAGTGTAATTATGATAAGGGCTATTCTTTTTATTATTGTTGTTGCCATTTTTTTCATCTTCTTCTAAGTAATAATAATACCAACAAAAATAGCAATTCCAGTGATGGCGATGCTGATGGTGATGATAATATTAATAATAATAATAGTAATATTTGCCATAATCATCAACATAATAGTATCTGACACATTGAAAACCTCACATGAGCACATTAGCACAGGTATCTCTTTTGGACAACACCACTAAGCATGCCAGTAGGCTTCAACGCTTAGCTAATGTAAAACCATACTCTATGGGTGCAACAAGGGATATGTATATGATCTGCCGATAAGGATATGGTCCCCATGAACAGTTCTACTATAATGTCCCTTGTTCCCTTATGGAGTGTACAATTACGTTTACTCTACAAATATCAACAAAGGTGAGTTGCTCTTGTTTTGAGTGAATTAATAAACAGTGTATTGGGCCTTGGATTTTCTTGTATGGTTTCTCACACTATATTTTGCAACCTCTGGGCGTCAAGTGTTGTTTCCTCTCTTGCAGATTTCCTGTCCTACTTACTGTCTTTACTGTCCATAGGAGCTGCCTTAGGTGAGACAATCTCATCTTCTAAATCACATACAGGGACTCCGACTTCTAAATGCTACTGAAGGCAATGATGTTGTGCACAACTTAACAGAAGCACAAACTCTGGGTAACTACAGAAAATATCGATTTCAAAATATCGAATTACATTAATATCGAAGTAAAAATATAGAATGGACAGAATATCGAATGAACAGAATATAGTCAACAAAAATATTGAATTTAAGGTAAGTAATTTAATATCGATTTTTATAAATATAGAAAGTCGAAATATTGAAGTAGATAATATAGGTATTAAAATATATCGAATTTTTAATAATATCGAATTTTCTATGTTAGTATATGTGTGAAAAGTGTATATTTTTATTATAATTTATTTTAAGTAATGAATTTTATGTTATTTAATTTTTGCATAATTTAATTCTGTAGCGGGTTGTGGGTTTATGGGGGAATAGGGTGTGAAGTAATTTAATTGTAATTAATTAATTATTTTAATTTGTTTTTTGGTATTTATATTGAATTAATTGTTAATTAATTTTTAATTGGTAATTAATACATTTTTACTTGGTAATTAATTTGTATTAATTGATTACTTGATTAATTGATAATTATGTTATTTTTATTAAATTATTTTCCATAGCGGGTTGTGGGTTTATAGGGGAATAGGGTGGGAAGTAATTTAATTGTAATTAATTAAATATTTTAATTTATTTATTGGTATTTATTTTGAATTAATTGTTAATTCATTTTTAATTGCTAATTAATTAATTGTTATTTGGTAATTAATTTGTATTAATAGGTAATGAATTGTAATAATTAATATTTATTTGTATTTTTGATTGATACATTATTTTATTATATTAAATTGGTAATTACTTTTAATAAAAAAAATTGGCATTGATATTTATTTTATTTTTATTAATATATTAAATATTTACTTTCTCTACTGTTGCACTCTCTGGAGTGGGAATAGTAATTTTAACCCCTACGCTATCCAACGCTTTCCCTACTGTTGCACTTTCTGGAGTGGGAATAGTAATTCTAACCCCTGCGCTATCTAACGGTTTCCCTACTGTTGCACTCTCTAGAGTGGGAATAGTCATTTTTACCCCTACGCTATCCAACGCTTTCTCTACTGTGGCACTCACTGGAGTGGTAATTGTAATTTTTACCCCTAGGCTGTCCAACGCTTTTCTTATTAATATTATGTGAATATATATATATATATATATATATATATATATATATATATATATATATATATATATATATATATATATATATATATATATATATATATATGTTTTAAAAAATAAAATGGTATGATTTTTTTATAACTTAAATTAATTATTTAATAATTTTAAGGTTGGAGGAGCTACGACAGCAAACAAGATGGCCGCTTAGTCTCCCGGCTCCGCCGACCTCCGTCTTTCGCTTGAAGATCCCGTCATCTATCCTGATATCCCGCCACATATTCGTGTCTATGAACTAATCTGCAGTCCGATGGAGCACTCCCGAGACTTTTCTGACATTGTGGAGTGGAGTAATGTCGAGGTTTGACTCGAGGCCTAACCCAGTCTGGAAGCTGGGGTCTCGAGGGCTGGTCCAGCCGGGTCCCAGTTGAACAACAGCGGACTGGTGAGGGCGGCAGGGTCCGGTCCATGGAACTTTTGACATCTTTTGAATTGCTTTGCTGCCGATCTGCTGCCTGGTCTCGTATCGAAGGTGAGGAGACGAGTGACGCCCGAGGCGGTGTGGCGGGGGTCCCTGACCCGGAGGCCTAGTGTTCGCATCGCCGGTGCCTTTGGGTTGGGAACTTGGCGTGCACGAACGCATGTTGACGATTTCTCCCTCACGGTTCATCCCTGCTCCGCCTAATCTTCCCCCGGGAAGAGCGGCTCTCCGAGGGGATCACTATGCCTGATGTCATGCGAGACCTGGCAGAGCGGGCTGAGTGCGGCCCATCATTGCGGTTAGTGCTGGCAGCCCTCGTGGCACTTCAGGTGACTATGGAGGCCCAGGTCTGTAAACTGATGTCGGCAGCAGATGGAATTAGGCGATTGGGACCGGACCCTGATTCGTCGCTCGGGACTCGGCGGCCAGCTCTACTCCCGATAGACACCCCAGCGGTGCATTCAGACCCGGTGCATGGAGCTGTGCCTGCCCCTAGATGAAGTGGAACTAATTGAACATGCTGAGATCTGTCTATCGACGATATGGCCGGAATCCTTGGTTTCGCTACCAGTGGAACATTTAATTGCTGTTCCCACTCTGGAAACTTTTGGTCGAGACTGTGAACTGCGTTGGATTGTGTCGCATCCCCTTCCCAGCTGGTTCATGAAGATGGCGGAGGAGACAGTGTCTGGCCTTGGAGTCGGTGAGGGGCATCGTTGGAACCGGCCATGTACTTTGGGGTTTGCCATCCTTTCTCCATCTAGCAGACTATATTTCGGCAACTTCTATGTATATTTTGACAAGTTGTGGATGGAGCTCTACTTACCAGAGGGAGTCAGCAAGTTTTATCGACGGGGTCAAGGCTGAGACTGTTGTTTTGGGTTTACTATTGTGGTTTCATCGGTAACGGGATTTGCTTTATTAGGTTAACAGAGACCGGGCGGGGTTTATAGTTTCCTCCGGTCTAATCTTCTATTGTGTTCTGCTCGATTGCGTCAGCTTTGTGGGGGATTCTTTGTTAAGGCGGTGGGGGGAGACCGGGAATGTGTACGACAATGCCCTCCTCCATTTCTACTTTTAGCGTAGGGGTTTAGTTCCTCTTTTATATCTCTTCGTTCTTCCTATATTTTGGGTTTCAGTTATTTGGGGCGACAGGCACGCTGCTAGGGGGGTAGGCCGTAGTCATCTGCAGGGGTGCAGGGTGGGGGTTGGGGGAGGGGATTTTTTGTTTTGCCTTTATTGTTTCTATGGCCTTTTTTCTCTTTCGTATCTTTGCTTTTGCCTTTTCTTTAGTTTCTTCATTTTTCGGGTCAGCATAGTGGGTCCACTCTTGTGTCTATTATCGATTTTTCCTTATCTGTGCCTATACTTTCTACAGTATATCAGTATCGATGGGCGGGCGCTTAACTGGTGCGAATTGTGATTGTATGCTTGTTTATCCTGAATTATATGCCTTAGCGCCACTGTTCTAAATGAGATCGTTCTAACTGTTGATGTCCTACTATTTTGCCCGCCCTTTATGCGACTCTGTATTATTGTATGGCACCTGATCCTTTCATTTTTATATTATAAAATGGAGCCTTTAGAATCCTGTCATTTGCTTGGTATGCTCAATAGCCAGTTTCAACCGAATTTGTGGTACCTTTGCTTCCCGGGCTGCTGAGTCGTGTCCTAACTGACTTGCTGTGATGAAACTGATTAGCGGCCGGCCCTGGTGGTTGTAGGCCCATATTTGTAACTGTTTGAAGTAACAATAAAGGTTTTCCAAAAAAAAAATGATGAGGTTATTTAAGTATTTATAAGTATATTTTAGTTAATTATTTTTTAATATTTCATTAATTGTGAATTATTTTTAAGACATTTAGAAAAAAATCGATATTTTTTACTATATATTTTTTAAACAATATTTTTGATTCAATATTTTTGTACTTACCTGTTTGTAGATAGGAATTCAATATTTTTGTAGTCGATATTTTAACCTCGATATTTTTGTAATTCTTTATTATTGTAATCGATATTTTGTCAGTGATCCAAACTCTGGGAGCTACCAAATGGTTCTTCAACCAAAATCAATTAAATAAATTAACAAAAATATCAGTAAACATGTAAAAAATTGAGTTAAAGGCTGCTAGTTTTACATGTATTTGTGCATCCCTCGTCAGTTTGTGAAATGAAGCATTTGACCTAAAAGAGGGCCGTGCTATTTCATGCCCAAAAACAGACCACAGTCTCGACGTGCCAGACAAGGCAGCCTGTATGCAAATCCTGACATGATTTTCAACTATTTTTAATGATTTACATTATGCGACAAATTTTGCCATATTGACGTCTTAAGCCTTGAAAAAGCCCCAGGCTTGCATGCCAGATGGTGGCGAAACATGTGTTGGCTGGTTCAATCTAGAATAAGTGATTCTGACATCTGAGAATTGCTTTTCGAATATGGGATTTGAAACCAATAAATTGATTACCAAACATCACTGAATGGGATTTTCCGATTATTTTCAATTGTATTCCTCTTTGCCTTGGTCTTCCAAACTATGAAATGAAGTGTGACCAATTTCACTTTTGAAAAAAGGCTGCCTTGCTCATTAATTTAAAGAATTATAAATATGTCCTTCTGCACTCTTGGCTACCTTCTATGTTGACCAGACTGATGTAATTATGTGTTCCACTCTGATAAAAAATTGAGTCGATATTTAAAGATGCTCCCTGTTTCCAAATTGCAGACTGGTTAAAACAAACCTCCAAGCCAGAGCTCTAATAATGTCTTCTGTGCTCAGAAAAAGTAGACTAAAACAAACTTCTAAGAGGCAATGTTTGGAGAATTGTCCTAATTCACTGTCAGCAAAGCATAAGATGGCTCTGGCAAAGAAAGTTCTTTGTGGCCAGTCCCTGACACCTAAACTCTTCCCATTCCATCTTGCAAATCAGCTTCATACCATCCTGACACCGAAACTCTACTTAATAGGCCAAGCAGTATATTCACGCCCCCTAAAAACTCTAATAACAAAAGGATTTGCCACATATTAAAAGTTGGTTAGTAGAGACCAATTTGACAGCATCTGTCTTACTCCTCTTCTCTTGAGGTGTAAGGCAACTAGGCAAGCTACATGTACACTTTGACACATTTAGTGCGCCCTCCAAACCTCATGCACGGCAAGTAAACTTCCCACATAGTTCACTTTAACAACAATTAAAACAAAGGATTTGCTTCTTACCACCTGTTAGAGATTCAAGTCCTCGACAAGGATCTGAGGGGCTCTACAAATGCTACAAGACAGTACTAATTAACTTTCTTAAACACCATTTTTACACATTGCTCGTGTAGGAATACTGTTAGGGAAGAACACATTTCCAAACTTTTAACTTTATCGGCTCATATTTAATACACTTTGTACACTAGGTGCCATTTTGTGTGGTTGGATTTCGATTCCTGGCTGCAGGTTCTTTTGAACAAAATGTATCACAGCATCCATGTTCTGCTTTCTTGCTACATTATAAAACATCCATTGCCAAAGCCAATAGATTTGACATCTGTATGGTGTGGCTATCAGGAGTTTGCATGGCATACAAATGTCAAACCTATTAACTTTGCAAATGTTTGCTTACCGAATACCACTGGGGAGCGAGTGCACCAACATCTTGCTAACTGGTAAGAGAGAAGAGACTGATTATAGATGTGGCGGCCATCTTGGGAAAAGTTAAACAATTTGAAATCCGAGAATACTGTTTATAATCAGTTAGTGACTTCACTGGTGATTGAGTGAGCACTGACAAACGTGTCTGTAAAACACGCCATTGAAAATAAGGCACCCTTTTTTTGTTGCATACATTTAGCAAATGATTTTTGTCTGTGCTTGCAGACTGATTTTAAATGTAAAAAAGTTTCTCATGCATTCGAGAGTCTGCAGAAGGAAACACTCATGCAATAGAAAAATTGTGAGATTATAATACTTCTGTGGCCTGACCCATGATGTGACTGACAATGTCTCAAACAAATGGTTGAACGTTCTAAAGCAAAAGAAGCAATTGGCCGAAGAAGGCTGAACCGAAGCACCTTAGAAGTTAAGAATACAACATGTTCATCCTGAGAGCAGCAAGCTCTGTATCCATTAAACAAAAAAAGTGTGTTTGAAGGCCTAAAATAGGTGAGTAATTTGCTGCGTCGGTGTCTGATTGCTTCAATGTTGTTTGATCAAACAGACTCAGACATCTAGATGCAGGCAAACCCCATAAATTACTGAATACATTCAAAAGAACAACATCCAATTTTGCCCGCTGAAAGAGTTAAAGCAATAACTAGATCTGAGACCCTAATTAAGAGACGATGTTTTTGCCTTTGGGGTACATGTTCCTTTGACTAGCCAAGGGCAGTCAAGGCCTCTGTTTCTCATACGTTTGTAGTCATCAATTATGAACACCCTGTCTGCACAGGCAGAAACAGCAATATTTTCCATCTGCTTTTTATCCTCATTATCACCAGTGTCTACATTTCCAATTAGAGCAAACAAAATGGCCGGTAATTGGTGAAATGTCTTTCAAATGCTATAGAGAGCTTCTAATGACGTTCACTGTATCGAAATGTGCAGAGGCTGTTTAGACTTTTTTTTTTACATATTTGACAAAAGGCGCAGTAATGTGAAATTGCAAATCTTTCAAAAGTCGCACTCCTTTGTTTCTCTGGCAAGATCATTCTTTCAAAATAATGTTTGTCTGCAAAATTTCATGGGCAAATGTAATACACAGAAAACATTTCCGAGCGGAAAATGAGGACAGCACGGCAGATGTTTTTGAGGAAAAAAAACTGCACCACATTGAATGCTTGGATTTCATATGCACAAACAACTGTGATGTACGAAAAAAATGCAGATACGAACAGCATCCAATAGACCTTACAATGAATTTTATGTTCCGAAAAGACAGCAAAATGTGGTCTTGTACAAAGAATTCACATATTCACAATGGCAGAAAAGGTCAAAAGAAGCTATTTAAAAGTATCTCTTTCTCTTGCAGAATGTTTGCATAAAAAGCCTTTCCTGCACAACATATTCGGAAAATGTGCAGTTGGGTATTTATTTTTGGCCTTTTCAGGAAGTTAGTGATGGTAAAGTTTATTTTGCTGTTTTATAAAGCGTAAGCTTGGCCAGACCAGAGCGCTTTAAAGAGAACCAGGCACTACATTTTTTTATGCACAGGAGAGATTAAGTGATGTGCTCAGACTCACGGGCCCTTGAGCCAGAATTTAAACCTGGTTTCCAGATCCAATGATGGTGGCTCTAGCCGCTTGGCCACATCTCCTTCTCTAAAGTTCCCTTATTTATCCTGTTTTCCATATTTTGGGTGAAGGCCACACGATATGTATCATGACACTAGAAGCTCATAGATGTATTTGCCTAGGTTACTAGAACCAGCCTATAAAAGCCACATTCCCACCTTCCTGCTTTATCAAAATGGAATAATAAAAAGAACAAGAAATTGCTGTATGGCATAAACACCCAGCAACATAACAAACATAACTATACCCCCTTTGCAGTAATTCAAACGACTGACAAATACTAGGATGTTTTAGAAACAGGACTATCTCACAATTAAGAGCGAGACCACGTAGTATGTAAAATTATGGATTCTTAATCATAGTTTGTACTTTGCAGTGTTCCTGATAGTGTCTTGGCTAAGCATTTGGAAATAGCTTTGCATGTCTTTTTAAAGTAATGTGTACAGTCTGTTAACATTTATCCGTCAATCCATCAATCAGTAAGCTTTATTCGGTTACAGTAAAAGCCATAAAAGCAGCACAATAAATACAGCCAAGATATCAATATATACACACATATATACATTAAAAACACATCCTAAAAGCTACCTCCCAGGGGGCCTTAAATACGTTAACATCATTCAAACATCTCTAGATCTCATTAGTATTATTAGAGCTTTTACAAAACGGTATACTTTAAAAATAATATCTGAAAGCAATTGTAAAAACACGAGAGCTGGCCGGATACACCATCAATAGGGTGGGTGATGTAGGCTTTCCTAGGGCTTCATAATATTTGCAGAACACGATCAAGTGCATATAGTGTCCTGCGGAGACATCTGGTGAGAACCACAGGGAGCTAAAGAGCGAACGTCAGTCCTGCCAGACTCAAGGGAAAGCCAACAACTGGGATATCAGGTGAGACTAAACCTGGTAAGCAGATTACTAGCATAGTTACAGGGTACAGTGGTAAGATAGGGTTCTATGCATTGCATTGATTCGCACAAGATCTACCTATGCACCGAGGACTTCCGCAGTGCCACTTGTTCCCTATCTAATGACCTCCTTTTCAAAAAGTTGCCTTTGACACAAGTCCGATCTGCCTTGACTGACGCCCTCTGTGTTAGTGAATAACTCAACCCTCCCTAAGCTCTGCAGCTACTCTTCAACATATTTAATCCATGGGATACGTAGGGCATGAGCAGTAGCTGCTCGTGGTGGGAGTGCCGCCGGGCACTAACGTGGGTTGGGGGAGGGGCAGCCCGGGGGGTAGTAAACTACAGAGCACACACAACGAAATTTCTTTTATTTATTTATGTATTTACTTACCTCTAACCCGCCGTAATCCATAGTTACTACCCCCCACCCTGCCTCACGTCAGCGCCCAGCGGCACTCCCACCACGGGCCGCTACTGGGCATGGGAGTGAGGGAGAGACAGTGTAAGAGAACCTCCATGTTCAGCTCAGCCCCATCTTTTGTCCAATTGTCCAATTTTCCACTCAACATAGTAGCGGGCAAAGCACTATTGTGCCTGACAGGTTGCATACCCCCAGTTCCTCATGCACTATGAAGGAGGGAGTACATTGGGGAACACAAAGAAAGGGTCTTAAAAATTAATTTTCGACCACCTGTAAAGGGTTGTACTTGGTGTAACTCAAAATGTCACTCCCATATGATGCTTTGGCGATACATTTGGCCAAATAAACTTGCACACATGCTGTAATCGACCTCCTGCCTAAACAGGAGGAACATCTCCACACAGAAGCATTGGCTCCTATCAAGTCCATCTTCTTGTTGATTTACTAGAGGATTCCAACACAGGTCTGGGTCAAACATGACACCCAAATGTGAAAAAAGCTTTCCCCTTAGAAAGTGTCTGAGACAGTATGTTAAAGGTTTTTGATTTAGTTGTGCTAGGTCCTACACCATCACATGTGATTTGATGGTATTGATGCTTAAATTGAGCTCATCCACGTAAGCCACAAAGGCATTCAAAAGGGCTTGCAAGCTGCTTGCAGTTTTTGCCATTAACACTGTGTCATCCGCGTAAAGCAAAAAAAGCAGTGAAGAGGTTCCTACCTGTGAGCGATCTCCTCAAGTATCCACTAAAACCTGTTTGAGCTTGTTAATATACAAGGTGAATGGAAAGGGGGCCAAATTGCAATTTTGTCTGATCCCCCTTTGAGTTATAAAACAGCAGGTGCCTTTTGATGTATTGGTGTGCCTAACTGTCGCCACTGTGTGGGTAAGCAGGTCCCTCAGAAAATAGACTATGCCCTAATCAACCCCCATAGTTAGCATGATCGTCCATAGTTTGCCTCGATTTACCAGGTCAACAGCCGAACTATGATCCATGAAGGTGAGATGTGTGGAGCCTTTTTGTGCCACTGTAGATTTGTTTAGAACCACATAGAGATTCAGACACTGATCAACAGTGGATCTTCCAGGCCTGAAACCATACTGAAGGTCAAATAAAATGTTATATTTTGTGGTCCAGGAAAGGAGTACATCCAAGAGAACCTGTTCCACAACCTTAACCCCAGAATCAATCACAGAGAACGGTCTGTGACACTGAGGGTAATCCCTATCACCCTTTTAAAATTGGATAATGATGGAACCTGCCTATGAAGATGGATGTCCGACCCTGAAAGCAGGATTTAAAATGTTTGTCAATAAAGGTGCAGAGATTTTGATGTCACATATAGAGGGCAGGCGGTACCCTGTCAGGACCCGGAGCATTATTTTTAGTGAATCCTAGTATGGTCTTCTTCACCTCGTCCAACGTTAACAGAACGTTAGAGTCTCCCACCAGGGGATGTGCCGTAATAAATAGACCATTATAGATTCCCACAAATTGGGAGACCCAACAGTCAGCAGTAATGTGATGTGAAAGAGAGGGCGTGCCAGCTGGGGTAAAACAAGGCTGATTAATAATGCTCTAGAATTTAGCACTGTGTTTTAGGCAACTTGCTTCTGGCAGACTCTCAGACTGAATCCCATATTGCATTTTCCACCTTTGGCTTTGACCTTGTACTCCCTATGATAGGACTCAATACTGGGATGATCTCTAGGATTCTCCTTAAAGCTCTCTTTAAAGTTCTTAATGCTTGAGAATAACCTCTATTAATGTATTTAGGTCTAGAGGAAGACCTGGTCCCTGCTGGAAGGTTAAAGAGCTCTGTGACTTTGTGAGCAATGGTAGAAAAGGGCCAGAAAATCATACTTCGATTAGCTTTATTATCTAAGGAAACTAAGAATTAATCTGTACAACATTAGCGCAGTTTTCTCCAAAGCTCGTAGCAACTACCTCTCCGCACCTGAGCCATCTACCCAGGCAAATCATATTTAGGGCTCCTCCATCCCTCTGGGAGCTCACCTCTCCTACCTGACAACCCCTCTAAAGGGATAGGCAACCCAGATTGTGGTCACTTAAGCGGCTAAATTCAATCCTAACATCAGAGATCCTTGAGTAGATAGGAGATGACACACAAAATATCTTTAACTGAGGCACACCCCCTCCCTGTAAAGGTGAGATTGGCTTCCACTGATTCTGAGTAAATAAGCTTATCTAATGAATAAACCAGATCATGCTCGTTTAAGATGCTGTTTAGAAAATCCCCCTGCAGAGTGTGTTCCATATGTAAACCATCCAATTATAAGCATCTCTGTGGCATGCTTGCTTGCTCCTGTGGGTTCTCACATAAGTAGGTATTAAAATTCCTTGCAACAATTACAAACTATGCGCCCCATTTCTTCACCTAAACTTTATTCAGAAAAGAGTCCAAAACATGTCAATTGTTCACATCATAATTGAATCTTTTGGCATCATAAAAATGGAACTGGATGAGTTTCCGAGCACTTGTGCTAGAGAGTAACAATGCTTATAAAGTAAAGACCTCCGTAGGGAGTACCTCAATTTCTACTTGTAGTTCAAGGGATGCAAACATATCCAATCCACCTTTAGACCGGCCGAGCTTCATTCAATTTCAGATGTAAAGAATGACATATCCTTCGGAGAATTTCTTAGAAATAGCGGCAGTGTCTTCTTAGCAAATTACCCCAAACATTCTTCACATAGTTTAGCCAGTTTATGTCATCAAAATTCGCTACCAGACTTGCTATATTCCAGCTAATACATTTTTAGATCATTTGGATTTATTACTGCTGAACCATCTTGGGGAAGAACAATTGCGTCTGGGTAGAACTGCTCGAAAGGACTTGGGGCTAAGTCGACAACAAAAGATCAATGAACTCAGTAGAGCAAATCTATTAGCAGTTTCCAATACAAATAGTTTCAGCCCAGCCCTGAGCTGACCAGAGGCGTGCTAGTTAGTGGGCTGTCTGGATACATATCCCACGGATTCAGGCCTATAAAAGTAAACCAACAGCAGGGCTAGTATTGAGGTGGATTAAACTGGCTTATGGATGCAAGGACTCAGCCAGAATTGATCGGTTTGTTGAAGTTTACAATCACACAGTCTCAAATGAAAGTTTTCATATAATTTCCAATCCATTTCACCCTCCTTATCAGATTAATCCAGTCTCCTGTGTGAACACCTAAAGAGGAGTAAATCTCTAACCAATGAGTAACCGTGTTTTTAAACCTAGTACGTCTCTCGACGATGTTATTCTGTAACGGTGGAAAATTAGTTAACACCACCACATAGGGAGTAGCCTCAGGAGGTAAATTAATGGCAACCTTTAAAGGACTAAACGTCTCACTTGTCATGGATCGTATTGTTTGTCATAGGCCTCTGTGGTGCAGGCTGGGGTCAATTAATAGCATTCGTATCAAAAGCCTGTGGATGTGTCCCTCCCCTCTTGCCGACCGGGCACCTGAGAAACTGATTGTCTAGGTCAGAAACTTGGTCCGAACAATTCCCTCATATGGCCTTGTGAGTGAGAAGAACCCAAAACACAGTCTGCCCTTTTTGTGGACTCCTGAACAGCCACTCAACCTGACAATGAGGAGGGAACTAACTTGAGTGGGGAGCCCTTCTCTTTTACTGTAACCAATTTCTAAATAGCACCAAGACATCTGTCAAGGGAATCAAAAATGCTCCTAACTAGCCTTTCAATTTTTGAAGGAAATATGTCCAAAAGCTCCCCAACCTACTCATGATGCCTTTCATTATTCCCAAGATCAAGAGAGACTGTTGCGGGCTCCACATTGAGAAGAGGTGCTTAGATGGTGGCACTGTCCGCACTGGTTTAACAAAAATTGAGGGGGCCTCCCTGCAAGGTATGTAGAGGGGCCCCCTCCTGGCTGAATTAGAAGCTCCCCGGACAGAGTGCAGTGCCGAGGGGGCCCACTGGAGCTTCGGGCCCCCCTGCACTGCATGGGCTGCGGGGGCCTGTGTTACACCCCTGACTATCCGCTCCCTTTTTTTCCTCTTGAGAGCCGGGAATCTTAGGTTGCGTCCTCATGTGATATAGCTAAGCTACAGGGCGACTGATGGAGAAGTGCCTGAACCTATGTAATGCTTCTATTAGAGGGTGCAATAATAACCTCCAGGTCTGCAAAGCAAGCAAGAGGCTGCTAGTTGCCCACCGAATCAGTGTTGTTAGCATTGACCATAACAGAGGATGTAGACTTAGAGGTCCTACTGCCGTCATTGGCATGTGAGACTAGTTCCTCCTCAACAATTACAATCTTGTCATTGATGGCCTCCACTGCAGGAGAAAGAAAATATAAGATGCTGGACTTACCCCCAGCGGGTTTTACAGTAGTCCCATTTCTTTGTACTGATGTTGGAGCCTTCCGTTTGCCCATGAAAACTAATGTCTGTCATCCCACCCAATGTGGCTCAAGAGAAAGAGGAAAGCCCCGGTAGGCCTTGGCGATGTCTTAGCCCGTTCCTGGCCCAGTCTTGGCCCGGGCACGGTCACTTTTCTGCACTCTCCTGAGTCATAGGGAAAGGGCAGAAATGCACCATATTTATCCAATATGGTGCATTTCTGTCCTTTCCCTCTGTGCTGCTGCCACTTTGTCAGCCTAGTGACAACGCAGGAATCCTTGCACCATGGTGCAAGTGTGCCTGTGTTGTAGGAACAAATGTTTTTGTGGAGGAAAGAGCACCTTCATGCATAAAAAGAGAGGTTTTTCCTCTTTCTGTGTGTGCTTCTCTATACTCCTAGGGGCAGATTAACTAGATTCTCACTGTTCGCAGTGCAACATCTGCAAATGCTGTGCTGCACCGTGTATGAAAGAGAGAGCAGGAGAGTGCGATATTTACAGAAATATGGCACTCTACTCCACCCCGAGGGCCGTCACAGAAATATGCTCTTGTGCACCATAGTGCAAGGGTGTCTCTGAGAGTCTAGCATAGGTTTCGTACTGGAAGGGAATCCTTCCAGTACAAAATACAATGCTTACCCTAACTTAAAACTTTCTCCCACTTTGTATGTGTGATGTGTAGTACAGCACACATACATACATACACATATAAAGTCGGAAAAGAAAGGAAAAATAAAAGCATTCCTCCTTTATAGTGCCTATATGAAATGGGTGCTATTTTCTCATGCTAACCACTGTCTACTTTTTCTAGTAAATAGGGCTTTGCATCAGAATCCTGGGGTAGTTGCACGGGAACGCTCATGCACCACCCATGGTATGATCCCTTGGTGCTAAGTAATGCAGAGCAGTGCATAGCGCTGCTTTGCATTACTTTCAAGTTATTTTCCAGTGTAAAACAGGTTTTATGCTGGAAAGTAAATAGGTGAGAAAAGATTTCACGTTGTTTTGGTTCACTTTTGTAATGCATACAAAGCATTAAATCTTAGTAAATAGACGCCTTGTCTGTCACTGTTATCCTATCTTTCTGTTTCTTCTTCACCATCCATTTTATACTTTTTTCACGTTTGTAATAGGACCCTTTGATGATGAAAAATACACCTCTGTCCCAAAAAATGAGTGCTAGCGCATATTAAACTGTTGCTTGATTGTGAATTTACCTTGAAGAAACAAAAGACAAGAGGAAATTAGCAAAACAGGAACTGCTGGTTTAATTAAACACTTCAGCTGGGAGCACAGTTACAGAAGCGGGTGTGAGGACTATCTTAAAGAACAATCAATCTGAACAAGGTTTTATACATTTCTTTGGGTATCATAAAGTACTTTACATACTTTTTTGGTAAAATAATGCAGGCTTTGTCTATGGAGGCATAAATAAGGTCCTTGGGGATCCTTCAAGGCTTTTAGTCAGTAGAACAACTGGGTGCACAGCCTGTATATACGCACTCAGAGTTGATATGCACAAATTATAATGAGGTGCAAAAAGGCGAGTGGGAAGTCCTTAGAAACACTCAAAATTGAGTAGAAAGACTACCAATTATACAACTGACGGGGTTGCCAATGCACTCAAACAAACAGTGAAGCAATTGTTATGTAACAATAAAACGTTCAGTACAGAAATCAAAGTGACAAAAGTTTTTTTCAGAAACTCCAGTGGAAGAGTAGTTCGTTGGAGTCCTTCAATAAGTCGAACAGCCAGTCGACACGTGTTTCATCGCACTTGCGAATCCTCAGGGCTAGATGGCTGTGTCAAGATCAAAAGGTCGCACAGCTGGTGATAATTCCGACCCAGCCGGGCCCGTGATCGTCGATATGCTAGCCGAAGAGACAACAGGGTACTGGTCTCCGCACAGTGTTGAGAAGTTTAAGGACGGAAACGCCCGGAGATTACTGTGTCGACCACTCGATAATAGTGAAGTGTTGCAGACAGTATCGTTGTCAGAGGGTATTGAAGATTTAATACTTTGTCCTGGAGTTGGGTACGACTTCAACTGTAGTACGGCTTCCTCTCTCCAGGCCGTATTCCTGTTTCCCTCCAAACAAGAACCCGGCCCGGAGAGAGGAAGCGCCACACGCCGCTCTCGGTGTGACTAAGATTTGGGAGTCCCCGTACTACTGCTGAAGTCGTACCCGACTCCAGGACAAAGTATTAAATCTTCAATACCCTCTGAGAACGATACTGTCTGCAACACTTCACTATTATCGAGTGGTCGGCACAGTAATCTCCGGGCGTTTCCGTCCTTAAACTTCTCAACACTGTGCGGAGACCAGTACCCTGTTGTCTCTTCGGCTGGCATATCGACGGTCACGGGCCCGGCTGGGTCGGAATTATCACCAGCTGTGCGACCTTTTGATCTTGACACAGCCATCTAGCCCTGAGGATTCGCAAGTGCGATGAAACACGTGTCGGCTGGCTGTTCGACTTATTAAAGGACTCCAACAAACTACTCTTCCACTGGAGTTTCAGAAAAAAACTTTTGTCACTTTGATTTCTGTACTGAACGTTTTATTGTTACATAACAATTGCTTTACTGTTTGTTTGAGTGCATTGGCAACCCCGTCATAAATAAGGTCCATGATGGCAATTGCAGATGGGCCTCGACCTTGCATGGATGTTATGTGGGCCAGTGGATGACATGTCATGATGTCCGGCATGAATGATCACTGGTGTGCTGTGTCTCGATTGGCTGTGTGTTCTTAACTTCATGTGGTATCTGACCTTATGGTGTTTTGGGAATGCTCACACTGCCCTGGCCATGTTTGGCATTTTGGGGCCAATCTCCCTGGACCATTGTGGTATAGCTGTGCTTATCTGGGAGATGGACCTAAGTTTCCTGCTCGAGTGTTGGTCTGCGGGATATGTGCCACCCCACCTGTGACCTGTCAATTAGTAATCTGTTGTTGTAAGGGCAAAATATTCACTAATGTATCGCAGAATGTATATTTTTGACAAAATATTGAAGTGTGGTAGTATGGAAGAATAATATGAGTTGTATCTTATTAACAGCTTCCCCTCAAGAAGGGCATAATAAAGACCCGAAATGCATTGGGATAAAGATTTTAGCTGCTATTCATGAATTTGATGTCCTTACGCGTTGGAGTGAGAGGCCTGGATTGGCACAACTGCCTTGTGAGAAGCAAACGGACATTTGGACAGTTGTATCGTGCATAAACAAGTCAAGTTGAATAATATTTGAACAAAGCAGAATAAAAGATAGTTATATTTGAAAAGTTCGTAACGTATTTTGTGGAGCTGTTCGATTGGGCATGCAGTACCATGTAGCTGCATTTTTGTTGAATATAAATACGTGCAACGAGGCGAGGCACGGACCCAGTCTGCACGCAGAAAATGAAAAATGGAAATTAACGGAAAAACATGAGAAAATTGCTCAGCAGGTGTGCAAGGGCTTCATTTTTTTGCATTTATAATGAATTTCTTGCCTCAAAAGCAGGGCTTCACCCGACAATGAACAGGTTCGCAATGATGAATGGAATTTACATTGTAACATCTTCGCGATTACAGCAGCCACTATTCATGAAGAAACATAAGGGACTTATGAACTTTCCGGCGTACATTAAGTTTTTAGGTCTCGTAGCGATACAGCGCGTCAGCGCTGTACTCGCCGAGATCTTTTGTCACGGACTGTGCTTCCCAGGAGACAGCCTCGGCCACGCGCATTGCCTCTTCAAGGAGGCGATTTCCGCTGGCCACGCGCTCGCGAACGCGCTCAGCTGCTGTCTCCTGGGAAGCAGCAACACCACACTCGCATGCGCAGAAACAGCGACAGACACACACACGAGCGCTCATGCACGCACGCACCCACACATACAGAGACCCTGGAGGACCCCAAAGACAACCGCAGTGGTCACTGGCTGCCGGCAACCTTATCTGTGAGTGACTTTTCATGTGGCCTCCATACCGCTGGGAACTTTACTCGGCTAAACTCTGCTGGCCCGCAACAAGCATTGCTATGCAGCGATAAAAGGCTGGTACCAACCCCCCTGCCGAGTATGCATTGGGGCCCTAAGACAATTGGCTTCTGGACTGGCCCCTTTCATCTGGAGCCTTAAACCTCAGGCCACCCTGGGACTTCGACACTGAGGCCTGATCCCCATTGCCTCACTCATATCGATGGTGGCTATTAGTCTCAACAGAACACCACTAAAGTATGTTGGGGTGCCCCAAGGGGGATACTCAGACGTGTACGGGCCTTGCGAACTCTTCTAAATCACCCACCTCCCTCCCTTCGCCGAGTACCGGAGTCCGCTCACTGACGGATGATTCTGAGAGGACTGCTTCAGCCCTGACGCTGCTTGTGTCCCTATAATTACCATAACCATATCAAGCTAGAGTTCACAATGAGGGGGATAAATCAAGTTGGATGATGTGCTTGTACACCTGGTTTATCTTCATCTCACTGGTGCCACTTTCTCCTGCATTTATTTGGCTTCGGGAGAGGCAGCTTGCACCCAATCAGACATTAACCGTGCCTTCTACACTTATTATAGTACTCTGGATCACAATGTCGCCCAGGGTTCATGCGTTGCTGCATTTGTTACCCCCACCTGATTGTGTTTCTTGCCCCATCGAGGGCCCGGCGTTCCCTAGCCACTCCCTTATCTCCACATGAGATTAAGTAAATACTGGGCTACCTCCCCCATGGAAAATCCTGGAGTGGGATTATTTACAAATCAAATTTTTTTTTGTGTCATAATTTTTTATTGGAGTACTGTTCGCTCAATTATTAGGACCCAGGTTAGCTGCCCTGTATTAGGCCCTCTTTGCTTCAGGCTCCTTCCTTCCTACCCTAAACGAGGCCCTTATCTCCACAATTCTGAAACCACATAAAGATCTGTCTGCTATCTATTTTAAAGACAGATTGTAAGATCTTAACTAATATCCTAGCGTCGCATACACACACACACACACACACACACGTGCACCAAGCATCCCCCCCACCCCTCCGCCATCGCACCCTCCCCCCGCCCCTCCGCCGTTGCACACACACACACACATACAGGCATCACCCCCCCCCTCCCCGCTCACCGGTCAACGGCCCTCCGGACTTGTGCAGCCTCCGACCGCAGGGCTCTCCATCGGTGCTCCTCCAGGCACTCCGTGGGCGCGGGCTTCACAAAACGGAAGTCCCGCCCCACGATAGGTTTCGTTTTGTCAGTCCCGCCCCACGATAGGTTTCGCATGCAGCTCGTCTGTCTGCTGGGACGGTGTCAGCTCGGTTTAAACATTTAAACAATTATTCCACACTCATTTGCTTTTGTTTAAATTTGTTTGCTGAGATTTTAAGCGCCAATAAGACCCGGGACCGAAAATAAAGCAAAGCTGCTGATTTCTCTCCTATGGATTCCCTCCTTCACCAAAAGCCCCCACTAAACCAGTACAAAATGCTTCTCAGCGAGGAGATCAGGGTTTGAATAGGAGCGTAAGATGACCTCCCATCTCGACTGCCAAACATGTTTAAATATAAATTCTAAATACATTTAAAAGATGTGTTTCGGTATAGCATTTGAGGTCGTTGTCTTCTTGGCGCTGCAAATGACGGGATGACTTTACCATTTCTACCCCTTCATTTTGTCGCCTGTGGAAGGGTTAAAGGAAGAGCTGTTCCGCCTCCGACTCTTGGGGTTTAAATGTGTGCGAAGCGCCAGTATTTGGCAGAGCAGGCGATAATTTCACTGGGCTGCGCTGAAGGCTCTCTGCCAGCTGCAGTTTTGAAGAGCTGGACACTCTGTTTTTGGCCCTAAGTGGGCATTTCTGAGGCAGGGCTCGGCCACAACCGGTTGCAATTACTTCCCAGCCACACTCTCTTGGATCTGCACGTTTTTGGCTGGAAATAAATGTTTGGGATCTGTTTGTTTTTGTAAGTAAAGTCACTCATTGGTGTTTGAGATAGCTTACTAATAAGAAGTCTGCTGCAGGCATTTCAGTGTCATTTCACGATCATAGGTTCATGTCCTGGACCTGGTGTTTTATCCTTCCAACTTGGATGAAACATGGACCAAGTTGAGCTGGTGTTTAGTAGTTCTGTTTTGTATGCATTTTTGGTGGCTGCGCAGTATCCTCTGTTTCCATTGCCTCACGGTGCTTGCTGTATGCTCTAAACTTTTCACAACAGAAGCCATTTTGAAGAGAGGACGACTTTTATAAGTTTGTAACTCTGATGCCCTTGCCATTTTCAGGGTTCTAAAAAACTTGGCAACTTATTTATTTAGAGAGTTTTTTATAGCGCCAACATAACCCTTGCGGGTATCAGAGCGCTTTACAATAGACCAGAGATAAATAGAATAAAAAATATCAAAGTCACTTACCAATAATGGATGCGACTGCACCCCTGAGAAGGGAGGGTTCCTATGCATTCCTCTGTGCACCTGTACACTCCCTGTCTCTTTCGTGCTGTGCACATCCATGTCCCTCCCCATCCCCGCTTGCACCTCTCGGCTTCTCTTGTGTGCATCCCTCTGCCTCCCCGTGCCCTGCGTTTATGCTTACCTCTGCGCTTCCATTGTTTCATGTGTGCACGTCCCTGCTTCCTTGTGTGTGCACACCTCTATCCCTTCTCTATTTGTGCATGCTTCTGTCATAAGAACGGACGTGGTACAGGTAGGCTGTTTTTTATTTATTTATTAGTTTTCACTTTTATATAGCGCAAACTTTACCCGCAGGTATCCGAGCGCTTTAAATCAGCATGCTTATAACAAGCAAGACTAGCACTCTATATTACTGCCAACTTAGCTTAGCATAAGCAACAGCTAACTACTCACAAACAATGTTTATATACCAATTGCAAATGTAAAAAAATTAATGCAAAGCATCGTCATTTACAATGCCAGTAACTCAAACTTTAATGCTGCGAGACCTATTGCATTACAAATGCTTGTTTGATCTTGAACTGCAACGCAGCTATGACACGGACATTTGCAAGCCAGTTTAAACTTAAGTGAAAATCTAAATGAAAATGTATCAACTATCATTTTTTGCAATATGATTGGTATTAAGACTTTATAACACATGGGTGGTGATCACGTGCAGGACATCATTATCATTTTTACACAGTGTTAAGATTACGTTGCCAGCATTAATGAGCTCTTTTGCAAAGGTTTATGGGACATGTAGTTTAGGAGGATGGGCAGGAGGAACGGTGTTGGTACACAAGGGTTAATTGACTCACAGTGTTTAATTGGATGCAGTCGGGATGGAGGAAAGTGACGTATATGTGGCGCGGGGCAACTGTTTAAATCGTTCTCACAGCTGTTTTATAGTCGTTAGAGTATTGGGCTGTAATGAAAGCAGGGAACAGCTACTAAAGGAACCCACAAACAGGTAAATCAGCGCGTTTGAAACTGTGAAAAGCCTCGTTGCTGAACAGCATAGGCAGAAAGCTGGGGCACTTAACTATTCTTAATTTATGGTTAAGTTCAATGGTGAACACACAGGGGATGTCGTACTTAGGAGCGCAGGCATAGTGGCAGGTTAAACATCGAGGATGGAGTGGGGGAGGTTTCTGTGTTCAGTAAACTCTGGATATTGACTGAAAATCATACAGGGTTTGTAGTTGTGTTTGTTATTGTTTAGTTGTAAGGGCAAGATATTCACTAATGTATTGCAAAATGTATATTTGTGACAAAATATTGAAATGTGGTAGTATGGAAGAATAATATGAGTTGTATCTTATTTTTACATCTTAACAGCTTCCCCTGAAGAAGGGCATAATAAAGGCTCGAAATGCATTGGGATAAAGATTTTAGCTGCTATTCATGAATTTGATGTCCTTATGCGTTGTAGTGAGAGGTCTGGATTGGCACAACTACCTTGTGAGAAGCAAACGGACGTTTGGACAGGTGTATCATGAATTACAAGTCAAGTTGAATATTATTTGAACAAAGCAGAATAGAAGCTAGTTAAATTTGAAAAGTTTGTAATGCATTTTATTGAGCTGTGCGATTGGGCATGCAGTACCATGTAGCTGCATTTCTGTTGAATTAGTAATCTTAGGCCTAGGTCTCAGAGCCTGCCTGACCACGTATTTCAGAGTCAGGGTTGATGGACAGTTCATGATGGGCGAATTCGATAAAAGTGATGAAATGTAGTTCTTATTTATAAATGTATCATTAGAAACACTGACATTGATTCCATCAATATTAACATTCCTCCTCCCTATAGTTGAATTGTCAACTACATTATCTAAACCATACTTCATGACAGTCACAATATTGGGGACTTGTTGTTCTTAAGTTTTGACTATTACTACTTTCCTAGTTACTTGCATTCTAGCCATTTTTACAGTAGGAAGCCCACAATTGTAGGAAACCACACAAGAACAATTAAAACATTAAAATGGGTCCACAATGATGTGAACAATCCTGTCAGCCACTGGGTGAGCCAGGAAAACCAGCTCATGTACCATTCCTGCTCAGGGACACTTCCCTCCTCATCGTGTCACTTTTGTAAACAGTGCAATGCGTGGATGGCAAGAGTCAGAGTCCATTGTTTCAGGTCATTGCCTGGGATAAACATGCAGCAAGATGCAATGATCTTGGCAGAAACCACTCCCTCCATGGTGGTTATTAAGTCCAACACATATTGATATTGCATCACCATGAGGCAGATTGATCTCAACTCTTCCTTGATTGTATGAAGGCCGAGCACAGTGCTGTTCATCACCTTGAGCATCTCCCACCTGGTTACTTGTAACCAACCAGTGGGTGTTAACTTTCACCTGCATGGTGGAGAAGGGTACAGACTCTTGTGCGTTTACTTTTGTGTCAGAGACAGTCTGAATTCTTCCAGAATGTCCTTGCACTGATCCCAGCCAAAATAATCATTAGTTCTTTTTCCTCAAGCCTTATGTAACAGAGTTGTCTTCTTCTTTAGTGGGTGCTGGTGCAACTCAGACAGATCTTCTTTGGGAATGACCAAGGTCGGGGTGTGTAGGTTGATGAGGAAGCAGAGGCCACGCCATCCGAGCATGAGCTGAATGTAACCAAATTCACTGCATTTCCAGTAAGTATCCATCAGCATGGAGGTGCCCAATTGCATTTCCGGAATGTGCAGTATTCTGCCACAGCGCTCATTTGTTCCCAGTGGAATGATTCCTTTACCTCTGAAATACAAGGAATACAGTGGAAGTTTCCATACAATAAAGGAGTTGCCCCTTGCCTTCTAACCATGTCTATCTATTCACCTCAGTATCCCAGATTTCCTGACGCGGGGTATTTATGCTGGTGTTCAACCTTCCACTATGAGACTCATTTCCCTCCGTATCATCGACGTTGATGGCCCAACACTGGAACTCCATGTCTGGGGTCCATTTGTTGTTAAAGAAGTCAGCCCCAGATATGCTAAGGCCCACTATGCGACCATAGATGGAAGCAGGAGCGAAGTGTTTGTGCATTGGTGTGGTGCTTTGACTACCTACAAGAATTCCTTCTCTGGAAACTCTCGGGCCAATCAGTATCCTCCCTTAGGGTGTCCCACCTGCGTATTCCTATCTAGCTCAGTTTGAATGTTGCTAGGCTCAGTGAAAAGGTATAATGCTGTGGGATTGTTCTCAAATTGGGTCAGAGTCACTACTACTCTTTAGGATTCTACTTTGTTGGGTTGTATTTTGGTCTTAATCCTACATAGTTATAGGTTTAGGATGGATTTTCCTTTTTCCGGGGCTACCTCTTGGGACAATTTAAGTCTGTCTATGCCTACTGCATGTGGCATCAGCGAACAGTGGTAACATGACCTGGCTAATGTCTTGGAGCCCACATGTGCTAATACCATGTGTTGAATCAGAGGATGCTGTATAGTGCGCGTGGAATGCTAGTGTTGGGATCCGTATAATTATAAATGATGTGGAAGAGGTCCCTAAGCAAGCACAGTGATAGCTTTGGGATGGACTCCATTAAACAAGGCAGTTCTTTGATGATGAATGAGTGCGACAGGACCTATAGTAAAGAGAGGGTACATACAAATGCAATACATAACTTAATGAACATTGCAGGTCTTGAAATGAATCCAGGGCAAATGTCTGTGATCCTAGGTAATTGAGTGAGTTTTTAGTTAAAAAAGTCAAGGCAAAAAAGTTAATTGCACGGTTTGTAGTTATTAATTCGCACACTGTAGATCCTGTTGGAGTGCTAATGTGGTAGCTGAAAAGTGGTGCACTTGGACATTTGATTGCCGATCTGTTGGATAAGAGCTGCATTCATTGGTTAATTAAGAAAACAATGCTTTAGTGCATGTGCCATTGTCAATCATTTTCTTCAGAGTTCCTGTGCTTTTCTTTACGGGTGTGCTCTTCACACTCCATTCATGCAATTTTTTAGTGAGGCACCGTAAAGTGGCTCCAGTCATGATATCTATTTTTAATGGTTTACGTTGGGGAGTGGGACACATTAATTTTTATGGGCTGTTTGGCCTCCCTGCTCTATGTGACTGAAAATATATTTTGTGGGGTGATCTTCATGAGCATGTGGATGGTCTCAGTTATTAACTAGTGCTCTGTGGGTGACACCAGCCCTCAATATGCTATCTCTCCTAGTGCATGCATGTGGGTGATTATCGGTGACGGCAGTGACTTTTGAACTACACGTGTACTGGGCCATGTACAAAGAGGATGCACGTCTCAATTGAATGCTGTTGGCAATTGCAACATGCCCTGAGGCAATGTGTATACCCCTCTAGTCCCGGCATGAGGTGTGCAATGTGACTCTCATGGCACCAGGTGTCTTAGATACGCGCTTTTCTGGAGATTTCATTTGGGCTAGTTGGGCTTCTTTTTGTTGATCTTTTGGCGTCCTCCCTAGATCTCACGTACACTGTTATCTTATTTTTTTATGAGAGTGAAGGTAGTTGAGAAGCTGTTCCGTGGCCCTGTGTACTAATGTTGTTTGGCAGAATTTAAGGAGGGCTTACTGTTTTCTGTAGCTGGAGTATGTAAGGCCTTGTGGGTTGGATTATTACCAGGCCTAATATGGAGGTGAGCACATTCTGCATTCTACTCTTGCTTGGAGCTGTGATGGACTTTGTGGACCCCCTTCATCCAGGTGCCTTCTTCTCCCTTGGACCTCATCTTTTCCACGGTGTTTTGGACCTGAAGTTCCTGGCGGTGGCTAGGGACTTCTAACCAGCGTTACGCTTCTTTCGTTGTTTTGAAGGGGCATGACCTGGTGAGCAGTCTTTGGATACTTGAAAGATTTGGATGATTTGAGGGAAAGGAAAAGAAAAATTGCTTCATGGAGAGTTCAGGGTTTTAAGCCAAGAATTAGTCAAAATTCCCCTATTGATGGTGATGGACTGGAATAGTTGATTGCTTAGGCGAATCCCCCCTTCTGACTGACTCTGTGTCATGCGGCTCTTCACATCTTCTGGGAACTTGTTTGAAGGTTATAGGGTTTTCAGTATCCCAGGCGTATGAGAAACCTGGCTCCCAACACTGGAGAACAGCTTTGTTTTGGAACTGAAAAGGGGCCTCCATTAGATAGAGCCTGTTAGTTTTTTGGGGGGTGCTGTTAGAACCTCACACCACAAAAGAATTTGTGGTAGGTGCCTGAGAATGGAGTCCCTTCAATTTGGTAATCCGAACCCGTCCCAATTGAGTTCGGCTTCGGGGACCTAGGTGCCTTCTTTTAAGGACAGGACAGGGAGCCACCCTGCTCCCCTAATCAGACTGCCCTCCCCCTGGGTAGTGGTCATGCAACCTGCCCTAGGGGGACCATCAATAGAGTGGGGCCTAAGCTCCCAGAGGCATCCTGAATGGCATACTCTAGTTAGGGTACCCGGTTGATAAAAGCACGTCCATCAACCCTGAATTCTCGAACACAAGTATAGGCTTGAATTCACAATTTTGTCTCATTGGTCCTTGTTTGAGTTTTGGTAGAGTGAATTTTGAGGTGCACATGAAAGGATGCTTTGCATTGGGGGTTCGGACTTACTGCACATTTTGGTTTTGCATTTGTGCATTGCCTCCTCAGACAGTCCCCCACCCTGCCATGGTTGTGGCATCGGTCCCTGTTGTGATGGATTCCCTGTCTGTTCTTGCCATTACCTCACATTTGTCCAGCTAACTGTTGCTGTGGTGCAGTGGCTGATTGACTTCCCTGTGGTTGAGTATAGGGTGCATTTGAGTTCCCCTGATCCTGGTTTTGTGGTTGGAGAGTCTGTGGGGACTGGCCCAGTATTACCAACTTCTGTTTGTGATATGCTTTTAACAGGCGTCATTCAGCCATGTGGTACATTCTGTGGCAATAGTAATATTCTCTAAGGTCTGGCTGCTGCCAACCTCCCTGACATCTCTTGCTACAGCTAGGTTGAAACCTTCTGTGGTTTTACAGTGGAGTCCCCTTCAAGACTGGTGCCATTTGCATTCTAGTGGCCAATGCGGCCCTCTTGAGGGCGGTCTTTTTTAATTTGTGTTGGACCAACTTAGTGGTGCCTCTCTGGGTTTGCTCCTGTTTCTCCCTATCTTTCTCTTGTTTCTTTCAGTAACGGTGCAATATGTGGGCCTGTATTTCCCTCCAGGGCTTGGTATCTAACTCCACTACACTGCCCAAACTGATCTGTATCTCGGCAGGTAGTCCATCTTTAAGGATATTATAAAAGAATGAGACTTGAGGGACCGTGTCAGTCCATGGCTGTCCTGTCTGTTGTCCACCCACAGAGCCCTGTCTGTTGTCCCCATTGCTCCTTCATTCAATCCAGGAAATCAATCATGGTCTCCCCAGGTTTCATAGTTTCTTCCATTAATCCTCCTACCTCTGGCAGTCAGGGAACATTTCCCTCAGGGTCATCCATATTTGGACCCGGTACGAATTGAATGTGACCTCGTAGTGTTTGTTGTTTGTCAGTGTGACTGCTGGGATTTGAGCTCGGAAGAAAACCATGTTATTCTGCTCTCCGATGAGATTACTAAGCAAACGTGTGACATGGCCTATGGCTAGATTTAATCCTGCAGTATTCTTCTTAAAACCTGAAATCCATTTTCCCACTCCATCCAGCAAGGGTGGCAATTTGGTCCCGAGCCCCGCTTTATCATTCTGAGTCCAGGGCACATAGGTAGTCCCTTAAGTGCCCTTCTGCAGTAGCAGATATATTTTGGCTTGGGGTAGCTCAAATAGACTTTACCTAACAAAGTGTTCCCATCTTCTTAGGCAATCCTGCATGTAGTGGAAGTTCCATTTGAGATCTTCCTCTCGGGGCTGGATGCAGTTTTCTGCAATGGCCATCTCCTCTGGTTCGAAGGATCCTTCCTCTGGCCAGGGTCTATTGTACTGGTCCTTTCCCTGGGTGCAGCAGGCTGGCAGGTAGTAAAATGTCTATGTGAAGATCTCGTCCTTCTTCTCTGGCCACTATCACAGTTGGGGTCAGTTTGTCTGTCCTGCGCGTTCAGTAGGAGCAGCAGATGTCTTCCTTGCTGCACCCCTTGTACTCTCACAAAGGTGCCATTTTACTTCTCCTGCACATTAGTTGAGCTTACACAAAGCTACCCTGGTCTTTTATTTCGTGGTCAGCTCCTCTGATATGTTGATGATCTGATGAGGCTTGTATCCCAGCTGACAGCCTCTCCTCTAGTTCTGCTTCCGACTCTTCTCCGAACTGTGCTCTGTACCTAACCTCGCCCTACTCAGGTGCCGGGTGCACTACTTTGCATTCTTGCTCTGATTCCATGGTGCGGGCTCTCTCTCTCAGTCCCTCCTTGGTTCACCCCTTTCCTCTAAATCCCACCTAGATTGCTGCCTTCATTCTGAGCTTTGTGTGGTTCTTTTTGGTCAGAACTTGCCTTCAAACTTGCTTCCTGCCATTTCTTCATTTACCTGAGCAAACCATGATGCTTACACCTCATCGTCGGATCCCAGAGGAGTGGGATTCCCTTTGCACACAGCCGCTAGTTGTATCACTGTCCAGAATTGCTATGAATCTCCCTGTTACACGAGTGTGATCACCCGAACCAGTGGTAGTACATATACGCCACATCGCTGGGGTTTGATGGGCTGAACGTGATGGATGTTGGGGATCGAACTTCAGGGAGCTGTAGCACTGGACTGGTGTGGTGATGGAGTGCCTGGGCCTGCTGGCTAGTTAGACTCTCATGCCTGGACCTAATAGTTGTTTTTAGCTAGGGGATTCTTCGGTTTCCTCAACTGGCAGATTGGTGTATCCTAACACTGGGATCGCAGGAATCGGGGAGAGCACCTCCATGCCTGCATATGGCAGGGAGGTGCGAACACCTTGCTTATTGCCTGTTTGATAGGATTATCGGTCTTGGCCTTCTCGGAGATGGTCCATAGCCTCTCTCCTGTCCTTCTTCGGTCCTACATATTTGGCTCCTCATGTGTTTGAATATGTTCGTGTCGAAGGTTCCCTCTTTAGGCTAGGGAAGCGTGTGTGCCTTAGTGTGTGCATGCCATTTGTGGCAAAACATGTTATGTTTTTTAGCCTGTGTGGGGAACCTGGTTTGCATGTGTTTTAGTGGTGACTCCATGATAAGTTAAGTACCTTTTTTAGGGGACAGGTGTGTCCTAGTTTTTCTAGTTTTAGGGAATCTATAGTTCTACTCTGGTTGTGACTTGTGGGGAAATATATACACAGGGATTACTGGTTCTAAATACTTACGACGAGCTCAATGCTATTTACAGATGCATCAACATGAATATTTCACAAACACAAATAGCAATGCATATGAAGGGTCACAACCTAGAAGAAAGTGTAATTTTTCAAACATCATGAAATTTGACAGCAAATAGCAGACTTTACTTTGATATGAAATAATGATTGTAAGACATAGCAACGCCTTCATATAGAAAATTAAGACATCAACAAAACACAATACTCAGTACAAAATACAGTTGCATTAATTTACCAGCACCACAGCATCAAATCATCAGAACATCAAATGTACCTTGCATCAATTTCAATGCAACAATAAGAAATAACTGACTGGAAAAAAATTAGGACGTTGTCAAAAATACCTGAGCCCGTTCCAAACGCATGCTATCCTGTGACCATGGTAAGCCCTCTGTGGGATACAGGACTAAGTGATCCCTATAGTCTGTCAATATTGGCTCAAGGACTAAGAAAATCCATTTTTTTTTCATGAAGAAAAGGAATAACACGAAGAACCACAGGCCCTTCTCAGATCCAAATCTTTTTACCTAACATCCGAATCGCACCCTGTTTCACACCAAGAGGATTAGCGTACTCTCTGTGTCACACCCAGCGGTCCAAGCGAACAACACCTCACACTTCTTTGAGAAACCAACAGTTTTCAAGAAACCAATCGCAATGAGAAAACCTTTTAGACAAAAAAATTAGATTGTGGTGCCGACCCTTTATCACGCAGATGGCCTATGCGTACCATCTGTGTCACGCCCAGCGGTGAGGCCTCAACCCTGTATCACACCTAGGGGACAAGGGTACCATCTGTGTCATGTCCATCAGTCCAAGTGACAACCAATTTCACCCTTAATAGTTTTCTGATTATCGAAAAAGTGACCTCCGCTTTGCTTCTACTTAGTTCGGACACATAAAATAGGTAACATGCCAGATTTATGTCAGTGGCACAGCACTAAGGTTACAATTTTGCGCTTCCTAGTTTGCCGTATACACATGCTGGGGCTAAGGATCAGATGTAGTCTTTCACCCCCTGAAGGCGGCATCAGGATGGACTTCCGCCCCCTGGATTCAGCAAAACTTCCAATCATTTGCAGTGCCTGCTCACCTTCCTTGCTACACAAATATGAATCCATCTGAGTGGGGTACATTTTCTTCGGCTGCAGTCGGGTCCGAGCTACCAATCTCTCCTGGCTGCTTTGCCAAAATGTTGCTCGAATATGAATTTGACCTGAAGAAGCAAAAGACAAGAGACGTTTAGCAAAACAGGAACAGTTTGTTTAATTAAACACACTTCGGACTGGAGCATGGTTACAGAAGCGGGTCTGAGGACTGTCTCAATGTACAATGAATCTGAACAGGTTTTATATATTTTGTTGGGTATCATAAAGTATCGCCACCAATTCTTTTTTGGTAAAGGAATAAGGGCCTTGTCTTTGGAGTCATAAATAAGGCCCCTGATGACAATTGCAGGTGGGCCTGGTCCTTGCATGAACACAATGGCTATTGGACAACATGTCCAGCATGAGGGGCGTGTATTCATTGTCAGGCACAGCCCGTGCCGGGCGTTATACTGGGGCGGTGACGTCAGGCAGGGGAGGGTCAGGGTGGGGGGGTTGTAAAATGCAGGATATGGACCATTAGAGGTAAGTACCGAAAAAAATTAATAAAACGAAATTCGTTGCCCACGCTGCATCGCCAAATGTGATGCAGCGTGGGCAACAAAATTCGTTTTTTTTCTTCTTTTCGGTACTTACCTCTAATGGTCCATATCCCGCATTTTACAACCCCCCACCCTGACCCTCCCCTGCCTGACGTCACTGCCCCAGTATAACGCCCGGCACAGGGCGTGCCTGTTCATTGTGTGTACTGTGTGTGCTGTGTCTGAATAGCTGTGTGTTCCTAATTTCATGTGGCATGTGACTTTATAGTGTTTTGGCCTGCGCGCACCACCCTGGCCCGTGTGTTTTTATTGGGGCCAATCTCCTTGAACAATTGTGGTGTTGTTGCGCTTATCTGAGGGATGGACCTGAGTTTCCTGTTCGCGCATTTCTCTGCCATCTCCATGCCACCCCACCTGTGACCTGTCTATCAGTAACATCAGGCCTAGGTCTGACCACGTATTTCGGAGTTGGGGTTGATGGATAGTTGATGACGGGGGAATTTGATAATAGTGATGCGATTTCTTATGTGCGAATGTATCATAAACATTAGAAATGATTCTATCAATATTAGCAACATTGCATTATGAGAAACTAAACGGGCCCTTCCCCTACAATATTTTGCGACCGTCTATATCTTCTTCGATCTGAATTTCTGAATACGCTTTCCCCGATACCTCTTCCCGCTGAGCTGCCCCCTCCCATTTTAATTATACCTGGTCCCTTCTCTGCCCCATCCTCGAAGGAATGAACTTTACTCCCCAGCCCGCATCTCCCGCTCACATGCCACCACTATTCCATTTCCAGGTCCGAGGAAGACGGAGAGCGCCTTCGCTGTCAGATTATGTTCTATTTACTGGGTGACATTTAAAGCTCTTTTTTTTAAACAAATCAATGTTCTTTTTAAATG
This sequence comes from Lissotriton vulgaris, assembly GCF_964263255.1. Classification (NCBI taxonomy): domain Eukaryota; kingdom Metazoa; phylum Chordata; class Amphibia; order Caudata; family Salamandridae; genus Lissotriton; species Lissotriton vulgaris. Next base: position 907,826,412 of record NC_141695.1, read on the forward strand.
AAATGCGCCTGGCAGTCGGGTCTATTTTCCACTTGTGAGGCATTCCTCGTTTCCTGGCGTTTACAGCGAGATGAAAAGAACGCGGAAGCGATGAAATACTCGCAGAGATAAGACGTGCATACAGTTTAAAAAATAATTACTAAAACACAGGCTTTTAGTTTTCTAGCCCTTGCAAGTCCTTTCCTATCGCCCCTTTCCTTTTGTTCGGCTTTAGAGCGAGTGGCTCCACAGCTCAATTCTTCTCAGCAGGCGAAATCAGGCATCCCAGACACAGCCTGATAGGAGTATGAAAAAGTGTTTTTTTTATTCAGAGATAAGAGGCAGTTTTGGGACCTTACATTCTGTTCCTTCGGTTTCGCATGAATCCTAGATGTGCCTCGTCACTTGGTGAAAACCAAGAGGACAGTGGGAGAGAAACAGGGACCATGGAACTGAACATAGCTGGAGGCCATGTGATGGGCAAGCTTTAGTATCGTCAGACTAGACGGGTCTTGCAGCCCCAAGCAGCCACAAAATAGGACGTTCCTATATGTCTGTATTCACAGGACAAGCTCCCTTCTTCAGTTCTTACTGCCTACTACGTATACACAAATAAAACTCCTTGAGTCTTCAATAACATAGCGCAGTGGGCTGAGTTCCTGCTACTTGCCGCTATGCGGAACCAGCAGATCACAGGCCAGCCTCTGGCACGCATTTACTCAGCATTATATATAGACATTTTCTCTCTTTGGCCTGGAGAAGAAAAACGGGTGGTGGAAAAGGTAGCCGCCTACCTGTCATTATTGGTATTTATAAAGTGTATATTTGCCGTTAGGGCGCTTTTTATTTTTATTGTCCATTTACAGTTGGGGAAGGAAGGCGCTACGATTTTCTCAATAGCATGCTGCCTACTGGAATGCTCTCTGGCGCAAAAGGGCATTTTTAGCCCTTTTGCTATACTTAGACACCTCCACAAGGTGGCGCACAAAGGCTACTGCCTTGCTTCAAATTGCTACTAAGATGAGCCAGTCTTGTGTACATGCACGGCACATGTACGTGCTTGTGCCTAGAGGCGTGTGCAGATAGGGCCCTTACATAAAATACCTCATGATGGGAGATCAAGAATATATACTGATACTTAATGACAATATTCAACTATTTCTAAATACTGCATCAAATTTCATTCCTGTGGGTGGGCGGGCGGGCAGGAAGGAGAGGTTCTGCTATTGGAACGGATGCTGGGATAGCGGAAGGTATGGGCTGATGATTGACAAACACTGATCCATCACAGGTGAGATGATGGTACACCCATTGCACATCCTCCGAGAAATATACACACACAAAGATGGGCTGGACTAGGACCGCAAACCATCCCTGGCAATTAAGACGCACCGGCACCCGGGAGAGGGTGGGGGCGCGGATAGTGCTGGTGGAAAACACTGCACTTTTGTGACAGGGAATCGATTTTGGAGCACTGCTGCAAAAACTGCCCCCAATAACAAAAACATCCCCAGTCTGTCCTAAACGGGCACCCACACATCCGGCCCACCGAGAAAGCCACAATGCCTGTTACAGCCAGTCCGGCCCTGGTTGTACCCAGCTTAGCACACCGACATAAACCCTAATCTATGTAGGTACAGCAGTTTTACTGGTTGAAGAAGCCTCTCCCACATCTTGATTACAAACAAGCATTGAAAATGCAATAGGTCTCGCCTTTTATTAAGTTAAAGCCATTTGCTTTGCTAATGGTATTGTATTCTAGTTTTGCATTATTTTGTGTATATTTGTGATATGTGTATATATCTGCTCTCCCCTCGCCGCTTTCGTCTGCCTCATGCTATTGTAATCCTCACTATACGAAATTAACACACACACTATTCTTCCATTCATTCACCTTCCAAATCTGAAACACTGCTCTTTTCCTACTAACGCTATGCTTTAAACTACTACACAGCTAACAAAACAATTCTAACTACATACAACTACAACATATCAGAAATCTTCAGCTGTTAAGTAGTCCCGTGCCTTGCGCGACACTTTCAGCCTGCTCTGAGATTTACCTCACACATCCAATGTTAAGATGCAAACTACACAACCCAAAATGCAAAGTCACTGATTAAATAGCCAGACCTAGCTGATGGCATCATTGCCCTCGTAACCTCTCATGGCCGAAACCGAGGTTTGCGAACAAGAGGAGTCGGAATTTAAAAGATATCCTTGTCCACACAAGACCTGCCCCAAGGACACCCAGAGAATACACAAGTCTATGGGGCAACCCCCAAGTGACAGGACACTATTCGTGTGGCTCATGCTCTGTATGCAGCCTCACAAAACCCACCAAAGAACTCCAATTACTGCCAGATTTCAAATGGACCCTGAGAAGTCACACAAACTGCAACACCAGCCACGTGGTCTACATGATCACTTGCCCTTGCAACCTGAGATATATCGGCATGACATGCAGGAAAGCTAAACAAAGACTGTGTGAACATCGAAACAACGTGAAATGTAAAAAGAGTACCACTAAAATGGCCAACCACTATCTAGAAAAGGGCCATACAATACAAGACTTACATTGGGTCATCCTCAAGACTTTACCCAATAGAGACAAAAATGCCGATAAAATCCTCTTCGAGAAAGAGCAAAGGTGGGTACACTGGCTCGGAACTGACAGTGAAGGGTTAAATGACAATATTCCCTGGCTCAGCCTAGTAAACAGATGAAGTCCCAACATCTAATGTGACCATTTGACGTCTCACTGAGAAACAAATAGAGACTGTCTCGAACCCTGTCCACCACACAAAAACTTAATAACTTACTGGTCACGTTGATATGCCGTAGCCAAAAATCGTACTAAAACACTATGTTTTTGTAAACAATGTTTTCGAAACAAATCAGTTAACGAAAACATTCAAGGTTCCCATGACTACACATAGAGGGACCAATGGGATGACTTCCCAACGTAACCGCCTCCCAATAACACCCACCCGGAAACAGAATTGATTGTTTCCGGGTTGGCGAGAGCAGCGCGTACACAGAGGACGCCAGGAACGGACGCAATAGGTAGCGAGACCAAAGGAACGAGAACATCGATAACCACAAGTACCTTGTAACACTTGACCTTAACTCTAGCCTCTCTAGTCCTCCTGAAGCTCGGCCATCCGACTGGAGCGCGTTAGGTACACGCGCAAGGTAAAATTCTCCAAACATATTTACATCAGACTACGGTCTGTCAGTATCATACTTGTTAAACAACACGCGTGATCATACACAAATTTTAAATACCTTCACGTTAGAGTAAGGGAAGGTGTGGATTTGTGTGTTAATGTGATATTGCGATAGTGTAGTAAAATCCCAACCCATGTTAATTCCAGAAGTAGAATGGTCTACCTATATATCTCTATTGTATGCCACAAATACAGGGGCTGAAGACGATGACGGGTTTAGTAAAATCTCTCAACTGGTAGGTGATGTCGAAGCCCCATCAACGAAGGAAATTGAAGGATATATTAAGGGGGCAAGATATTCTGGGGCAATGGGGCCAGATGATGTCCCCGTGGCCATCATAAAGAATGATTGTGGCGATTGGGCAAAATTATTACAACCACTGTTTGCCCATTGTTACAATCTCGGGGTCATCCCTTACTCTTGGAAGGGAAGCATTATAGTCCCGCTATATAAAAAGGGCCCAAAAAACTCTCCGGCAAGTTTCAGGCAAATTTCACTTCTAGATGCAACTGGAAAACTTTTTGCAAAAAGCATCTTGGTACACCTTCAAGAGTGGGTTTTTGGAAATAATGTAATTCCTCTTGAACAATAAGGGTTCCGGAAGAACAGTGGTACGTTAGACAATATATCTGTCCTGCAGACCCTGATAGATAAATATCCTGTGGGTCGGAGGTCCCCATTGTATACTGCATTTATTGATTTCTCCACAGCGTTCGATAGGGTGGACCGAGGGACGCTGTGGAGGAAATTGCTTGCTATGGGAATACCCGGGAACTTGTTAAGAGTAATAATAGCACTCCACTCATCAACATGGACTCAAGTCTTGTTAGGAGGGACTCAGGGCCTTTCAAAAAAAATTCTCACTAATAATGGCCTGAAGCAAGGGTGCCTATTAGCCCATTGCTTTTTTCAATTTATATAAATGATCTACCAAGCCGGTTAGGAGAATGTAAGGGGGATCCTCCACAAGTGGGAGATCTAAAAATAAGCTGTCTGCTATATGCGGACGATGCAATATTAATGGATCTAACCCCAATTGGACTCCAGAGGCGATTAACGGAATTGGTCAGGTATACTAAGGATTATTTTTTAAAGATAAACATTTCGAAGAGCAAAGTGATGATTTTTAGTCATAGTGGCTGTAAGGTTAGACCAAACTTGAAATGGTTCTTAGGAGATAAAAGAATGGAAATAGTAAAATTTTATCAGTACTTAGGAATTTTTTTTACAAATAGGTGCTCTGCTAAGAGACATTTGGACCATTGCAAAAGTAAAGCCATCTCGCAAGCATCTGGTATTAATCGCCTTTACTTGCAATGTGGAAAAAGACATTTTTCTCACACTATTGCAGTATATAAAATAAAGATTCCTCCGACTCTAAACTATGCAATTGAAACAATAGATGAAGGTGAGTGGGCAATGTTTGAGAAGGTGGAAGGAAAAATCTGGCGCCAAATATGTAATCTAAATTATTCCGCGCCCATAGCAGCTCTTAGACTTGAATTTGGCCTTCTTTCTACAAATTTGCTTTCGAAGGCAGCGTGTTTGCGGTGGTGTAAGGCTTTGCTGAATGGGCAAGAGAACCTATTAAGGGCTGCATTGTATAAGGAAATTTTTGTTAATCTGCTAAAGAAAAGTGTAATTTTTAGAAATTATTTAAAATCTTTAAGTATTTTTGATCTTGATTTTGAAGAAGTACTCCGTTTAGATAAATCAGCTCTAAAGCTTATTATTAAAAAATCTATATATATGATCTCAAGTAGAAGAGATCAGCAAACATGTAGTGCGAATGGAAGGCTAGATTGCATTATGGGGAGCTTTATTGTCAAAAAACCTCAGTCATATGTACTTTGGAACCTGCATCATGGAGCACGCCGAGTGCTCTTATTACTGAGATTGAACATGCTTCCTTTGAGGATTGTGACAGGTGCTTGGGAGGGTATCCCCAAAAATGAAAGACGCTGTAATCTATGCAATGGCGGTGTACAAGACCTTAATCATGTCCTGATAGTGTGTCCAGCACTCCATCTAATTCGCCGTAAATATTTAAGGCATGGTTTTTTAAAGCATAGCATTGCAACGGCAGAACAGGCCCGCAATTTTCTTATGTTTCCCCCATCCGAACTGATGTGTTTTAAAATTTTCTGCTTTTTTACAGAATTTTTAAATGTTTATTAAAAGAAAAATGAATGGGTATGGGTGAATTGTTGATATTTAAAAAAATATTGTGTGTAATCATTTTTTGTATCGGTATTTTAATGAAGCACTATTGGCACTTTGATAGACCGTTAAAAATAATAATACCATTCAATACTAGTAAAGCATTTGCACTCTAATTAATGCATTAGCACTTTAGTTAGTTCTGTTGAAAATAATTGCTGCTATTTTCGATTTTCTTCTTGACAAGATCATCTCAAAAAAACAAAAAACAAAAAAACTTTTTTAACACCCTTTGTCTTTCGAAATGTTTATCTTTGCTGATAATCGATGATTTTTAGACTAAAAGCCGATTGATATGATACTTCTGCCCTGCAATGTGACGTATTAGATTACTTACCCTCGCAGTTGAAATTTAGTGAAAATGAGGTATCATTTTTGTATTTTAACAACTGATGTTCTTAGTAAACCAGATTTATGAGGCTAACTATATTGTATCGATAGGTGTAATTGTGAAATTGTTTTTTATCTTTTTGCTCTGTATGAAAAAGCTGTTTTTATTCTGTATTTTATGTGGAATTCCATGGAATTCCAAATCATTATAAAAATAATAATTGTGTTAATGATGATGCACAATATAAAAAGAACCAACCTTCATGCACAACAACTAGTTTGATAATACATGCATGCATCACCAACTCCAAGCATGCTATAGCCCTCAGTATGAGTTTGGAGTGTTGAAGAGAGAGTTGACATTGCCATTTATTTCTGCCGGTCCATGAAGTATTGCCATTTTTTAGTTGTTATGAAGTCTATCAATGGATAGACATGTTAAGCAGATTTCTGCTTGGTGCGTGTCCCTCTGTACCCTCTCCCTTGTTTGTTGTATGTTGAAAAGCGATTTTGTTTATTTTCTTACAGGTACATTGTGACCTCCAATACAGAGAAACAGGTTAACATCCCTTTTTCTTATCACCTTTTTGAGAGCACTTTATTTATTTCCTTAATTCACATTTCTCACCTAACGGTCCTGATGAATGCCCGTAAGTCCTAATCAAGGCGACCGAGGCAGAAACATGTCAACCAATTGTTAACTCTCCCCCCACTATTTTTGACTCGAATACTCTGAGTGCACCTATTACTCATAACCCAGTTCACGAGATGCACTAATTCAGAGTTTACCAGACCCGAACCCAGATCCAATAAAACTTTCCTCTATCTGGTTATCCGGGCCTTTTAATACCCCTTATCACTGGCTCACTACTGCATCAACCTTGGGTAAGAACCTCCTGGTGGAGGCTGCATAACCTGATCGACCTGATAATTATGCACACACGTGATTAGACAGCGGAGAATCAAGATATACCGCTCAGATACCACCGTACCCATCACATGCATGAGGGTCTTTTAAATTGGGACACCCCCCGTTCTTCCTGCATACCTAAGGTTGTGCAGGATGAGTGATCCTTTCTCACTTGATTAGCAAAGTTATACATTCCCCAAGTATTTTTAGGAATGGTTGAAAATGTGTAATTTTGAATGGCCGAAAATGCTGCCCTAAAGGCGCCACTCATGGCAAAAATCCAGGAATATCGGTTCTCCCTAAACTTGAACACAAGCAACCCAGGACTGGTTTCACCCTAGTTATGGGCTCATGAACAACTGGATACATCTTGGTTCCAGTGACACAGTATTCATGGAACCCACGTCGAAGCATACCCATCCCACTTAGGGCAACACTAAAGTATACAAAAAGTGATTCAATGAATCCTTGAATTAATCCTAGCCACTGATAATTACTAGGTCGCCACAATTCAGTCTTGACCCTGCTCTAATTGAAACAGTCCAGCCTGAACTGCAATGCAAGGTTCTTCCTGCACTAGAGCACAAGCAACCCAGGACCAGTTTAGCCCTAGTTAGGGGATCGGCTGCCAGGTACAGCTTGGTTCCAGTGACACATTGTGCATTTGACCCATATCTGGACATACCTGACCCCCCTAGGGCTACACTAAAGTATGTAAAAAAAAAGTGATGGGTGGAATGCTTCAATTAATTTCAGCCACTGGTAAATACTCAGGCCGCATCCCAATCTATCGTTATTTTGTGCAACATGTCACCTCAGGTGGACCCAGCTATATGCAAGTCAGTCTTGACACTGCTCCAATCAGAACGGTCCAGCCCAAACTGCCATGACAGGTTCTCCCTGCACCAGAACATAAGCAGCCCAGGAGCAGTTTCGCCCTAGTCTTTTGGCACGCTTCATTATTGGCAACCCCACCCTGATAAGATGATACTACCAGGGTGGACTTAATCTCCGTAGGAGAGAGTTTTGTAAATAAAAATGTGAGCCCTAAATATAGGCACATCCTTTTTCCCCAGTTAACAAGCCCGGAGGTAGGCAAAGTGGCTCTAAACAGTGGCTCATTTCTATTTTCCAGTCAAGCAGACCCAGCAGTAGCGGACGTGTGAACCTGAGAGTCCTAAAAACTGGCAAAACTATTTACGCTGATCAAGAGGACCATGCAGTAGCCAGAGTTCAGTGCTTAATTTGGACCGGTGGTTTCCAGTGCTCAGCACCATCGCTTAATTGTCAGCACCAGCTCAAGTGACAGTCCACCACATTGTGACGCTGTCTTTTTAATTTTGAGATGAGCACAGCAAGTGTGTTTATTAAGTAAATGTACATTGAAAATGAATAATACCAGCCTCTCATGCCATTATTCTAGCTCTGTGTGGCCTGAATTAGTCTGAATTGCCCCTTTTGTAGGAAGGCGATTGCTAGGTGTTATGTTGGTTCTGTCATTGAAAGTGCTGGCAGGGTATGGGTGGTGCAGGCAACAGTGGTCTTCTGAGAAGGGCCCTGGCACTTATGTTTTTACAAATCAAGCACTGCCAGAGTTAAATCCCCAGGTAAAGACTAGCGGGCCCTCAGGTATCCAGAGTGAGACTCAGAGGCCAGGTGTAATTTCAGTCACAATTATAATCTTTCATCATGCAGGTCCTGTGGTTCTCAGTATCTTTCTCTGAACCGTGAACACTACCACATCTAGGTGCCATCAAGATGGCCGTGGGGTTGACCGAACATTGGTCAGTGAGCTTTTGATTCTGGCACCACGAGACCTACCCAGTCATGAGGGCTCTGTGGCCCAGTGGTGGCCTAAGCGACATTCCATGTGCCCAAAGTACCAGCATATGAATATCCTTGGTCTAGAGGGCCCTGCAGAAGTACTGCAGTCAGCCCTAAATCGAGAACACATTTTTACCTTGCTAAGAACTGTTCATGTGAAAGTCAGAAAGTCATCTTCTTTCGAGGTATTTCTATCTTTTACAAATTTTTAGTCAAAGTTCTGCAATACTCATAACTCTGTAGAGTACTCAAAACATATTTTAAAATGTTTTCAAATATTTCACAAATACATTAAATAAAAGAAAACCTTTGAATGCCTCAGATCAAACGCTTGTTCTGAGCCACCCCTGGCTGATAGAGATGAGGCAGTCATGCAAGGTGTGCTCCAGCCACAGTAGCACACTCATAATTATGGTATGTCACACTATTGCAAATCTGATTGCACAGCATGTACGTCACGTGCTGTTTGGTTGGGGCGGAATTGAAAGTACAAAGAGTAAGAGAGTATAAGCGGTAACTAGACATAATATCGACTCCACAATATCGAATGGACAAAATATCGAGTTAAAAATATCGACAATAATAAAATATCGATAACAAAAATATCGTTGGACAAAATATCGAAAAAAAAAATGAAAAAAAAATATCGATTACAAAAATATCGACTCAAAAAAATCGACAAGACAAAATATCGATAAATAGTAAAAGTAAAAAATATCGAGAATATGTAGAAAAAAGTTAAAACATTTCTTTTTTTAATAATAGTTATCTAAATTGTACTTAATGTTTAGGAGCGGGTTGTGGGTTTATAGGGAAATAGGGTGGGAAGTAATTTATTAATAATTAATTAATTAATATATGTTTGTGAAATTTTGTAATTAATAATTAATTGGTAAGTAATTAATATTAATTAGTTAATGAATTAATATAATTATGTACATGTTTTATTAGTAATTAATTGGTAATTAATTCATTTTAATTAGTTAATTACATTAATTAGAGTAATTTTTTTAATAAATATAATTTTGTGTTATTTTTAAATAATTAATTTGGAAATAATAATATTAATTATTAAATTTAATTAATTACAGCTAATGTGCTAATATATTAACTTTATTGTTATTGGTGATTAATAATTAATTGGTAATTAAATAATAATACTTAATTTTGTGTAAAGGAGTATTTTTAGGGTTCAGGGTCAGTTTTCAGTTTTTGGGTACAGGTGTATTTTTAGGGTTCAGTTTCAGTTTTCAGTTTTTGGGTAAAGGGGTATTTTTAGGGTTCAGGGTCAGTTTTCAGTTCTTGGGTAAAGGGGTATTTTTAGGGTTCAGGGTCAGTTTTCAGTTCTTGGGTAAAGGGGTATTTTTAGGGTTCAGGGTCAGTTTTCAGTTTTTGGGTAAAGGGGTCTTTTTAGGGTTCAGGGTCAGTTTTCAGTTTTTGGGTAAAGGGGTCTTTTTAGGGTTCAGGGTCAGTTTTCAGTTTTTGGGTAAAGGGGTATTTTTAGAGTTCAGGGTCAGTTTTCAGTTTTTGGGTAAAGGGGTATTTTTAGGGTTCAGGGTCAGTTTTCAGTTCTTGGGTAAAGGGGTATTTTTAGGGTTCAGGGTCAGTTTTCAGTTTTTGGGTAAAGCGGTATTTTTAGGGTTCAGGGTCAGTTTTCAGTTCTTGGGTAAAGGGGTATTTTTAGGGTTCAGGGTCAGTTTTCAGTTTGTGGGTAAAGGGGTCTTTTTAGGGTTCAGGGTCAGTTTTCAGTTCTTGGGTAAAGGGGTATTTTTAGCGTTCAGGGTCAGTTTTGGGTTTTTGGGTAAAGGGGTATTTTTAGGGTTCAGGGTCAGTTTTCAGTTCTTGGGTAAAGGGGTATTTTTTTGGTTCAGGGTCAGTTTTGGGTTTTTGGGATACAGGCGTACAGGGTAAATATTAAATACATTTAAATTAAATCAATTAAATGAAAATAAAATAAAATAATTACATTAAATTATTAAGTTTTTTTTAATGTATATCTATTAGCACATTCCCTGATATTAGCTAGACTGGAGTTGGAATAGTAATTAATCATTGGTCAGTGTCCAGCACCTTCCCTGATATTAGCTTGACTGGAGTAGGAATAGTAAATAATTATTGGTCAGTGTCCAGCACCTTCTATTATATTAGCTTGACTGGAGTAGCAATAGTAAATATTAATTGGTCAGTGTCCAGCACATTTGCATATAATTGTACATTACTGTGTTATTATATTACAAAATAATGCAAAATGGATGTTTTCACAAAACTTTAATAAACATTTTTTATTTTTTAATGTGTACTACAATACAATCAGAATCAAAAATAACATAACATTATTTGAAAATGTAGTATTCGCAGAATAACACATTATAATTTATGTACATGTTCTAAATTATCACACAAAATTATTTAACAAATTTTTTTTTGTAAATAAAAATTATTTTTATCATTAACTTTGAGTAACAAGTATTTATATTGAATTAAATAAAAAACAGATTTTTTAAGCTTCTTCCATTTATATTTAATAATGTTAATATTATATATTAATATTATTAAATATATATTTTTACATTTACATTTTTATAAAGTAACATGACAATTATTATATTTGCTCAAGATATGGAAATACAAATTAAGACATTTTTTGGTACATATTTCATACAATGTTGTTTTTAAATGAAACATATAAATATATTATGTTGTACACTTTATAACAGTATAGGGGAACAATATGTTTAATAATAATATCTGGTATTGGCAAAAGATTATTTATGCAATTATATACTTTTATAATACTTATAAATTATTATAAAACATTTTGTAATAATTAATAAAAATAATAACACATATATTTATTATTATTTTTATTAATTACTAAACATAATCATTTTTTTCTTATTTTCAGAAAAACATACATTCAGAGAAATACAAATAAATTATTTCAGGGCATTGTTTATATATTAAATTGTTATAATTGTTATATTAATAACAATAAATAATTTATATTATTTATTATTATTAATTATTTGCATAAACAATTATAATGTTTAGTTAAAAACAAACACAAACTTATTCCTATAAATGTACACAATAACAAATTATTTACATATATTATTTCAAGTGTTACATAATTTTTTAATATTATTAATATATAATAATTACTATATATTAATTAATATTAAATATATTTATAGTTTTTTTAACAGTTTAAATTATAATGTGTCTAGTGTATTATTTTGTTACAATAACAATGTGTATGTATTATATTTTTAAAGTATAACATTGTATTTTCTATGATACCTTTTCAAAAATGGTTTAAGGGGACTACTTTTTTACCGCGCAAGGTTATTGCGCTTCATTCAGGACTGGAGAAGCTCGCGGTTGGGAGTTGCTTCGCGTGGAGAGAGGTAAGGTTAATTTTATATACAATTTATAACTGAGTGGAAATGTTTGAGGGTATATTCGAACTGTGTAGTGTTTTTGTGTGTATGTATGATTTGTTTATGTAGCGTTTAGGTGAACTGTCGTCGTTATAGATGCGTCGTGTATGTTTTAGTTCTAGTGTTATTTTAAGTGTTGGGAATGTCTTCTTACATGGTTAATGTTAATTGTGAGTGTATTTACAAATGTTATGGGCTATTTGTGGGTGGGTTTCGTTATAAATGTTTTTTTACAGGTTCCGGTTCCTCGCATGAAAACTACATGGAAGGAAGCGTGTTTTTTTCTGGAGAAACTAATGTATGACTTATTATGGTTATATTTTGACATGTATCTCCTATTTTTCGTGTTTGCCAGGAGCGGATTTTACATTTTTTAAACATTTTTTGGGTTTTTGGAGGGTTTCGTATTGGATTGATACATTGATATGCGTGACCGTTTTTTAAAAGTTGTGTGTATATCACTTTAAATACAAAAGTGTCCACACTACTATTTTTGGGATTTCCTGGAGCGTTTATTTCTTTTTTACTTAATTTTCGGGTTTTTGAGGGTTTCCCATATTGGAATTGTCCTACATTGGAATGGATTGTATGGATTGTATTTTGCTTCATTACGTCTTTTTGATCTACCAAAATTGTAAGTATTTTAAGTACTTTTTTTTTGGGTGGGAAATGTCGATCTTTATGTAATGTGTAAGTGTGATGTAATTATAAATATTGCATATTTGTTTAGAAATAATGCCCCAAATTTTGATAAGTTTGTTAAACAAATATGTATTATTTATAATTGTTTACAAATTTTTAAGATTTTTATATTTACCATTATTGTAAGAAGACATTAGTATATTTTGTAGACTTTTTTATAGTAGGCTTTTAGCTATTATTGACAGGTATTCTAATCCTCTAGTTGTAGGATATAGTGTGACTTGACTTTGCAGTAGTTGGAACATTTGTTTCGTTTGTTTAGTTAGTTTTGGACCAATTTGGGTCACAGATTGTTCCATTCTTAGTTCTTGATAGCTTTGTTCTTTTTTCAAAGCTTCTAGTAGGTTATGGAATGTGGGTTTGCCTCTGCTTGTGGTAGCTTGGAAAGCATTATGCCACCCTTCTAAACTGTTGTTTGTTTTAGCCTCTTGGTTTAAAGTACTAAGATAGACATTCCACCAAGGGATTTGGAATTTGGGTTGGCGTCGATGTCCAGATCTGTGCAACCTTCCCACCCAAGTATCTTCGAAATAGTCCAGTAATGGTGTTAGTTTATCTTCATTCCTCTTGTAATATGTGCTGTCAATTAATAAATTGTAGTGTTCCGCTACATCGTTAACAGGAACGTAGGCCAGTGCTATCAATTTTTTAATTTGATAGGCAAAGGTTCTATCTGTAGAGTATAGAATACTTAAAGTTGATTTCTGGAGATGTCTCCATATGCTCTGATTGAAATGATAGTAGCAACCCTGGATTGCTGTGTGGGGAAATGTTCTCAAAATGCTATTAATCATAGCTAATTCGAAATCAATAATTATTTTTTGTGGAAAATAATTATTGATTTCAGTTTTGAGAACATTTAATATTTCTGTATAAGTGTTTTGCTGTTTGTTGGGTAGCAAACAGTAAATGAAAGGGATGCTATAGTTATGAATATATAAACCGTGGATGGAATATAGTTGATAAAAAGGTTTTGGGCATGGTTTAAATGTTCCATCCATCATCCATTGGGGACACTGTTGGATTTTTCTTAAATTACTTGCAGTTGCAAACATTATGCTTCTGTTTGTACTGCTTTCATTGTCAAAAAGGATAAATTTGTCTTTATTGTGTGTGATGGACATTTCTGGTGAAATAATAATTTCCTCAAAAGTAGTAGGGTTGGGTTGGGTTGTGCTAGTGAGTCTTTTAGTGCGTGCAATTGTGCGTTTCAGGGAGTCTATAGAGGGGAGTTGACCTGAAGCATGGGCTGGGACTTTTAACAGTTCTTCTTTAAGGATTTGTGTTGTTGGTTTATCACTTTGTGTGCTAGCAGTTTTTATACTTTCTAAGGCATCTCTTATTTCAATTTCTGTGACATTGGGGGGATGATTGTGTTCCCTGGTAAATAACACATTAGTTTCCTCAGTAGTAGCCCTCCCATAACATTTGTTTGAGTAATATTTGGTGCATTTCCCAAAAACTTTTCTACCACTTTGTCTTTCCTGATTATATACATTACCCATATAACATAACAGTAATTTGTTTTTCTGGGACATAACAAATTCTGCACCTTCTGTCATTTTGTTTTACTTGTTCTAGGAAAGAGTAGAAAGAAACAAAATCAAAAAACATATATTTCACTTTGTGGTGCTAACATAATTAATGATGTATTTATACTTACAGTTACTAAAAGTAGTAATCACAAATGCAGAACTGTATTTTCAAGGATTTTCTTGTATGTATTTCTTTATTTAATGTTGGTGTGAAAATATAGAAATGCTAAGTTAATGTTTACACATAACAAACGTTTTTCCTAGGAAAAAGCAGATTTTTCTTTTGCTTAGTAGTACATTTGATGTAAACATTACATATACTTACTTGTTTAAATAGTTGAGTTGTAGTATTTGGTGGAGTACATCAAGGTAGTAAAGGTTAGATCTGTAGAGAAGATAGAAAAAATAAATGTAAATTATTATAAATAAATTTTGGAACCGTTGGGAAATGGGAAATATTTAAAAGTATACTAACTTCTAAATAAGTAGTTTTCTTTGCTGTAGGTAGAAGAGATGTATGATGTATTCAGAATATCTGTAGAGGAAATGTAAAATATATAACATGGTGTTAAGAACATAGTTTGCGTTTTTTCTGAAGTTTTAGACAAAGTACAAGTATACTTACATTTTTCACAAGGGTAGTCTTGTCTTTTGGTATAGTTGATGTTGGTTGTTTTTATAGGATCTGTAGGGAAGATGTAATATGCAAGATATGTTGTTTAGAACATAGCATTTTTAATATTGGGTGTTTAATAACAAACACATATATACTTACATGTGGAATTAGTGTACTTTTATACATTTGTAGTGTTGAAATAGGAAAATCTCAGAATATCTGTGAATAAAATGTTTAAAATAAAGAATGAACTTGTGAAATAGTGTATAAAAACAGCAGTTGGTGTATAACAGAGCATTAATATATACTTACTATCTGATTTTCCAGGTGAAGAAATAGGAGCATGTATTAGGAATTTATTTGGAGTAGTTTCTATCAGAAATGTAGGAGGAGATAAAAAATAAATAAGTGCAAGAGTTAGGAGATATAAGTAAAATAGTACACTACTAATTTTGATTTCTAAATAATGCACTGTAACTTACTTGAATAATTAGCTAGTGAGCTGGATCTTTAAAGATGTTTGTTCAGGAACAAAATCTTCAGAGTGTTGGCTTCTTCTTTCTATAGAGTTATCAGCAACAAATGGTAGAATGCATGTATCCCTTTTATAGTATGTGTATTTTGTGTGCTTTGATTTGATTGGTTGTAGGATGAAATGAAGCATTGTATAGGCTAGTTTGAATTTTTTTTTTTGTTAATTGGTGTGTTTGTTGATGTGAGAATGGATGTATGTGGTGATTTTTGCATTAAAGCAGGTTAGTTGTTAAATAAAATAGATGTGTAAGTCAAATAAAATATTGCAAATGTTAGTTTAATGTAAATAATAATTTTAAAATGATAGAACGCATTTAATAGAATGTATAGCAAATGTAGGTAAATAGGAATGTTATAAAAGTAACAGGTATTATATGTAAAATTTATTTTGTATAGAGCAATGACTTTTATAGACGATTAATATGGTATTTTAGACATGAAAGGGTACAAAAACGAACTCGATATTTTTATGAAATCGATATTTTAGTAGTCTATATTTTAGCAGTCGATATTTTCGTAGTGTTAGGGGTAATTTCATGGAAAACTATATATTTGTAGTCGATATTTATTAAGGCGATATTTATGTTCTCGATATTCTAAAGAGTCGATATTTTTGACTCAATATTTTTGTAGTTGGTGTATTAAGTATAGAAACTCGATATTTTTGTCGTCGATAATTTTTCACCGATATTTTAGCAAGTCGATAATGTGACCGTCGATAATATTTCAGTGATCCAGTATAAGCATCGTCTCACCATTTCAGTGTTTTCCTAGATACACATACAACGTTACCTTCCTGAATCATCCTAGAGACAAAGGGCCATATGTACGTCTAAGTGGCAGAGCCTGTTGTTAGCCTCCTGAGCTTAAGGACACGCTCCGCCACTTTGGAAATGCAAGGCTGCACCATATTTACAAGGGTGTGATGCAGCCTTATGTTAACTCCTATGATGGCGCTAAGTTTCACAACTTAGAGCCAACGCAGGCACCCTTGGACTAGAGTGCAAGGGTGTCTTTGTGTAGGGGAGGATTGGTTATGTGTAGGAAGGTGTCCCTTCCTGCACATAACCAATCCTAAAATGCCATTTTGTAACTTTCATGTGTGCTTCTTCATGCATTTTTAAAAAGGTTTGTTTATGTATAGGAAGGGACACCTTCCTGTACATAAACAAAAAATGGCATTTTGCAGCACACATGGAAAAAGCAAAAAGGAGGAGAAATAATGCATTTCACCTCATTTCGCCACCTTAAGACCAGGGTTTTCCTGGTCTTAAATTTGGACCTGCCTCCTATGTACGTCACCCTTGTAAATAGGGGGCAGCATAAAATACAGTGGGTGTTGCGGTGGAACGCCCACCACAACACCCACTGCACGCCCCTTTCACGCTAAACATAGCTTGAAATGGTGCCTTATATGCAAGGCAGCGTTAAGCCGCTTTGAGTGGCTTAACACTGCCTTATACATAAGACAAGGCCCCTATCGCCACAAGGATGTCACCAAAAGTGTTGTTCCCGTGGCGATAGGGGCTTGTACATATGCCCCAAAGTTACTTGTGTCAATCTATGCAACCCTTATCCACAACCCAGCAGGACCTTTCTTATGAAATGTATACAAAATCTAACCACTCCCATCCTCTCTAAGGAGAGAATCAACCTCTGCATTCAAGTCTAAGATTAACATCCACAGCTACTTCGACGAATGTATGTATGTATATACTGTTGAATACCGATACCATTCATTGAATGTAAATAGGAGGGTTAGGATTGGCTTCCCCATCAGTAGCAGTGATTACCACTACCATTCTTTGCATAGAAACAGTCCACTGATATCTGTGTTTGGTGCTGCCATTCTTTGTATGCAAATAGTACAGGTTACTGTTGGATGCCCCAGCAAAGTCTGTGGTTGTCGCTACCATTCTGTACTTGCAAATTGTTTTGTTTGTGCTGCCTGGCCTATTGATATATGTGATTGTACAAATAAAGCACATTTTGTGTAATTCTAAAGTGTGGTGGTAACAAATATTTTAATGCGATCAAAAGAAATCAATACATTAGGTGATGACATTTCCACACAATATTGTTTGTGCACTGCAGTGGTTAATTTTGAGCTGGTGGTTTCTGGTGCTCAGCACCAGCAATTAATTGTTAACACTGGCTCTTATGATAGTCTGCCACAAGATGGCACTGTCTGGTTAGAGATAAAGACCACAACAACAGTTATTTATTAATTCAATATACATAACAAATGACTATTACCTGCTGCCCAAGCCATTCTTACAACATTGGGGGCTTCAAATAGTCCAAATGGTCAAACTTGTAGGAGTGTGATGGTTAGTATGTGTGTTGTTACTGTCATTGGCGGTACAAAAGGGGGTGGTGATGGACGGAGCATCTGAACCAATCAAACACTCACACCCAGTCAAAAGATCTGGGTTTGATCCATCACTGTTCTTTAGCCCCCACCCCCTTTTGTACCGTTACTGTCATTGGCAGCATGGTATGAGCAATGTGTGGTGCAAGCTGCAGTGGCCTCCTGATGAGAGCCCTAGCACTAATTCTTTTACAAATGAAGCACTGGTGCACTGTATAGTTTTATCAGTATAACTGTATGTCTGTGCAAATTAAATGGTCATTTCAATTGAAAATATACTGTCTGTAATGGCAGTGACCTACCATACCATGCATACTCCATTTTACGCCTCCTTACTCTACTCGGCACTATTCTTCTCTACTCCATTGCACTCTAAACCAATCTACTCTAAACCACTGGAGTCTAAGCCAATGCACTCTAAACCACTTTACTCAAAACCAATGCTCTCTACACCGCTGCACATTACACCAATCTAATCTAGACAAACTTTTAGTCATGGTGAACATCAGCCACATAGGTGTACAACATGGCTAAAACACATTGTCAAAGTCAATAGCTCTTGCACAGCTGTAGTATTAGCAAGGCGGTAAAGATCGAAGCTGAAGCTGGAACTTGGTAGAATGCTGCTTTATTGAAGTAAGTGCAGATACAGGAACCTACGGCAAGGGAGTGGCTGAACAGACCAAGTAATTCATCTAACTGCCCCTCACCAAGTAACAAGGAAAAACATTCCATAGCACCAAAATTCTCCATGACACATATTGATTCCACAACAATCTTAAAGTGACACCAAGCTAAACTTACCAATATACCATCCCCCCTCCCTTCCACCTCCCCACAAAAAGCACATAGATATAACAATAAATTAAGAACATAGGGGCATATTGTCAAGGGGGTTTATCTCAGCTTTTTTGGCTTTAAAAGCCAAGAAAGCGGAGATAAAATTATCTCCCTATTACCTAGCTGTTGCTAACACCAGTTAGCGACAGCTAGTAGGAGATAGCGACCATCTTGGGCCCCACTTTGCATGTCAGTGATATTTATCACTAATGGCATGCAAAGTGGGTGTGCCAAGATGTTAGCGACTGGAAACAGTCGCTAACATCGCTATCTCCTATTACCAACTTTTGGAGATATTCGCGCCAAGCGCGAATATCTCCAAAAGCTAACACCTGCCCTGAGCAGTTCTTAGCTGTAAGACCTGACACCCTTGGCGTGGTTTTTCCCCCATCTTTTTGCCTCTGACTCATGTATTTTTTGATGCTGTGCTGGATTTAGTTTTTGCTGGTTTAGACGCTTTGGACCCTCTGCCACTGCTGATCAGTGTCAGAGGGTAAGTGCTCCCTCTGTAAATTGTCATATTGATTGGGTATACCTGATTGGCATATTTGTATCACCATGAAGTCCCTAGTAAAGTGCACTGTGTGTGCCAGGGCTGGTGATGACAGATGCTACTAGTGAGCCTGCAGCGCAGATTGCGCCACCCACATGAGTAGCCCTAAAATGATGTCTCAGGCCTGCCAGCGCAGGGCCTGTGTGCAGTCAGTGGACTGCCATGTCCGCCTGGCCAGTGTCCCCACTGGCTGGCCCTAACCCTTCCCTGTCTGTGCACACCAGTCACCTCTATGGAAGGCTCAAGGTACCCCCCTGGGCAGGGTGCAGTGCATGGATAAGGTAGAGCATGTACTAGTGCAGGTAACATGCTCTGGTAGTGAGCAGCAGCCATTTTGTGTGCTCACTGCTGTAAGGCTATCTTGCTCCATGGAGTAACATGGGGGAGGCTGGTCCCATTGGATCCCAGCCTATCTTCCCATAGGAACAAGATGGGACATAAGTGAATGATATCCCTGAACTCAGAATTTAATAACACATCTTTTAGTAAAGGTTGTTTTTAAATTCTGTGTTTGAGAATAGTACTTTTAGAAAGTGGCTGTTCTCTTGTCTAAACCTTTCTGTGTGCCTGGGACTGTTTGTGGATTGACTGTCTGGGTTGAGGATGACAGGGTCTGCAGAGCCCCAGGGGGTTATCTGAGCCAGCATCTGCTGCCAGGGAAGTGGGAGGAGATAGCACCTGATAGTGAAGGGCTGTGCCTGCCTAACCTCAAAGCTGACTCCACCTCCTGCTGGGCGACTGTCACCTCTGTCCCTGGGACTGGGAGGAAGAAGGAAACCAGAAACACCCCAGACCCCCAGAACTGGTTTGGACCGGGCTCAGGGCCCCCTTTGCACAAAGACTTCAAAAGACTTCAAAGGACTTCAAAGCCTTTTTGGGGTATAAGAGAAAGACCCCTGACTACAGAAAGTCAGATTCTACAATCAAGAGGAACCTCTGCCAGAAGAAGGACTGCTGAAGGAGCTGATGGAAGATTGCCTTGCTGTGTGCTTTAAGGGCTGACCTATCCTGCTATCCAACTGAAGGAGAGGAGAAGAAAGGGACTTTGCTGTGAGCTGTGACCCTGCCTGCTTGAAACTGCTAAGACTTTGCTGTGTGCTGTGTCTGCAACCTGAATCTCCAAGGGCCTGAGAAGAGCTGGCTCCCTGTCTGCAACCCAGGAACATAAAGGTTGCCCAAGGACCACAAGATTCTGCTGCGCCCCCTGAAGCTGCTGTGCAGTGCAAAGATCGTGAGACACTGTGTGGGGCTGTGTAGCGCACTGGCTGCTCTCTAATCCAAGTGAGGGCGCCGCGCTGAACCAGCCTACCGTGTGGCCGAGGTCGCCGTGTACATCGACACGTGTGGGGCGAAGATCTGAACTGTGGGTCTCCTCAGCGCAAGGAGCGCTGAAAAATAATTGCTGGCCGTGTCACCGTCTCAGCCCGGGGTCAGTAACCCCCGTGAAAAGTGTCCCGAATCTTCCCGGTGGCTGGGTGCTAAAGATCGAGCCCGCCGCGCTCTGATTGGGCGAGAGGGCCAAGCCCCCTCACCAGAGCCCCGACGGGATTGGCTGAGCCTGCGGAGCGTCATCGGCGAGGCCGCGCTGCCATTGGTTGGCGGCCTCGCGCTCAGAGGGGCTCGACTAGAGGGCCGCGACAGGATTGGCTGCCTCGACTGAAGCTGCAGAGGAGCCGGGAGAATTTGCCGAGATCACCGCCGGGCCCAGGGAAGACTGACCTGACCTCGCCGAGGGATCTGACCGAGTGCTCCAGCCCCCGGCCTGCCGTCTCTGCTCCCCGCTGCTCTCTGAAGGACCAAGAGCGGGCGGAGAGCGTCCTGAGACCGGCCGGGCTGGAGCGCTACTGAGCATTCACCCGTGAAGTGCGCCTGGGGGCCCAACGTCACCGCGAGCACGGGGAAGGAAGTCCCCCCCCTCCAAGCATCCGGGTTAGACGCGCTTGAAGCGCTGAGAGTCACTGACACTAGGGGCTGAATTCTCTAGCATATTTAAAGCTGGCATTGTTTTCCTTGCTCATTTTTGAGAGCGTTTTAATCATAAATCATTGGCATATCTTTTTGCCGATTGAAGAGACTAGAGACATTTGTTTACATGAGAACTTCCTTAAATTAAGTAACACCAATTAAGATTAAGTGCATCATTTCTATACTAAAGTGATTATCGTGCAACTGCCTTATTTACATTGCTGCAACCAGATAAAGTTATATATATTTTTATAAAATATACTTACCTGTGTGGTCTCAGTTTGTGGTGGATTGGGGATTATTGTTGTGTTAAGTGCAAATATTATACACATTGCCTTGGGGATTAGCCTGCCTGCTCGCGCCAAGCTACCTAGAGGGAGAGCGGAGGTTATCTACTGTGTGTATTCCTTCACCCTGACTAGAAGCAAGGGCCCCTACTTGGTCTAAGGTACTTACCTCTGCCAACTAGAGACCCCCAGATCTAACATTGGTGGACAGCGGTGCGGATTCTGAACTAATAATTGCACTTGACCTGCAGTGATCTCTTGTACATCACTAGTCTAGTTTAGCAGCACAGGTTTTTTTTCTTTTTGGTGAAACCTTTTTGTTGAAAAGGTTAGGAAGCATCATGTCTGTGAAAGCGGCAAGCGTGAGAGTAGAATTGGAAGTGGAATTCGAAATTCAGGAGTTGTACAACTACAGAAAGGATATCCTGAAACAATTCTGCAAACAGCTTGGATGCCCAGTGAAGGGCAGCGCAAACAAGGAAGAGCTACAGAAAGCTCTGAGGGCCTGGTGGGAGGCAAAACATGTCTCAGAAGAAGCTACCGAAGTGGAAGGCATACAGGAGAATGCTTTTTTGCCCAGTGATTTGCCAGTGCGGTCAGCATCTAAGGCTGGCAGCAACCACTCCAGTAGGGTTATTTCTCCAGAGGAGCTGGAGGATAATCAGAGAGCTAGGGCTCATGAGATTGAGCTTTTTAAACTCAAGGCCCAAGCAGAGGAGAGGAAACTACGCCTTGAAACTGAGAAGGCGGCAGAAGAGAGAAGACATGCTCTCGCTTTGGAGGAGAAGAAACTCCAATTGGCTCATGAGAGGAACATGAGGGAGCTGGACATCAAAGAAAAACAAGGGGGGTCCAGCTCTAATGGTGGCAGTGCACAACCAGTACAGGCGGGTAAGGTATACATACCAAAGGATCTGGTACAGAATTATCAGAGGGGTGAGGATATTTATGCGTGGTTTAGAGCGTATGAACTAGCCCTAAGGATGAATGAAGTGCCTGAGAGAAGTTGGGGGGCAGGTTTATGGAAGCACTTTGAGGCCTCTGGGAGGGATGTCTTGGCTCCCTTAGAAGCAACAGGTACTTTATCCTACCCCTCCATGAAGGAGGCTTTGTGCCTCAGGTATGGGCTCACTGCAGAACAGTACCGCCAGAAGTTTAGGAACTTCAAGAAGCTTGATTCAAGTACTTGGGTGGAGTGTGTGAGTATGTACACGTGTGCACTGGAAGGTTGGATAAAGGGCAGCAAAGTTACTGATTATGTGGGGTTGTGTCACTTGATTAGTTGGGAGCACTTAAGTAGTTTATGTGTTCCAGAGCTGCGCCAGAATCTTTTAGATAGCAAGTTAACTGATCCCAGTGAGCTTGCTAAAGAGGTGGACCGCTGGAAAAGCACCAGGGTCCACAAGGGGGTGGTAAGTACCCCAGCCAAAGGTGGACAGGGTCCCCAGCAGAAGAGTGGGGGGACACGGGTAATCAAAAGGAGTCTTCTAAAGGGCCCCAAAATAGTTCCCAGGAGAAAGAGTCTCAACCCCCCAAGTCTAAGAAGTCCTGGCCCCATAAGGGCAAGCAGGACAACAGGCCCCCACCTACTTGCTATGCCTGTAGGGAGGTGGAGCACATTGCCCCCAAATGTCCAAAGAAACCTCCAGCACCCACTGGTGCTCCAACCCCGGCATTAGCTAGTGTAGCTTTGGGAGGGGATTTGATTTCTAGTGGGGAGGTGGGGTTAGCAGTGATGACCCTTGTCTCTTTAGGAGACCAAGAGATGGCCCAGGAAACCTTGCTGCCCTTAAACACTAAGAAATATGGGCAGAAGGTGACCATCAATGGAAAAGAGATAAAAGCTTTGAGAGACACAGGGGCCAGTGTGGCATCTGTCAGGTGTCAATGGGTGTCTGAAGAGCAGATCATTCCCAATGTACTCCGTCCTGTGGTGGCAGCTGACAGTTCAGTGCGCCTCTGCAAGTTGGCACGTGTTCCATTTGAATGGGGAGGAGTCTCCGGTATATTGGAAGTTGTTGTAAGTGATGCCTTGCCTGTAGATTGTCTATTAGGTAATGACCTGGAGAGCTCTCCATGGAAGGATGTAGAGCACAGGACTCACTTGGAAATGTTGGGCTTGCCTGCGTGGATCTGTGTGACCACACGTGCAATGGCAGCCAGTAAGGGTGGATTAGCAGAACTGGAGCCTGGAACAATGGCCCAGGGACCTGTCAAGAGAGGAAGGGGCAGAGGGCGCGGGAAACCAGCCCCCACTGTTCCCACAGTCCAGGAGGAAGCAGAACCTGAGGGGGATGCCCTGGAACCTACAGGGGAACAGGTGGCCGAACTAGGGGAATTGCCTGAGCTGTCCCAGTGGCAGCAAGATGGTGGTCCCTCCAGGGAGGAATTCTGCCAAGCTCAAAAGGAGTGCCCTTCCCTCATTGGTGTGCAGCAGCAGGCTGCAGACCAGGCAGCAGGCCTGGGGTCCAAGGAACATTTGATCTACTGGGAGGATGACTTACTTTATAGTGAGCCTAAGTTCTCTGAGCCCGGTGCAGCCCGTGTGCTGGTGGTACCCGAGCGCTTCAGGAACTTCCTACTGGGTCTGGCTCATGACGTGCCTCTCGCAGGACATCTGGGGCAAGACAAGACCTATTACAGGCTTGTCACCCACTTCTACTGGCCCCAGATGAAGAAGCACGTTGCTGCCTTTTGTAAGTCTTGCCAAACTTGTCAGGCCAGTGGCAAGAGCGGAGGGAAGTGCGTGGCACCCCTCCAACCCTTTCCTGTGGTGAGCACCCCTTTTGAGAGGGTGGGCATTGACATCGTGGGGCCCCTGGACCCCAAGACAGCCCTAGGCAACAGGTTTATCCTGGTCTTGGTGGACCATTCCACCTGGTACCCGGAAGCAGTCCCTCTCAGGACAGTCACAGCCCCTGTGGTGGGCCGTGCCTTAATGGGGATCTTTTCCCGTGTGGGATTCCCCAGAGAGGTGGTTTCTGACAGGGGGACAAACTTCATCTCTAGGTACATGAAGTCTCTGTGGGAGGTGTGTGGAGTGACATATAAGTTCACCACACCTTACCATCCTCAAGGAAACGGGTTGGTTGAAAGATTCAACCGTACCCTGAAGGGCATGATTATGGGCCTAGAGGAGCCCATGAGGCGGAAGTGGGACGTCTTGTTACCATGCCTGTTATTTGCATACAGGGAGGTGCCTCAGAAATCCTTAGGTTTCAGCCCCTATGAGTTACTGTATGGCCACCCTGTCAGAGGGCCTCTCACTCTGGTGAAGGAGGGGTGGGAGAAATCCAGTGGGAAAACCCCCTCAGGATGTGTTCAGCTATGTGCTGGCCATCCGCAACCAGACCAAGCGCTTCAGGAAGCTCGCTCAAGAGAACCTGGAGGCTAGCCAGGAGGAAATGAAGAGATGGTATGATCAGAACACCTCTCTTGTGGAGCTCCAACCTGGGCAGAAAGTGTGGGTGATGGAGCCAGTGGAGCCTTGTGCGCTCCGTGACAAGTGGTCTGGGCCATATGAGGTGGTGGAGCGCAAGAGTGAGGTTACCAACTTGGTTAACCTGAAGACTCCCAGGCAGCCCCTGAGAGTGTTGCATGTAAACCGCCTCAAACCCCACTTTGAGAGGTCAGCAGTGACTTTGCTCATGGCTACAGATGGAGGAGGGGAGGAGGATAGTGATCCTCTCCCTGACCTCCTGGCAACCAAGGAGCAAGATGGGTCAGTGGATGGGGTGATACTCTCACCCACCCTGACCCCAGAGCAGCAACAGGACTGTCGCCAAGTCTTGGGTCAGTTCGCCCCCCTATTTTCCCTGACCCCAGGTGTCACCAACTGGTGCGTCCACGATGTGGACACTGGTGACAACATGCCTGTGAAACAGAAGTTTTACAGAGTGGCTGACAAGGTCAGGGCTAGCATCAAAGAAGAGGTTTCTAAGATGTTAGCGCTAGGGGTCATTGAGCCCTCCAGCAGCCCCTGGGCTAGCCCAGTGGTCTTAGTGCCTAAGAAAGCTGCTACACCTGGTGGCCCCCCAGAACTCCGTTTCTGCGTGGACTACCGTGGGCTCAATGCGGTCACCAAGACTCACGCGCACCCCATCCCCAGAGCTGATGAGCTGGTGGATCGGTTGGGAGCTGCCCGGTACCTGAGCACCTTTGATTTGACTTCAGGTTACTGGCAGATTGCCTTAACTGAGGGGGCCAAGGAAAGATCAGCATTTTCAACGCCAGAGGGGCACTTCCAGTTTTGTGTCATGCTCTTTGGGTTGAAAAATGCCCCTGCCACATTCCAGAGACTGGTCAACCAGATATTAGCAGGGCTGGAGGAATTCAGCGCAGCATACCTGGATGACATTGCTGTGTTCAGCTCCACTTGGGAGGAACACTTGCAACACCTCTGCGCAGTGTTGAAGGCTCTGCATAAGGCAGGCCTCACTATCAAGGCCAGTAAGTGCCAGATAGGGCAGGGATCTGTGGTGTACTTGGGACACCAGGTGGGGAGCGGCCAGGTGGCGCCCCTACAGGCGAAGATTGATACCATTCTGGCTTGGGAACCCCCCAAGACCCAGACTGAGGTGAGAGCCTTTTTAGGTCTCACCAGGTATTACAGACGGTTTGTCAAAGGTTATGGCACCATTGTAGCCCCTTTGACAGAGCTGACATCTAGAAATCAGTCCAGGAAAGTGAATTGGACTGAGGCCTGTCAAACTGCTTTTGACACCCTCAAAACTGCCATGTGCACAGCACCGGTGCTTAAGGCACCTGACTTTTCAAGTGAGTTCATTGTGCAAACTGACGCTTCAGAGCAAGGCGTGGGAGCAGTACTCTCACAGATCAATGAGGAGGGCGAAGACCAACCAGTGGCTTTCATTAGTAGGAGGCTACTCCCCAGGGAACAGAGATGGAGTGCAATCGAAAGGGAAGCTTTCGCTGTGGTCTGGGCTCTGAAGAAGCTGAGGCCCTACCTGTTTGGGACTCACTTCCGTGTTCAGACCGACCACAGGCCCCTCAGATGGTTAATGCATATGAGGGGTGAGAATCCAAAACTGTTGAGGTGGTCCATTTCCCTACAGGGAATGGACTTCACAGTGGAGCACCGCCCTGGTACAGAACACGCCAATGCTGATGGTCTGTCCAGATTCTTCCGCCTTAGTGATGAGGACTCCCAAGAGGTTGGGTAGTTCTCCCCACTTTCAGCTGGAGGGGACACGTGTTAGACCTGACACCCTTGGCGTGGTTTTTCCCCCATCTTTTTGCCTCTGACTCATGTATTTTTTGATGCTGTGCTAGATTTCGTTTTTGCTGGTTTAGATGCTTTGGACCCTATGCCACTGCTGATCAGTGTCAGAGGGTAAGTGCTCTCTCTGTAAATTGTCATATTGATTGGGTATACCTGATTGGCATATTTGTATCACCATGAAGTCCCTAGTAAAGTGCACTGTGTGTGCCAGGGCTGGTGATGACAGATGCTACTAGTGGGCCTGCAGCGCAGATTGCGCCACCCACATGAGTAGCCCTAAAATGATGTCTCAGGCCTGCCAGCGCAGGGCCTGTGTGCAGTCAGTGGACTGCCATGTCCGCCTGGCCAGTGTCCCCACTGGCTGGGCCTAACCCTTCCCTGTCTGTGCACACCAGTCACCACTATGGAAGGCTCAAGGTACCCCCCTGGGCAGGGTGCAGTGCATGGATAAGGTAGAGCATGTACTAGTGCAGGTAACATGCTCTGGTAGTGAGCAGCAGCCATTTTGTGTGCTCACTGCTGTAAGGCTATCTTGCTCCATTGAGTAACATGGGGGAGGCTGATCCCATTGGATCCCAGCCTATCTTCCCATAGGAACAAGATGGGACATAAGTGAATGATATCCCTGAACTCAGAATTTAATAACACATCTTTTAGTAAAGGTTGTTTTTAAATTCTGTGTTTGAGAATAGTACTTTTAGAAAGTGGCTGTTCTCTTGTCTAAACCTTTCTGTGTGCCTGGGACTGTTTGTGGATTGACTGTCTGGGTTGAGGATGACAGGGTCTGCAGAGCCCCAGGGGGTTATCTGAGCCAGCCCCGTGGATGAAAGGCAGTATCTGCTGCCAGGGAAGTGGGAGGAGATAGCACCTGATAGTGAAGGGCTGTGCCTGCCTAACCTCAAAGCTGGCTCCACCTCCTGCTGGGCGACTGTCACCTCTGTCCCTGGGACTGGGAGGAAGAAGGAAACCAGAAACACCCCAGACCCCCAGAACTGGTTTGGACCGGGCTCAGGGCCCCCTTTGCACAAAGACTTCAAAAGACTTCAAAGGACTTCAAAGCCTTTTGGGGGTATAAGAGAAGGACCCCTGACTACAGAAAGTCAGATTCTACAATCAAGAGGAACCTCTACCAGAAGAAGGACTGCTGAAGGAGCTGATGGAAGATTGCCTTGCTGTGTGCTTTAAGGGCTGACCTATCCTGCTATCCAACTGAAGGAGAGGAGAAGAAAGGGACTTTGCTGTGAGCTGTGACCCTGCCTGCTTGAAACTGCTAAGACTTTGCTGTGTGCTGTGTCTGCAACCTGAATCTCCAAGGGCCTGAGAAGAGCTGGCTCCCTGTCTGCAACCCAGGAACATAAAGGTTGCCCAAGGACCACAAGATTCTGCTGCGCCCCCTGAAACTGCTGTGCAATGCAAAGATCGTGAGACACTGTGTGGGGCTGTGTAGCGCACTGGCTGCTCTCTAATCCAAGTGAGGGCGCCGCGCTGAACCAGCCTACCGTGTGGCCGAGGTCGCCGTGTACATCGACACGTGTGGGGCGAAGATCTGAACTGTGGGTCTCCTCAGCGCAAGGAGCGCTGAAAAATAATTGCTGGCCGTGTCACCGTCGCAGCCCGGGGTCAGTAACCCCCGTGAAAAGTGTCCCGAATCTTCCCGGTGGCTGGGTGCTAAAGATCGAGCCCGCCGCGCTCTGATTGGGCGAGAGGGCCGAGCCCCCTCACCAGAGCCCCGACGGGATTGGCTGAGCCTGCGGAGCGTCATCGGCGAGGCCGCGCTCCCATTGGTTGGCGGCCTTGCGCTCAGAGGGGCTCGACTAGAGGGCCGCGACAGGATTGGCTGCCTCGACTGAAGCTGCCGAGGAGCCGGGAGAATTCGCCGAAATCACCGCCGGGCCCGGGGAAGACTGACCTGACCTCGCCGAGGGATCTGACCGAGTGCTCCAGCCCCCGGCCTGCCGTCTCAGCTCCCCGCTGCTCTCTGAAGGACCAAGAGCGGGCGGAGAGCGTCCTGAGACCGGCCGGGCTGGAGCGCTACTGAGCATTCACCCGTGAAGTGCGCCTGGGGGCCCAACATCACCGCGAGCACGGTGAAGGAAGTCCCCCCCCCCTCCCCCCTCCAAGCATCCGGGTGAGACGCGCTTGAAGCGCTGAGAGTCCCTGACGCTAGGGGCTGAATTCTCTGGCATATTTAAAGCTGGCATTGTTTTCCTTGCTCATTTTTGAGAGCGTTTTAATCATAAATCATTGGCATATCTTTTTGCCGATTGAAGAGACTAGAGACATTTGTTTACATGAGAACTTCCTGAAATTAAGTAACACCAATTAAGATTAAGTGCATCATTTCTATACTAAAGTGATTATCGTGCAACTGCCTTATTTACATTGCTGCAACCAGATAAAGTTATATATATTTTTATAAAATATACTTACCTGTGTGGTCTCAGTTTGTGGTGGATTGGGGATTATTGTTGTGTTAAGTGCAAATATTATACACATTGCCTTGGGGATTAGCCTGCCTGCTCGCGCCAAGCTACCTAGAGGGAGAGCGGAGGTTATCTACCGTGTGTATTCCTTCACCCTGACTAGAAGCAAGGGTCCCTACTTGGTCTAAGGTACTTACCTCTGCCAACTAGAGACCCCCAGATCTAACATCAGCCATGTTATCCAATGGGAGGTGGATAACATGGCTAAGAGCATTAGCTCGCTAATACATGAATATCGCTGACTTTTCAGCGATATTCATGCATTGCGGACGATTTTTATCGCATTTGCGATAAACCTTGGTAATACCAATGTTTATCTGCGATAAAAATCGCCGCAGCTCTGCGTTAATTTTTTCACGCTAACCAAGCAATATCGATAATTATCGCTATTGCTTGGTAATATGCCCCAAGGTCATGCAATCTAGCAGGCTGCCTAATAGTACGCTGGCTGCAAGATGATATATCACTTCTCACCAGGCAAGGAGTGCAAATGGGATGCGTGGCCCCTAGACCCAATTGTCACCATGTTGTCATCACCAACACTGAATTTGGATCTTGAGTGAAGTCATAGGCGGAGAGACCAATATCATGACCAAACTCATAAGCCAGATTGGAATCTTTCTCATTCTCTCTGCTAGCATACATGTGATTGAAAATGTCCGCTTGACTTTCTGTAAGTTTGACCACACAATCCTTGTTCAACCAACCCCCCTTCTATCAAAACAGAGATATTACTAACCCTAAGTACTCGTCAGGTAATGAGAACTTGAATTGTCCTTTACAAACCCTGTATGGTTTTTTAATCAGAGCCCAATCATTCAGTGCTAAATGCTCAATGTTGACTACTGACTTGCTTTCATAGAGTTTCTTCTGCAACAATTGTTTGGCAACTACTCTATTTCTAATCTGTTGTTGATCTTCACCCATATTTCTTTTCTTGGATAGAGCACAGCCTATTGCCAGATCGGTAAACCACTTGGGCATTAGTTTTGACCTGGTTTCTCTTCCCCTGATTGCTTTAGAAGGTGTTACACCTGTGGTAGAATGTGATGAAGTGAGATATGCCCAAACCTTTTCTTGCAATAAATCAGCCACATTGACATTGGCTGCAATGGCGGTTTGAATTCTTGCCTTTAAAAAAAGATTTGCCCTTTCAACTAGTCCATTGGACGATGGACTGTACAAAGCAACTTGACAATGCTTAATTTAAAACCTTTCCATAAAACTAGTAATCTGCTGTGAAACAAAAGATACACTTTTATCTGTAACAATACAGCAAGGTGACCCTTCGATCCTAAAGATAGTCTCAAGAAATGAAATAACAGTTGTGGAATAGGCAACCTACATGAAAAATAGTAAATTGCTACTAACAAATACCTTTTATCAGAGGGAAGCATATTTATTGGCCCAGCGAAAGCCAAGGTAATCTTCTCCCATGGCACTTCCAGAAATGGAACAAGAAATAGAGGTTTCTTGTTCAACTTCCAATGTTTATCCGAAACTACACATTGAGGACAATTTCCAACAAAGATGCCCACCTGTCTATCCATACCTGGCCACCAATAAATTTCCTTAAGTTTCTTACGTGTGGTGAAATTCCCATATGTCCCTCATGAGCCACGGCAATAATCCTTTCTCTCAATAGAACAGGGGGCAAAAACAGACCAATCCTTACATAAACCCCAAACTCAAATGACAATTAATTCTTCACTGATCTGGGCAAAGCTTCTCAAATCCTCAATAAGACCTTTCCCTGCAGGCCACTTGTTTCTTATAGAGTGTTCAACCTTTCTCGAAATGTCATGCTCCTTCATAGCTGCTGACCACTCCTCTTGAGTGACACCCCCATTGCACGCTGACACAGCATCAATCAGACCAACTACTCATTGTTAGAATCAATCCCCCTCACTTGAATCAGGAAGAGGAATTCAAGACAGACAGCCTGCCCAGACGTTTTTTCCGACCTTGAATGTATTTGACCACAAGATCGTATTCCTGTAATTTCGACAACAATCTTACCAGGCATGCAGAGGCCTTCCCCAAACCGTTCCCAGCTAATAAGAAGACTAGAGGTTTGTGCAGACATGCCAACCCTCCCGATTCAGGCGTGAGACTACCGATTTCAAGGTTAGTCTCCCGCCTCCCAATTCCTGCAAGCAAAAACCTGATTCCTCGGGGGTTTCAGCTGACAGTGTTTGGTATTGCGTAAGGTGCTAATTCTTCCAGCAAACAGTGGCGATGCAGGGGCTCTCGGAGGGGTGAAAAACCAACAAAGCCTCATTAACAAGGCAATGGTCTTTTAAAGACCTGTGAAGTACTGGGACGGCTATGTGTGTGCGGGGAAGCTGTTACAGCCCGGGCTGCCACACAGAAGGGGGAGGAGGAGTGCATGCACTGACAGCAACCTGCCAGGCCAGTGCACAACACTTGCATCACCCTCTCTCTGCCTGCCATTGCGCTCCATGCATCTGAAAGTTTAAAAAAACACGTGCATTTACGTTTCAAATGTCCGATCCTTCAGCAGCCACTTCCAAAGCCCATTCATGCCGTTAACCCGATTCAATGCCCGATTCTCCCGATTTTTTTTTAACTCTCCCACTCTGCTCTTCTGAAATGTTGGCATGTATGGGTTTGTGGTACGTAAATATTTCACATCGTTTGCCCCAATGTACGTTTTGAATTTTTGCACTGCTCAAACAATTACAAGTGGTTCTCTTTCAATGTTGCTGTAATTGCTTTCAGCACTTGATAAAGCTGTGGAGGCAAACGCAACAGTGTTCTCTTGGCCTTCAACCCACTGCCCAAAAATGGCCCCATCCCGTTTAGACTAGCATTCACTGTAAGGAATCGTTTTCCATTAGCTACACATGAGCACAACGCTGGAAAATTAACCACTAACAATGGCGGGCGTGGCCAGCAACTAAGCATGGCGGTGGTCTCTTAGGAGAGCTCTGGACCCGAGCCTCCAACATCCGGAAAGATATTAGCCCTACATAATAAGCGGACAGCAGTGGCTGTGTGAGATGACCGTGGTAGGGGGCCTGGACATTTCGAGCTTGTCAGACGCTATCCTGAGCGGCCAATTGCAACAAAACCGCCGAGGCCGCACAACACGGAGCAGTGAGGGGCGGCGACCCGGATCGGCACTCTGACGCCTCAAATCCCTGAGACTGGGACATCGGGGATAGAGCGACTGCTTCAGGCGGAGGGGGCGGCACATCTGCCCCTCTCCCGGCTGTAGAATTGCTGGAGCTGAGTCCGGGGCCCGACGACAGGTGAGAGGGAGCCTGTGTGGGTGCTCCAGGACACACGCTTATGCAATCCCAGGGATCCTGTGGGGTCTACTTTTCCTCAGCGACGGACCCCGTCTGACTGTGTCCACAACGGAGAGCGGTGACCCTTCCATTATACCTCAGGGCAGACCAGAGTCGTCAGGATAAGCGGGGCAGTGCCCTAATGACTTGTGGTGGTGGGTGGCGTCGGGAACCACCAGGATCGTGCGCTAGCGGACTTGCCCACCGGCAGCGGTGGCCATTTATAATTGGGCCGGCAACTGCTGGAAATCGGAATGTTTATGGTGTCGATTGTCCCTAAATGCCCTCGCTAAATTAAGCAGACGGAGAGGCATGTGCCCGCTGCATGATGCTTAATACCTGGCGCTGGACCAGGGGTACTGAGACACATCGCACCTGTGTTTTTTTTTTAACTTCAGCAAACACCTCGGGGAGCAGCGGTGCGTAATCCGAGAGACTGCTCTGTGGGGGCCGGGCGATTCCAGCCACAGTCAAGAGTGGAGCTGCAGGGGCTCGAAGAGGTGAACAAAGCCTCATTAACAAACAAATGGTCGTTTAAAGACCTGTGAAGTACTGGGATGCCCGGGAGGCTGTGTCAGCTCAGGCACACAGAGTTGTGGTGGTGTGGGGGGGGGGGGGAGGGGGTATAGAGTGCAGCAGGAACTGAGAGCTAGGTGAGGTGGGAGGGCAGAGCAGGGAGTGAGAGCCCGGTGAGGGAGGTGAGAGGGCAGAACAGTGAGTGAGAGCCCGGGTGAGGGAGGTGGGAGGGCAGAGCAGGGAGTGAGAGCCCGGGTGAGGGTGGTGGGAGGGCAGAGCAGTGAGTGAGAGCCCGGGTGAGGGAGGTGAGAGGGCAGAACAGTGAGTGAGAGCCCGGGTGAGGGAGGTGGGAGGGCAGAGCAGTGAGTGAGAGCCCGGGTGAGGGAGGTGAGAGGGCAGAACAGTGAGTGAGAGCCCGGGTGAGGGAGGTGGGAGGGCAGAGCAGGGAGTGAGAGCCCGGGTGAGGGTGGTGGGAGGGCAGAGCAGTGAGTGAGAGCCCGGGTGAGGGAGGTGAGAGGGCAGAACAGTGAGTGAGAGCCCGGGTGAGGGAGGTGGGAGGGCAGAGCAGTGATGAGAGCCCAGGTGAGGGAGGTAAGAGGGCAGAACAGTGAGTGAGAGCCCGGGGGAGGGAGGTGGGAGGGCAGAGCAGTGAGTGAGAGCCCGGGTGAGGGAGGTGGGAGGGCAGAGCAGTGAGTGAGTGCCCGGGTGAGGGAGATGGAGGGCAGCAGGGAGTGAGAGCCCGGGTGAGGAAGGTGGGAGGGCAGCAGGGAGTGAGAGCGCGATGAGGTGACAGAGGGAGCATAGAGTGAGAGCCCGGGTGTGGGAGGTGGGAGGGCAGCATGGAGTGAGACCCCGGGTGAGGTGGGAGGGCAGAGCAGGGAGTGAGAGCCCGGTGAGGTGGGAGGGGAGCAGAGAGTGAGAGCCCGGTGAGGTGGGAGGGCAAAGCAGGGAGTGAGAGCCCGGTGAGGTGAGAGGGCAGAACAGGGAGTGAGAGACCGGTGAGGTGGGAGGGCAGAGCAGGGAGTGAGAGCCCAGTGAGGTGGGAGGGCAGAGCTGGGAGTGAGAGCCCGGTGAGGTGAGACAGATAGAGACAGATAAAGACATATAGAGACAGATAGAGGCAGAGACAGATAGAAACAGGGACAGACAGAGCTGGATGTATGACGTTAGCACGCATACTATTACCACGCATACCTTTACAACGCGGTATTTACAACAAATACTGTTACAACGCATAGCGCTTTGAGGTGCTGGATAGTGGTAAGTATAATTTTATATTCCAACTCCAGTCCCCGTGGACACTAGGGAAGGTGTTGGATATAAAATTAAGCGTATTCCCTATCCTAGAGCGCCCCCCAGCGCAATGCGTTGTAATGGTATGTGTGGTAATGCCTGCGTTGTAATGGTAGTGCGTGGTAAAAAATGCGTGCTAAACGTTGTATACCGACGGAGCTAGATAGGGTCAGGGACAGACAGAGACAGATAGAGGCAGAGACAGAGGTAGAGACAGACAGCAACAGAGACAGAGACAGAGACATAGGGAGGGATGGAGACAGACTGAGAGAGACAGACAGAGGGAGACAGACAGAGGGAGAGAGAGAGACCAACAGAGGGAGAGAGGGAGACAGACAGAGGGAGACAGACAAAGGGAGGGAGACAGACAGAGGAAAGGAGACAGACAGAGGGAGGGAGATAGACAGAGGGAGGGAGACAGACAGAGGGAGGGAGACAGACAGAGGGAGACAGACCGACAGAGGGAGGGATGGGGACTAAGCATGGGCGAATTTTGCGAATTCGCGATCCGCAAATTTGCGGATTTGCGGATTCGTGATCCGCAAAATTCGCGAATTTGCGGATTTATGTTTTTTGCGTGTTCGCAGGGTTTTTTGCGTGTTCGCGGGTTTTTTTGCGTGTTCGCGAGGCTTTTTGCGTGTTCGCGAGCCGCTTGCATAGCGAAGTTACCCATGCAGTCGTTTATGGGAGAGAGAGATAGATAGATAGATAGATAGATAGATAGATAGATAGATAGATAGATAGATAGATAGATAGATAGATAGATAGATAGATAGAAAGAGAGAGAAGGAGAGGGAAAGAGAGAGAGAGAACAAGAGAAAGAAAGAGAGGCCGTATCTCTGAAGGGCCAGATTCCTGAGTTGCCCCTACAGAACATACAGCTTTTTCTTTTTAGCAAAATGCATATGAAAATTGTGCTGTAAAGGTCTCTTTTAGTTTAACCCCTCCTGACAACTCAAAATGGGTGTATTTGCCATCCGCTCCCTTCTTCCTGTTTTTTATATCTGTAAGTGCTTCCTGATGAGGTTTAATTCCTTGGACAGGTGCCTCATTGCCTACTTGTAACTTTTCTCTGACCCTGCTTCAAGGGTCAGAGCAGGGTCAGAGAATAGTTGCAAGTAGGCAACGAGGCGCCAGGAAGCAATTAGCAGCAGGTGTCCAAGTTGAAGTAAATTTGTTTGTAACCCTTTTGTAAAAGGTTACAAAGAAATTAGGTTCAACTTTTGCACCTGCTGCTGTAACCCTTGCTTGGCTGAAAATCCGTCCCCGCTGATTCGCGGATTTTACCGCGATTTCGCTAGATTCGCGGATCGTGAAATCGCGGAAAATCCGCAAATTCGTCCGCGAAACGGATTTTACGCCCACCCTTAATGGGGACAGAGGGAGACAGCCAGTAGGAGGGAGACAGAGGGAGACAGACAGAGGGAGGGAGACAGACAGAGGGAGACAGAGGGAGATAGACTGAGGGAGGGAGACAGACAGACAGAGGGAGGGGGACAGAAAGACAGAGGGAGACAGACAGAGGGAGGGAGGGAGACAGACAGAGGGAGGGAGGGAGACAGACGGAGGGAGGGAGGGAGACAGAGGGAGGGATGGAGACAGACAGAGGAAGGGAGACAGACAGAGGGCAGACGAAGGGAGGGAGACAGAGGGAGATGGACAGTGGGACACAGATAGAGGGAGAGAGGGAAGAAAAGAGAGGGAGGGAGACAGAGAGAGAAAGAGAGGTAAGACCGAGAGAGACAGAGGGAGAGAGACAGAGAGAGACAGAGAGAGAGGGAAGGAGGGAGCGAGAGAGAGATAGGAGGGAGACAGAGAGAGGGAGGGAGAGATAGGGAGAGAGAGAGAGAGAGAAAGAGAGATGTATGTGTATGCTGGTCTGTTGGCTCAGTGGATGAACGTGTCAGCTGCAGGGGCCTGTGTTCAACTTCATGCTCACAGTTTTTTTCTTTCTAGCCCCCTAGCCCTCCCCCACTTACCCCACCTCCACCGGTGCGGCCCTCGGCCACAAACCACACTGTAAATTTGGCCCCGGAGAGAAGGTTTGTGAGTACCCATGCGCTGGACCAACGATGTGTGAGGGACATTGCTGGGGCTACGACAGAGGATCTAAATAGCTGCACAAACTTAGGCACACTCCTAGTGGGAACTTGGAGTGTTATACGCTGTGCTGTTTTAATATACTGCTGTGCCCAGACAAACTTGGGAGGGGCGCAGTACTAAAACGGGAGTGGATATCCTGTGTTCTCCCTGTCACCGGCATTGCTCTCCCCCTGGCCTCCGGTGAGGTGATACGGCGGTGTGCAGGCCACTGGGTCAACAGCTCGAGGTCAGACACGTGGAAATGGAACTGCTCTGCCCCACTGCTGATTGCTGCGGAGCACCCACTGATATCTGTAATAGCCTTGTGGACCAGAAACACCTACCTCACCGGCAGTACCAAAGGACATAGAGTGTGTGGGTCGGAGAGCAGTAGCTAAGGGGCCCTTCTGAATACGCATCTCTGGTGTAGTGAGTGTTTCCAACACGATCCGCAGACAAGATGGGCGCAATAAACCGAGACAGCAGGATCAGAGCGACATGGACCCGACGCAGGAGGGCCTGAGTTGCACGGGCAGGGCGGGGGGTCTGGCAATGTCCCCTCAACCAAGGAGCCTGCATCCGAAGACAAACTGGACCTCATACTGTGGGAAGTACGTGACTCACGGAAAGCACTCGAGCTACAAATAGGGTCCCTATGCACTGGTTTGAATTTGCTTAGGGCAGATCACGTCAAAATGGCAGAGAAGGTGAAAGACCACACAACGTCACTGGTGGAGCTGCAGCCCAAACAGAAGCAGACCGAAACAGACGTGAAGCAGTTGCAGACGCAGGTGGCCACCTTACTGGATTGAGTGGAGGATGCGGAAGGGAGAGCGCCTAGGAAAAATATCCAGGTGATAGGCCTGCCGGAGAAAAGTGAGGGGTCCGACGCATCGGGGTATATGGAACGCTGGTTCAGGGATCATGTCACGGCGGAGGGACTCTTCTCACGATACTGTATTGAGCGTGCGCACAGAATACCTACCCGACGACCGAAACCGGGGGCCCCTCCACGACCCCTCATAGTGAAGTTATTGAATTACCGTGACACGCTGCTGCAGAAAGCCAGGGAGGCGGTGCCGATTAACTTTGAGAATGCGAGGATCTCCTTATTTCCGGACTACACGATGCTAGTGCAGAAGCAACGGTCCTCTTTCATTGCAGTGAAGCGACGGCTTAGAGACCTGAACATACAGTATGCACTATTATTCCCGGCACGGCTGAAAATATTGCATGACCAGAAATCGTACTTCTTCGAAAGCCCCGGAGATGCTGAGGATTGGCTGGAGGTCATGGAACTAACCAACGTGGAGGAAAATGCAGCGGTAACAGAGGAGAGGCAGAAATCCTTGGCGACCACCTTGACTGGTCGTGGAGGTGGGAGACCGAGAAGAACCACTGGGCATGCACAGTTCACCTCGCAACAAATAAAACCGACCAGGACACAGGCGATACTGGCTACGGTTACTTTCACGAACGCACCACGGACCGTCACTCAGTTCGCTACGGAGGAGGAGGAGTCGCATGGATCGGACTCTGAGGGTATTGTGGCATTGTTCCCCTCGGTGACTCCACAGCTGATCAAGGATCTGTATGGGTGATGGACTTATACAAGTATTGTACTTATTTTTCTTTTTTCCTGTGTCAACACACCACAGCTGCGTCTGGCCTTCCTCCAGTTAGTTTAGATAATGTATGAAAGGCTAAAGATTATTTGGGCTCTTGGCTCCGTAGTAGCTCCACCCTGGCAGCTCTTTCACACACTCTTCCACGTGCAAAGTGTAGGCGCATCCCCCCCCATATGGCGAAGGCGCTACGTATGTTCTTTTTTTCCTTTATATTTGTTTACTCTTTGTATTCATTGGTGTTAGATCTGGGGTCTCTAGTTGGCAGAGGTAGGTCCCACTGTCCAAATAGGGACCCTTACTTCTAGTCAGGACAAGGAGGAAACCCTCTGAGATAACCCCTGCTCACCCTCTAGGTGGCTTGGCACGAGCAGTCAAGGCTAATCAGAAGGCAATGTATAAAGTATTTGTACCAACACTCACAGTAACACAGTGAAAACACCACAAACTGACTCCACAACAGTTTAGAAAAATAAAAGTATTTAATCTAAACTACTCAAGACCAAACCGACAAAAATCCAAAATACACAGTTTAAGAATATGGTTTCAAAAGAGTTTTTAAGGTTGCAATAAAAGTTCTTTAGGTTGCAATAGAATAATCCACAGTTGCATGAAAAGTTCAGTTGCGTCACATTTAGCTCACAGTTCCTTGAGTTGCGACAAAGTTCCAAAAGCAGAAGCTGGTGCGGTGGAAAACAAGCGATGCGTTGCTCCTGAGACCCTGGGGAGGTGTTTGCGACAGCCCTGCTGCAGCAGCGGGCGTGTTGCGACGAATCCGGTCTGTATGGGGAGGAAGGCCACTTGTCTGGATTCCGGTGCGTAGGTTCCGTAGGAAGTTTGTTCTCGCAAAGGCACGATGCGACGATCTCGTAGGGGCTGTGACGATCTCTGGGGCGACGATGCGCGATCCAGCAGTGATCCTCTCTCTCGCAGCTCCTCGATGGGATGATTTCGGCGATGACTCTCGCAGCGACGTGATGCGGTCCGCAAGCAGGCGGCGTGGCGATCTCACCCAGCGACGACAGGCTCTGCGACGACACTCGCAGCGATGTTAGACTTTCCGCACCGATCGGGTGTGTCCCACAAACGAAGGATGCGACGGCTCTGACAGCGTCAACAGGCGCTGCGACGATCTCGACCTTCGCAGCGGCGGGAATTTCCTCGCACTGCCGGGGATGCACTCCGCAGCGAGCGATGCGATAACTTTTCAGTTGCAAAAGTCTCTCAATCTTAGTTTCCAGCTTCCCAGCACAGGTACAACTTCCAGAGGCCCCACAACTGGCTCAAGCGCACTCTAGGAAGGACAGAACTCTCTCAGCAGAGTTCAGGGAAGCTGGGGGTGAAGTACTTTTGTTCCTGGGACTTCAGAACAGGGAGCCAGCTCTTCTCAGGCCCTTGGAGATTCCTTCAAGACAGGGGACACAGCACAACAGCAAAGTCCTTCCCCTCTCCTTGGCAGCAAAGCAACAGCAGGTCAGTCCAGCAGAGCAAAAGCAGGACAGTCTCCCTTCTTCAGATTCAGCTTTCTCTTTGGCAGAGGTTCCTTCTTGATTCCAGTATGATCTAATTTTCTGTTGTCAGGGGTCCTGTACTTATACCCCTAAAAGTCTTTGTTCTCTTTGTGCAAGTGGGCCCTGAGCCCAGTCTGAACCAGTTCTGGGTGTTTCTTGAGCACTTTGTTTTCCTGGCTTCTCCTTTCCTTTCAGAGTGAGGGGCAGGGTCGTCAGCCGCCCAGCAGGAGGTGGAGCCAGCATTGTGGAAGGCAGGCACACCCCTATTCAGGCCCAGGTGCTATCTCCTCCCACCACTTAAGTTGCAAATGCAGTCATTCAGCCTAGGGCTGACTAAGGCAGCCTCCTGGGGAATCCCCAGCCCCTGCCACTCTCAAACCAGACAGTCAATACACAAACAGGCCAAGGCACACAGAAGGGTCAGACAAGAGAACAGCAACTTTCTAAAAGTGCTGTTCTCAAATACAGGATTTAAAAACAACCTTTCCTAAAAGATGTGTTATTAAATTCTGAGTTCAGGGATACTAGTCTCTTATGTCCTATCTTTTTCCTATGGGAAGAAAGGCTGGTAGCCACTTTAGCCAGCATCCCCCATGTTAAAATATGGAGCAAGATAGGCTTACAATAGTGAAAAACGAAAATGGCTGTAATTCACTACCAGAGCATGTCACCTGCACCAGTACATGCACTACCTTTCACATACACTGCACCCTGCTCAGGGGGGTACCTTGGGCGTTCCATAGGGGTGACCAATGTGCACAAAAAGGGAAAGGTTAGGCCTGGTCAGTGGGGACACTGACCAGGAGTACATGGCAGTTTACAGACTGCACACAGGCACTGCGGTGGCAGGCCTGAGACACCATTTTAGGGCTACTCATGTGGGTGGCACAATCAGTGCTGCAGGCCCACTAGTAGCATTTGTCATCACCAGCCCTTGCACACCCAGTGCACTTTACTAGGGACTTCATGGTGATACAAATATGCCAATCATGTACATCCAATCATAATAACAATTTACACAGGGAGCACTTACACTCTGGCACTGATCAACAGTGGCAGAGTGTCCAAAGCATCTAAACCAGCAAAAACGAAATCCAGCACAGCATCACAAATACAGAAGGTAGAGGCCAAAAAGACAGGGGAAACCACGCCAAAGATGCCAGGTCTAACAATTGGTGATCCTTAAATGTATATTGGGTCAGTTCTTGAGAGTTGTGGTCCAATACAGTTTTAAGATTGGACCGAGTATTGGGGAAGTTGGGTATGGGAACGGTCTCGAAATGTCTGCCTTTATTGCTAAGCTGGTCTGCCTGTATGACATGCTATGTTCACCCACATTCTGGTTAATGCAATGATGTACACACCTGGGAAGTACAAGATTATAACTTGGAACGTAAGGGGTATGGGCACAGTGCACAAGCGTCACAGGATACACGCCCAACTGCAGCGCCATAGGGCGCAAATTGTATATGTGCAAGAGTCGCACATGATAGCAAGTGGGGTTGAGAAGCTGCAGAAAAAATGGAAGGGACAGGTATTTTCCACCACTTACTCTAATTACGCAAGAGGTGCTACGATTTAGGTAAGGCATGGGGTGCCCTTTGTTGCACAAGAGCAGAGAATCGACAAATTGGGCAGATACGTACTCGCTAAAGGGACATTGGACGGCCAACTGGTGATACTGGGCAATTTCTATGCCCCTAATTATGAGCAAGATCAATATTGGAATGTGTTAAGTGGGGCATTGGTAGGATGGGAGGTGCACCCATGGATATTTGGGGGAGATTGTAACGTAGTGCTGGAAGTGTCTCTGGATAGGTCGCACCCACCACTACAAGGCACTGGGATACACAAACAGGCCGAGGCCCTAATGCGGTGGGCGGTGGGGTGGAGACTGCGTGATGTATGGAGGATGCAACACCCCTTACATAAAGAATACTCATATTACTCCGCAGTGCACAACCTTCCTACCAGAATAGATAGAGTGTTCTGCTCCGATAGGATAGCAATGTTGGGGATTGAATCCACATATCTTCCCAAGACATTCTCCGATCACAACCCACTAGAATTGCTTATCACATGGGGCAGGTTACCTACGCCGGTCCCAATGTGGCGCCTCTGGCCACAAATTCTTGAGGACCAAGTATTCCGCAGTACTCTTTCCACCACTTTTGACCATTATTTCACTGACAACAGTAAGACGGCCACGAGTAGATGAATAGAGTGGGACGCATTCAAGGCAGTTGTGCGGGGGAAGGCCATAGGTACGTCAGTGGGGGCGCAGCAGGAACTACACAAGACACTAGTGGAGGTTGAGGAGATTATGGGCAGGCTAGAGAATGAGGCAATCACGGACGCAGAGCGAAAAGGCTCCCTCCAGGAGGCACGAATCCGGCATGCAGAATTGTTGGAGTCTCCGAGGGTTATAGATTACACAACATATACACAACGAGCCCATAGAGAGGCCAACAAGGTGGGAGCATTACTGGCTCACCTCCTACGCCATGCCCCTCCATCAGTGGTCATACCTCGGATTGTTAAAAACAATGGGGACATATTTACCACACAAGGCGAGATTAATACGGCGTTCCGTGACTATCACGCCACGCTGTATGGAGTACCGGACCGCCCCACTGGGGACCAAACAGAGGCTTTTTTATCTAACCTGACATGTCCAGAAATTCCAGAAGCACTACGCAAGGGCCTTATAGGACACATTACACCACATGAGATTAGGGTGGCAATGAAGGGACTGCTGCGTAATAAATCACTCGGTTTAGACGGGCTCTCCATTGAGATTTATGAAACTTTCGCAGTGGCTCTAGTGCCCCGCCTAGTGGAATTGTATAAAGAAATATGGGAGAAGGGCTCTTTGCCTATTACGACAGCCCAAGCCCTGGTTATTTCACTACCGAAACCGGGCAGAGAGCTCACTGATATGGCAAACTATTGGCCATTATCATTTTTGCCCACTGAATATAAAATATTGAGTAAGGTGTTGGCAAATAGACTGCTCCCGCATTTGTCGAAGTTGATCCATATAGATCAAGCAGGTTTTTTACCTGCTCGCAGCAGCTCACTTAACATTAGGAAATTGCACCATCTGCTGACGGAGGCTCCGAAGCGCTACCCACACGCTGGTTGTCTCTCGGTGGACCTACGACAGGCCTTTGACTCAATACATTGGGAATACATGTTTCAAGCGCTGTTAAAATTTGGGATACCGGCAGAATATGTACAATGGATAAAAATATTGTATAGTTCCCCCACGGCACGCACTAGAACGGGGGGTCACATCTGTGCTGAATACAACA
This sequence comes from Lissotriton vulgaris, assembly GCF_964263255.1. Lineage (NCBI taxonomy): Eukaryota > Metazoa > Chordata > Amphibia > Caudata > Salamandridae > Lissotriton > Lissotriton vulgaris. Next base: position 907,869,126 of record NC_141695.1, read on the forward strand.
TACACAAGGGGATGAGACATGGCCGCCCCTTGTCGCCCCTCATTTTTATTTTAGCACTGGAACCACATAAAGCTACGGCGGAACTTTGTTGATTGGGAGATAAAAATAGGTAATACTACCCACTTATTTTCGGCATATGCCGATAATATCCTCATGTATATATCTGATCTACGCAGGCCACTGGCTGCATTGTTTGAGACATATCGATATTTCGAACTCATATTGGGACTAGCTTTGAACACCGCACAAACACATGCTTTTTACTTTGTGGACCAGGAAGGCATCGCTGATGTGGATGTTGGAGATACTAGTATTAAAGTTGCACAGTCAACGTTTCAGTATTTAGGCATTCAAATCTATAGAAAACATGAAGATATGTTGGAAGGTAACTTGAATAAATCAATAAGGACACTGCGGTTCAGTGTCACTTTTTGGACTGCGTTGCCGCTTTCTGTCATGGGCAGAGCAGCCATTGCAAAAATGGTGGTTTTGCCACGAATATTATATTATTTTACAAATTTGCCTCTGCTTGTGTCACAGAGTACTTCTCGTTTGCTCAACACTATGTTTACGGATCTAATCTGGGATGGGGCAGAAGACGCATTCGACTCAAGAAACTACAAGTGGGTACTCGGGCGGTTGGCCTAGGTGTACCAGACTTTTGTGCCTATTATTACGCATGTCAGCTGCAGTGGTTATCATATTGGACGGCGGGTAGGAACTTGCAGAAAATTGACTTTACAGACACAGACATAGACAGTGGGGCACTACACGCTTTACTATTATCGGGTAGCAGAGTCCCGACAGACCTTCCCCCCTTGTTACAGACGGCACTGCGGTGCTGGAGAGCGGTGTTGCAATACACAAACACGGCACAGAGGTACGCAGGGAACATACCATTATTAGGAATTATGCTCTCAAGTGGTAGACTTACGAAACGCAAACTGACACCCTGGTTGGATGTGGGTATTAGCACGGTGGCGGATTTGTTTGGGGAGGAGGCGCTAATGAACCATGATACGTTTATAAACGAGACTGGTGCCCCGGCACACTTGTATTTACTGCATGCAACATTGGTTAGATTTATTAAGACGCATTGGGCCCAACAGAGGACTGCCCCCCCCCCGAGAATGAGCTGGTTAAGATGGTATATTATATGGGCAGTGTGCGTCATCTGATTAAATGGCTGTACGCTGGTGTTAGCACACGTACGAGAACACCCCTACGGGTACTGAAGACCCTCTGGGAGTTCGATATGGGGAAAGAACTGTCGGATAAAGAAAGGGCTATAGTACTGGAGCACACCAGGAAGGTCCCACGGAATGCTAAATTCAAATTCATTCAAACAATGGTGTTACACCGTGCATATTTAACCCCGAACAGACTAGACAAGATGTTTTCCCAAACGCAGCACTCATGTCCGAGATGCCTTTTGGAGGGAGCGGGTTTCATACATATGATATGAGAATGCCCAAAGATACAGGGATATTAGGATGCAGTTAGAAACATAGTGGGAGCAGCCACACACCTTGTTATTACTGACACACTGGAGGAGTGCAATTTAGGTCTACATACTCGTATCTCTGCTCACAAGGTACAATACAGACTCATAAACCTTGCACTCACATTGGCTATCCGAAATATCACCATGTGTTGGAAATCACGTAAGTCTCCTGAAGTGCGAACCTGGCACACAGAATTACTGCGATGGGGTGGAGCAGAGGGCGCGGCGCTGCGCCGAGAAGAAACCAGAGGACTATGTAAAACCCCGATCTCTCTAGAGTGGGAAGTCATGTTAGAGGGGTTACGATCTCATGACTTTGAGTTTATAGTCGAGTAAGTGGATGATTTGTGGTACTGTGACCCATGCCATACGAATACCACAGGCTTTAGTAGGGGCTTCCTACACTTTTGAAAGAGAGGGCAATGTATAAATGTCGGCAAGACTGGCAACCAAATGTTCGTGTATATATGTGATTGGCGGTCAGAGATCGAGACCTTTGGGGAGGGGGGTAGTTGGGGTACGGTTAGAGTTTTTGCTACATGTACTGCCTTGTATTGTAGTGACACCAACGCATTATATGGAAGAATGTATAATTATGGATGGGTAGCAGAAATATGTGGTTTGTATATGTGATAAATGCGGATTTAAAATGTACCATCTTTTTATCTATCGTAATGTTACTAATAACGAGGCGTGAATGTATTGCTCAGAAACATAAAACTCAATAAACTATGTTTCAAAATTTTTTTTTACCACTAACAATTACACCTTCTCAAACACCTCATGTAATGTGTCATTCCAGATACATTTCTCTCCTTTCTTAAGTAGACATCTCACAAGTTGAACAATGAGAGCATGTCCTGGTACAAATCTGGCATAATATTCACACAAGCCAAGAAAATAACGTAGAGCATCCTTGTCTGAAGGTGTGGAGCACGCAGTATACCTTCCACATTGCAGAATTTTGGCTTGATTCCTTTCTCTGAAATAAGATGTACCAAGTATTCTACCTCTCCTACTCGGACGTTACATTTACTAGGGTTCACAGTCATCCCTCTTGTTTGCAACACCTCTAAAACGCTGTGTAAGACATGAATGTGTTCATCTCTGGTCTCTGTAAAGATTACAATATCATCTTTGAACGCTTGCACTTGTGGCATATCCCCAAACAATCCATCAATTAATGTTTGGAAAATGCTTGCCACAGATGCAAGCCCAAATGGCAATTTCAAGTTCTTGAACGCACCAAAAGGAGTCACAAATGTGGTGACCAATTGGGATTTTTCTGAGAGTTGGATCTGGTGATATGCAGAATGCACGTAAATCTTGGAAAAATACTTAGATCTACTATTGTTAGCGATAATTTCCTGGATGTGCGGGAGGGGATGGCAATCAACTAAAACATTTTGATTGAGAGATCTAAAATCCACACATCTTCTGAGATCTACAGTCATTTTCTTGGTCAAAACACCTGTAGAAATCCATTCTGAGGTATCAATGGGTGCAATGACACCCTCAGATTGCAATTTAGACAACAATAGTTTGAGATCCTCTCTTATGCTGAGTTGATCGGGTCTAAATTTATGCACGACCGGAACAGCATTCTACTTGAGTTTCATGCCATGGTCAAAACCCTTTACCCTCCCAACAACATCCTTGAAAATTTCTGTGTAAGCCCCTATCAAGACATCAACCACATCTTGCTCTTGCTTCAAAGAAAAAAATATTAGTCGAAGGTGTCCCCAAAACAACTGAACGGTCCTGTCCTGGGCATAAAAGAATACCCAACAGTGCGAGATCCTTCCAACCCACACTATCTCTCACATTCACTGCAACGTACACTTTCGTTCTGATTGATCTGCCCAGACACTCCACATCACTCCAAAAGAATCCCAACAGATCTATGTCTTGTTCTCCAAATGCCTTGGGATTGATGTCAGTGGCTGAAAGAGGTAATTCCTTAGCCCAAAATCTATAGAAAGTGCGATCCGCTAGTATTGTAACAGGCGCTTCAGGGTCAGCCATTACATTGATAGATTTTCCATCAATAATGGCATCCACAAGTGGCCCGTTGGCTTTCTTCTGTGGATAGGCACCAGAATCTGGAATATCTGCACTAAGTAATACATTAACAAACTTAGGAAGCATGGGAAAGATGCCGCAGACAAACATTTCGTCGATCTGTGGTGTCAGGTCACCTCTTATTTCAAGTTTTTCAAATCAGAAAAGGAGCCTATTTATAATCGGTACGAACACACACAAGAGTCCGAGATTAGATCGTGCTGTGGTGACGTAAACCTTCTGGAAACATGACCAGATAAGCAGCTGCCTCAAAACAAAGACAAAGACAAGTAAGCTTTCACTTTTTAACTGCTGCTCTCTCTCCTCTGCAGCACCAATGGGGTCAGCGTCAAAGTCTTTACTGTCACAACTACATGTGGTTGTTTTATCTCCAATGCATGATATATTTGCTTACTGCTGGGACAGGGGGAAATCTAGATGGGATCTGTAGGCAGAAAGAAAAAAAACTGACTGGTTATATAATTTGGGTGAATGATAGTGGGAAGCTTGATGCACATGGGTGGATATGAGTGGGTGGGTTATTTATGCATGGTGGCTGAAAGTGAATGAATGGTTGAATGTGTATAGGTCAGTGTGTATAGTGTGTAGGTTAGTGATTGATATTGAGTAGTTGAATATGTAACTGAGTGGATCACCAGGCATGAAACGGTGGGTAGATAAAATCTCATTAAATACCAATGAAATGACTGAAATATAACCTCTGCGTACAATCATGTATTTTAATAAATGAAAGTACAAGAGTGGGTGAGGTAGTGTTAAATAGATGAATGAGTAGAAGGGTAGATGAGAGTGCTTGATTAAGTGTATGAATGATTGATAGGGTGAATGGCACAATGGGTGAGTGTGTGGTTCAGTGGGGGAATGAGAGTGTATGGGTGGAGGGATGAAGGTGGGTTGATGAGAAATGGTGCGAAACGTAAACTTATAAGACTTTTGAAGGTTTGAAAGGAATTTAGTCCATCACAGTCCTCTTGCCTCTTAGCTGGGTCTGAAGACACATTGGACTAAAGCATCTACTAAGCCTTCTGACATGGCTGATAATCTTTTATTTGACCCCATGGTTTGAACTTCAGCTCCCCACTCAGACTTTCATCCTCTTATGGTCGATAAAAAGATGACTATTGAGTAGGGTAAAAATGAATATCTGTTTTTACCTTCCAGCCCAGGGGCGGATTGGCACTGTGGGCACATGGGCATGGGCCGAAGGGCCGGTGTCTCAGTGCACTCTGTGGGCCGTTTTTTTCCCCCCTTTACCAGTCCACAAAGAGCACTGACAGGGAGAGGAAAGCAGCTTCGATGTGCGGCCGCCGTTAAGTGATGATCAGCTGTGGCCTCTCCTTGACCCCCTGCAGTGCCAAGCAATCATGCTGATGGGGGGCTGGGGAGGGGTCAGGTGTTGCTCAGGCCTATGAGCCATTTTCACCTCAGCCCCCCTGGGGCCAAAGCAGCCCAGAAACAGTGCTTGCATTAGTCCTCGCCCACAGCCATTCTCATTCAGGGCATAGTGGGTGAGGAAGAATGGGTATCACTATGGGGGCCAGGTGATGTGGGGAACTCACACCATCTTCATCTCAGCCTCCCCCGCCACCCCCATGGATGGCCCAGAAGCTGTGTTTTTCCTTAAGCGCCTCTCCTGCCACGCCATTGCCCTGAGGCAGTGAAGGGCAGGGGAGGGCTGAGTAATTTACAAATAGCTGGGGCCTCACTGTTTTTCAGGTGCTCCTGCACTGGAGGGCTGGGGAATAATTGTTTAAGAGAAAGGGGCCTCACTGTTTTCAGATGCTCCTGCGCTGGAGGGCTGGGGAATAATTTTTTAAGAGAAAGGGGCCTCGCTGTTTTCAGATGCTCCTGCGCTGGAGGGCTAGGGGATAATTTTTTAAGAGAAAGAGGCCTCGCTGTTTTCAGATGCTTCTGCACTACAGGGCTGGGGAATAATGTTTTTAATAGAAAGGGGCCTGGCTGTTTTCAAATGCTCCTGCGCTGGATGGCTGGGGAATAATTTTTTAAGAGAAAGGGGCCTCGCTGTTTTCAGATGTTCCTGCGCTGGAGGGCTAGGGAATCATTTTTTAAGAGAAAGGGACCTCGCTGTTTTCAGGTGTTGCTGCGCTGGAGGGCTGGTGAATAATTTTTTGAGAGAAAGGGGCCTTGCTGTTTTTAGGTGCTCCTGCGCTGGAGGGCTGGGAGTAATTTGGTAATAGAAAGGGGCCCGGCTGTTTTTCAGGTGCTCAGGACATTGTCACCTTCGCCCTGTGTCCTTCCCAAGAAGAATATCCTCCCGCTTACATTCCTTGTGTGTTTCATGAAAGGGCACGCCCACGGATGTGTGCCACGCCAGCGAAAGTGGGCCATGCTCCGCAAATGTGGGCTACTTTTTTCGTCAGTGCCCAGGCCAAATTGTGATCCCAATCCGACCCTGTTCCTGCCTTACCACTTTTTGTCATCACCAGCCGCCACTGGTGCAGAGCTGCGTCATTTAAAAAACACATGGACGAGCCATATTTACAAGAATACGGCACACCGCTATGCTCTCCCCTGTGCCGTGCTAAAATAAAAGCAGTGCGCTAATGCAGGCACCCTTGCACCATGGTACAAGGGTGCCTGTGTTGCAGGAATGATTGTTGTTGTGTAGTAAGGACACCTTCCTGCACAAAAACAATAATTAACAACATTTTGCTCCTTCTATGTGTGTTGTATTCGGCAAAAACGCTGAGAAATAAAAGCATTTCTCATTGTTTCTCCACTTTAGCGCCTCCCCTGGAAAGGTGTTCGTTTTTGGTGCTACCTCAGATTTATGAATCCATGTAAATCTGGGGCGGTGGCAAGCCATGGGCATTGCATGGGAACACCCACAGAAACACCCGTGACACGCCACTTTGGCGCAGAGTACTGCATTAAAGGGGGCCATATTTAAAAGGCCCTGTAAAGCCACGCCAAGAGGCTTGACATGGCCTTGTAAATATGGGCCAGCACAAAGCGTCACCGGAGCATCAAAAAAAGTGATGCTCCATTGGTGCTATGGGCTTGTCAATATGAGCTATTGTTTGGTGACATCACATAAGTACTAAAGTTGTTTGATTAGGTTGACTCGATGTTGGACACGTTGGTTAAGTTGTGAGTTGCTTCACCATTGAACTATCTGGTGAGTTACTTCACTCTCGGATGGGCTGTCTCTCTGTCTAAACCATGGGTTCTCACATAAATATCCCTGGGGGCCATAAAGTTTAGCTATGATGTGACTGAGGGCCGCATTGATGTCTGCAGGGTGCTGGTTGAAGGGAGGGTATTGATGAAAAGGTAGGTGTAGGGAAAGTGAAGCATATAGTGTTTGAATTGCAAAATGTGAAACCAGAAAACCTTGGATTAATCCCAGCTTCCCCATGTAGCCAAATTGTGAGATCCTAAGCAAAAGTTTTATTTCACTTTCCCTCCTTTTTCTTCTTCAATATCACATATAAGAGGACCTCGAAATACATGAATTCAGGATGTGTGCTTTACAAAACCTTCTCCTGTGTTTGATTATAACCTATAATGCTCAGTATAATAGGAGCTCTGGCCACCCAAAGAGTGCACTTAAGAACTGACTTGCATCTTGGTTCCCAATCAGCATTTCTGTCAAGTTGTGGGTTGAGGGGTGGGATTAAGTTTTCTAAATTGATGTTTGTAAACTATCATTTTTAGAATAAAAAATACTTCTCAATGCACTGATATATTCTGATGTACTAGGGTGAAACGGTTGTGCATGTTTATGAAATACACTTTATGGGTTTTCAAGAGAAGTTATAATTTTTGACACTTTTGCTGCAAGATGTCTTTAAAAAATGAAAGTGTTCCTAAAGTAAAGGGGTGCAGGACACCCTGGTTATTTCCTTTCTTTAACTTCAATTAACCTTGCATTACATTTCCTGTTAAATTAACATCTCTTTATTTGTGCTAGTGCTGAGTCAAGTAAATAGCAGCTCCGTGATGCAGTTAAGAGGGGGCCGCATGTAAAGGTCAGGAGGGCCACATGCGGCTCCCGGGCCCATCTTTGAGTATCACTGGTCTAAACAGTCTCCGAACTGCAGCTATTGTAATAAGCTGCCTCAGTTGGGCTCTTGTTAAGACAGTTTAGTACTTGTCTTGCCACTATCAATCGCAGCATTCAGACTGTTAAAATAGGCAGCCGTGCAACCAGGAGCCTCATTCACCTGAGCAGTATTCATTTCACCATAAACTGAAACGGAAGCGACAGCCTGCACACGCCCCCTTAGGTCGCGCCATTTCGCATATTTTGATCAAAAAAAGGATTGCTTAGAGAGAGATCTACTTTCATCTAGCACTTTGTCACAAGTCTCATGTTTCAGGCACATTCTCACATGAGTCATGGCGACCATGCCACCACTCTACCATTCTCACTTCAAGCACATTTTTCCACAGTGCAATGGGCTTTTAAGAAAATGTGTCAGAGAATATAAGTGTCCAATTGTTTGCAGTTGCACTCCAGAATCTTAACAAAACACACAGAGGGGATATTACGTGTAATGTTCTCAGTTTTCCGTTTTTTTTACAGTTTTTTACACAGAAAAACAGGCAGAAAACGATGGGTTTTCTGACTGTATTTATTTTTCAAAGTGAAAAGGGCAAAACAATTTGGGTTTCTTGTGAGCAGCTCTTCGTGCTGTCTTTCATGAATACCAGGCCAACAGCTGAGCAGATAGACATCATGGGGAGTTAAGAAACAGAACGAGATTTCCTGAAATACAGGCATATGTTAATATATATGTATATATTTATAGTATTATGCTAATATTTACCACGTAGTGTTTTTTTTATATTAGGCTTCTTAATTTGCTATATCACAACAGGCATCGAAGCATAAGTGCATGCTGATCAGTTAAATAAATATGAACATATTTTATTTTATGACTTCATTTATTCTCAAAACACAAAATGAATTGGATAAATATCAATAAGATGGCTAAAAATTAAAAATGTATACATACGGACGGAAATGTTCAAAAAATGATTATGAGGGAGGAGCCTAGCGACGAACGAAGATGGCCGCATAAGCTCTCGGCTCCGTCGACCTCTTCCTGCTGCTTGAATATCCTGCTACAAATCCTGCTTTTTCGCCTCGCCCCCGTGTGGGTGACCCCTTGCTGATACTGGCGGTGTGGTCCTGGGAAACTAATGACCCGGATTGCCGGAGTTACATCGAGTGGAAGTTCTTGGCCTAACGCTGACCGAGTGCAGGGACCTCGAGTACTGACCCTACCGGGTTGCAGTGCAACACCGGCGGCCGGGGGACCCAGACCCGGTCCGGTTGATAGAAGTGGAGAGCAACCTGCCCCTGGACTGGTTGCGAGACTGCGGTTCTACCCGCATTGAGGAGGTGTAATGATCCTGTGAGTGGCTGAGTGGCCGGGGGTCCCCTTCTCAGCGTTCCCTTCCCGCCGGGGTGGGGCCCCCGTCCGAGGGGCCCTATCGCTGCTGGACTGTGTGCCTCCTGCCCCCGCCTGCCCTCATCGCACCTCGGTCCCTGGGAGAATCGGGTGACCCGAGGGGCGCACTGATGTCTGGAGTCGATCAGTTTGCGGCGGTGCGGGGTGAAGAAGAGCCATCATTGCGAACCGTGAGGGCCGCCATTCAGGGTCTGTGCTCCTACATGGTTGCTCTTTCGCATAAGTCGATCGCCTAATGACTCTGATCTGTCTGGTCCCCCTAAGCGAGCCGTTTCTCCGACTTTGATCCCAGAATCTACGACTCGAGGCCCATCTAGTGTCGAAGCATGGATAGCAATGTCTGTACCGCAGTGTGCGGCTGAATCCGGCGCCATGGTGTATCGCCCGCCCACGATGAAGAGTCCGCCTGTGGTCGTGTTCACGAGCTCGTCCCCCAATGACTTTATTGAAACTGTGACCCGACGGAAACAGCGAACATCTATTGATCGTGTGAGCTGTGCAGTGTGGTGGAGTATGGGACGGTCGGGATCTGGTCGTACCGTGGTGAGTGTCATGGCGGCTGAGGATTGTGGTGGACTGTGGATATCCGTTGGACTCGCCGCACAGATTAATGGACTGGCTGGACTTTTGATTTATCCTGTGAATAGGCAGATTCGGTGTGCGGAACTCATGGTGAACACTCGTAGAGGTCAAGGGTGAGACTGGTGTTCGACTCGGATGCTAGGGGTTTGTGAGGGACCCGGGATCCGCCATTTCCTTGTATGGGGGGCGGGGCGGTGTAGGACGTCTTTCCTGGGTTCTACCGAATCTACTTTGCTTTGTTGCTTATTGTTTAATGACCAGGACTGTACGTCGCAGGAGGGGGGCAGTGTGACCGGGATTGTGTGATTCTCCTCCTCCCTTAACTTTTCTTTTCTTTCTTTTCCTGTGTTTCCTTCCTTTATAAATCTCTTTTCTACTATATTTCGGGTTTTTGGTCGCTGGGCGATAGGCACGCTGCTAGGGGGGTAGGCCGTAGCCATCTGCAGGGGTGCAGGGTGGGGGGTGGGGGTGGGGTATTTTTGTTTTTCCGTTCTCTGTTTCTATGGCCTTTTTCTCTTTTTAGTTTGACTGGACTTTCCTTTTTCCTCTCTCCCTGGGTGGGGGGTCATTGTGTCGGGTTACTGTTTGGACTTTTTAGGCGGTGCTGGGACTGTGGCTGCTCAGCCTCTCCTGTCATTGGATTCATCGGGTGGGGCATTAGTCGGGAGTCTTCAGAAATGTATGCTTGCTTATATTTTTCGCTTCAAAATGTGGGTGTCTCTGCAGTTGGACGTGCTTTCCTGCCCACCCGGTGATTGTATCTACTTTAGATCCCGTAGCCGGCCCCCTCCTGTTTTCTTTTCTCTCTCTTCTTTTCGTTAACATATGGAACTGTATTACGTATTTACCGTGTATATCCTGTTTTAATTTTAAAAATTGACCTCTCTTATCCTGAGCAGCTCTCCTGGGTGTGCCGAAACAGTTTGATGCTCTAATTTTGCTGCCATGCCTCCGGGATGTTTGGCTGAATAGCTGTGTGCACCCTTTTCTAAATAAAGGTCTTCCAAAAATTAAAAAAAAAATGATTATGAAACCTTGAGCCTGAGTTGTGTTTTAAAAAAATGAAGGCAGGTTAATAATACTTTACTTCGAAAGGGCATGTGAAATGTGCTGTTAATTTTTCATGTATTGTCTTAGCTGTGTGAGAAACGGCATTCAGTGTTCAAGGTGCAACCACGCAACGCTCAAAACTGTGCAGGAAGTGCGAGATCTAACCAGGTAAAAGCGAGCAGAGTCAGCAGACTGGTAACCCCAGCCCTGTTTTCATTCAATGCAAGGCCACCTTGGTGAGGAGGGCTGGATGCCAGGGCCCTCACTGTTCCCCAAGCATCTCCTCCCACACTCCCATCTGATGCTGTTGTTGACATATGTTTTGTGCAGTAATTCAGGGATCCTGAAGACATTTTCCCTCATCCCATCAATCCCAAATGGTGATGAATATCACACTTGTAAATCGACACCACCATCTGCCAGGAGTCTGTTAGAAGGAGCCTCCACAATTTCTTGCGCGCGCACACCACACACACACACACACATGTTACTATTCTGGCACACAATGCATATTGATGAAGGGAGGGCTCGGGGGAGAGAGAAAAGTTTTCGATGCGGCAAAATCTGCTTTTTTGACTTGCAGCTCTTTGCTTGCTATTGAAGATGCGTGTGTGAGATTCTTGTATATATAGTGGCTGTTCCTCGGCAGGTCTACTTTAGCAAGATTACTTTGGGAGTGTGTTCCCTTGATAATACACGTGTTTTCTTCGTTGTTTACCTGTCTGTGTTTAATTGTGTATGCAACAGTGTACTGGTGTACCTAGAGGTGTGTGGATTTCGACCTTTACTGTACGTCCTTAAATGCCACCTGAAATCTGATCATGTGTGTCTCTTTGATGTACCGAGGACTCCGTGCGATTCGATCCTTCGGTTCTGTGGGTGAGCTTATGGACAAACCCTTAGCAATGTTTTGCTGGGATGTTATACTAGACTGCACCAGTTTGGGAAATTGGCGTTTTATCCCTTGGTTGAATTACATCTAGACATCTTTTCAGGCTTTGGGTCTGCCCCCCGTGTTATTGTCCCCAACAGAAATAATCAAAGGAGATGATTTACGGGTAAAGCACCTGTTCTTGGAAAAAGTGTGATGAACATAGGAAGCAAGTAGAGATGGGGAAATCCTGCGTGATGATGTATTAACTGACCCTTGCTAGCGTGGAGACGTTTTTTTTTAATCTCACGCTAGACCTCACGCAATGGGAAAGGTCTCTCCGCTTCCGCTTTAAGTCTGGTTCAGTTTGACAATTTATGGCCACTGGATTGCCCATCAAGGTATTGGGAGGCACCAATCGGTTATGTTCCTGTAATGGGGTCGCTTCACAGTCACTCTTGCATTATATCTTTTCCTAATCAATTTGATTCCCCACCTAGAGTTTTTCTTAAACCCTATTGCAATCGTTGGGCTACCTAAGATGTATGTTCAGAGGCCCTGCATCATTTGCAATTATTTAACATCCCAATTACCTGCTGCAGGGTGAGTTTCTTTCTCAACGCAGCAGTTAGAGCAAGGAATACTATGGTTGGATGAGCATGCTTGTTCCATTTTATGATGATATTGTATTTTATTGCTTTTTTAGATATGTTATTATATCTGATTGCGTGATATAGTTTTATTATGCACTTCACATTTTATCTTGATGTTGATTATCCTTCGACCTGTACGCCGTTGCTGGTATATGTTTACAGGTTTAGGCTATAGTATTGTTCCATTATCTTACTTGTTTTTTTTCTACTGGCACGGTTCGTTTATGGCCAGGATTTGCCGAATAAAGGGTTCTTGAATTGATTTACCGAGCACCTTTTAGTGTAGCCTTCGGGTGGGGTTTCTCTTATGGTGTCATTATGTCTGCTCAATCCCAAGGCCATGCAAGCATAGGTTTGCCACCACTGAAAGAGAAAAATATCAGACATTTGTGTTGTTTTAAGAGTCTGAAAAGGTCCAGGCATGATACCAAATAGAAATGTAACCAAAATAGTATGCATTCATCTGTAGCATGACCTTTCTCTCTTTGTTTCTTGTGCTTCTCAGTCATGAATCATTAATGCAGCTCAAGTACACATTTAAAAGGGCTTTCTGTTTCTGTTTGCTGATTGTAGTACATACAGATAAGGGCTGAACATACCGGCTTTTGGTCATTTTGCTTATTTTCATACTGGTCAGGACATTTAAATACCAGTGGTGCCGGTAGTCCTACAATGATTAAATGTAGCCACTTTTTTGTGGATTTTGTGTAACATAATTCTATCTCTTTGTGTTTTTAGCCTATCTTTTAAAGAAAGTAGAGCTTGGAGCACAGTTCACTTGTTTTGTACAGTACCCATTGATAAAATAAAAGCAAGTTTGACATAGCTGCCAAGTTTTCACTTTGCTTATGTGTGACATTTCTCTGTTTGCAGCGTGTACATTGTATTCCTGCTTTGTTTCTCCCTCTCCTTTCATATCTCCCTTATCACCCCTCTGTTCTTTATCCCTCTCATCACTCTTGCTCCCTTCCGGCTCCTCACTCCTCCTCTATGTACATCTTTCACTTCCCCCGCATCACTTTCTGCACTCTTTATCCGTATTTCTTAGTTTTTCTCACCACTACACTCCTGGTGTCTCATGTGGGGATATATGGTTCCCTATGGCACTCCTGGGAAGCATGTAGTCCTTCCTTGTAGTGCGAAAGGCTGATTGAGAGTGGGGATGGTCAGAGAGCCTTCTGCAACTTTCTACCACAGGCTACAATTCTGGCGCCCGCATCATTGCAACAGTGTTTCTAAGGACATAGAACAGTGGCTCACAAATTGATGAAAGCAGCGTTATAGAAGCAGGGACTCTCAACAATAGATCCACTTGCTAGGCGAGGCACGGCACTGAGCAGAATAGAAAGAGGAGTGGGCCTAAACTAAATGGAGAAATGCAAGAAGTGGAGCTTTACAAGCAGCATGGCAAGAGAAATGACAGGGCACTTTTGGCCCCAGAACAGGTCTTGAAGTAAGTCTATCAGGGCTGCGGGCTGGCGAGAGAGGGGTGCTGACCTGCTGGTGGCTCCGACTCTCTGGCTCTACCCAGGAAGGCAGTGGTTGTCACAAGCGGTGGCAGATTATTTACCTGCGGCTCTGTTGACCGGGGGGCGGTCAGCTGAAAGGAGAGCAGGCTATCTTGGTTGTGGCCTGCTGGCACAGCCCGAAGGTCAAGCATGAAAATGTATAACATGAAAATGTATAATCTTTACAGTTATTTGGAGTGGTGTGGATTTTTGAACAAAAATATATTAAAGGATGGTCACAAATAAGTAAAAAAGAGGCCAATGGAGTAATTGGCCGGAGCTGTAAGTTAATAAACGTTTATACTGTTTAGACCAAAACTGACTCAAAGCGTTTCTATGAGATGGGGAATGGTGATAGGGACAAGTGCACTTTGTATGCCAACTATGGACAGTGGCTCACAAATTGATGAAAGCAGCGTTATAGAAGCAGGGGCTCTCAACAATAGATCCACTCCCTAGGCGAGGCACGGCACTGAGCAGAATAGAAAGAGGAGTGGGCCTAAACTAAATGGAGAAATGCAATAAGTGGAGCATTACTAGCAGCAGGGAACACCCCATGTCAGACAGATCCTTACCTCTGGCAGAGAACAGAGAAACTTTCCTGCAGGGCATACTTGTCACAGTTTGGCCAAGAAACAGGGATCTCAACGGACTAGGACACATAAAATGGCACCTTCCGAAAAAATTAAAAAGTTAAGTGCAGTGTCCTGAAACCAAGGAACGGTTGTGTTTTGCATTGGACAACTACAGGTACTGATATGGTTCAGACTCTGACCTTAAACTTAAACTTAAACAAACCATTGTCAAAGACTTGCTTTGTGTTCTTACTTCAGGGATGCATGCCATGTCTGACTTATGACTCTCAGCAGCTGGGCTATCTTTGCTTGTATCGCCATTTCTCACATCACCCATGACTTCTTGCCATTCAAGGCTTCAAAATAAACGGTACACTTGAACTCATTGAGCATATCGAATCTAAGGCAGCAATAGGCATGACCACATAGAGCAGGAACGATAGGGGAGCAACATTTTAGCCAATGGGAAAATAAACAAAACCATCCAATGAGCAGGAGGTTTGTATGACAGAACCACGCATGCCATAACAACACGGTCGGAACAATGAATGCGTCTTAACAACACATTCCTTTACCATGTAAGTCTTTACAACGACTTGCCCATGGGAAAGCGCAGGACTCTGGAACAGTAAAATTTACTATTTCAACTCCAGTCTACACAATAGTAGGGAAAGCATTATACTTTACAGTGCAGCGCCACTTTACCTAAGACAAGTCATTGTAACAACATTTGTGGTAAAGGAATATGTGGTTAAGGCGCATTTCTTGTTCCAACCGCGTGGCAAAGGCAACACACAGTTCGGGTGTCGTTATTGCTGTTTCCTGAGAGGATGCTCTGATTCAGGGGTGTGTCCTGGCCCCAACCCACTTTTGCATTTTTATTAATGTCCTAGTGGCAGCCTTGACAGCGGGAGGGGACATAGATGCTCCAAAGTTAGCGGGATGCAAGGTACCTGCCCTGATGTTCACTGACGATACCCTCCTGCTGTCGAAATCACAGATAGGCATCCAAAGGGCTCTGGATATTTTTCATCTATTTTTCAAAAATAGAGGCTTGAAAATTATCACCCAGAAAACAAAATATATGGTTTTTAATATGTTTAATACAGGGCATTGAAAACAACCAAATTCACAATTAGCAGGGGATTTCCTAAAAAAAAGTACCTGTATGCGAATATTTCGGATTATCCTTTAATGAGAAAATGGAGTAGGTGATAAAATTAAGAAGGCTTGCCTTAAACTGACGCAAACCTCAGGGGGTCTTGCAAAACAGCAAAGGAAGTGTGCAAACAAGATTCTGGGGCCGGTCCTGTAAACATACAAGGTGCAAGACAGAGGGGCCCTCCTGTATGGAGCAGAGATGTGGGGTCACAGGCCATGCGAACAGCTGGTAGGATTGAAAACAGCTGTTGGGTCTTCCCGGTAGTACCCCGCTAACTCCGCTCAGAATGGATTTGCGTGTTAACCCAGTGGCACTGGAAGTTGCCCAAAGACCTCTACTTTACTGGCGCCGCCTTTGGTGCACTCCAGAATTATCTATGTATAGGGAGGAATTAAAGGTGGTAGCCAATCTTTTGGGAGCAAGTAAAATTCACTGGCTTACCTATATCAAGAATTCCTTCTTATCCATTGGAATGGGTGACCTATTGGACAGTCCGGAAGAGAGTTCTTTGGCAACTCCAAGAAAAGTATTGATAAAAAATTCAAGGAATACCACCTCAACAAAATAAAAAGTAGCTGCAGGATATGCACAGTTACATCATCCTTCCTAGAGATTAAACCGCAATACATATTAGAATCTACTATAGAGTACATGCAGCCTTCCCTAGCTAGAAAACTTCTTATGCAGTTTAGGTATGGTGTACTCCCTCTATGTGCTGTTACCTTCCTTTTTTAACTGTTCTTAAATTTTTAGCTGTACATATTAATCTTTATACTGATTATCTGCATCAAATTTTAAAATGCCTTATTTTTGCTTTTATGGTTTTGTGAGGCCTAAATAAAGTATTTCTTGACTTGACTTGACTTAAATAAACCATTGTCAAAGACTGTGTTCTTACTTCATGGATACATGCTTTGTCTGACTTATGACAATCAGCAGCAGGGCTATCCTTGCTTGTCCCGCCATTTCTCACATCACAAATGACTTCTTGCAATTCAAGACTTCTAAATAAACAATACACTTGAACCCATGGAGCATATCGAATCTACGGCAGCAATGGGCATGACCACGTAGAGCAAGACATGGCAAGGGAGCAATATTTTAGCCAATGGGAAAATAAACAAAACCATCCAATGAGCAGGAGGTTTGTATGACAGAACAACACATGGCTAAACCACGCATGCCATCACAACACAGTCGGAACAGTGAATGCGTCTTTTTTAAATTTATTTTATAAAAGTTTTTATTGAAGTCCAAAAAAACAATGCATTAAATCCATTACAGCCATTACATCCATCCAAAGAGATTACCTTTAGGCAAACATAAAATTTCCACATTATCCTAAATAATACACAAAGCATTATGAAGTCAGTGACAAATGCACAAAAACCCAAGAAAAAGTTTTTTAACCATATAAATAAGGTAATCCCCCTCTCAATCTCAGTCAAAGTATTTTCCCAAATTTCCTAAGACCCCCCCACACATGGTGCTTAAGTACGTTCACTTTTTCTAACTGCTTTCATTTTATGGGCTCAAACCAGGACAGAAGGGATCACAGTGGTTCGCCACCTTTGCAGTATAAGTGATCTGGCTACTGCCTTTGCAATGTATAGAAATGTAACCAAGTGATGAGAAAGGGAAAGGTCATGATCGTAACCAATAACGAGTAACAAATCACTCACTGCTAATTGAGCGCCACATTCGATTTCCAAATAACAAAAGATATCCTTCCAGAATTTCTGGATCATAGGGCATTGGAACATTAAATGTGTCCAATTGGCTAAAGGAATATTGACACAACGAAAGCAGTGTGGTCAATGTTTAGCATACATTTTTGACAAAGATAAAGGGGTTCGATAAAGTTGCCATTTGATAAAGAAAAGAATCCTACGCCAGTTCCCACCTCTAAGTGTGTTGAAATTAAGATTTTTAATAGATGACCACAGATTAGTTGAGATTTCTAGGCCTTCACAATCCTTCCATTTTTTTAATAACCTTCTGCCCAAGATCTGGGGCTCTGACTGAGGCTAAGCGCTTTTTCCATGCCCCTGGTTTCCTCACAGATGGATCTTCTAAA
This sequence comes from Lissotriton vulgaris, assembly GCF_964263255.1. Lineage (NCBI taxonomy): Eukaryota > Metazoa > Chordata > Amphibia > Caudata > Salamandridae > Lissotriton > Lissotriton vulgaris. The sequence goes on from NC_141695.1 coordinate 907,886,631, forward strand.
GTTTTTTAGTTAGCTGATGTTGTTCGCTAATTTGAGAGACATCTAGCTCAGCGAGGAATTTAAGGAAGATGTTATATGACCCCAAAAGAATAAAGTCATTCAGCCAGATTCATCAAGCCGAAATAGGCTTGCAAAGGGCCAGATTCTGAGAATCTGGCCCTTTGCATGCGCTATTTTTGCATTTGGGATTCATCATCCCAAATGCAAAAGTCGCAATTCTAAAAATCGCTAAATTGCGAGTAATTGCATTTAAGGACTCTCAATTTGATATTCGTTAAATGCAATTCATGAACCATTTTAAAATTGCGAATTCGCAATCTGGGGCCGCTATTTACCGCAAAGTCTAACTACTTGGTAAATAGCGAAAACTTAGAAAAATGCACTTTAGTGCATTTTTCTAAGTTGTATGTTACACACACACATGTCCTTTGGACATGTGTGTGCACAACACCAGTGTACATTACCACTTCAGGGGTGCTACAGGGTGTCCTTTGGACACCCTGGCACCCTTGAAATCGCTTCCTTATCTGCGAATCGCTATTTGCTAATCGCAAATAAGGAATGACTCCCCAATCATTCCTATGGGCCCTTAGGCCCATAGGAATGAATGGGTAATCATTCCTTATTCCTTATGGAATAAGGGGGAGTGGGGAGTCATTCCTTATTTGCGATTAGTAATTAGTGAATCGCAAATAAGGAAGCTGTAGAAATTGCAATAAATATTGCGATTTCTACATGAATCCCGTTTTGCGAGTTCCTTAAAAATCGCTATTAAGGACTCGCAAAACATGACAATGATGAATCTGGCGGATTGACTATTAAATGTGCCATTTCGATCATTGTCAGCCATTTTCCATTCCTCAGAAAGTCTAAAACCTTACAAAATCTTACCGACGCCCATTTTAGAGTGAGTTCTGAGGATTGTGTGATCCCTGCTAGTGGTAAAATACAAGGTAATAAAGTGGTTGAATTGATTAACAGAATAGAATATCTTTTATAAAGTGCCTGTGGTTTTTGAAATAAACAATGAAGGCACTTATAGCGAACCCGCTTAGGGGATCGGAAAATAAACAATGGGGAATGGATTTGACTTTCTTTACACATTAATTCCATAAAGCAATTATTAAAAAGATTTGACTGAGGTTGAGATTTAAATCTAGATAAATACTGAGCAAAATAAGCATAGTGATAATATCTGAAGTTCGGGAGGGCTAATCCTCCTTGGTCCTGTTCTTCATATAAACTGCTGAGTGCGATAAGTGATGATTTTTTTGCCCAAAGAAAAGATGTAAACATAGACTCTACTTGGGTGAAAAAGGTGCTTGACAGGCAACAAGGAATGGTTGAAAATAAAAAATGAAACAGAGGAAGAACAGACATTTTAATCAAGGCGACCCGGCCCACAATAGATAGCGGCAAAGAGTTCCAGCGTGAAAACAAGGCCTGGATTTTCCGCAAAAGTGGAAGAAAATTTAGATGATATAAATCGGAAACTCTTTCAGAAAAATATACTCCATAATATCTTTTAGGATTGTTATTGGCGCAAGCAAGGATATCGGGGTGCAGATCCAAACCTGCACAAACCGCATTGTAAAATTTCAGTCTTCCTTTTAAATAGTGGGATACCCCCCAAGCGCCTCAAAGTCTTCAAAAACCTGGAAGACTTTGGCCTGAACCTCTATTTCTTGCTTGATAATAAGCATGATATTGTCAGCTTATAGTTTCAATTTCGCCATAGATGGAATAGAGGGACGGATATCAGATCAGTTTCTTATAGCTATCGCCAATGTTTCGATGAAGAAGGCGAACAAAACTGGTGACAGAGTGCACCCTTGCCTTGTGCCCCATTTTACTTTGACCCGTCCAACCACTGAGTTGTTAAAAATTATATTAGCTTCCATATTATTGTAAAAATTATGAATCAGGGCCGTGATCTTTGAGGAAATGCCAAAGTGATCTAGAATCTTAAACAAAGTTTCCCAAACAACAAGGTCAAAAGCTTTCGCGGACTAACGCGGATATCCTTTGAGTCTCGAAATAATCTAACGCCTCCGATAATAACATGTGATAGATGCTAGTTGCCTCTCAGCGATAAAACTATTCTGATCAAGATGTGCTGCATAATGATTTAACGAAAGTGACAACAATTTAGTAACGATTTTATAGTAAGAGTTTAACAACATTATCGGCCGATAGGAGTTCGGATCCTCGCTGTTCTTGCCTTTTTTCGGAAAGCTGACTGTTACCTTCTCTAAAGGACTCTGGTATTTCCCCCCCCTTCGAGCATAGAATTCGCTAAACGAAGAAAAATGTCCGCCACTGAGCTAAAGAAGACTTTAAAAAATTCAGGCGGAAACCCATCAGGGCCACAGGCCTTCCCGTTTGGTAGATTTTTAATAACGCTCTCCAGCTCTTCCATAATGAAGGGGCTTTCCCATAGAGGGTTTCTTAAAGTCCGAAAGTGTTATTGTTATTGTTAACTGGGGTTTATATAGTGCCAAATCACCGTCAGGTCTCTAGGCGCTCATGACAATGACAGTAACAACAACTGAATAAATAAACAGTAGGTACATATGTGACAACATTACTTAGATAGAGCAGAAAGCTTCCCTAACCAGGAGTGTTTTTAACGACTTCCTAAAATGCAAAAGGTTTACTTCTTTACGGAGAGACTCCGGTAGTTTGTTCCACATCTGTGGGACCTGAACAGAGAAAGATCTCCCTCCCTTAGTTGCCATATTAAAACGCGGACAAGACAACAATTGGGAGTTAGAAGACCTAAGCATTCGTTTGGGATTATAGACCCCAAGACGTTCTTTTATATAGGCAGGCGCTTGCCCATAGATTGCCTTATCGGCAATACATAAACTTTTAAACTCCACCCTTTGATTTATGTGGAGCCAATGTAACCTGCTCAATAATGAAGAGGCATGGGTCTGTCTAGGTAGTCTAAAAATTAATCGCACTGCATCATTCAACGTTACCTGCAAGCGATTAGTCAGTCTTTTTGGCAGACCTAAGTAGTCTATCCTTGCAATCATTGTAGCCGAGACAATGGTACGGAGAATATTTATTTATTTATTTATTTGCGTGTTTATAAAGTGCTTGAATAAACTCCCAAAGGAGTATCTCCGCGCTGAGAGACAACAGAAGCAAAACCGGGACAGTATAACTCGCATAGTTAAAGAAAGTAGGGGAACTAGCTTGTGTAGCTGCCTAATTAGGTTAGTACAGGTCCCGACAACAGAAGAAGATATCTGGCTAGCCATTGTCAGCTCATGGTCGATCTTAATACCAAGGCTTTTCACATTGGGACACGGTTTCGGGTTGGGCCAAGTTCCTGGGACCAGAACAACTCACTCCAGGGCGAGGCAACAGTTGAAACCACCAAAACCTCCGTTTTTTCTGGATTTATCATCAGCGAATTTGCCGTCATCCAGCTAACCGTATGTCTAAGTATATTCTGGGCCTGGGACTGTGCAGATGCCGTGTTATCAATACTCAGTAGCAACTGAGTATCGTCGGCATAATTAAAGATTCTGCAACCCATACTAGCCAAAGAATCTATCAGTGGTTGCAGGTAAAGATTGAACAAAAGTGGGGACAGTGCAGAGCCCTGTGGGACTCCGCACTCAAGAGTACCCACCTCGGATATACAATCCCCCAACTGAATCCTCTGAGTCCTCCCCGAAAGAAAAGATTTCAGCCACTGGTGGGCTAAATCCTTTATCTCAAACGCGGCCAGTCTGTCCAGAAGCAGGGCATGGCTGACAGTATCAAATGCAGCTGGTTGGTTTCTTACTGTCAGCCATGCATCTGAGCTCATCCAGCACCAAGAGCATTACTAACTCGGTGCTGTGATGTGCACGGAACCCTGCCTGACGCTCCTGGAGTAGATGGTGTAACTCCAGGAATGAGGAATGAGGATTTTTAATAACGCCCTCCAGCTCTTCCATAATGAAGGGGTTTTCCCATAGAGAGTTTCTTGAAGTCCGAAAGTGTTGGGGGATGTTGTTCTGGAGAAATTCTTTTAGCAAGGTCATATCCACCGTCTGGTGTTGACCATAGATGGACTCATAATGCTGTAGCATTATTTCCCCAATTTTAGTTGGGTCGTCTATGCATGAGGCAGTTGAGGGGCATTCCAGTGTCTTAATCGGATTTGAGGCGGCTTGTTCCCTGGCCTGCCAAGCTAAAACCCTGCCCTTGAAATTGCTTTCCTCATAATATCTTTGGCAATGTTGTTGAAATGAGGCATCGCTCTGAGTAAAATAATTGGCACGCTTAGCCTGATCCAACTGCCGCTGATTAGAGATGGAGGGGTTACTTAAAAAAGCAGAGTAGGACACTTGGATCTTCTGCTCCAAGATTCTCTTATCTTCCTTAACTTTTTTCACAGTTTCTGCATCTTTGCCAATATTTAGCCCCTGAATGAAGGCCTTAAGTGTGTCCCATACCACTGCAGACTCAATATTTTGTGATTAAAAAACTCCTTTATCTCTATCCCCAAAAATTTCACTCAGTCCTCTTCATTCAATTATTGTCTATTCAACAACCACCGTTTAGGGGACCTAGTGCAGTTACCTAAAAATAACCCTAGAACTAGCAAGGCGTGATCAGAGAATCCATTATATAGAAATCTTTGCTGACTAAAACTCAACATACGTGAAACCAAGAAAAAAATCAATGCGTGATGAAGAACGAAATCTACCTGACCAACAAGTATACGCTAATTTAGTTGGGAAAGCCATACGCCAAGGATCCTGAAGATCCAAGGTTGCTCCGTAATGTTGCAGGGTTGTCAAGGATTTAGGTTTCAGCTGCTTTTTATCCTTCACTGACAAATCTATTTTGGGGTTCATTAAGATATTAAAATCGCCCCCCACTACCAACTCCCCAGGAACCTGAATTAGGAACTGAAAAAGATCCTCATAGGGCTTATGATTATCCTCAACCAGGGCATAAATAGACAAACGTTAACGGTCTCTTACTTTGTCCAAAAGAACAAGTAACCCAATACCAGCGCCCGTGCAGATCTTTATCAAAATTATCAACCTCTGCTTGAAGTTTTTTACTTAAAAATATTGCTGTCCCTCTATGGGAAGCTGAGGATGAAGAAAATCCCCTATAAGCAGCCCAGGATCTGAACATCGAAAAGTCTGGCAGCTTTACAGCTGGTATATGCGTCTCTTGTAACAAAATCGCTACCGGGTTTTCTGTTTTAATCCATGATTCGATTGCCCGCATTTTCTTTTTATTATTAAGACCGTTAACATTAAAAGATACCACTTTCAGCAGTTCTTTACTAGCCATGGTTGAGACTTAAGCCCCTTAAACATCCTACCAGAAGTCAAGCTAACAAAACTGGAGTATAAGACTGAATGGAATCAAAAGACAAAAAAAGGACTTCATTGTTTTGCTCCTTATGCTCTCCACCCACCCCTTGTGACCTGCCCCCCTGAAATATGGAACCCCCCAACCACACCAACCACATTTCACCCCCCTTCTAACCTGGGGGTCATGTAATTACACCCTATGATCTTGCCCCTGACCCCCCCCAGCAAAAGTGTAAAAAGAAAAAAAACAAAAAAACAAAAAACAATTGAATATACAGATAAGCAGGTATGCATGATAAAAATACAGCGTCTACTATAAACAGAAAGTAGCTAAACAAACCACATAGCCTTAGCTGGACCTACCAATGAGAGAAGCAACGGGTAAGCAAAGCTCCTCACCCCTGCCCCCCCCCACTGAACTGACATTACTATCAAAAATACAAAAGGCGAGTGAGCTTATGCAATAAGGACACATCCCCTAATGTAATCAATTCGCAGCTAAACAACTAAACACAAAACCTGACCTTAACTGGGCCTTCCAATGAAAGAAGCAGCTGGTAAGCATTGCTCAATCCACCTAACCCCCTAATTTCCCTATCAGTGGGGTTATAACAGTAAACAGCACCTCCCTCTAAACCCTAGACCCCTGCGAGATCTCTTTTAATAATTCCTGGGCATCCTCGAGATCAGAAAACATAAAAAACTTGCCTTTAACCAAGACCCTCAGGTTGGACTGCTGGGCATTAGATGTTTGTGCCCCATTAGCTTTGAGTAAATGGAGGATCTTCACAAATTCTTTCCTCCACGGCTGTCATTTCGGAAAAAATGCGACCTTTAACAGTCTCATTCACTGCAAATTGTCTCTGCTGGATGGCCTTAGACATTATCCTCTCTTTATGCGATATTCGGCAAAATTTAACAGTATTGTACATGGCATGGTGGAATTCGGAAACGGGCGGGCAGGAACACGATGAGCCCTGGTAATGGTGAGATCGTCTTCAAACTCTGGAATTACCTTTTGTTTGATAAATGAGTTGACCCACTGCAGGGTTTAGGAGCCCTCGATTCCTTCCGAAACTCTCACTATTCGGAAGTTGGCACTCCAGGAATGATTTTCCAACTCCTCCAGTTTGTCATCCCGGGCATGCTTGTTTTTAACTGCAGCTTTAGCCTCACCCATTACGATGGTCATCTGATACTCTAAGGCTGAAATCCTGGCTTCTGCCTCCTGAAGTGTTTAACTGGAAGGATTGACATTGCACCTTCAATTTTCTCTAAACTTTGATGAAGAGAGGTAAGTTCAGCTTTCTGCGTTCTTTTCAGCTCACAGACTTCATCCAAAATTAAATTTAGTATGTCTTTAACGCTCATCTGAAATTCGCCCACTGGTTCCATATTAGGGCGAGCGATAATATGGGGAGGGTCCACCGCAAAAGTAGAGCTCTTTTCCAAAATCCCCGCAGGAGACATCAAGCCAGTTAAGGGGCAGGCTCATATAAGGGGGCCTGCACCTGGACCTTAGCCTGAGGCCGAGGCTGAATTGGTAGCCTGTCTTGGGGAACTGAAGTTGTGCTAGGGGCACAGGAGGTGATGACTGCCTGTCCCAAAACCTCAGGAATTTCCGAGGATTCTGAGGTTCCTGAATGTCCCCCTTGTCTCTCTTTCTGAGTGGCTAGCAATGTTAAAGATGTTGTCACGTCGTGATTGGATGTTTGGCCCAGGGATGTCTCCGCAATCGCAATAAGACCAGACTTCAGATTTGCTTGCAGAATTACCAGACTCGAGGGGGCCGGTATTAAACTTGATGGAATTAAAGCTAATGGAGATTTAATACCAGAAGATTCCTTAGAAAGCTTGAGGTCAGAACTAAGGCCAGGAGAGGGGGACTGCAATGTTGCTTTTTTTCAAAAATAGCGCAAATTGTTTTGCCTCTTTTGTCACTTTCGCCTTTTTGAGACCTCCGGACCCTGAGACATCCTGTGGAGTTATTCCAGGCGATCCAGGCATGACTATAGGTATGTTCTTATCAGCCACATTCACAGTTGCTGACATAGCTAAAGCTGCATTCTCATCTGCCATGCCCACCGTGCCCACCTGATCCGAATATGGAACAAAGGATAAATCCTCTTCTTCTGAGCTCTCAAGCGCAGAATCAAGACCAAGCAGAGTGGGGGCATTCTCTTTACAAGCCAATCGGGCTGCCTCTTTTGCTTCCATAGCCTGGGCTCGGCGAGTTTTCACCTTGAGTCCACTGCTCCCCCAGAGCTTTTCCCTAAAACTCCTTATAGCTCCTTACAGCACCCCAGAAGAATTTTGAGAGAGCTTATAAGTTTATACCTCTTTAATCATACAGTATCTCCCAAAAATGAAGCCTAAAATTCAAGCTCTTTACTCCCAGGATGTAGTGTAAAATTGAGAACCGCCCCTGTCAGGGTCGGTCAGGCAGGTCTCTCAACTATACTTCCAATGGTTCATAGTTCCCCTCTGAAACGGTCAGGCAGTCTTAGGTAACTCCTATTTAATCAGTGGCCTCCGTAGCTGTTCAAAAACCCATTGAGTTGTTTCCGGTGGAATTCCAAGATGGCCGCTGTTTGCAATCTTTATGGTTGCCGGTCTAGTGTTTTCGTCGTTCCGAACGCAGCTGTGCTTGCGGCTTTCGGAATAACTAACTGCGCATTTTAACTGAGCATTTTGAGGGAATGTTCACATATTCTAAGTGACATTCCCTCTTCTGGAACTTTGGGTCCGCGAGTTCCTGGTAAAGGTTTGTGGACACGGAGATTCGTTTACCGCGGCTGCGGTGAATGTGTCCTTCATTATTTAGCCAAGGAGTTTTCAGGAAATCTTCAGTTCTGTTCCTCAGCATTACAAACTATTTATTCAGTGACTCTTTTGGAAAACGGCTAGAGAGAGAGAATAAAGGTCAACTCTTCATTTCAGTCAAATATTTTTGGAGCGACATGTACATATAGACTTTAAGTTCCTTATATGGTTAAATGAGGCATGTAGAAATCGCATTTAGGCCATATTAGTTTATCATAGAATTTCAACAAAAGACTTTCCTCAAGCCAGTCATAGGAAAAAATCGTACACAAGCCTGCAAGTATGTGTGTATATATATATATATATATATATATATATATGAAACAATCCCTGCTGCCTCTCGCCCAGAGCCCAGTGCTGGAAACCGCTGCGCAGGAAGAAGAGAGGAGACCTCAGGTGCAGTGAGCAATGTTTTCTTTATTGTACCCTCGAGGAAGCGGCACACAGCATGATGTTTCGGCCTACACAGAGGCCTTGATCACATGTATATATATGCTTACCAGTCTAGAGAAGCCTTACTGAGGTCTTGAGTGAAGTCTTGGATCTGCGTCATATCTTTCCCCTCATTTCTTCTCAGTTCTGAAATACAGCAGATGATTTCATTTAGGTTACCATAGGTAAGGGTTCCAGTAGAATTACATTATATGTATATAGGAAATATTTGCAAGAATGAAATTCCAATATAGTTTTTCTAATTACAGTACACAAGAAAGATACAATGGTAGCAGTCTACCGTTAGAAGACACCACAAGAGAAAAGTTAGACACTAGCTAGGACAGGTAATAACTCCAAGGGTTGTTAAGAGTTTTTGGACTAAAATTGCAAAGTGGGTGTTACTAGAGTTTTGTCCTTCTACAGGAAGAATATGCAAGAACAATAGCAGTCCAGTCCAGCAGACAGAAGACGTGGCGTTTTTCTCTTTTTCTCCCAATCCCCTTTCCCCCTCTTTACTGCCAAGTTCTATATGACTTTGGTATCTTAGTTTGGGAACAGAGGAATAAGCATCATCTCCTGCAGTAGATCGAAGAGTCTGGAATAGGTACTTGACAGCCCCAGTGAAAAAACATGAGGGAGGTCCCTTATGGGAGCTGGTAAAAAAAGCAGTCTTTCTGGCCACTGTAGGCTATGCAAAATGCAGAGGTCGTTTTCCTCTCCCTTATTTGTTAAAATTTCAGTAAGGAATTTGAACAAATATTGACTGCAAATGTCAGCGGGGGCTGTGGAGGATGAAGAAATCGCTTTTCTTTTCACTTATTTATTCACATTTTCAATGGAGGCTCACAGCTGTGTGCTGTATACTCGACATAGGCTTCATTGTTCCCACTCAACAAAAAGGTCGCTGTTGCAGCTTCCAACAGAAATACTCGAGTGTCTAGACAGCTGCAGAGTCTGCAATCAATCAGCATGGCTCACCAAGATGAAAAACGGAGGCTCACAGCCGTGCGCTGTACACTCAACATTGTGAGGCTTTAATGCGCTCGCACATCAAAGCGGCCTCTGCCCCCGCCTCTTTCTCTGCTCCTCACCTGCCGCGGCTCCAACCGAACCCGCCAGGGGAGCACAAATGCCTCCGCCGGGAATGCTCGGGCGTCCAAACAAAGGGAAAGAACACCGCAGAAGGCAAAGAACGCTTCACTCCGCTGCCTGGTTCAGGGCACAGCTACAGAGACTGCAATCACTCAGCAGGGCTCACTGAGATGGAAAACGCCAGCCTTTTCGAACGCCAGAAGCGATCATCATTGCTGAGGGTGGGGAGGATATCACCTGTGGCTACGCGGAGGCGTGGTACTCGGCAGCCATCCTACCTCCTGACGACCTCAATGCGTCTTAACAACACATTCTTTTACCACGCAAGTCTTTACAATGCTTTGCTATTGGGAAAGCGCTGGAATTTGGAACAGCAGAATTTACTATTTCAACTTCAGTCTGCACAACAGTAGGGAAAGCATTGGTCTTTACAGTCCAGTGCCACTTTACCTAAGACAAGTCGTTGTAACAACATCCGTGGTAAAGGAATATGTGGTTAAGGCGCATTTCTTGTTCCAACCGCATTTCAAAGGCAAAACGCGGTTCGGCCGTCATTGTTATTGCTGTTTCCTGAGAGGAAGCTCTGATTTTTTGACATCATTTGGCTCAGAAAATCAGGCCCAATTTGTTCTTGCCACTGCCTGCAACTTGACAGAGGAAAATAAATTGTCTTGAGCATAACCAATGGGCAGGAACACAATCCGCATATATACTTAGCTGATTGTGTGACAATCGCGAATCCTGGTGGTGATGCGGGGAATTGGCCCAAAATGAGTTACTCTGACCTCTGATGTGTGGCACTTGGCAGGGTTTGGTGGATAGACACAGTGTTCTGAGAACGCATTTTCCAATTCTATTTATAGTTGTTTGCAGACTTTTTCTTTTCTTTTTAAATCTGGTATACAGTAAACATAAAACAGTGTGATATTAATGGCTTCATGCCACTATATGTACAGAGACCTGCAATCTGGATGTGGTTTGAAGGAAGGTAGGGCTGGGATGTGGGTTGAGTTATCACCTATCTCAAAGTAAAATACCGGCCATATGATCATGTTTTAAGATTCTGCAAAGGCCTGGACATGATACTTTAAAAGAACCTTTTTCAAAATTGCTCGTGTTCATTTTCAACATGGCTTTTCTATCTTTATTTACTTTGTCAGTCGGGCATCAATAAGGGAGCTCTAGATAGAACACATTTTAAAGTGCGTTCTTCTTCTATTTACTGTTTAAAATATGTACTGGTAACAGGGAAAGAATACTGGCTTTCGGCGACTTTGCTAATTTTTGTACCGGCCAGGACATTAAAATGCTGGTCATGCCAGTAAAAGAAACATCCAGGTGGCTACCCTAAATGTTTATGTTTTTATTGAGCTCCAGGGCAACCTTGAAAAGAAGCAGTGGCCGCAGCTTTCAGTGAAGGGACAGGGTAGACCTAAGAGGATTAAGCTGCTGGGTTGGAATTTTAAGAATGGCATTTCAGGACTGACAGTGATTGAAATTTAAATATAAAAGTGCAGGTATGCCCTACTCCAGAGAAACTATTCACTATTAGGAAGTGCTGTTAAAAGTATTGCTCCACTGTTGGAAGTGCTGGTATGCTCCCATTCAAATCAAAGAAGTCCAGCTAGTCACTACCTGATAGCAAGAGAAGATAGGGGCTGGTCATAGTTCCAAAGAGGACACCTGGTGGGGAGTTTTAGTTGAAGCTTTTCATCGGAGATGAGGATCTACGTTTTGAAGATGAACCCTAAACTTGGTCTTGTAGAGTATTGTTTGAATGGTGCTCTTGTAGAATGTGGCCTGGGTAGGGCTTTGCAGGTGGTGCCTGGGTGGTGATTAGTAGAGGAAGTCGATATATGGTTTTGTCTAAGTGAAAGGTTTGTAAATTGAGAGTGAATTGGAATTTACAGTGTTCAGGGTATGACTTTGTAGAGAAAAGTGCTGTATATGAATTTAGGACCCTAGTGTAATTTTTCCGATTCATGCCCATATATAGGTATAAATCACCCTATCCTTATATAAGCATAGAAATCATAACCATATTTAGACTTAGCTTATGCAGTCCAAATACGGCACGGCTACTTCCACTAGGTCCGAAAATCTACAACGATTTCTTGGAAAAACCCGCCTTCAGCAGTCAGGGACATCCCCTTGCTTGTATAATGTTTTATCCAAGAGTTCATGGAGTTTTCAAAGAACTAAGTCTTTGATGACGTTATTATGTCCAACCTTACGTCAAACCTGGCACCTTCAAGGTATAAATATGCCCACACTTGCCCAAGCAAACACACAGTGGTTTGGAGCAGTTCGACTATTTACTTGCCCAACGCATCTCGCTGAAGCAAGTGCTGAAGGAAGCCGACCCTCCAGCAGACGCACTGAGAGAGACGTGGTCTTTTCTCCTGCCGAGAAATCCAGCTCCAGTGTTTCCAAGCTACCCTTGCGGGTTGTTGGGAAATCGAGTCCTGAGAGAGAGAGATACCAGACCTCCTTCATTCTAAACCAAGGTACAGAACTGATTAGATCCTTAGAGAATTCTTGTATAGATTCTTGGCAAATAATACGGAAACTAAGCTACACCTCACTTACTTCTTCCCTTGTACTAGACCTATGTTAGGTGCACCGGGGTAGGCGTATTTTAGAAGCACCAGTTGAGTACTTTTAGTCTTTATTTATTAATGTATGTATTCTATGTATTTTATGGCTTAGAAACCATATCATGCTTTTACAGTATTATTTCATAAAACTCTTCGTACTGTACGCATTGTACTTTGCTACCAGTATTACGATTGTAGCAGTTCATTTCCTCTGCATGAGAAAGAAGACTGTTCAATAAATACCCTTTTATTGAAAACACCTGTCTCTCTCTACACCTCTGGTGAAGCGAAGCAGGCACGATTGACTGAGTGAAATAACTATCTATTGTTTCCGCGACTCTAGAGATACATTTCTTATTCTTGCGAAAAAAAGTTGTCATGTTTATGCGGTTATCAGAAACGAATCCCTTCTTGTGTATTTGAGAAAGTTTCTAGTGATCTCTGAGCTAGCTGGCACTCACAATTAAGTCTAGAATATTCGATAGAGACCTAGTAGACCTCAGTCCTACGTCAAATATATCTGTAGGATATATTATTCCAATGCGCAGAGCCTATTGGGAATATAGGAACCACACTACAAAAGGAAGGGTAGAACCTTTTGAAGGAGGTCTAGATTTGGTTTTGATGAGAAGCTGAATGTGACTTTTGCCCTAGTGGGATTCCCAATATGCAAAGATTTAGTAATCCTTATCCCCAACTCCATCCTCCCCATTCGAATGGTTGAGGGGTACTGTTCTGCAAAACATTGTGCTCGGGAATTCAGTATAACAAAGTTTGAAGACCACTGCATTATATGCAGATGTGCAAGCTCAGCAATCTGCCCAGTATTTGGTATAAGTTTAAGTGATCTTGCCAAGGTCTGCCCACAGATCACCTGTAATTCAATACACATCTGTGTTTAGAAAGCCTGCAACAAGTTCATGCTTCTTTCAATATCCGTGTGGTGGCGTTTACTGTAGGTAACAATGCACTTAAAGGCAGCTCCAGGCATGTTGGTATGGCAATCGACCACTTCACACAAAGGACAATATTAAAGTGGAGAGCTACGCAATGTTGCTTCCTGTGTCACGTTATAGATTTACATCCCTATGCTATTAAAAGGAGACATAGGGTCTCACTGCAGGTAGGGTGGGAGGGGTTTTGGTCAAAGCACCAGAAGCATCACTTTAAGGGGTATACAGACAAAATATCGAGTTCAAAATATCGAATTACACAAATATCGAGTTCAAAATATAGAATGGACAAAATATCGACTGGACAGAATATAGTCATCAAAAGTATTGTTTTTAAGGTAAGTAATGCAATATCGATTTTTATAAATATAGAAAGTCAAAATATCGAAGTATATAATATAGGTTATTAAAATTATCAAATTTTTAATAATATCAAATTTTTTAAAGTGTTTTGTATGTTAGTATATGTGTGCAAAGTGTATATTTTTTTGTAATTTATTTTAAGTAATGAATGTTATGTTATTTAATTTTTGCGTAATTTAATTCTGTAGCGGGTTTTGGGTTTATAGGGTAATAGGGTGGGAAGTAATTTAACTATAATTAATTAAATATTTTAATTTATATATTGGTATTTATTTTGAAAAAATTGTTAATTCATTTTTAATTGGTAATTAATTAATTCTTAATTGGTAATTAATTTTTATTTATGGATTAATTGATAAATATGTGAAGTTAATTAATTTATTTTCAGTAGCGGGTTGTGGGTTTATAGGGCAATAGGGTGGGAAGTTATTTAATTCTAATTAATTAAATGTTTTTATTTATATATTGGCATTTATTTTTCATTAATTGGTAATTCAATTTTATTTTTTAATTAATTAATTGTAAATTGGTAAATAATTTGTATTATTAGTTAAAGAATTTTAATTTAAAAAAATAATTGATTAATTATTATATTGTATTAAATTGGTATTTACTTTTAATTATTTTTTTATTGGTATTGATATTTAATTTATATTTATTAATATATTAAATATTTACTTTCTCTACTGTTAAGCTCACAAGAGTGGGAATAGTAATTTTTACCCCTACGCCATCCAACACTTTCCCTACTGTTGCACTCACTGGAGTGGGAATAGTAATTTTTACCCCTACGCTATCCAACGCTTTCCCTACTGTTGCGCTCTCTGGAGTGGGAATAGTAATTTTTACCCGTACCCTATCAAACGCTTTCCCCACTGTTGCACTAATTAGAGTGGGAATAGCAGTTTTTACCCCTACGCTATCCAACGATTTCCCTACTGCTAGACTCACTGGAGTGGGAATAGTAATTGTTACCCCTACGCTATCCAACGCTTTCCCTACTGTTGCACTCACTGGAGTGGGAATAGTAATTTTTACCCCTACGCTATCCAACGCTTTCCCTGCTGTTGCACTCTCTGGAGTGGGAATAGTAAATTTTACCCATACGCTATCCAACGCTTTCCCTACTGTTGCACTCACTGGAGTGGGAATAGTAATTTTTACCCCTACGCTATCCAACGCTTTACCTACTGTTGCACTCACTGGAGTGGGAATAGTAAATGTTATCCTCCCGCTATCCTACAGTAAAAATATTGTATGTTTTTTATTAATATCATGTGAATATATATATATGTGTTTTAAAAAATAAAATTGTATGTTTTCTTTAGCTTAAATTAATTATTTTATAATTTTAAGGTTATTTAGATATTGTTAAGTATTTTTTAGTTAATTATTTTTAATATTTCATTTATTTTAAATTACTTTTAAGACATTTACAAAAATTCGATATTTTTACTATCTATATTATTTTTAAACGATATTTTTGATTCGATATTTTTATACTTACCTGTTTGTAGATAGTAATTCGATATTTTTGTAGTCGATATTTTATCCTCAATATTTTTGTATGTCTATATTTGTGTACTCAATATTATGTCAGTGATCCAAATTCAGATGCCCACAGGACAAAGGGTAATCTGATAAATTATTACATCATTATTTCCTCTTAAAGGTCACTTTTCCTAAGGTGGAGTGAGTCTCAAAATTAGGCCCGATTTTATGAGGGAAAAAAACCCTATTTGCCTGTTCGCTAGTCCTCACCGAGTTCATATATATTTTAATATCTGTATGACCAAGAGATCCCTGTGACTGCGTGCTCGCTTTGGAGGCTGGACCTTGTATTCAGGTTACGCAGTCATCGAAGGGGCCTTTGAAAGAGAGAACTAATGGTGGAGTATATAGTTGATGGGTTTCGCTCTTGATCCTAAATATTGTAAGTGAGGTGTACATCTCTGCTGCACAGTTTCACCCTGGCGCTGGGTATGTGGATCTTCATCAGGATAGGGAGTCCGGACATCTGTTTGTGGACCCTAGAGATGTTTGAGTACGCATAAAAAAAAATACATATGAGAAGGAAGAGTGGAGTAAAGTTTAAAACCATACGTGGATAAGAAGTCATCTTAGAAGATACTGGGGGGAAAGGGATCATCATAGGCGTAACATAAAGAGAAGAGTAAAGTGCACTTCCAAATTCAGGAGAAAAAAAAAACATGCTTATTGAAGAGAGGGTAACTTAACTGGTTCTGAAAAAGCGAGGCGATACCCTGCTGATTCCTGTTGTTTATTCTATTTGAACGAGGTAAAAAGAGCAAACGTATTTTACCTCGCAGTGTGGGTCTCGGGGCCCGGAAACTTCTACGGACTTGAATGGGTGCATTGTGTCTCAGATCAGCGGCAGGTGAGACTGTGTCATGCGCGCTGGGAACCTGGCTGTAAATTATGGGGACTGGAGGGGGTACTGTGGGAAGGACTTAAAAGGAGTTGCGTGCAGTGCTTGGAGCGGAAGGGTTGTTAGTATGGTCGAAATACATTTCTCAAACCTTACAATGTTATGTGATTTTTCCATAGTAGACCATGATCAATCAATGTTTTTGCAGGAAAAAGATAAAGGTTAGAGAGTTTGTTTGTGTGTCTACTGTGTGTGCTTCTTTGTGCCAGAGCACCTCTCTATCCCTAACAGCACTAGGCCCTGCTCAGCATATGGTGTAGAATGGCAGGGGAGAGTTTTGAATGGTGGAATAGTTCAATTGAAGGTCAGAGCTGGAATGCAGTTATAAACCCTAGGCTAGGTTTGTATAAAGTAGACATTTGATATAGGATCTTGCCACACCTCTGATCGATGCTGTTTTTCATACTGGCGCGTCAAATTAACTTCACCTCCAATACTTCTTTCAATCCAGAACTGATTTCTTTAATCCAACACAAAAATATTAAAATGAATCAGTCAGCACAGAACATAAAGGTGAAAACCTGAAGTATCCAGCACCTGTGTTTACGAAGATAGGGCGCTAAACAGCTGCTGCTTAGTAGCCGAGAGTGACACCTTACTCTTTGCTAGCTTCCCAAGATGGAGATGCTTCTGTTTCTCCAGGCATCTTTACAGCAGGCAGACAAGTAAGAAGTGCTTTAGTAGGCACTTTGCTTCAGATTATCTCACCTGATGAGAGAATGATCTTTGAATTATTACTAATCTCGAGGAGAACCAGCAGATAACTCATACAGGGGAAGGAAGGGTCACATGATTCTTCGTATACAAGACCAGGTGGACCTGTATTTTATACTGCAGGGGGAGACTGACAAGGATTCCCCCCCAATCAGGGACTGTTTAGGGTTAATCTTTGTTTATGGTTGCCACTTAGGATCAAACCTGGTTTTACATGTTTTATCTTTAATTGATTATGGCAGAATTGGTGTAATCTGTGCTGGATGCTGGTTTTAGCCTTGAGCGAGAGAGCCACATGATGTGGACTAAATGCAAAGTGGCCCGGCAGTAAATCGACTTTCCCTAGGAGTACCACATAGGCCGGACCCCCTTTCAAGAGGGACAATAGCAACATAGACACAACATTAGTGGTGGGTGTAACTGGTGTAATTCTCTCTGGTGTAAATACTCTTAATTACCATAAAATGACTCATCATTGAGTAATTACGTGAGACGTGTAATCTAGCATTTATCCCAATTTGATTAGTTAAAAAAAGCACCCTTGCCCTCAAAATGGACTAGATGAGGCTTTTCGTTTAAAGAAACTAGCACTAAATGCTACAGGACACGAACAGCAGTAACCAGCAGCTGATCACTGTCTCTTAGGTTGTTGTTCCTGTGCTTCTGCGGTAGGATTTTTACCCCTACTTAATCAAGCTGGCGTAATCACGTAATTTTGGTGTTTTGGCATCACAAGAAAAATGCGTAATTAGTGAAAGTTCTCATGAATACGTTGGCATAGTTAAACATTCGCCCAAGCCTAAATAACATAGGTGAACAGTGAGTATATCTGTACCCTTACAGTTGAGAAAACACAATCTGGACAATCTGTCTTTGGTAACAGCACTATCAGCCATTCAATAGACTCAATGTCACCACATGGTGCAGGGAAGCAAGGTGAGCTGAGGGCTACTGTGGATTTGGACAAGTAGCAGAAGACATCAGCTGCACCTTACAGAAAAAGGATTACCTTATCAGTCTGAATTATGCTACCACTAATTGACCAGTCACAAATAGCTTGGTAGAGGCAAAGAGGTGCAAACTATGTGCCTCACAACTTGATGGATGGCATTCAGGTTTTCACTATCTGGAAACTAGGAATGCTCCTCTTTCCAAGGCAGAAGAAAAATCACGGAATGTTGTAAAATGCTTTAGTTCCCATCTATTTCAGCAGTCAAAATATATAAATGTTAAAGTGATCTCAGAACCTTAATGAAGAATGATTCTTTCGACACAGAAGTCGAAAGCTGATCGAGCTCGAAACGTTCATTCCTTTTGGAGATGCACTGAGCATATTTCAGAGACTGGTTGCAAATTCAAAGGGACCTAGCATCACATGCACTTGTGGTCTTGTGACCTTGTTTACAACCTCTTCTGAGACACTGGACCTCTGCTCCCACTGCACTGATCCCAGCTTCTCCTGTTATTTGCAGGTCCCGTCCTGGTGGCTAGTTGCCCCTCATCCAAAGAGGGAAATCAGTGAAAGCAGGTTATTTCCTTCCCCAATCTTTCTCCACTTTCATTTCTCAGGATCTTATTCACCATTATGATTGTCCAAGCCTCCATCATTTTGTAACATTTTTCGTGAGATCAACAATTCAAGGACAGATTTATGAAAAATTGATGCAGCACAATGCAGCAAAGCATCTTACTAGGATGTGCTGTGCCAAACGGAGAGGGCAGTAATGTGCCATATTTACCAAGATAGGGCACATCCCTGCTCTTTCCTTCTGCTGGCACACTAGTGGCTCCCGAGCACCAGTGCAGGCACCCTTGCACCGTGTGTTGCAGGCAGGATTGTTTTTGCTGCACAAAAACAATCTTGAAAGGCATTTTATCTTCCTAACTTGCTGCAGAATACAGCACACTTAAAAAGAGGAAACAATGAGGAGAATTAACCCCTTAACTGCTGCCGTCGGCCAACGGTCGTCACAAGCACTACCTCCCCAGTGCTGCGCACGACCGTTGGCCGACGGGCCAGCATTCGTTCTTTGAACGTTCAGCACTGGGCGCTGAACGTTCGACGCTCTGATGAGGTTAAAGATGTTTCTCCTTGTTGACCCTCTATAGGGCAGGCATATAAATTGACACATTCCCAGATTATCCATTCTTGGTAAATCAAGGAATGCACCAAAATACATGCGTGGATGTGGGAGAACACCCACGCCCCGCCCATGTAATGCATTTAACATAAGGCAGCGACTTGCTCTGCCTAGCATTACTCCAGATTTATCAAGCACCATCGAACCACGCCCGGAGGCCTAGCGTGGCTTCGTAAATTTGACTTAAGAACTGTGCTGCCTTGCTTCACCGTGTGTGACACAAGGGGAACGCAATCCTTCGATAAATCTGGGCCTGAGTCTCTCTGTACTTGGGGATACTCAGTCATTCCAGATGCCGGTGAAGCTTGGAAGGTGTGAGCGTTTGATTGATTCAGATGCTCCGTCCATTACCACCCCCTTTTGTACCGCTTTTGGCCGCCATAAGTGTGGCAGGGTATACTCAGACGTGAGTCCCTTGCTCTCTTTGCCACTGGATTCAAGCAAGCCGGGCTGAAGATGGCTGGAATGCCAGAAACCGGTCCTCGGAAGCTTGTTTCCGGTCCAGGGAAGACATGGCTTGGCAGTTCGGGCTGGACTGTTCCCATGAGGCACGGGGTCAGACTGATTTGCATATAGCCATGTCTGAACTGGGGTGGCAGAGTGGGCTAAAGAACGGTAATGGATTAAACCCAGATCTTTTGACTGGGTGTGAGTGTTTGATTGATTCAGATGCTCCGTCCATCACCACCCCCTTTTGTACCGCTTTTGGCTGCCGTAAGTGTGGCAGGGGATACTTAGACGTGAGTCCCTTGCTCACTTTGCCACTGGATTCAAGCAAGCCGGGCTGAAGACGGCTGGAATGCCAGAAAACGGTCCTCGGAAGCTTGTTTCCGGTCCAGGAAAGACATGGCTTGGCAGTTCGGGCTGGACTGTTCCCATGAGGCACAGGGTCAGACTGATTTGCATATAGCCATGTCTGAACTGGGGTGGCAGAGTGGGCTAAAGAACGGTGATGGATTAAACCCAGATCTTTTGACTGGGTGTGAGTGTTTGATTGATTCAGATGCTCCGTCCATTACCACCCCCTTTTGTACCGCTTTTGACCACCATAAGTGTGGCAGGGTATACTCAGACGTGAGTCCCTTGCTCACTTTGCCACTGGATTCAAGCAAGCCGGGCTGAAGACGGATGGAATGCCAGAAACCGGTCCTCGGAATCTTGTTTCCGGTCCAGGGAAGACATGGCTTGGCAGTTCGGGCTGGACTGTTCCCATGAGGCACAGGGTCAGACTGATTTGCATATAGCCATGTCTGAACTGGGGTGGCAGAGTGGGCTAAAGAACGGTGATGGATTAAACCCAGATCTTTTGACTGGGTGTGAGTGTTTGATTGATTCAGATGCTCCGTCCATTACCACCCCCTTTTGTACCGCTTTCAGCCGCCCTAAGTGTGGCAGGGTATACTCAGATGCCCGAATAGGGACCCCTCCCCCACCTTACGCGCCGGAGGTGCGTTGCAAGACTAGCCCCCTGCCACAGTCAAGACGGACAATTACGCGTACCCGCAGGATTTCCTGTATCTCCCTCTGGCCAACGGAGGTGACTGAGACTGCGATCGACACCCAGACGAGGCGGTAAGGAGTGCGGAGGATCCCGACCAGAGCCCAGCCAAGAGCGCAAGATCCGAGGTGTTTCGAGGCCCACCAGTATCGGCGTGCCAGTGACGTCACGAGTCCCGAGTCAAGTCGAGTCCAGTCCGGTCCAGTCCAGACGAGTTTTCCGAGGCCTTCCGTTCCGTGCTTCCCGTGAGTACCGTTGCTGGGGACGCATCTAGACGGGTGCATTACTATGTATCCGGTCAAGACGGGTTTGGGTACGCAGACCCGGTCTGCACTGTTTTAGCAGTGTATCTGTACTGTTTAGCAGTATATCAAGTATTCAGAATCTTCAAGAGTCCGATTTTAGGTCTTCGTTTTAGAAGTCAAGTATAGCTAATATGTGTACAAAATGTTTCTGTTTGATTAATGTCGTGGTGTGAGTGACTGTTTGATATTCATTACCGTGTTTTCTGTGTCAAAGTGTGTTCAGGTTCAAGTAAGTATCAAGTATCAAGTACCAAGTATCAAGATGCCAATATTTTCGAAACTAAGACAGATAGGAACTAGAAAAGGGATACAAGAGGAATCGATCCCTGTCCCACCTAGGGACACTCCCGGAAATTTTATGTACCATAAACATGGCTTAGATGCCATATTATATCTAGATTTATGGACCGATTATACCAAGAACCTAGACGAGAGATATAGATGGCCCGCTACAGGGACATGGGATGCAGATTGCATCATGAGAGTAGAAGAAGTGCTATGGAAAAAGAAAGCCAGACAATCTCAGAAAGACGCCATAGAATTGTGGCGCAAAGAATCGCATAGACGTACAGAGAAAGAACTCAGAAAAGCAGAGAAACATAGAGAAGATTCGGACAAAGCCCGAGAAAATGCACTAGTTGAGGAAGGTATACGAGTTAAAGCAGAACAAGTAGACAGACAACGAAAGACCCTTATGAATGGTATGTATCCTCTTCTGGCCGAGGGTTTACCTAAGGCCACCCCGGAAATACCAAAAGATCTGCCCGCTCCATTGGTTCCGACTAAATTACGTCACAAGACCGCAGCAGACATTTTTATTTCTTCATATTTAGACGACGTAGCTCCTGCATATACTACTGCACCTGCCCATGTACCCGTACCACCTCCACCCCAAGATCATCTGCCCCCACTTCCGCAACCACGAACTCCACCTCCTCCCGTTCCAGCACTTCCCGCACCTATTATCACTTCCCCACACGTTCTTCCTGACATTAACCCACTAAATCCTTTTGGTCCTGGCACCTCAGGGGGTGCGACAGGAGGTTTTCAGACACCACCACAAGCACACCGTCTAACGTATAGGGATTTAGCAAAGCAACGTACACCTCAAACAGCGAGTTACGACATACTTAAAGAGCCTCTCACAGACTGTAGATATGATTCAGTACCCGGAAAAGACGACAGAATGATGCTCGCATCAGTACGTCTACGACGAGTCGCAAACTATTTAATGTTACTACCAGGAATGATTGAACATCTAGACAGAATATATCATTTTGTCCAAACGGGGGAAGGTCCTGAAAGTATTGGCAAGGCCATGGCATATCAGAAAGTTGACACTCAAAGTATGATATTACGTTTTTTCATAAACTGTTTGATAAGAGATCAAGATAGGCCTGGTGTAGACAAGGAAGAGATGAATGCCCTTAACAAATGGGGTCAGAATATAGCAGACGGAAAGCATGATAAACAGAGTAGTATAGAGAACATGTACAAAAGGATCCGAAAAGCAGTAGTGCAAATACATGAAAGAAAAAAGCCTGAAAGAGTAATAGAGTCAGACAAGAATGAATCCTCAGAGGAGGACGAACAACCAGAGACCACAAGAGAAACAGTGCAATTACCAGCTAGAGACATGATAGCATATGTAGGAAATGGTAGACCCTTTAATAATACAACACGCCCGATACGTCCAGAAAGCAAGAGACTTTTTCAGGCTGCCATGTCAAATCCGAAGACACCTGAACATATGTTTCAGGCTACCGATAAAATACTGCAAAATCGAGTGGGGTACCATGTACTCAATTCCATGGATGAACAAGAACTAGCCCGGTCCGCAGTACAATGGGCCGACAATTCTAGTATGTATAATGACGATGCAGTAGCTCAGACGTTTTTGAATCTTTCCCCTGATGAACAGAAATTAGCTAGTGTATACATGATTCAGCATCTCATTACGTTGTTTAAAAGCCAACATTCTGATCCAGGTCCCTTACTGGATATATTAGTAGAATTGCTTTCTAATAGATGGAGAGGCCTAGGTACTGATTTAATTAAAGAGATTCTAGAACATAGACACAAGTATAATGTTTTCCTGAAACCACAGTTTATGTCAGCTCCACCACCCCCAGAAAGAAAAATGTATTATTTTGACAGACAGAATCCCTTACGAGAAGTACATCCGGTCAGAAAAGACGATAACTCACTAGAACGTGTATTTGTATATACACCAATCACTAAAATGGAATCATTGGAAATGAAGAAAATAGTGCCCTGTCATGATAAAGACCCTGCAGGTTTTCACCGAGAAATTAAAGATATGTTACTCATGGGTGATTACACGTATACAGATATTATGAAAATGTTAAAAGTGCTGTTGCCTGCTGGAATTTACGAGAAATTAAAGGAAAAAGAATGGGAGGTGGGAGAGACAAAGATAGATTGGGCCGCATTAGAAGTTGAAGAAAATGGACGTACCGCAGGTTTAGGCCTTGGGGACAAAGCTAAAGCATTACCAGGTTTATTAGTACAGGTTCTGCCTAGACTGTTAGCGACCAAAAAGGAAGACTGGGACGCAATCTCAGCCTGTAAACAGAAACACGATGAAGACACTAGTGATTTTTATTCTAGATTCGAGAAATGTTTTATTATTAACAGTGGCCTGAAAACTAGTAGCGAGTCATACCCACACCTTTTTGTATCAAAGTTAGTCGAGAATTCCCTGCCTCAAGTTAAGAATCGTGTTTTGAAAGTAGAAAGTACATGGCAGGCAAATACGCCGTCCCAAATGTTACAAATGTTACAGTACCACCAGAATAGAATTAGGGAAGAACAAGACCACGAACAGAGACGTATGAAAGACACGAAAATGAAAATGTTAGTTGCTCAGTCAGTTCCAGCTGACGGTCAGAAAAGGGGTATGACACAGTCAAATAATACGGCGGCTCCCGTTAAAGGGACCTGCAACTACTGCAAACAGCCAGGTCACTATGTGAATGAATGTACGGTTCTGAAACACAACATAGCCACAGGTAAAACTAAAGAAAGACCACGTCAGCCTAGACAGGACCAGGTCCAACATCAAGTTCAACAACATATGCCACAGAACGTACAGTCGCAGCCTGCTCCACAACAGACAGGACAGACAGTAGTGGTACCACATCCACAGCCCATTGCCGCGACACAGCAAGTATCACAGCAGATGTACCAGTATGCACAATCCGATTACCCCAATTATCAGCGATACTCATGAAACAGCCTAGAGAGGGAGGTTGGCTTGCCTCTCATTGAAGTTCCGGTAGATCAAGAGGGTCCCTATGTACATAGTCAAGTATTAGGAAAAGATAGAAAGTTTTTAATTGACACAGGGGCAAGTCGCACAACGATCAGTCACGACGAGGTTCCAGGGGCACCCCTCTCAGGCTCACAAAATGTTTCCCTTGGATTTTCAGGACAGCCAATTGTTAATGAAGTATCGAAACCTGTTCCCCTAGCAGTTGGTCCATTGTCACGCACTACAGACTTATTACTCACAAAGTCATGTCCAGAAAACTTGTTAGGTATCAAGACACTGAAAGCTCTAGGAGCAGTAATATGTTGTTCTCCGGAAGGAGTTAAATTATTTTTACGTGACTTTAAAGGTCACTATGTGTTACGAGATTTTGATGTCAGATTGAAAAATGTACCAGAACATTTGTGGGCAAAAGGCCCAACTGATGTAGGTTGTATGCACATTACACCATACCGAGTCACACTCAAGCCAGGAGTTGTACTACCCCGAATCCGACAATACAAGTTACCACCCGATGCTGTAGTGGCTTTACTGGGAATCATTGAAGAGCTTATTGCACAAGGAGTGGTTGTAGAAACCGACTCCAATTTATGTAATTCCCCTATCATTCCGATTCTTAAACGTACTGACCCGAATGCACCACCTGTTTATCGGTTGGTGATCGATTTGCGAGAATTGAATAAATGTATTGTACCACAGTATCCTGTGGTCCCCGACATCTCATCATTATTGACTGCTATTGATTCAGAGGCGACGTTCTTTACTGTAATTGACCTTAAGAACGCCTTCTTCAGTGTCCCCATTGATCCGGAAAGCCAATATCTCTTCGGATTCTGTTTAAATGGCCGTAGCTTCAAATTTGCACGCGCACCTCAAGGATTCACAGAAAGCCCCAGTATCTACAGCCAAGCACTGAAAAGACAACTTGACAGTATTCACATGCCAGTTAACACAGCCCTACTTCAGTATGTCGATGATCTGTTGATCACCGCCCGAAGCGAACCTGAATGTGAACATGCATCACTGACGGTTTTACATTTCCTGGCTGACAAAGGTCACAAGGTGTCCCCTTCAAAGTTACAATTCTGTGTTCAGCAAGTGGTGTACCTTGGGCACTTGCTGTCCAAGAGGGGGAGACAGCTAACACCCGACCACATTGAGTTAATTGCACACTTACCGCAACCCAAGACACAAAAGGAAGTGCGGGCTTTTATTGGCCTCACCTCTTACTGCAGACAATGGATTCCCCAGTACGCATTTCTAGCCAAGCCACTGATACAGTTGACAACACAGGAGGCAGCGACTTCGACTGTCCTCCCTTGGACTCAGGAACACACACAGGCTTTTGATGAATTAAAGAAAGCATTATGTCAAGCACCAGTCTTAGCAACGCCATGTTACAGCAAAGCTTTTACACTTTTCGTGACAGAACGTGATGGCACAGCATTATCTGTCCTCACGCAAGACCAAGCAGGTTCACATAAGCCGTGTGCTTATTTTTCGAGTACATTAGATCCAGTAGCCCAGGCCCTGCCTGCGTGCATGAAATCAGTTGCAGCAACAGCCTTAGCAATCCGACAAAGTGATTCTATAGTGTTAGGACATCCCCTGACAGTACAAGTTCCACACTCTGTGGAAGTTCTTTTAAACAGAACACAGACTCAACACTTGACTATAGCACGACTGACAGGTTATGAATTGACATTGTTCCAGCCACACATAGAAATCAGACGCTGTAGTATACTCAATCCTGCCACATTGTTACCTTCGAACATTACAAATCCAGCTCCACATGACTGTATAGAGATCATTAATGCAGTAACAAAGCCCCGACGAGACTTGACAGATGTTGCACTGACTAACCCAGACCTGACACTTTACGTGGATGGTTCATGTATGAGAACAAGCACAGGAGAATTAGTGGCCGCATATGCAGTGACCACTGAAACTGAAGTCAAAGAAACACACCGTATTGATACACTGTCTGCTCAAGCTGCAGAGCTCATTGCTCTGACCCGAGCCTGTATAATAGCCAAGAACAGGAATGTTAACATATACACAGATTCACGTTATGCATTTGGAGTCGTACACGACTTCGGTGTACTTTGGCAGGAAAGAGGTTTCTTGACCTCTCATGGATCCAAAATCCAACATGGTCCCCTCATTCAAGAATTATTGGAAGCAATACATTTGCCATCAGCCATAGCTATCATGAAGTGCAAGGCACATACTAAAGTTATAGATACTATTTCCCAGGGTAATGACCTGGCTGATCGAACTGCAAAACACACAGCTCTGACTCATACACATGCAGCTGATATGACAAAGACAATAGTTCCGACACCGACACATTGCATGACAGTTAAGGATCCCGCACTAGATGTAATTGACATACAGACACATGCTACTCCAGACGAAATAAAGAAATGGACTGAATTAGGAGGGATCCAGACAGATCAGGGATGGATGACGAAGGGAAAAGCCACATGGTTTCTCCCCGACTCTATGGTTCAAGTTATGATCAATACTGCACATAGTCCAGCACACTTAGGAGAAAAAGCTATGTTAGACAGTTTACAGAATCTCTGGTACAATAAACACTTACGAGCAGCAGCAAAACAGAAAGTACGTACTTGCATGATCTGTTGTCAGTTCAACCCAGGTAAAAGCATTCCTGTAGAGCAAGGTGGATTCCATCCTCCCGATCACCCTTTTGAAGTCCTCCAGATGGATTATATCCAGATGGAACGCTGTCGAGGATTCAAATACGTCCTCGTAGTTGTATGTGCACTTTCCCGTTGGACAGAAGCATATCCAGTCCCAGATTACACTGCTCCGACCACTGCCAAACAGTTGGTCCGTGAATTCTTCCCACGGTACGGTTTGCCTCGTGTCGTGTATTCAGATTACGGCCAGCCATTCTCTTCCGAATTAATGAAGCAGGTATCACTCCTGCTAGGATATCAGTGGAAATTCCACTGCGTCCGACATCCCGAGGCAGCAGGTCTCGTGGAACGCCACAATCAGACACTGAAAACACGCCTTGCTAAGATCTGTGCCGAGAAAGGGGTAGACTGGATAGTCGCCCTGCCTGTTGCTTTATTTTTCATGAGAATGGTTGCACATTCTAGAACAGGGCTATCCCCGTACGAGGTGGTCTTCGGCAGGCCACCGAATATGTGGGGGACGCCTCTGCCTCGTAAAATCACAGATGTTGACTGTAATATGCTGACAGATTACCTTGCCTCCTTGATGTCTGCACTACAATCTTGTCGTTCACAGGTAGCTGCAGCCTTCCCCGACAACACCGAGGTGAAGCCGCACCAGATTACACCGGGGGACTACGTTTTTGTACGACATTTCGACAGGAGAAGCCCGCTGGAGCCCCTCTGGCAGAAGCCGAAGCTCGTCTTATTGACTACGAGGACGGCCGTGAAGTTGGAGGGCCGCAAGGGATGGGTCCACATGAGTCATGTTAAGAAACTTTACGGATCGCCGCCAGAGACTGACTCTTCCTCCCCCTCTAAGGACTGCCCAGATTCCAGTGACTCTAAACTCCCCGGCTGCAGAGCAAAGGGCCCGGCCTCTCTGTCTCCATGCAAGTAATTCATTGCTCCTGTTACCATGGTAGGCCCATGGCCCCTCGCATTACCCATAGACACGTAGTCACATATGCACGCATTAATAGTCAGTATAGAGTAGCCTCTGCCCAAGAGACCTTTTCCTCTAGATAGTATAGTTCCCCAAACACAAGATATCAGATATGATTTAGGAACAAGTCGATCTGACATGCCAGACTTCTGTCTCTTTCCTCTAGTTTAAATGTCAAGTCCCCTGCACCCTCCAACCTCACATCAGTAATACGTCGATCTGACATGCCAGACTTCTGTCTCTTTCCTCTAGTTTAAATGTCAAGTCCCCTGCACCCTCCAACCTCATGCCTCTTATCTCGTTTCTCTCAGCTGTTACGCCTTCTGTATTCTTCACCATCATATGCGTTTACTATAAAAGATGTACATTCTCGGATTTTCGGAGCAAATAAAGACCAAAACACCACTCTACCTGACAGCGCCAGCTTGGGAGAGCGCACAGGGAATCACCAGCGGACCAGCTAAGGACTAGCATTTCCCGCCACCAGTCGCGCCGCCGCCTCGGGACTACAAATCCCATCAGGCTCAGCGGCGGCGCGTTCCCCGACGCGGTATACACGCCGGGAGGGGCACTATAAACCAGGAAGCCCTCGGTGGAGCGGGGGGAGGCATTCTCGGATTTTCGGAGCAAATAAAGACCAAAACACCACTCTACCTGACAGCGCCAGCTTGGGAGAGCGCACAGGGAATCACCAGCGGACCAGCTAAGGACTAGGATTTCCCGCCACCAGTCGCGCCGCCGCCTCTGGACTACAAATCCCATCAGGCTCAGCGGCGGCGCGTTCCCCGACGCGGTATACGCGCCGGGAGGGGCACTATAAACCAGGAAGCCCTCGGTGGAGCCGGGGGAGGCATTCTCGGATTTTCGGAGCAAATAAAGACCAAAACACCACTCTACCTGACAGCGCCAGCTTGGGAGAGCGCACAGGGAATCACCAGCAGACCAGCTAAGGACTAGGATTTCCCGCCACCAGTCGCGCCGCCGCCTCGGGACTACAAATCCCATCAGGCTCAGCGGCGGCGCGTTCCCCGACGCGGTATACGCGCCGGGAGGGGCACTATAAACCAGGAAGCCCTTAGCGTCGCGGGACGCCCGGGGCGAAGCCCGGGCAAAGGGCGGGCCGTCTGAGGCCGTCCGAGGACTACAAAGGACGGGACGGGCCACCCCGCTGACATCCACCAATTCAGAACACTCCGCAAGTAAGTTTTCCACTTACACTGCCCCTATTGGTGATTAAACTGTCATTTTCTTTGCAATGTCCACAAGGGGCAGTCGCAGCAAGACTGCTGCAGGAGCTGGGAAAGTCACCGGGCCAATTGATAATTTCATCTTCAGGGCCAATGAAGCAATTGATCATGGAATTTCTTTATTGGAGCGAAGAGTCTCCCTGGAACTGGCCCAAGCTAAACGTTCTTCCTTGGGTCTCCTTGCCACAGCAAATACACCCAATAGGAATAACCTTGCTGATGGCGTCTCCGTAATTAGTGCCAGTGCAGAGATCCACACCATGCCTAATACCGTGGATTTATCAGTAACACAACTTCTCTCAGACTCATTACGGAGTCTGGAGAAATCGCCTAATCTAGACGTTACTGATAACTTTAATACACAACTGGATCTCGTCACAAACTCTATCCCAGCAATGAGTTTCCCTGAGAGCTCGGATATAATACCTATTGTAGAATCTCAATTACCTTCTACCTCACTAACAGACACTACAAGTGATCATGCAATCGACCCAATTCTGTCCACAGACCTTGATCCGATGGCTAAAAACTTTTCCCCTTCTCGAGATTTGGTCACCACACATATACTCGTGGATTCGACCCCTACCTCAAGAGCATTGCGAGGGTTAAGGGAAGGAGCCATACAGAAACAGAAACAGCCCCAAGGCTCAAATATATCTATATCCAATGGAAGCCCTCTTCCCCAGAGAAAGCAGGGGAAAAATCTACCCAATAACCAAAAAAAGGCTAGTAAGAAATCTAATGTAGGGTCAGGTCACAAAGGAGACCCGTCCCCTAAGGAGGGGTCATGCAAAGATTGCTCCTCAACAAATCAACTTATAACAAAGGTTGGGGAAATTATATCTGTCCATCTTGCCACCATCGAAAAAAGACTAGGGAATATGGAAAAACAACTTAACGAACTAAGTGCCCTAGTTAAAAGCCCACTACTTAAAGATACACCAGTCTTAGTGGCAGCAAAACAACATACTCAACCTCCTTCGGGGCAAGCTGTGAAAAAACCAGCTACAGACCTTAGTAACACACATAAGCCAACCCCACCTCCAAAGGGAGCTACGAAAAAATCAAACCCACCCACCTTAAATACAATCCCACAGGGGAAACAACCTAACCCAATACAATCAAAGGGGGACACCACTAGCAATCATAAGGATAGGAATAAAGGAAACCATGGAAGATTTCATGCTAACTTGCCCCCTGGATCTAGTCCATATGTAGTGGTAATGACGGGAGTCCCCGAGATACCGGACAATATTGAAGAGCCAACCTGGTCTCTACTAAATAAAGTCAGTTTTTGGTTAAATAATAACAGACCCCTACCCCCATACTGCAGGAGCAAAATCCTAACAGTTAGAAGAGTACCGTGGGTGGGCCGCGAAACACAGAAAACACATGGTGACTGTGTGATTATTAACTTTGATGACCCACGCACGGTAGAACACATTTGTTCATGGAGAAGTGAGGGGTACAACGAAGGTATAGAAACAAGGCACCTCTCCTTTTTCTATCCATCTAGGAGATCCAATCAGCACGATCATGCCTTCGAGAGAAACTGGTGCCAGGGGGGGCAAGAAGATGCGGGAAATAACTGGGGTGAGTGGGGGCTAGTTAATCATAGACATCCCCATAGGAACACACTAAGTAGAGATGCTTACTGGGGTATACCAGTCTTCAATAGATTCAGCAGCCTCGAGATGGTTGACTGACTTCCTCCATCACCCGGGCTGCTGAACATTGAACTGGAGGGAACAAAACAGGGTTGCCCCGATGAGTCCGTTAAAAACATAGAGATGCATGATAAGGAGACACCAAGCACCCAACTGGCTCAAAACTACCAGAGGCTGCCACTAGCAAGAAAAGACCAAGTAATGGATAACACTACAGGACGCAAAACATCCAACCCTCCAGATCCATATATTCATAAAAACCCTAATAGTGTGCTAACGATTGTCAGCTGGAATGTAGCCGGACTCCAACAACGGGTGTCGGACCAGGAATGGTTAAAATTTATATCTAACAAAGACATTATAATGTTACAAGAGACATGGGCCACCTCTGAAATAGCCATAGAGGGTTTTGAATGTTATAGCATCTGCGCTCAAAAGCCAGTCTTTGGACGCCCCGTGGGAGGCTTGCTGATTGGGTTCAGAATAACTCTAGGGGGGGCTATTAAACCAATACCAACCAAGAGCCCAAATATTCAAATCATCGAGTTTACATGTAGATCATCGTTACACCTGATCAATTTTTATAATAACGACTTTCACTCGACCCCTAATAAGAACTATATAGAGCTATTCGAGAACATTACAAGAATAACTGAATCAGCTAACAACTGTGCAAACAATGGGATCATCCTAGCTGGAGACTTTAATGCCAAACTATCGAAAACCAAAGCAGGTACAAACCAACCAGATAGGGCTACCAAACGCGGGAATGAACTGAAAAACTTCATAAATACCCACACCCTATCGAATATAATGGATACATTTATAAATAGCGATACTGCTTATATTCCAACTTTCAGAGGGAGAGATTTCTCCAGCACAGTAGATTACATCTTCACGTCCGTGGAACTATTAGATAAAGTTATCCAAGCAGGAGTAGTAGAAACAGCCTTTGGAGACCATAATGCATTAGAACTCAGCTTAAGAATGGGCCCGATCCAAGCACCCCCCCCGCACCTTGGGAGCAAGAGACATTACGACATCAACAGACAACCTCAGGTTAAAGTGGAAAGGGGTGAACTGCGGACCCATTATGGACATAATTATAAACAATCATCAACCAACAGTTGCCTCCTGCTCACTCACCGATGGGAACCACCATAGGATAATCAAAGACTTTGCAAATCTG
This sequence comes from Lissotriton vulgaris, assembly GCF_964263255.1. Classification (NCBI taxonomy): domain Eukaryota; kingdom Metazoa; phylum Chordata; class Amphibia; order Caudata; family Salamandridae; genus Lissotriton; species Lissotriton vulgaris. Next base: position 907,918,383 of record NC_141695.1, read on the forward strand.
TGCCATGTTATTAAGACTCTTCTGACAGTCCCCCACAGGAAAAATAACGACGAACCTAGGTGGTTCGACAGTTGTTGTTCAGCGGCAAATAAGGCTCTTCGCAAGGCGTTAAACTCCAAACCGAGGAACCAAGTAGATGTACGGTCCGCCAGGCAAGCCTACAAAACAGCTATAGGGACAAGGAAGGCTACCATGGTAGAGGAACATTGGAATGAACTATCAGTTTCCGCTGCTGTGGGAAATAGTGCAACTTTTTGGCCCGCTGTAAGGAAGATGCGGGACATGGGGAAACAGTTGTCACCAATCAGTTGCACCATCTCAAGTCAGCATTGGGAGCAACATTTCTCCAAAATATATGCTAATCCCGCTGCTCCCGTAGAAGACCATAATTACGACAAACTGAGCTCACTTGATATAACCCTGGGGGAGGTCGTTCTGGCCATCAACCAAAGCCTGGGGAACAAGGCGCCAGGGCCGGATGGCTTCCCAATTGACTTAATCAAACACAAACCAGAATTTTGGGGGCCTTTTCTGGTCAATGTTTTCAATAGTGTACCGATGGGCGCCATTCCTGCCACCTGGTCCACAAGCACAATAGTGCCTATTTACAAAAAAGGTGAAAGATCTGACCCTGCAAATTATAGGCCCATCTCACTCTTAGACAGCACCCTGAAAATTTTGGGCCGGGTGTTGTATAACAGAGTGAATGATTGGGCCGAAGAAACAGGGGTGCTGGACAGATGTCAGATGGGCTTTAGAAGTAAGGTCGGGACAACAGAACAATGCCTGAATCTCAATCTTATAATAGGCAAATATACCATAGCCAAGGCTTCTCCTATCTACCTAGCCTTTATGGACTTGTCGTCCGCATTCGACCTAGTGAATAGGTCGAAACTGTGGGCGACACTTCTCTCCTATGGCCTTGATGAACCCTTGGTACACTTTCTAGCCTACCTACACGTGGACACTAAAGCCCAGGTACGAATTGGAATGGAGGGCGAAATCTCGGGGGCAATTAAGGTAGAAAGAGGCGTCCGACAGGGGTGCGTTTTAGCACCCCTGTTGTTCATCATCTACATAAATGGACTGAGTGCCTCCCTGAAAAAGACGACAACGGATGTCCCGAAAATCCAAGGGAACCTGCTACCCGCACTCCTCTATGCAGATGATGCGGTGATCATGGGCCTAACACCGAATGCTCTCCGTGCTCTGGCCAAGAGCTTTGCACATTTTATGGGGAATCTGGACCTGAAGGTGAATTTTAAAAAATCATTTATCATGACTTGTGGGCCAGGGGCCAAACAACTCAACTCCATCTCGATTGGACAAGAGAAGTTACACTCCACCAAATCATTCCCCTACTTAGGTATGGTCTTTGCTGCGAACGGCCTGTGGAGTGGGCATCTCGCCCACGCCACAGGCAAGTTCTCAAAGGCCATAAACTCAATCCTTGCCTTGCCGCAGCCAAAAAGGTCAGAAACAACTGAGTCAATTGTGAAAATCTATAAATTGCAATGCGTCCCGGTCGCAACCTATGGCGTAGAAATTTGGGGGATAGTGAGCCCATCTAGCCTGCAGACAGAAGAAAACCGGTTATGTAGAAAACTTTTAGGAGCTCCAATTTCCTCTTCCGGGTACATCTGCCATGCGGAGCTCAACTTGCCCTACATAACCGACTTCATTGCCACGCGACCTGCAATATTTTGGTTGTCCATTTGGGCTAATGAACGTGCTACCTTAACACAGGAAATTGTGTCCGAATGTCTAAACTGTGACAAAGGTATGAGCATCCCGTGGCTTCGGGCAACAAAGGAAAGCCTAGACAGCACTGGTAAAACTCATCTCTTTAACGATCCTTCCCAGATTAAGAGCACGGACAAAAAGGACATACAAATCGAACTCTATGCCCTCTTCAGGGAAAAGAGGTTGGAGATAGAACTACAAAAACAAACTGTCAAATCATATGTGATCAATATAAACAATGACTCATCTCCACAACAAATACCTCTATACCTAAGACTCCCTATGACCAACTGGGAAAGGTCGCTATTATTTCGCCTAAGAGCTGGATCTATAAAATACTCACTCTGCTTTCCCATGGGCCACAGCACGATGAACTTTGGACACGAGCTAAGCCCCTGCCCTTGCGATGGACACAGCAGACAAAATGACCTACATTTCTTCTTTCATTGTAAATTTTTTATGAAATATATCAAGTGGTTTTTAGCTCCATATTTTAAAAAACAAAGACCAGTTTCCCTAACTCAATCATATCTCATGTTTTTAAAATTAGAAAATGATGAACTGATTTTTCGTGCAAGCTCATTTTTGAAAGTCATCTTTTATGCACGGAAATCTATGGAATCTCCCTGAAATGCTCACGCGCCTAAAATGCCTCCCTTGCAATCGCACTTTACCTAATTGGAATGCACATTGGAACGCACTTTAATAACCTGACTTTGATTGTTTACATCAATATTTGAAAACCAATTGCAGTTTTTTAACTATTTTATGGAAATTGTGTAAATTATTTTTAAAAGATGTATTTTTATGTAATATGTGACTTTCATGGATTTTTTGCAATCCGAATAAAGTTTTCTTTGAATTGAATTGAATTGAGTCCCTTGCTCACTTTGCCGCTGGATTCAAGCAAGCCGGGCTGAAGACGGCTGGAATGCCAGAAAACGGTCCTCGGAAGCTTGTTTCCGGTCCAGGGAAGACATGGCTTGGCAGTTCGGGCTGGACTGTTCCCATGAGGCACAGGGTCAGACTGATTTGCATATAGCCATGTCTGAACTGGGGTGGCAGAGTGGGCTAAAGAACGGTGATGGATTAAACCCAGATCTTTTGACTGGGTGTGAGTGTTTGATTGATTTAGATGCTCCGTCCATTACCGCCCCCTTTTGTTCCGCTTGCTGCAGAATACAGCACACTTAAAAAGAGGAAAGAATGAGGAGAATAAAAGATATTTCTCCTTGTTGACCCTCTATAGGGCAGGCATATAAATTGACACATTCCCAGATTATCCAGTCTTGGTAAATCATGGAATGCACCAAAATACATGCGTGGATGTGGGAGAACACCCACGCCCCGCCCATATAATGCATTTAACATAAGGCAGCGACTTGCTCTGCCTAGCATTACTCTAGATTTATCAAGCACCATCGAACCACGCCAGGAGGCCTAGCGTGGCTTCGTAAATTTGACTTAAGAACTGTGCTGCCTTGCTTCACCGTGTGTGACACAAGGGGAACGCAATCCTTCGATAAATCTGGGCCTGAGTCTCTCTGTACTTGGGGATACTCAGTCATTCCAGATGCCGGTGAAGCTTGGAAGGTGGGGGTAGAAATCCTTCCGGCAATGCTTTCGGGCAACCCTAATGAATAGTCAGAGGTCCAGGAAAAAGAAGACCCAAACACTCTCAGCCTCAGGAGCCAGGAAATGGAAACCTCTACATTACATTGTATTAAAATTGCGATTTCCAGATTTGGGGCCCTGGAAGCATTCTTAAGGTGACTGATGCCCACTTTTTTTGTTGTAGTTCTTTGTCACTCTGTTGATTACTGCTTCACTGATGTATCCTCTCGTCACACCCATCACTCTGTGTTTAAAGTTGGGGAATCCTGTTGTCAGCTCTCCCTTTTTTACACCACAACTGAAGAACGTAAATCACAGGAATTCCTCTGGTTTCTCACCAGCTACCAACTTCCATTACTTATCCTTGGTTGTCATGCACATCTCAGTTTTAGAATTACCCCAAAATATATGTTTGCCAACATCTCGGGATTGAATATTGTGACATGCCCCCAGAAGGGTGAACTGGAGCTCTGTTTGCTAGTAGATCCCTGTTGTTTCCAGAGACCAGGTCATCTTTACTGTAGTAGATCCATTGTCAGTTCTCGCTGCTGCTATCTCCTCTTGGCCCATTGCTGCATGTTTCTGGCAGCTCTTCTGCATTATCGCTGGCGGTGCTGGAAGTAGAAAGTTTAGGTCAGACTATCAGGACTGCTTCGAAGCAGTAACCATACGAATATATTAAAATATATCCACCCGGGCACACTTGAAATCCTGTCTTATCAATTGAATGGTTCTGCTTCCTCTTTCTGCTCAAAAGAGTTGCATAAAAAGTGTGATCCTTTTATGATGCGGCAGACCCCAAGGATGGGTTAATATTGGGCCTTCCGGTTTCCTTTACTGCCAGCAGTATGACTGTAAGGATAGCTTGACAGGATGTACGCCATCTCAAGGATTTGGCTTCACGCCTGGTTTGCAGTTTCGACAATCTGTGCTAATGTCACACAGGCCATTATTGCGGTTTCTATTCCTTTGTTTCCATGGTGCATCATGTACATATTGTGCTTTTTTTGTAAACAGAGTTGGCGTTAGAAATGTTCCTGTTCTCTAGCTCAGGATTGTTTTTTACTTGTTGCATATAATATGTTGTCACTGTTGCTTATGGTCACTTGAGCTTTACCGCCCCCCTCTCTCTTTCTGTGTTTTGTGACAGCATTACCTTTTTCACATAATAAGCTGTCCGGTGAAACATTCTCAATGTCATCATGGGGTCTTCGCCTTATACAAGCTGCTCCTCTGCAGCCCTCGAGTTTGGGGTACCTCCAGTTTCTCACCACCAAGATGATGAATCTCATGGCCATTACCTTAGGTCTAAGGTGTGAGGAATGAGTGACTTTTTTGTGACACGGTATCTAGCTAGCTTTTCAAGATGCAGTGGTTGTCAGATATTCCAAGGTTTCTCCTTCTTCATTTCACTTAGAGAAGATATTACAATGCTGTATTTTCTCAACATACCTTCCTCCACTGAGGAGGAGGGTGAGACACTTTCCTCCATAGAAGTGCAAGGAGCTCTCTTTGAATATACTTAGTTTGCACCACTTCCTTTTGGTATGGGGACTTCTTTATTGTAAACCTTAGGACCACTGACAGAAGCTAATATGTCTGCCATGGCTACCATATGCCAATGGGTCTGGCTAATGATCTCCCTAAAGTAGAGTGTGGGTTTCTGTGAGGAAACAGGATTTTTGCAGGTTTCACTCAACTTTTTGCCCCCATTTATACTACTAGCTGCTGGTTTTGTGACTTTGAGAGTGCACTGAGGCCTGCTAACCAGACCTTAGTGCCAGTATTCTTACCCATTACAAAGTGTATGTAACATTGTCTATAAGGGACTTGTACTTAAGTCCCTTTTAGCCTTACGTATAAGTCCCTAGTATATGGTACCTGGCGTTCCAAGGGCATGTAAGTCAGAGGGTTTACCCAGGCTGCAGCAGTGATTGTGCCACCCTATGTGTGTGCACCAAAGTACAAAATGGCTCCAAGCCTGTCAGACTGCTAGGGCTGGTAGGGCAGTTGTCAAAATGCGAATTCGACTTTGCCATTACCACCACTAGCTAAGCCACTCTTTCCCCTTAACAATATATGTAAACCAGCCCCAAGGAAGGTCTAAGAGCCCTGAGGCAGGAACCTGTATATTAATACGGGGCATGCATGTCTATATATATGACCTTAACAGCAAAACCCCTCACATTGTCATTTTGCTATGAAAAGGTTAGCCGCCCCATTGGCTAATACAGGGTTATGGGCTGGCACCCCAGACTGGCTAACTTCTGAATAGGACTACCGAACTGGGTATTCTAAGGTATAAAATTAATTGTGGCATTAAACCCGGCCTGATGCCCAGGTATAATTTAATGTCACTATTAAAGTAAAGCAACTTTTAGAAGGTTGCCACTCTACCACCCAGAAGGTCCAGCAGCCTCACATGGGCCCTCTTCCACAGACAGCTTTCTGCCCACCTGGGGAGTAATAAGAATGACTCCCAGGCTGGACAACAATAGTTGCCCGCTGTAGGGAGAGGTGTCACCTACCCTTTGTGGGAAGTCACTCAGGGTGTTATTACAAAAGGAGGGCTTCAAAGGGGAAGTTGCCTTTGGTGAGCAAATGACGATAACACTCCAGAAGAGCTGCCTTTTGCTTAGGTATACAAAATGGGATGATAGACGGAGCGTTTGAGTAAATCAAACACTCACCCCCAGTCAACTGATTTGGGTTTAATCCATCACCATTCTTTAGCTCACTCAGCCACCCCAGTCCATCACCCCCCCCTTTTGTACCGCGTTGTTCACCATAAATTGGCAGGGTATGCTCAGACGTGAGTCCCTTGCTCACTTTGCCACTGGATTCAAGCAAGCCGGGCTGAAGACGGCTGAAATGCCAGAAACCGGTCCTCGGAAGCTTGTTTCCGGTCCAGGCAAGGCATGGCTTGGCAGTTCGGGCTGGACTGTTCCCATGAGGCACAGGGTCAGACTGATTTGCATATGGCCATGTCTGAACTGGGGTGGCAGAGTGGGCTAAAGAACGGTGATGGATTAAACCCAGATCTGTTGACTGGGTGTGAGTGTTTGATTGGTTCAGATGCGCCGTCCATCACCATCCCCTTTTGTACCGTTTTTCTTAGGTAGACAGGGCCAGAGAGGGAAAACCTGTGCCCAAATCGGTTTTCCCATTGGCGTGTAGCCTCCAGGTAGCCAGAACTCCAGGGTGGGCTACCAAGCTCCTCATAGTCAAGGAGAGGTTCAGGCAGCTTGAGAGTGGCCAGAATTGTCCACTCTGGGGTTGTCAGATACTACACATTGCTGGAAAATGATCACCAAGAAGGAGGGGACCAGGTAGCCCATTGACTAGTGACCACATTGTCAGCTTGAGTCACTTTTCTGGGATAAATATGGCACACTTGGCACCCTGTACCTCAGATCATGGCAGGTTTAGCACAAAGGACAAAGAAGGACTGCCCTGCTGCCATTGGACTCCCCAAAGAGAGACTGTGCCATCTGCTGGACTGCACCTGCTGCACTTTTGGGCTAGCGAAGTTAGCAGTGTGCCTGTGGCTCCTGGCTCAGGGAAAAGTGGTTCCCCAGCTGCAGACAATAGGAGCGACTCCAAGGGTCAGCTGACTGCCCCCCTTTAACAGCAACAGTGGCATTAAAGCTGAAGAAGCCTAAGCAGGGGAATTGGCAGCCAATTCGAGGGAATTGCTGCTGACTGCCACTGGGCGCTCAAAGAGACTGATCCTCGATGGCTAAAAGTTGTACCAGATGTCCAGGTTGGATGCCTGAGTTGCACACTAGCTCCCACTAAAGAATTTTGTCCCTTCGTTGGGTACGGAAACCAGTAGCTTAGCTTCATCTGGCCTTCCATGGTCTCAGAGAGGAGTTCGAAGGGAAGGGAAAAGTCATACCACATGACCTGTGGACCAAAGAATCACCACAAATACACCCTCATGGATCAAACCACAACTAAAGCACCTTTCAGCTTCTTTTCCTCTAGTATCTGCAGAATCAGGAACACTCTATTAAAGTCTGAGACGGTTGTGCCATAAAGTTTAGGCCTGGACTGGAAAACCCTCTGGTGGCCAGGAAACTGTCCACGTCTACTCCATTGTAAGCATGGGCGAATTTTGCGAATCTCGCGTTCGCGAATTTTGCGGATTTGCGAACTCGCAATCCGCAAAATCCGCGAATTCTCGCGAATTTGCGGATTTCTTTTTTTTTTTGGTGTTCGCGCGGGTTTCTGCCAGTTCGCGAGGGTTTTTGTACAATTTCGCAAACGCGAACTTACCTGTCGGGTTGCAAGTTTTGCGAACTTGTTGTTTCTACGTGTCCAGCCTGTTTGGGACACTCTTCTTCATCACTGCCACCCTCTGTCACCACTGCCACTCTCTGGTTCACCCATGCCACCCTCTGGTTCACCCATGCCACCCTCTGTTTCATCACAGCCCCCTCTGGTTGTCCAGTGTACATTATTGTGGCAAAGCAAAGCACACCTTCCCTGCCTCAAGTGACCTGAATTAATTTGGGGCTGATTAATGTGTCACAGAATATTTTTTTAGCTGGCACCTGCTTCCTTAGTGCTTCCTGATTAGTGATCTTTTGCACTTGCTAAGTGCTTTCATTGTTGCAAAACTAGTTACAACACCTGCCCTGCCCCAACTGACAATAATGAATTAGGGGCTGATTAATGTGTCACTGGATTTGAACTTCCAGCCTGGCTCCTGCTTGTCTCCCTTAGCTGTAATTCAGGACCTTTGTGGCATATGTGTAACTATTCTGAGGGTCAGAGCAGGGTCACATAATAGTTGCAAGTAGGCAACTGAACTCTGGAGGGGCCCCTCAGGAAGCACTACAGGAAATGGCTACTAATGATGAGCTTGAACTTTTGAACCTGGTAAGTAGTTTCAGTTTTGCTAAGATCGTATTTCTGCAATTTAGCGCTTATTCGCGGGGCGCGAAGTTGAACTGGGAAGCCGCGAACTCACGCGAACAGTGCGAGCAAGCCATAAAATCCGCTGCTCGCGGATTTGCGGATTTTGTGGGAAATTCGCGAATCTCGCGGATTGCGAATTTACTGAAAATCCGCAAAATCCGCGAGCGGAACGGATTTTCCGCCCATACTTACTCCATTGGACCCCAGACCTTCATCCTGAGGGACTTTGTCTCCCAAGCCAGATTGGAGTAGCTGAACTTACTTTCACAAACTTTTGAAAAGTTAACATGCTTTTTTTTAACCAATGCTTGTTTGCAGTTGAATTAAAAAGTGATAAAACCTTTAATAATCTGTATCTCTGGAACCCTGTATTGGATTTTGCTCATCAAGGTCTCTAAAAATTATAATTTAATTTTATAAATTGGTGTCCTGTTTCTTTCATGTTGTGTGGCTTTCTTATTTCGTTGTGTGGTACTATAAAATGCTTTACACTAAATTCCTTTGTTCAAGCCTTGCTGCTCGAAGCCACAGCTACCCAGGGTTGAAGTTAAGGTTTACAAATGAGTGTATTCCACGATAAGTGACATGGTTGCCATATAATTTACACATGTGCTCACAATTTCCCATGTTAATGTCCCGGAATGCTATGCTCACCGAATAACTGCCTCGTAGGCTGAATTTTCTCCCATGAGGTTTAACTAGAAATTAAGGGGCATGTTTATGATCCCCTTTGCGTCACTCTTGCACCACGCAATTTGGTGCAAGAGCAAATTAAATTAAAAATAAAATAAATCTTGAGTAATTCAACGCATATTGGAAATATAAAAGGCCTTAAAATCAAGAAATGGAGGGCACAGTTCCGTCAGGTATGTGATACTGTACCCAGCATGCTCAGAGAAGATCACAAATGGATGTGTAACTGTCTAAAGAGAGCAAACGTATCCAGTCAACGGCTGCTGAAAAATACAAACAGTTCCCTTCAGGTAGCCTGTTTGGGTGTATTTTACTTTCAGGCATATCTTCCAAGTGTCGAGCACCCATCAAACCTGCATACAATGACTGGGTAGAGGCCTTGATCCTTATTGTTGCTATTTGTTGCTATGCACTGCTATTTCCTTTAGAGTGAATGATGCCACCCATCCTGCACTAGAGAAGGTACCTTCACCAAAAGGAAGAGAAGAGACTTTTGGAGACAAGCAAAAAGATGAGTTTTTAAAGCCTTACAGATGCAAGAATGTTGTCAATCAGTGGAAGGTTGCATTTAAGAAAGAAAAAAGAGTGGCTGCCAGCACGGTTACAACATATCCTAGGAGGCACAAGAAGATAATTGGAGGATGATTGTAAGATCCACCTCACGCAGGAACAATGGATGAGGCAGCAGTAAAGTTTAAGTAATCTTTATTAAGATGCTAACAACAGAGACCCCATCCAGCACCAGAGACTGTCAACTGACTAGTTTCACAGTCTTCCTTAGCAACCTGGAGTTTCAAATAAGTCATTAGACAACATTCTTTTATGAAACAAGACACTACATTACCTTCCCCCAATATACAATGTAATACAGTAAGAGGTGAACAACCAATATAAAGAGATATAATACAAGTGAGAGATTAATGGGGCTTCTATACAAGGTGGAAAGTGTGAGAAACAAAAAACATAAGCACAACAAACGTGAGGACAGCATTTTAAAGAAATCAGGTTCTGATGCTGCAGAACACTAGACAAAGTCTTGCAATTTGGAAGGATGTCTGACAGCCCGATGAGGTCTAGAGCTCTTTTCTTCCGGGATAGACTCAGAGGTAGAGATGGATGAATCAGACACATTCATGGGATGACACTTGGACACCCTGCTCAGGTTCCACACCCTGGTCTTAATGACATTCTTAAAAACCTTGATAACCTTAAATGGTTTGCTAATCTTTGAACTGCCTGTACTCAAGCGCTGAGACTTCATTTTAACTCAGTCATCCACAGAAACAATAGTTTCTTTCACAGCTTTACGGTCATTAAACCAAACCTTCCTCTTTTGCATAACAAGTCTTTCCCTCTCTTTCCACCATTCCATACAATCAACATTATCATCAACCATAGATCTTTTAGAAAATACCCATGAGGGACAAACCTCAGTGTTTTCACTCTTCCTTTAAATAAAGGCAGAAAGGAGAAACCCCAGTAAAGGAATCCAGAGTAAACCTATACTCCCTGACTTTCTTTCTCATGACTAGCTCCAAGTCCATTCCTGTCACACTGCCCTGCTGTAAAGCCTCCTTCAAAACCTTTCAACAACACAATTGCTTTCAGGATGGTATAAAGCTGCCTTCTTGTGCTTAATCCTGCCACAAGACAAGAAATCTTCAAAAATGTGTAAGTGAATTGGACGCCATTATCCGATAGCAAAGAAGAAGAGAAACTCTCCCTCTCAAACATTTTATCCAAAACATCAATGACAACTGTCGACTCCACAGAGTTTGTATCCTTAATTTCCTTCCCTTGTGAGTACATATCCATACAAACCAACACGTACCGATCACATGCATTCCTTTTAACTGGACCCCGGATGTCTATGACAATGTCAGACCAAGGACCCTTAGACAGTTCTCGTTACTGTTGCACTACAAAGGCCCCCCTTATACCACTACCTGTGGTGGGGGTTCCCTTTGAAAGAGTTGGGATTGACATTGTTGGACCAATGGATCCCCAAACGGCCTCTGGACACAGGTTTATTCTGGTGGTAGTGGATCATGCCACCAGATACCCAGAAGCTATACCACTTAGGACCACTACAGCGCCTGTTGTGGCAAGAGCCCTCTTGGGAGTTTTCTTAAGATTGGGTTTCCCTAAGGAGGTTGTATCTGACAGAGGTGCAAACTTCATGTCTAGTTAGTTACCTGACTGCAATGTGGGAGGAGTGTGGAGTGAACTATAAGTTCACCAGACCCTATCACCCACAGTGCAATGGTCTAGTTGAAACGTTCAACAAGACCTTAAAGGGTATGATTAAGGGTCTCCCAGAAAAGCTCAGGCGCAGATGGGATATCCTGCTACCCTGCCTTTTATTTGTGTACAGGGAGGTTCCTCAGAAGGGGGTTGGCTACAGCCCAGTTGAACTTCTGTCTGGGCACCCTGTCAGAAGTCCATTGTGTCTAGTGAAGGAGGGATGGGAGTTACCTCTCAAACCTCCTAAACATGACATTGTAGACTATGTACTTGGTCTCATCTCCCGGATGGCTGAGTACATGAAAAAGGCATCCAAATACTTTGAGGCTAGTCAGGAATTGCAAAAGGCCTGGCATGCCCAAAAGGCTGTACTGACTGTTTACCAGCCAGGACAGAAAGTGTGGGTATTGGAGCCAGTGGCCCCAGCAGGTCTCCAAGACAAGTGGAATGGACCACACACTATTGTTGAACAAAAGGGAGAAGTCACCTATTTGGTTGATCTTGGAACTCCCAAGAGCCCCCACAGGGTGCTTCATGTCAACAGACTGAAACCATATGTTGACAGGGCAGGCATAGGCTTGCTCATGGCTACTGATGAAGGACAGGGGGAAGAGAGTGCCCCTCTCCCAGACCTGCTCTCTCAGAACCCTGATGATGGTTCAATTGATGGTGTAGCCTTGGCAGGCAGCCTCACTGACCAGCAGCAGAGTGACTGCAGACAAGTTCTGCAGGCATACAGACATATGTTTTCACTGACTCCAAGTCAGACTACCTGATGCACTCATCAAGTGGACACTGGGGTCAGTCTGTCTGTTAAAAGTAAGATTTGCAGGCAACCTGATCATGTCAGGGACTGTATCAGGACAGAAGTCCAGAAAATGAACCCTCAGATAGACCTTGGGCTAGTCCAGTAGTCCTGGTGCCAAAACCTCACACCCAAGATGGTAAGAGAGAGGTGAGGTTTTGTGTAGACTACAGAGGTCTCAATGCTGTCACTAAGACAGATGCCCATCCAATACCGAGAGCAGATGAGCTCATAGATAAGTTGGCCTCTGCAAAATATCTGAGCACATTTGATCTGACAGCTGGCTACTGGCAAATCAGGTTAGCTGAGGATGCCAAGCCAAAGACAGCATTTTCAACCCCTAGTGGGCATTATCAATTTGTTGTGATGCCCTTTGGTCTGAAAAATGCACCTGCCACATTTCAAAGCTTGGTGAACAAAGTCCTCTCAGGCCTGGATGATTACTGTGCAGCGTGATGATATTGCTGTCTTTAGTTCCACCTGTGAAGATCAACTGATCCACCTGAAAAATGTTTTGGAGGCCGTGCAAAAAGCAGGCCTAACTATCAAGGCTACTAAGTGCCAGATAGGGCAGAGACAGGTTGTGTACCTGGGCCACCTTGTTGTAGGTGGAAGCCAGGTTCAACCATTGCAGAGCAAAATCCAGACCATAATGGACTGGGTTGCTCCAACCACCCAGACTCAGGGCAGAGCTTTTTTGGGCCTGACTGGGTACTATAGGGGATTTGTCAAGGGAAATGGTTCCATTGTGACACCCCTGAATGACTTAACTTCTAAGAAAATGCCTAAGAAAGTTCAGTGGACAGTCAGCTGTCAAAAAGCCTTTGATGACCTGAAGCAGGCCATGTGCACTGCACCCATTCTGAAAAGTCCTAACTACTCCAAAGACTTAATTGTTCAAACAGATGCTTCAGAGTTGCGGGTAGGGGCTGTGCTATCACAATTGAATGAAGAAGGTCAGGACCAGCCAGTTGCTTTTATTAGCAGAAGGCTGACCCCTAGAGAGAAACGTTGGTCAGCTATTGAGAGGGTGGCCTTTGCTGGTTTGGGCCCTGAAGAAGCTGAGGACATACTCGTTTGGTACTCACTTCACAGTTCAGACAGGCCATAAGCCCCTCTTGTGGCTAAAATAGATAAAGGGTGAAACTCCCAAACTGCTCAGGTGGTCCATGTCCCTACAGGGGATGGAATATACAGTGAACACAGACCTAGGAGTAACCGTGCCAATGCAGATGGACTCTCCAAATATTTCCACTTATAACATGAAGACTCAACTGGTCAAGGTTAGTTTAATGTCCCTGCGATTGGGGGGGGGTTGTGTAGGAGAGTAGGGTCTGCTTCCTATGGTTACCCCCACTTTTTGCTGTGCTTCTCTGTTTTTTTTTTTACTTTAGTATGGCTGTGGTCCTGTTAATCAGGCCACAGCCTAGCTGTTCTCTCTCTAAATTGATACCATGTACTTTAGGTACATACCAGATTGGTTACTGGGTCACCCTTGTGAGCCCCTGTATAGTGTACCATAGGTACCCAGGGCATAGGTGCACCCTAGACCTACCAGGGGCTGCAGCATGTATTGTGCACCCCGGTTAGCCTTCCAAACTGACACCAAGGTCTGTTCTTACAGCCTGGGTAAGGTGGTGTAATCACCCCTTACTTAGATATAGTATGTCCATATTTACCTTATATATAGACACATAATAACCTATAAGTCACTACTATGGCATGCCTTGACAATCCATGAGGCAGAGTGCTTGGTTTTATGTGAGAGGGTGCTCTAGCATGAGCTGAGCCCCTCTGCAGCTTTCAGAACCAACGTGTAAGGTGTCAAACACTTTGGAATACTACCCCCCCCCCCACCAATTCTGGTGGCGGGGGTAGCATTACACCCTTGTAGAGAGAAAAGACATGTATGTTACTGCTTTACCTGGTTAAAGTTAAACAGAGCCTCAGCCGCACAAAATGGATGCTGTTGCCACAGACACGAGCCTGACCTCCTGCTGCTGGACGAAACTCCGGCAGGGGAGGCCTGGACAATAGGTTTCCTGTCCAGGGAGGTGCTGGCACCTCCCCAGACAGGCTCTTAGTGTATTGAGGCATGGAGGGCTGCCTTTAGTGAATGCTTCCAGACACTGCCTGGGGCACACAAGGTGCTCCATGCATTTCTCAATTCAAACTGGTTGCTGGGGCACTTAGCCCCATGTCTGGTATGAACCAGGACAAAGGGGAAGGGGTGTAACCACCCCTCCCAAGGTCCACCCATAGGAGGAACCTTAAAGTAAGTCCTACCCCTAAACTTACTGTAAGTATAGAACCCCAGTGCCTAGGACTTTTGATTACCCTGGATGAAACTCTGCAACATATATCCTGGACCTTCGACACTCCATTTCGACTAGAAGATGGAAGATATCTCCCTTGCGGTCAAGGAGTGACCACCCTGTCCAAACAAGCACCAACAGCATCTTTGCAAGTCTGCATTTTCAAGGCTCCCGCCAGATCCTGAAGAATCTGTGACACAGGACATAGAGTTCCAGACATCTCTGACGCTGACCTGCATTCCCAGCAAAGCTGAGACCTGTGGCGGACACGAGAGACGTGGGACTGGAACTCCTGGACATCCTGCATTTTGCTACCTGCATTGACTTCCAGAGGTATCCCGAAGTTGTGCATTGGGGTGCTTGAAGCCCCAGCCCCAAGTACCTTTTGCACTGAAGCTCAGAGGCTCACAGTCCATGAGTATCCCGTGGGCCCACTTTTGCATTCCAGCTCAACGTGTCTTTGCAGTTCCTAGTCCATTGGCTAGTGAGCCTCCAAGTAGACTAATCTTTGATTTAACTTGCTTTCCTGGTTGCTCCAAACTTGCTCTAACCTTCTTGCAAAGGAGAAGTTCCTCAGAGCTTGCTGGTCTGTACCGAAGCCAATCTCGACAGGGGTTGCATTTTCCAAGGCTTGTTCGGTCCAATCTGGATACCGATACCGCAGTCAACTAGATCCTTTGTGGGACAGCTCGAATCCAGCTCCTGGTTGTCGTCAACACCTCCTGGACCTCATGGCTGAAGAGACAAACTTCACCTTTTCACCTGAAATCACCAGACATCTGGTGGCATCTTTCTATCACCGCCCTGGTCACTGGCTAGTGGCCCAGACTCTGTCTCCTCTGCTTTCAGATTCTTCACATCTCCGATCCACCCTTGGATACACCCGGACACTTTTCCTCTGGTCGTCTGCAGCACTTCTTCGCAGCTCTCCATTGGAATCGACAACAAAACACGACACGAAAAGACACCTATGCACCCGGCTTCCCTGGATGAGGTAACATGAGTACTCCAGTGCTCCAGTGGGTCTTGACTCTCGAAGTGTCCTAGTCTAAAAGGATTCCATTGTAGTTCACCTAGAAGTGTCCTTAAATTGTAAAATTGTAGCTTTTTCATTTCCCATAAAAAGTCAATGGTAACCCAAAGCTGTATTTAGACACTGCATGCGTTTCCCGTGGGCCTCCTACATCCTAACCTTTGGTTGTTCCTAGAAGCCCCAGCGATTCCACAGGCCCCAGGATTGCTTTCTAACTCTCATGTGGTTCTCATACCAATATTTTAGTATATGGTTTTTGAGGCCCCTAGGGCAGAATGTATACTGTGCAACTTATCGTATGCTAATTAAGTTCCTTGTATTGCACTTTTACCTCTGACCTCATAAAGAGTGCAGAGGGGTTGTGTTTAGAATAAATACATATATATTTGTTATATACCTTGTGTGGTGTGCTTTCATTTGGTACTCTAGAGATTATAAATGGTAAAACAACTTGCTTAACTCATCTCCAAGTCTTAGCCTGAAGGCTGCTCTCCACAGCTACCACTAGGATAGCTTTCTATAAGGTTGACGTTATAACCTACAATCAATAAGGGTTGATTAGACTGGTGCAAGGTGCCCACTAGAATAGTGGACATCATATACGAGGCTAACTTCTCACAACCATGGGTTGTATTCTGCACTTTAATATCTTTTTGCTACAAGCCCACTTCGTACAAATTCTAACCATCCTCTCTACATGAACATCTATGTCAGGACACCAATAATCTTTCATAATTCTCTCCTTGGTTTTAACAATTCCATATGACTGGCATGGACGCTCTTCAGTAGCTGTTCCCAAAGATCACAAGGAGGAACCAACTCACTGCCCCTCAAGAGAATACCATCAACAACAGACAATTCCTCCATATTCTGTCAGAAGCCCTTCAATTCCTCACAGTAATTCATTTTTCACACCACTCGCCCAATACCATTGCTACCACCTTTTGCAACAACTCATCCTTATCCAAACACTCCCTCCATTCATTTTCAGAAACAATACCATCGCTAATCACACACATGTCAACTTCCTCCTCAAGTTCTTCACCACTGAACCATTCACCTTGACCAGGAACCACATTCACCTAATCATGGACATCATCTAACCTGGATATACAGTCAGCCAACTTGTTGGTGGCCCCAGGAAGGTAAGAAACTATAAAATCAAACTCTTGTAGAGCTACCACCCATTTTCGAATACGATGGGAAACAAAATCAATGCCTTTCCTTGAAAATACCTCCTTCAGCAGTTTATGGTCAGTTAAAACCGTGAACTTACAAGCCCCACAGAAACTCACACAATTTGTAGATGGCTCAGTGACCGAATAATTGCACTCCACAGCCCTCAAAGGTCTAGACAAGCACAAAATAGTCTTCTCCTCGCCATCAGATTTCTGAAGGAGCACTGCACCTAGACCCTTAGTACTTGCATCAGTCAATTTATATGATTCCTTCTTGGCGTCAAAGCTACCTAGATCAGGAGCATTGTTCAAACAAACTTTCAGAGTCTCAAATTCATTGCTACAAGATTTGCACCATGCAAAATAACAACCCGTTTTTAGGAGATTTCTCAAATGTCCCATAACTCCTGCAAAGTTGGGAATAAACTTATGATAGAACTCAGCCATCCCTGAGAACTTCCCATGTTCGACCTTATCTTGAGGAACTCTAAGATTGCAAATGGTATTGACCAAGGCCGGTTTTGGTTTGATGCCATTAGCTGACAACAAATGCCTTAAATACTCGATCTCTGCCACATCAAAGCAGCACTTATCAGCTCTTAAAGTCACACCCACATCACATAACCTTCCCAAGACTATTCTCATCCTGCTATCACGCTCTTTGGTGTCAACACCAAACACCAGGACGTCGTCTTGGTAAATCTTTACACCAACCACGCCCCTCAAGATTTGCTCCATGGCCCTCTGAAATACAGAGGCAGTGGAAATAAGACTGAAAGGCATTCTCAAAAATGTAAAAGTGCCAAACAGTGTCACAAAGGCTGTAAGATCTTGAGAGGTGGGATGTAGCTTGACCTGATGATAGGCAGAAGTTAATTCGAAGGATGAGAAATGCTTAGCCCCACCTATCGAGCACAACATTTCACTGATGTTGGGCAGAGGGTAATGGTCCATGACCACTGCCTTGTTGAGCTCTCTCAAATCCACACAAAGCCTGGCCTCACCATTGGCCTTGGGGGCCATAACGATCGAGGAGAGCCAATCTGTGGCTATGACTTCTTGTATTATACCATTGGCAACTAACTTGTCCAGCTTGACCCTCATGCTCTCCTTTGCCATGAGTTGTACACCCCGAACTTTAGCTACTTTAGGTACAGAACAACACTTAATTTTGATGTAATGCACATAGTTCTTGAGACATCCGAGTTTACTGTCAAACACCTCGGGAAATGCCTTGACCCATGCTTCCCACCCATCACCAACTTGACAAACAGATGGGATCACCTTCAAACACATAGGGAGACTCTCATTGGGATCTAAGAACACGTGCAAATCACGTTGATGGAACCAGCTTATAAAGGAACCTCCTTTCATGAACACATAAACTTTTACCGGGATGATCATATCCTTAAAGTCAATTGTTCCCCAAAAATAGCCAAAAAGATTAATCATTTTTCCACCATACCCACTTAGCTTTATGTCAGGTTTTGATAACTTGACCTTCTTCACAAGATATTGTTTGAAGAAGGATTTAGGAATTAATTTCACCTTGGCTGCAGTCAATGAGCATCTTTATTGGTGCATCATTAATTAACACCACCTCCATGGGACCGGCACTTCCAGATCCTTTGATTTGACAGATGTTTATTTTCTCTAGTTCCAAATTGTCTTCATAAAGATCTACTTCCCTGATCTTCTTTTGATCTTTACTCAATTTACAACACTCCGCAAAGTGACTTTTGCGGCCACAGACACTACATGTAACTTTCCAACCTGCACAACCCTTAAAATTTGCCATATGTCCAGAATTACCACATCTGAAGCAGTTACCCGAGAAAGACTTTGAGAAAGAGGGTTTTTTCTCTACCGTTACATAAATTTTGGTTCTAGCCACTTTTTCTTTATCAACCACCAATACACCATTTTCCCCACTCTTGCTCAAAGATTCATTCTTACAAATGATTTCAATACAGGCCTTAGAATGTTTGTGAGTCTTGGCTATAGAGCGTTCCTCATGTGACGAGGGAGTATCCTTCTGCCACAAGTTATCCCTGGCTTTATCGATACTTCCGCCCAACATAAATTGATCTCTGAGTCGTTCATTCAAAGATACTCCCAAATTACAGGTTGAATCAAGTTTGTGCAACTCTGTAATGTACTGTTCCACAGACTCTTCCTGTCTCTGCATCCTTCTCCCAAAGTGGTACCTCTCAAGAACAGTGCTAACTTTTGGCAAGTAATGTATATCTAGTTTTTTTACAGAGATTTCAAATTTCTTCAGACCCATTGCATCACCATTCCAGAGTTCAGGAAGGTGTTCGAAAACTTCTTGTCCCTCTGAACCCAAACAGTGCATTAAAAGGGACGTTTTCCTCTCAGCGCTGAGAGATGTACCACAATGCCTCGCATAATGGTAAAAACCTTCTTCCACTTCACCCAAGAAAGAACTGGCTCACCAGGGGAAGATAAAAAGAAGGGAGGCGCAGGTACATTTTGCATTATGAGATATATGTTACAGAAAAAGGCTTCATTCTCAAAATCACTGAAGAGGAGTGCACAACAGACTAGTTGTGGAAATTAAGTTAAAGCCTAGTAGATGAGGTTATATGGAAGTAAATAGCTGTGCACATCAGAGCAGACACTTTCACATGTAATAAATAAATACAAATGATTAATAGCAAAGCTGCGTGCATCAGCACACATATTAAAGAAGTATATTAACTTGAAACAGAATGCGGATATTCTGTGCGCGTCAGCGCGAGTTTGACAGAACAGTGTACCACCAGGAACTAAGTTGATAGGCTGTGCGCGTCAGCGCTGGTTGGTAGAAATGGTAGAAATACTCTGACGCACATTGAGCCCAAACAAATATGGCGCTCGAAACAGGATGACGTCACGCGTTGGAGCTGGAAGGACACAATGAATTGTGGGTGAGTGAGTATGCGGGAAGCCTAGTTGCGAGGCAACGAGGCATAACGCACGTGACTAGGTGGTAGCACTGCAACGCTTCAACTCAAGTGACTTGGAAATGAAGATCCTTGTCTTTGTCTTCACGCATCCCTACGAGCCTCACCAGCACACCACATCTCAGCTGAAAATGGGGATATTTTGGAAAATGGAGGTTGATCTCCAACATGGGTGCAGGACACAGTAACAACGTCCGCTCTTTAAACGAGGCAAGGCAGAACCTGCTGGAAATGCAGGAGCGTCTTCCAAAGGATGGTGTGTTGAGGTCTCATGAAGGTAAGTGGGAATCCTCTTCTTGTTCTCCAGTCATCGCCAAATGTAAGATCCACCACACACAGGAACATAGGAGGAGACAGCAGTAAAGTTGAAGTAATCTTCATTTTTATTAAGATGCTAACAACCGAGACCCCATCCAGCACCGGAGACTGTCAACTGTCAATTGACTCGTTTTACAATCTTCCTTTGCAACCTGGAGTTCCACATTCCATGCATGGTCATAAGGCAACATTATTTTATGAAACAAGACGCTACAATTATCTTGGAGGTAGGGTGTTTGTGTAGTGAACAAACCTCTGTTGTAAAAGTCTAGGGTGAAAAAGATGGAATGTGCAGAGGGACTAGGATTATAGCTTTCACCTTGATGCATCTAGTATCCAAGCTAAGTAAGTGGCGAGATAAGAGCGATGAGGGAGCTGAACGATGACACAGGCTTCCTTGTTCTTGATTCTGGAAAATTGGGCAATTGTAGAGGCTGAAAGACTTAGGTAGAGTGAATTGCAAAAGGTTAGAGATGTGATAGGCAGAAACAAGGAATTTCCAGAAGAAGCAAATATGATTAAAAAAAATAGGAAGGGGCTGTGCTGATCTGGGAGGAAAGGGAGAGCAAAAGGTTGAAATGGAAACCTAGCTCCCTATCTAATGACAATGCGTAGGTGCAGACCAAGTCTGCAAAGTCTGCAAAGCACCAACCAGTAGACCAGACAGCTCAGTCCTTGCAAAGAACAAGCATCTCACTTTTGTTTATGGGAATTTCCAGTGAATTGAATCATGTAAAAACTGCTGAAAGTAGGATGTGAAGTTTGCACAAGAGATGGTCTCAAGACAAATAAAAATCTGAGTGTTATAGGCACAGGTCATGAAAGACAGACCAAAAACCTGATAAGATTGGCCAAGGAGCAATATACATTAAACAAGTTGGACTAAAGGAAGCACTCTGAGGGACACCTTGGGTGACTGACTTAAAAGTGGATCTAAAAGGTAGAAGTTGAATGCTTTGGGTCTGGTAACCCAAATGCAAAGTAATCCAGATGAAAGCGTGTTCTGCAATGCTAATATAATTAATGTGTGACAACAGAATATATTGTGAGCTACTGTATGTAACACAGCCCACATAGCAAAGAGGACTAGAGTAGCTGTGCCTCACTGATCAAAGATCATCTAAGATTGCAACCAGGGTAGATTCAGTATTGTGCAGTAAGGTGCAAGGGATAGAAACGTAATTGGTGAACATCCAGGATAATAATGGATTCCAAGAATCTGGACAGTTGATTTCTCTCTCCAGAATCCTAATGGGTATAGGTAATGGGTAGAGGGCGTCCGATCATTTAGAAGGTAATGAGTAACCTTAGTCACTTTCACTATTTTACCAGTTTGAGCGTTTGAGTTGTATTTCCCCTAGAGTTTGGGAAAGGGGTACCAAGTTAGCAGAAGTTTCTTCTCTTAAATTGAGCTTCATCTATTTGTAAAATTGTGCTGCCCATCCACTAGGCTCTCTAGCTGTGAGACAGACCTCACCTCCCTCATGCTTGTAGACGGTAAATTAGTGCCTGAACGCATCAATGACTCTGAAATCACCTGTTTCCTAAGGGTGCACTAAGCTATGCCAAGCGCAATCATTTTGAAGATTCAGGAAACAATGAAACTTTTTATTTGTATCCAATTTTCTGGTCTGCAGCCACATCGGCAGTTCCTCTAATCTTGGCCACAAAGTGAAGAGTAAAAAGAGGCAGGCCCTGATAGATATCTAGGTCATGGCCCTTTGAATCAGTGTATTCATTTAATCTGGGTTATCTTGGAACCTTCTTGTGGCTAGCATAGGAGTAGGGTTTCAGTATTATCATTGCTGGAACCCTCGTAGTGTGACATACACTTTAGTCTTTTTAGTTCTGCTTCCAAGCCTCTTATCAGCACCAACATAGTTCTGATGTTTTCTAACACATGCATGATGATCAGCTGTCCGATTTAAACAACAACATGTATATTGACGCTCTGTTTAATATTGTACATATTTTCCAGTTTATATTCAGGACCCTGTCTTGTTGTTTTCTACGTATGAGGGCTTCATTTGAGTACCTGTGGTAAGATCTAAGTGAAACTCAATGTTGATCTACATGCCATTAAGAGTTTACACTTTAGTGTAGGGAAATGGGTTACAACCACTTTAGCCCTCTTCTTTTTTGTGTTTAACAGCCCTGGTTTTTGGACCTGTTCTGTGAGTCTCAACAACTGAGTTTCACTCACTGTAACCTTTGTAAAAGTTGATTGTGAGTGCTAGCCACAAATAACAGACATTAAAACAAGGTCAACTGCTGAGAGTGGGCCTACTGGGAGACCTTATGGAAGAAGACTTCCCTTGATACTTCTGTGGACGGGAGGTGTTAGAACAGGGGGTCTCTAGTTGGCAGAGGTAGGTACCACTGTCCAAATAGGGACCCTTGCTTCTAGTCAGGGTAAGGAGGAAACCCTCTGAGATAACACCTGCTCACCCCCTTGGTAGCTTGGCATGAGCAGTCAAGGCTTAGGCAATGTGTAAAGTATTTGTACCAACAGTAATACAGTGAAAACACCACAAACTGACTCTACAACAGTTTAAAAAAATAAAGATATTTAATCTAAACTACACAAGACCAAAACGACAAAAGTCCAACATACACAGTTCAAGAATATGGTTTCAAAAGAGTTCTTAAAGTTGCGATAAAACAATCCACAGTTGCGTGAATATTTCACAGTTGCTTCACGTTTAGCCAACAGTACCTTTAAATGCGATAAAGTTCCAAAACAGAAGCTAATGCGGTGGAAAACAAGCAATGTGTCATTCTGAAACCTTGGGGAGGGGATGCGACAGCCCCGCTCGATGTAGCGGGCATGTTGCAGTGACTCCGGTCTGTACGAGGAGGGATGCGATACCTTGTATGGATTCCGGTGCGGGGGTTCCTTAGTGAAAAAGCTCGCAAAGGCACGATGCGATGATCTTTGGGGCTGCGAGGATCTCTGAGGCAACGATGTGCGATCCAGCGGTGATCCTCCTCTGGTAGCTCCTCGATGCAATGGCTCTGCGGATATGCTCGCAGCAACGTGATGTGGTCCGCAAGCAAGCGGTGCGACGATTTCACCCCGTGACGACAGGCTCTGCGACAACACTTGCAGCGGTGGTAATCTTCCCGCACCGGACTGGTGCGTCCCGCAAACGAAGGATGCAACGGCTCTGGCAGCGGCAACAGGTGCTGCGACGATCTCGGCCTTCGTAGCAGGCAGGAATTTCCTCGCACTGACGGGGATGCGCTCCGCAAGCGAGCAATGCGACAAAACTTGCAGAAAGTCTTAAAAAATACTGGTTTCCAGCTTCCCAACCCAGGTACAACTTCCAGAGGCACCACAACTGGCCCAAGCATTCTAGGAAGGACAGAACTCTCTCAGCAGAGTTCAGGGAAGCTGAGGGTGAAGTCCTTTTGTTCCTGGGACTTCTTAAAAGGGAGCCAGCTCTTTTCAGGCCCTTGGAGATTCCTTTAAGCAAGGGGACACAGCACAAAGCAAAGTCCTTCCCCTCTCCTTGGCAGTAAAGCAACAGCAGGTTAGTCCAGCAGAGCAACAGCAGGACAGTCTTCCTTCTTCAGTTATAGCTTTCTCATTGGAAGAGATAACTTATTGATTCCAGGATGATCTAATTTTCTGTAGTCAGGGGTCCTGTACTTATACCCCTAAAAGTCTTTGATCCCTTTGTGCAGGAGGGCTCTTCGCCCGGTTTGAACCAGTTCTTGGTGTTCCTTGAGCACTTTATTTTCCTGACCTCTCCTTTCCTTTCAGAGAGAGGGGCAGGGTTGTCAGCCGCCCAGCAGGAGGTAGAGCCAGCATTGTGGAAGGCAGGCACAGCCCTATTCAGGTCCAGGTGCTACCCTCCCGCCACTCTAGATGCAGATTGAGCTATTCAGCCCAGGGATGGCCCACTCAGACTCTGGGAGCCACCTAGCCCAAACCAGACAGTCAATTCACAAACAGGCCAAGGCACACAGAAAGGTCAGACAAGAGAACAGCAACTTTCTAAAAGTGCTGTTCTCAAACACAGGATTTGAAAACAACCTTTCCTAAAAGATGCGTTATGAAATTCTGAGTTCAGGGATACCAGACTTTTATGTCCTATCTTGCTCCTATGGGAAGATATGCTGGTAGCCACTGTCGCCAGCATTCCCCATGATAGCCTATTGGGCAAGATAGCCTTACAACAGTGAACAATGAAAATGGCGGTAATTCACTACCAGAGCATGGCACCTGCACAAGTACATGCTCTACCTTTCACATACACTGCACCATGCCCAAGGGGGTACCTTGGGCCTTCCATAGGGGTGACCAAGGTGTACAGAAAGGGAAGGGATATGCCTGTCCAATGGGGACACTGACCAGGAGGACATGGCAGTTCACAGACTGCACACAGGCACTGCGGTGGCAGGCCTGAGACACCATTTTAGGGCTACTCATGTGGGTGGCACAATCAGTGCTGCAGGCCGACTATTAGCATTTGTTATCACCAGCCCTGGCACACACAGTGCACTTTACTACGGACTTCTTGGTGACACAAATATGCCAATCATGGATAACCAATCACATTATCAATTTACACAGGGAGCACTTGCACTTTACGCTGAACAGCAGTGGCAAAGTGCCCAAAGCATCTAAACCAGCAAAAAAACGAAATCCAGCACAGCATCAAAAATACAGGAGGTAGAGGCAAAAAGATAGGGGGAATACACGCCAAAGATGCCAGGTCTAACAGGAGGCCTCTATCAAGAGGACAGCCCCTGAATTCTACTGACACACAGGTGCCCTTCAAGTAGTTAGGAAGCCGTAGTGCTTGGGGAGTTCAGGAATGGAGTGGAGTTCTGCTGGAGGAGTTCTAGGCAGATGAGTGCCAGAATCCACAAGGAAGACTAGTCCAGGATATAAAGACCTAAGTCTCCCTCATCAGAAGGAGAGTAGTGAAGAAAACTGGATCCTAGAAATATAGAAAATGTTAGGGGCCTGAAAAGAACACTTCTTCTGGCTTCAGTGTACCACAACGACCAGAAAGAGCCAAGAATCATCCACAATGGTCTAGAAGTGCCAGACAAATTAACTATAGCCCCACCTGCTTGATTGTAGACTTCCCAGTGGGCTCTCAATGCAGCAAAGCTGAAGCACTCCCCTGCTGGTGCCGCTGGGTAATCTGGACAAGTGTGGTCCCCACATTTGACCAGACAGCTCGGGTGTGTGCATTTTATCATTCTCTAGTTTGTAAAATTCCTTGATGAGGGACTAGAGAAGATTTCCCTGGGAGTGGGCATGTACAATGTACCTCCTCCATAAAGTCAAAGTAATGAGCGCTATTGGACACAAACATCTCCAGATTTTATGGGATTCTCAATTGCCCCTTGGGACCGATGAGGGAGGGGTTAGGGTAAATATGCTTATAATATAACTTAACATAATAGAATGTAATATAACATACTATAATACAATTTAATATAATATAACACAACAAAATAATAATATAATATAATATAATGTTATTTTCTCTGGGGGACTCACTAGTTTCCTGGGGATCCCAAGGATCTTACCACCTCTGCATAGACTGAATTAGCTCCAGGGTTGAGCCAGAGCCCATGAGCACTGTGGTTTCCTGCTTCTCACTCCCTGTGCCTGTGTCTAGGGCTAGATGAAATCCCGAGCACCCGGAGTCCTAGCCTGCCTCCATGGGCAGGAGATCGGTGACTGACAGCTCCGCGCTGACACAAGAATAGAGTTGGTCAGGTGGGGCTTCTGTGCTGCCCTTGTAATAGCCTTCTCAGATACCCCATAGGAGGGGGTAGGGGAAACTGAGAGCGCATTACAAGAAAAAAGGAAGTGTAGCATTTAGTTGTAACTCTGGAAGAATAACATTTATTTTCGAGCATAGACTTGCCCCATAAGACCCTGGAGTGGGCCAAACATGTGCATATTGGCTTCTGTGGTTCCAAATGAATGGCAAAGGTGCCATCAATATTTAAAAACTAGGGAGCATATTCTCAAGGACTCTTCGTTGAGTTAAGAGCACTTTATCTCAGCCAAGTGGTGATAACTTTTATTTTTTATTATAAGTTCAAAAAAGGTCTATTTACATATATCAATTGCCAATATCATTATATACTTATTACAGTGTAGTTTGTCAGGTAATACATTGTACACAGTTGTGTTACTCCACAATATAGCAAACATAAGTTTCTGAATCCCCAATCCCGGGTATTTAGGCGGTTTTACGATAGTTCATGTGGGTTAGTCGCTTAAATCTGGGTGCGATTCTTCCGTTGGGGGGCACAAATATTGCCGCAGAACTAATTCCATTTGCCCCACATCCGCACCCTCTGGTGATAAATGTATCGCCCTATTCACAAGCTGGTGCTAACAGCCAATATCACCACTTTCCCTGCGATAGCAGCTGCAAAAAACATCACCACAGATGCCACCGGCAACTAACGCAAATGAGATGCAGAGAAGGATTTCCTGTGCAAAAAGCCACAACAACACCACTTTGCAACATTCTCAACGACCAGCCAGATCGGCGATAAGATCACAAAACATGCTATAAGGCACGTTAGAAGCAGGAATTTAACACCTGCTCTTACCTGGTATTAAGCCGGATGACAACCTGCACCAGGAAAGGGAGCCCAGCCCAGAGCCACACCTGAAGAACAACAGATGCCATGGAGCTACTGATGATGCAGCTCGGACACCCAAGAGGGCCACAACACCCACCAGCACCACCCCCAGGAACCCCCCTCCTCCCGGGCCCTACCCCGGGCACTCCTCCCTCAGATAAAGATTTTCACTTCAACTTTACGAAGTCATGAACAAAACAATTTGCCTGATGTTGCACAATTACAACAATTAACATTCATGTGTGGTCAGAAAAAGGAGAATCATTCATTCATCATTGAAATTCCAAACAAAAATGTAATTCAAATGTAACTCAAAACAACTATTTGGAGGAGTCTTCCCTGGATAATCTGTAAGTCACAGCCTGCAAGACAAAATTCAAGATAAGAAGGTGTGTCATGCACTCATCAAAGGACAGAGAGAGAGAGAGAGAGAGAGAGAACGAGAGAGTAAGAGAGAGAAAGAGAGAGAAAGAGAGAGAGAGGGAGAAAGAAAGGGAGAGAGGGAGAGAGAGGGAGGGAGAGAGAAAGAGAGAAAAAGATAGAACGGGAGAGAGAGGGAGAGAGAGGAATAGAGAAAGAGAGAGAAAGAGAGAGATTGTACAAGGAGCGCAAGGCCAATAGGGCTCCGGGCTTATACATGCCAACTGTTGTGTGTGTATCTCTATTGGTTCTCCATAAGCCTAGGGCCTGGCCTCAATTTCAGCGTGAAAGCCACATCACATTTCCAAAATGCAAGCAGTAGTCAGTCTAACATTAGGGATGAAAGCTCCTTTGTCTCAATACATAAGGCGGAAGGACATCTGTACCTTCGACCTTGGTCTTGAATGCAGCTGGCACCCCCTGAGAGAGATACCACAGCAGTTAATGACGACTCCCACACCCCGCACAACGCTAATGAAAGACCAACGTATCCACACCCCACACACTGAAGTCCGTGCTTGAGGTACTCCCGCATGGGATGCCATTGACACTAACGGACACAACAACCCATACGTCCAAATGTTGCACACACATACAACTCACATTGCTCCGAGCTGTGGCATATCATCCACATAACTGCCGCAGGTCAGAAGATTGCCTGTTACAATCACAATGGAAGGGCATCCCGGGCACATGCACAACCCCTTCCACGTGGAACTGTACTGTGCACGTATGCTGCATTTGTTGGGGGCACTGCCACTGGCAGTGTTGCGCATCAGTGACCATCTGAGCTTCCATATTGCGTGCGTCACCTGGGTGCAGCCCTGGTTCCACTGTCGATCATGCATATTCGAGTGACCCATGGATGTCTGCCTATCCAACACAACGGTAGCTGAACTGCATTATGACTTGTCTGTGTGCCCCTTGTTGGCCCACAACGAGGAGTGTAACCGTAATGGGATGCCATGATATTTGGCTTATGTGCTGGCAGTTGGGCATGGGAGATTGCACAACTCCTTGTGCGAAGTGACCACATCAAGGCGCTCCCCAGTTGGGCAGTTTTGTGGATTGGTTAAACGGCGTGGATGGAGCACATCTGTCCTTACTAGTTAATGGATTGGCAGGCTTCGTGTTCGTTGAATTCGACAACGAAGTACTCTTGGAACTGATTGCCCAGGAAGCTGCGCTTGCATTAATGAATGAGTAACTATGTTCCTGCAGCCACAACTGGGTGTAACCCAGAGTACAGGTCTCAACACCATTTTGCATCTGGGAGGAATGGTCACATATCCCACCACAACAGTGCACATGGCTGCATTCGCCTGAACTCAGAATGCATGTGCGTGCACCTACATGTGTTGACACACCTGTGCAAGGTGAGACAGTCTCATGGGTGGAGCTGCACAGCTTTGTTTGGTAACATTCCTAAATCTGACAAACTGCTGGAGGCAATGTAGTACTACATGTGACCTTGTTGGACCCTTTCCCCTGCTCACCGTCAGCAGAGCAGACAGTCAGCGCAGTCCGGTGGTACAGCCCTATGCAGATCCCATGGGCTGTGAGTCGTATCCCCTGACATGGGGCAATGAACATATGCCAAACATCACATGACTCGCCCAGCAAGTCAAGGTGGGCTAAGACCATGCCATCCGTAATGATTGGTGGTCATTTTTGCCTCCCCATTTCTTGCACCTCTATATGTTCCTATGCTGCCTGTTAGTGTCTGAAGCCTTGGTCTGCATGTTGTGGCCCTTGTCTTGCCCGTACTGACACGCACATGCTAATAAAGTCCATGCAACTTCACTAGTGTTCAACTGTGATGATTGTAGATTAGAATGAAAAATTGTGTGCCTCAATGAGCATTGTCCATACACAGGGAGGGACTGACTGAGGCATTTCACTTGGGGCGAGTCCCCATTGACAGCTCCACCTCTGTGAGCCAGACATTGTGGTTGGGATAGTTGCTGGTAGACCTGTGCTCTTATGTGTCTTCAGCAATGTGAGTATGGTGTCCAACTTCCTTCCATGTGGATCAATGTGATCCATCAAAACAGGCTGTGTCCACAAAGTTGAGTGTGAGTAGGTATGCAAAGTTCTGTTGTCACATGTGATGGGGACACTACTTTGGGCCTCCTACTGAATTTGACATTTTTACACACAGCTCTATTTAATACATGGATTTGTGGGTACGATGGGGGGTTGCAAGATTGTTGCTCATGATCAATGAGGCCACAGCAAGTTCACACCTTCACAGTCCTCTAATTGGCCATGTGGGTCAGGGTCAAACATGTACATTGATGTTGTTTCCCAGGGTGTACATTTTGTGCAATCAATGTCCCTACATGCATCCATACTTTTATACTCGATTGAACATAGACATGACACATCTATGTGATTTGGAATGTTTTATTCACATTCTGTGGAGTGTCGGGGCTGGAGCAGTACATGGCCATGCATACCCCATGTTACATGGTTGCCCAGTGGATGGCCATCCAGATCCTGGGGAATGACAAGTTAATTGGAAGAGGAAGAGTTCAGTCCACAGCCTGGTTGCTGTGTCATTGGTAACCAGGGCAGATTTGGCAGTCCATGTCGGGGTCCAGGTGAATGTCACAGGGTGTTTCATGGGACAGTGGAAGGTGTTCCAGGGCGTGATGCAGAGGGCTGAAGCAAGCAGGAACAGGTCATATGGCGGGGATGAACGCTGCAACCTCCTTTCTCACACAGAGTCATTACCATCCACATCTTGGTCCTCTGATATGTCTTCTGTGTCAGGTGTGTCACGTGTGTGTGGTGATGTTATGGCTGTCTCACTGTGTGCCACTGGCACATCAGGGGGCGGAGGTGGTATGGCTACCTCACTGTGTGCCACTGGCATATCAGGGGGTGGAGGTGGTATGGCTGCCTCACTCTGTGCCACTGACACATTAAGGGGTGGAGGTGAGTTGTCGAAGTCCCTGCAGCAGTCATCTAGGACAGGCTCTGTGGCAGCAATGGCAAGATATGGTTCTGCAGGGCATGGGAGTAACCAGCTACATCCGGCTGGTGTACATCAATTGTAGCCATCCTTCCAGCCTGCATCCACTCCAAATTCTCCATTGTCCTCCACATGTGTGACAACTCCTGGCTGACATTGCTGGAGCCTGTATGACTAGACAGTTCTTGTATCTGAGTAATGGCTCCAGCAGGGTCAGCCAAGGAGTGTTGCAGAGCATGGAGTGGACAGTGGGTGTCCATTAGGGATTGTAAGTGGTCCCTAATGGGACTCATACACCCACGCATGGCATCAAGTTTGGCTGTATGAGGTCGAAACCCACTTGCACCCGTTCAGCCAGCGCCCTCTGGCAGTCTAACACTCGGCGTTGGAATGCCAAGTGTTGTTCTGGTGGGTCCTGGGATCCAGCCATGGTGGTGGGTGCTTCCTGCTGAGTGGGCTGTGCAGGGAGTGGGGTCCCCTCGATGTAGCTGGGCTGCCCTGGTCCTGGATGTGGGGTATGGAGGCTGTCCAAGAGCTGTTGGAGGGTATCTGAGCTGATATCCAGGGGGTCCTCTTCATCATCACTGTAGAAATGTCTGGTCTACTCTGCAGGAGGTATTGATTGTCCCTCTGCAGTATAAAGGGGAGGTGCAGGTTAATAGTGTGTTCCATGTATGTTGACGCATTGTACATGTTTACATACAAACTGCATGACAATGTACATTGCGACTGTTTGGGAGGAGCTGGCTATTTGATGGGAGACAGTGGAAATTTCGACTACATTGATGGATGTGAGGTTATACTTGTACATTATCATCTCACAGTTTCTTGCTGTGCCAGATGTGATATGCCAGTTTCTACGCACAAACGGCACCAGTTGTGTCCTCTGCTCTGTAGTGAAAGTATTGCACTTTATACCACCTTGTCGTCAATGTTGATGTGGTGTGATTGCTATGTGTGTGTGCTGATTTTGGGAGAGTCACCCTGCAGCTCTGATTTAGCGGCCACTTATCTCTTTGAGGCGGTGTGCCTTTGACTTGTGTGCTTTTACGGTGCAGAGATGTTGGCGACTTGTGTCATTTGTGCTCTCGGACGGTTTTTGTACTCTTGTGCATTGTTTTTCTGCAGATGTGTTGTTGATGTCAGGGGTTGTATGTGGAAGTGGATGTGTCAGAGTGTGACCTGCTCCTCAGCGTCGTGTTGTGCACCATGTCGTGTATTTTGACTGCAGCCATGCTATTGGTCATGTTGTGTCACTTGCATTGTCAGTGTGGCTCACAGAGCTGCTGCTTTACTGGTTTCAGGACATGTCCATGGGTAGGTTGTGAGATTGGTGATAGGGAGGGGGCCCATTTGTGCACATAGTGGATGGGGTCTACTTGGTATTCCTATGTGTGCTGCAGCGTGCCAATGGAATCAGGGACATATTCCACAATCATTGTGGGTGTGCAGTGTGCAGTGTGCTACACATAATTGTGCATGTGTGCCATTGTGCCCGTCCCCCAAGTCCCTGGTCGTTACTCACCCTGTTGCTGTGGGTCAGGTCATATCAAGCTGTGTCCGGACCCCCAACTCCTGCCACTGTCTCCACACTGATGACTGTGGCCACTATTTCCTCCAGTTTATCCAACTCCTCCTGTGGCGCAGGACTCCCACCTCCAGTCGCTGTTGCTGTCTTCTGGTTGGCAGCGACTTTCTGCTTTGTTTGGCTATTCACATCATGCCAGCGCCTCTTGACCTCCTCCATTGACCTCCTCGACACTCCGACTGCATTCACGTTGTTCATGATCAACTACCTTATTTCTGTTTGTGTTGCCAATGACACAGTGGAGGTGACGAACAGTTGTTGGTAGTATTCTATCACCTCGGTGACCATGATCCGGTTTTCCTGCGGACTGAACCCTGTCTTCCTCTTCCTCTTCTCCTTGCCCTTCCTCGGCCATGGGGTTCCTGGCTGGTCCTCCGTGGGGCTTGTGGGGTTCGAGGCATTAATTGGTGCTACGCAGTTTCTTTTGGTTTGGGCGTGGTTTTTTTTGTTGCTTTTATAGTGCATTTTCTGTATAACGCATGGGAATTGCAGGCCTGTTGTTGGTTATTGCTGATTTTCGTATAGCGATTTGGAGCATCTCAACTTTTTTCGCGTTCCTGTTTCGCATTTTTTCGGCCTCACGTTGATTTTAATGTGGTCATTTGGCGCGTTATCTTGAGAGTATCGCATGTTACCGACGTGTTGTGAATAGGACGTTAACACAGAATTATTTTCCCACGATAGACGGTGATATGGAACATTGTGTTAACCCATTTTGGCGATGACTATTGCACGTTCTAGAGAATATCGCCCTAGGGTTGCTGGCTGCAAGGAAGAGTGGCTTCTGCATGAGCACACCTCTTTTTATTAGGATTGATACGCTAACTCTCTCTCGGAGTCGTTTTGGTAACACTTGGAGAGATGTTTCCAATGTTTCAAGCATCCTTGAAGTTAGGTTTTTAAGTTTTCTGGCTTTGTGAGGCAAGGACTTTTGTTATTGTGTCCTGAGGCTATCCCACATCAGATTTAAAGTAGACAAAAGACTCTCCGTGCATTGTGTTGAACAAGCAATGATTAGTTAACATTCGCACTGTATTTTTATACGTGATATTTATTGTTATTGAATGGTGATATGAACTTTTTTAGATATCGTTACATTGAGTTTTTACTGCATGCTCTTCTTTACGAAGTCCTTTGAATAAGACGCCAGCAGCTTCCCCAGCCTCCTAGCCCAGGACCTTGTTAACTATAGCGCCAAGAAACCGCTGGTATACGTGCGCTTTATAAGTAATTTTAAACTCAAACTCAAACTCTTTTATGTTTGTGGTTGCATCCTGACAAAGGCAGTAGCCTGACATTTAGTGCTGCACCCCATTATATTTTACTCATCAAGTGAGTGTTTGTGGAGGGGGTGGTTGTGGTATTAGGGTCCAGGGCCTGTTGGGATACAAGCAGGCTCGCACAAGCTCCAGGTTTTAGCTTCCTGCTTGATTGCTTATGGTGGGATCTCCGAATGGAGAACCAGCTGAAGCAGTGCCGCACAGGCAACTGAGAGGTAAGCAAAAACAACTTTCAAAAGTGTGCACGCATGAGTGTGAAGGACTAGGGGCCATATTATCAAGAAAGGGCGATACATTATCGCTGCTTTTATCGTCAGGAAACTGCCGCTAAAGTGGCGATTATGGGCTTGATTATATGCCCTTGTGAATTCCCATAGAACCCCAGGTTCTGGTGATAATGTATCGCCCTTTCTTGATAATATGGCCCTAGGTGTGTGCATGTGTGTGTGGGTGGAGGGAGTATGAGAGTGGCACTGAGCATGTGAGTGAGAAAGTGTGAGCTTGCTAGTGAGGAAGTGTGAGGATGTGAGACAATGTGTGTGTGGGTCAGTGTGTGTGTGAGACAGTATACAAGTCAGACAGTGAGTGTAAAAGGGAGTGAGATTGTGAGTGAACATTTAAGTGAGAGTGTGAGAATGAGGCAGAAGGAGTGAGACAGAGTGGGAGCATATGAGTGAGACAGTAAGCACGCATATAGGCGAGACAGCATGTGAGTGTGTGACTAAAACAGTGTGTGTATAAGGCAGCGTGTGAGTAAGACAGTTCATGAACATGAGTGACATAGTGAGGCAGTGAGTGAGCTTGTGAGGGAGCTAGCATTTGAGACAGTGTACGAGTGAGATAGTGTATGAATGAGACAGTGTATGAGTGAGGGTGTAAGTGAGACATTGTATGAGCATGCAAGTGAGCATGAGTGAGGCAATTTGCGAGACTGTGCGATCATGTAAGTGGGCAAATGAGATAAACAGTGAGTGAGACCGTGTATAAGAAAGTGTGTGAGCATCTGAGAGTGTGTGATCATGTGACAGGAGGTGAGTATATGTGAGAGAATGTGTTTTGCATGTTAGTGTACCACTGGCCCTGGCGTTCCGGAGGTCATTTTTGGCTAGCAAACGTTCCCCTGCTAACATGCTGACACTGGCATATTTGAGGTAGTTATTGGTATAAAGGAGGCCTTGGCATACAGGAGATAAATCTTGTTACATAGCGCACCTGGAAAAATGCTGGCACTGACATTTTGGAGCGAATCCTTGGTATAAAGGAGGACAACCCAGGCATATGAAAGGGAGGGAGAGACAACAGTGACAAAATGCTAACCCTGACATCCCGGAGATAATTTTTGATATATAGGTTACCCATGATCTATGAAATGCACCAATGCAACGTTCTGGGTAATTATTTGCATATGATGGGTGTCTATGATAATATGCTAGCCTTGGACTGTAGGAACGTATTGACATATAGGGGACATTGATAGTATATTTGTGGTCAATTCCTTGGGTGTATTTGGCATCCCTGGCTTGACACACTGAAAAAACGTTACTATTGAATGAGTGCCTGTCAGAGCTTTAGTCTGTATAGCAAATGTATTTGAAGGTGGTGCTTTAAAAAGCGCTATTTGATCCAATTTTTATCAAAATGTTTTGAGTGTGAGCCCCTCAAACCCTCCCAGATCTAGTTGGGCTCACTCACTTCACTCACGTACAGGAGTTCTCGTTCAAGTATTACACCTCACCACTTTGAAAGATTGCCTGCTGCCACTGATACCACCCTATATGAAGCTCTTTTACATCAGGAGAGAGGCAGTCCATGAAAGGCGAGCAATCCACATCAGACAAGCCGGTTTCAGTGGTAGGAGTGGCCAGCATACCGGTGGTTCATCTATATCGAAGCAGCCTTTACCGTCAGGCTCATCAGGCCAGATTAATCATTACTTCCCCCATTCTATACAAACACACCCTACATCTCAAGGAGCTCAGGAGAAAAGTTTCAATTTTGGGACTTCCTTTTCAATCACCCACCGTGAAAATCTTCCCGCTGTGAATATATTTCACAATCCCAATTCCTGCCTGGGCGCTTGGGGTTCTGGGGATTGCCCCATTAAAGTGCTTCGGGGCTAAACTATGATAGTCGCTGGAGAAGTTCTCTCTATCGCCAATGCTTCATTTTGATTCTGAAATCACGAAACTGCTCTCATAAACTCTATGAAATGCAGGGACTTGTCATTCTCAATGTCTCCTGGTCAATATTTTTGAACTAATTTCTTAGATTGTTCGCCTAGTCAGCGGTAAATTAAGCTAAATTGTCAGTACTATAGGACCCTCAAAACTCACTTACAAAATCAATAACAAAATATTCTTGAATTTGAACATTACTTATCACAGCCTGAAAATAATCAGAGAAATATGAACACAACAAAGAATTCACCCTAAAAATCTGTAGAGATAATAGTGAGCAGGCCCTCAGAAGAAGAAAAAGCAAATGGTTCTTCTATTTGGATATCATTGGACATGATCTAAATAAAGGCACAGAAAATCACGACTGGCTAATATGAATATTCACATTTCCAACTTCATACGATTATATTCCTGTATCCAGAACTACTCCATTCCTCTTTTCTAGGAGTACTTCTTACTTTCCAACAAAAAATCTTTAGTCCGTCAACTGGAATTTTCAATCTTATTCCTAAAACAGTAGTTGATTGCTTCAAATTCGTTCCCCAGTCAATAATTATTGAAACAGTCTTAAACATACAATGAAAATTAAACAATATATTAGTAAAATGACTACTTAATTTCACCTATGTATTCTTGATAAATTCCCATAGCCTAATTTGGCCTATAAACTACCATTATATCGTCTGATAATTCAAACATACTATAGTAATCATATCTGAAATTATCTACCTATAGCTGCTGTAACCTTTAGATTAATTCTTTAATGGTAAGTTGTATCAGCACAAATTAGTGCTTATTATAATACCTTTGTTTTCAGATATATATTTAATGTCTTAGGGGGCAGATGTAGAGTTTGGCTGCAAGGGTACTCCATTGCAACAGTGATGGAGTATCCTCTTTGCCAAACTCTCTGTCCACCTGCCTGATTTAGGACTGGGCAGACCTACAACATGTTAAAGACAGAGCCCACTATGGCTCCATTGCTAATAGACTCCTCCAACAGCCAAACATAGTATGGTCAGCCAGAGGTAAGCCATCTAATTGCTCTGCAAATTTAGAGTAATTGGTAGGAAGGCGATCATTTGCAGGTAAAACCTAATGGTGAGAAACAGTAAAAAATAAAAAGCGATGCCCACACTATAGGAGAACGCTCTTGTTGTGTGGAAGTTGTAAGCTTTAGGTGTTCTTTTTAAAAAAACTCCTGTTTTAAAAATGTGTTCTGAAAAATGTACGAATTTGGAAAAGTTTGATGGTTGGCTGACTTATTTGACTAGTCATCCGGCAACCTTTTCCAGATTTGACAGGAACCACTTTTCCTGCTAATGTACAGAGATGCCTGTGTAATTGATTGACTACTCTCCATTTGGTGGACAGAATGTCGGTCAGTGGGGTGGGGTGAAGTGCCCCGTCTCCCTGATGAACATGAAACAACAGAACAATGTTTGCTGATGCATATCACGTTTGCACTCAAACTCTTGTATCTTTCTCTCACTAAGTGCTTTGTCACACTAATCCAGTGTCACATTCCTAGATACTATTAGTGATATCTCTGATTTGTGCTGAATACTTTAGCTCAAGGTAAACATCCATATAGGGTGAAACACTTGTTGGCTGACTAGCACTCAAAGCAATTGAATATATGGAAAGTAATTGAGTTTCCAGTAACAACAAGAAATCAAATATCTGGACAACCTGGATATGGACTAGTTTATAAAAAAAGACCCTGTCAATCCAGACTAATAATAATATATTTGATGCGAAAGAGAAGAAACAAATGGACACTACGAGGAATGAGGCCATGCTGAGCCTCCTTTTTCCCTTGCTTCTTAATCTTAAAAGGATTATACTAACAATATTGTTACATTGGACATGTGAGATCAATTGTATGACTACTGTCATATTTGTTCATTACCATTTCTGCTGAAAATACTGAATATGTGTTTATCTCGTTATGCCTCTGGAGTTTTCTTATGAATATATGTCTGTAGATTTGTACAAATAACTTGCACCATATAGTTTTTAAATGTTTTCTGAAATTGCCAATGAATGAATTTCTTATTGAATATAAATGTAATGTCTTATCAAGGGGTTTGATTTACCGTAAAAAGTAAATGTAAAAAGTATAAAGTAAATGCAAGAGTAACACCTGACCCTGATTTCTGCTGCAAAATTGTTCTTTTTAAATGTTTTTTAAAATATTTTTTATATGTATACCACATCCCTGAACCGTATTGTTGAAATAGGAATGAAATGCCATCCCCATCTCTATATTTCTTTATATGTCTTCATATGCCTTATATGCTTTATATGTGCTTATATGTGTTTATGTGTGTTTGTAGTATACTTTTATGATTTTAACTAATCGAATAAAGTATTTTTGACTCTGACTCTCTTATGAATATATGGCAGTAGGTATGACTTGGTGCGACTTAGAAATTCAATTGCATGACATTACGTGCAGTACCTTACAAAATAGTGCCTGATAATACCTAATCCCTGCTTATACAATAACCTACTAAGTTCCAAGACCCACCTCTTTATCTAAACCCAGCATGCCTAAACATACATCCACAAATCTAGGAATAGGATTATATTGAGGGATGGACACACGGGTCTTGTTTCAATGCAAACCTTTTGTTAATAACTAGGTGTTAACCACTTGACTGCTAGATCTTCCCCCTTGTGCTAAGGTATTTTTGGGATGTTTGGCACAGCTCATGCTTAAATCTTCATAACCTTTTTTTCACAAAAGGTATCCACAACAAATTTGTGTTCTTTTTTTCCAGCAAGATGGTTGTTGCCAGCGAGACTAAGCCGGCTGAAGAATAAATCTATCAAACATCCATGGTGCGGGACAATTCTCTTTTCGAAACAACCTGGCACCTGCTGCGGAGGGTGGTGTGAGGTGGCTGAGCTCCTGATTTTCCCCATTGGCAGACCCTGGGAGTGCTTCGCTTCCATGCCTCATGGGCTGTCCTGTGCTGTCGCCACTGCTGCTGTGTGGTGTGCCTCGGAGGCCAATGGGTGGTGTTCCCACGGCCAAGGGACATTGGTAACAATCTACGTTGTGGGGCCCCCGGGGGACTGGCTGAGGGGGTGCCCCATTGTGCATATAGCCCAAAGTACAGGCCCATGAAAGCATATGCCAGCATGAGCAATGTGAGGAGGAGGCTCGGCAGGGGCGGACTCTCCGCACCAGCTGCAGCCCTTTGATCTACAGCAGTGGGCCTGTCAGCACTGCGGGGACGATGGCCCTGGCTGCCCCAATTATTTGCAGCCCTTGGAGAATGGGTGTCCATAGAAGTGGGTGAAGCATTAGACTGTCTGCCTGTATTGCAACACCTGGAGCCTGTCTCCTGCGACAAGCCTCACAGTGCTTCCTGCCCTGAGTCTGCTCGTACCCCAGAGTCTCCTACCTGAGGTGGTGAGGTGAGGAGGGACTTGAGGGAGTTGGCAGCTGGTAACTGTCGGGGAGAGCTCAGTTGACTCATGTTTGCATGCCATACGACTCTTGCCACCTGGTGGGCAGTCTCGGCTGCCCCATATACGCGTGGACAATGGAGAACTTGCTCTCTGGCTGTTTTGCTGACCTTGTTATCCAAGCATCAGCAAGAGACTGCTTGTGCACACCAGGCCCTTTGAGGATCACCACCCTAGGATGAAGTGGGACTCAATTAACAGTGGCACGTGAAGATTGCCTTCTACCAGTAAGCAGGACTCCAAGCAATCTAACCTGCCCTTTGAGGGTAAATGACAAACATGCTCCACAGATTCAGGCCAGAGCTCCTGAGTCATTAATGAGCCCTGTCCTGGAGTAGACATGCTGGACCAAGACATCAGGGAGATGCTGGTTGATGTCAAAAACAGCCTCTCCACAATTGACTAAAAAACAGATTTATAGACCAGCAGAATGGACTACGTACAAGAAAGTATCGACAAACATGATGAACACCTTGACCATCTAGAAACTTGCACCTCTGATATCGAAGACTTGCATGCTCTTGCAGGTGAACACCTTCTACGAATGGAGAAAGTGCTGGAGGCCAATAATCTGAAGAATGAAGACCATGAAGCCCCTTCCACATGGAACAATCTCTGCATGCTGGGATTTCCTGAGTCCATGGCAATAGACAAGATGGAAACATACGCTGAAAACATGTTTTGCCCCCAGTTTGATGATGCCCTTTCGTCGGTTTTCATTGTTAAGCAAGCTCCTTGAGCTTGAGGCATGCCCCCCCCTTTCCAAGCACGCCAGAGGGACTCACTGTAGCAAGAATCCTTAATTACAGAGATCGGTACACTCCGGTCTGACTTGCCGGGGAGCGCCGATCGGTCCAGTATCAAGGTAATACCATTGCCATATACCCCGAATTCACTATTGCGGTCCAGACTGCCTGACAAGAGCCCCTCCCACCAGAAGGCTCACTCCAGAAATCCGGGATTATGTACTCCCTGATCTACCCAGCCAAATTGATAATACAACTGAACGAAAAACAATACTTCTTCATGGATTCCAAGGCTGGCATGAAGTTTTCCCAATGTCTGGTCATGGCCAAGAAGGCTCCTTCAATTGATCCTGCAAATGATGGAGATGGTCGCCTTGGTGACAATGACTAGTTAAGGCATTGCGGTGTTCCTCTACTGCGGGTGAGATCGCTGCTCACCTGACCTGTACCTACACTTTGTAGTACTGATGCCTTCCTTGTTCCAAAGCTGGGAGTGAGGTTCTCATTATTGGGTGGTGAGCACTGCTCGCCTTTCCTGTTGAACTACCTGCACTGACATGGGGTTCCTCTTGGCCCCCAATCCCCCACCCAGGCTATCACTGCTTGGG
This sequence comes from Lissotriton vulgaris, assembly GCF_964263255.1. Taxonomy (NCBI): domain Eukaryota; kingdom Metazoa; phylum Chordata; class Amphibia; order Caudata; family Salamandridae; genus Lissotriton; species Lissotriton vulgaris. The sequence continues at coordinate 907,958,118 of NC_141695.1, forward strand.
GTGTCCACCCGTCTTCTGCTGCCCCTGTTGGATGACTCCCAATATGTTGCATTTTTTGGGGGGAAAGGGTTTGGGTGGAGGGTGGGATGGTTTGTTTCAAACAGTTGGAGGGTTGAAATGGGTGATTGGTGGGTCTTTGGTTATTGTATTTTCTTTGTGCTCTTTTGCATACCTTAATTGACACTATGTTGCTGCCAGTTTGCTAACAGCTCTGCACTAGAGATGGTCCTCCCTGGTGCTGCAGCAGCAACTCTCATACACACCCTGTGACTACCATGTCATTCATTAACTGCATGACCTGGAATGCCCGGGGCCTCAATGACCAGCGTAAGGCACGACTAGCACATGAGTACCTCAACAGACACCACAAAGATATATACTTCCTCCAGGACCTCAGCAACCACCTCTCGTCTTTCTGCTGGCTGGGTCTCTGAGTCACATGCCTCACTGTATTCTAATTATGCCCATGGCAAGGCCATTCTCCTATGCAAGGGACTACATTGGCATACACAACAATACCTCCGTGACCTGTAAGGCCGATTTGTTCTTATCCAGGGCATCCTCGACAATTTTTCAATAATATTGGCCTCTTTCTCTGGCCCCAACACAGATAGACTGGAATTCTTCGCGGAGATCTGGTGATTACTATTCACACTGGGGCCGGGCATGATTATTTGGGGAGGTGATTTCAATGTCATCTTACACCACACTAATTATCCCTTCTGTGACACTCGAATACCCCTTCTGGGTGCTGCTGCTCAATTGCACACCATCATTAGACACAAGAGTTGGCATGACGTTTGTCACCAGGTACATGTCCATAGAACTGAAGGCACCTGCATCACCTCCATGCACAGCACATGGTCTCACATCGATTATTGAATCCTCACATGTGACACCCTCGCCTGGACTACAAATGTCCCCCATCGCCCCTGAACCCTCTCGAGCCAAGCTCCAGTCCTGCTGGAACTCACTATCCCCAACACCCCTTGCCGGTCCTTTGCCTGGAAGATGGCCCCAAATGCACTACATCATGCGGTGTTTCAGGATGAATTTCACAAGGACAACCTAGATTTATTTGTCCACAACCATGGGTCAGTTGACTCTCCCCTAAGGTCTGGGAGGTGTTAAAGTTAAAAATCCAGCGCATTCGCATGACAAAACAATCTGGCATCCTCAGGGCAATCAGTACACACCTCAGCAAGCTAGAAGCAGACATTTGCACGCTAGAATTGGAATTCTACACCTCAACTAGTCAGACGATTCTTGGTGCACTCAGGGTAAAACTGTCTGAATATTCAGAGGAGACAACTCGGAGACCCACTATCCCTAGGGGTGAGCGGAGTTCTTGGAGTTCACTACGCATAATTCCGTGAAGTTGCTTAAAACCTCTGTGGAATTCTGCAGAGCTCCACTCCGCCCTATTATTGAGCCTGTGAACACACTGCACCCATGTGATTTGTAAGTACTGGTGCTCCATCAGCCCCTGCACCCACCTAGTTAAAGCCAATCTCAGATAGTTACAATGCAGACTTGTAAAATATAAGAATAACCGAGTGTCAAAAACAGGCAGCACTAAATAATGTGGCACGTATAATAGGCACAAGAGAGTCACACGCTGAGGTTCCAAGCCGGACAATACCTGATCTAAGAGCAGGACGTATACTTAAAAATGCAGGGTGACACCTTGCTGTCATTGTTGTCATCGCGGCAGATCGAGACTATGACAAACGTTGTCTACAGGTGAATTAGTACAAAACAGGACGCCAGTGCAGCTTGCTACATTAAGGGCACGATCTGCAGTCCCCTAAGTCCACTGCCCTCTGCTGCAGTAGAGAGTCCACCTGTGAGCCTAATAAAACTCAAATGTAGTCATGGTAATAAAGCGTGGATGCTTTTTGCAGTCTGTCTGGAGGGAGGGGAAGTAATCCCATGCAATGATGCAGCTATAAATCAGCAGGATAGCAACTAGGGTGGGTGGCAGGTGCAAGCTCTGCCACAAGGTGGAACTGGAGTTTTTGCTGAACTCCACGCTCGCCAGCACAGCGGGGAGTCATAAAATTCTGCAAACTCCACCCGCAGAGTGCAGTAACCCATCCAACCCTAATCTATAGAGAGGTGGTGGCGCATCACTGTGGTGAGGGAGATACGTCTGGCAGATGCTAGCAGTCCTTCGTAAACCTTGGACCAGCTCATACATCCCAAAACTCCTAGATGACCAGCGGGTATTATGCACCAGGTCAGATGAGCTAGTGCACGTCATGACATCCTACTAGTCTAACTATTACACTTCCTCCCTGACCCCTGACTCAAAGGCTCCAGATGTGTACCTGGACATGCTCCAACTCTCTTGGCTCGACAACGCACACTGCTTGTACTTAGTTGTCCCCTTTACTACAGAGGAAAAAGTGCAGTTCATTCAGAGCATGCCCGGAAACCAGACACTGGGTCTAGATGGGCTCACCATGTCGTTCTACAAAGAGGACGCTTCACTCCTTGTCCTCACCTATTAGCAATGTATGACGACTCTCTTTCCTGAGGCCAGCTCCCATCAAGGTTGCGTGAAGTGGTCATTGTAACTATGCAGAGACTAAGCATGGGCGGAAAATCCGGATTTTGCGGATTTTCGGTAAATTCGCAATCCGCGAGATTCGCGAATTTCCCAGCTTGCCGGCACCATTCTAAGTGGGGCTGAGGGCAGAAGGGCACAAAAGTGGGACAGAGGGCAGAAGGGGACAAAAAATGAGTGGGGCAGAGGGCAGAAGGGCACAGAAACGAGTGGTACAGAGGGCAGATGGGCATAAAAAACGAGAGGGTGGCAGTGATTAAGTAGGCAACAAAAAAAAACTCGCGAAATTGCAAAGCGCCTCGCGAACACCCGCAAACATGCAAAGCGCCTCGCGAACACCCGCAAATACTCAAAAACAAAAAAATCTGCAAATTCGCGCGAATTCTGCAGATTGCCAATTCGCAAACCCGCAAATTCGCGAATTGCGAATTCGCAAAATTCGCCCATGCTTAGCGGAGACCTCTCAAGCCAGGATGGGTGCAGTTCATATTGGCCTCTGTTGATGATAAACATGGATAATAAGATTTTAAACTAATAGCTAATTACCTACTGCCACTTCTGCCTACTATTGTCTGGCTGGACCGATCGGGATTTGTGCCAGGTGGGTTGACCGCGCACAACCTCCACGCACAACCTCCGGCTGCTGGTCACACTCATGCACACCATAGCAGTGCTCTTAGATGCCACTAAGGCGTTTGACTCACTTGAATGGCCATACCGATTTTGCCTTCTTCCTTGCCTCAGCTTCAGTTCACACTTCCTGTGCTTGATCAGATTGCTATATTCTTCACCTACGGCGTGGCTGCACGTAAATGGAAAGTTCTTCGCCTCATTTCCTGTCACTGGAGGCGCCACGCTGATTCCCCTCTTTCTCCTATTTTATTTGCAACTAGCAGCCCGTCTCGACCTTGTCCAGGAGCAATCAGGCTTCCCTGACCGCCGCCCGCCCCGACATTGTCCAGAAGCCCGGGCCCCCGCACGGCCCGTCCCCCACCTGCCCCGACATTGTCCGTGGGTCCCCTTACCTCAGCCGCCGCTCCTCCCCCACGCTCCTCAGTTTACCGGTCCGCTGCTCCTCACTGCCGCTGGTCACTGCTCCTCCTGCCTGTCCGCTGCTCATCACCTCACCGCTCCTCCCGCCTGTCCGCTGCTTGTCGCCTCACCGCCGCTGGTCACCGCTCCTCCGGCCTGTCCGGTGCTCCTCACGTCACCGCTCCTCCCCGCGCCATGTCCGCCGCTCCTCGTCGCACTCCTGGACGCTGCTCCTCCCCGCGCTCCTGACGTGAGCACGCACGTCGCGGCCTGCGCTACTTCGGAGGGACTACTTTTTTTTATAATGTACATTTTTTAAATAACGTTTTTTTTTTTATTTATATAGCCTATAACCATCTGCACACCCTGACGATTACAACGGTGTATCGGGTGTGTGGATTGGCGCTGTCGTTCCAGAGTTTACCCGCCTCAAAGCCTCAAAGTTCTTCCTTTATTATAGTAGTATAGATAACTATGGAGTCCATAGCTGCCTGATTGCACCAGCATCATGCTGACAGCGGCCTCAAGGGTATTCTGGTGTCTGTACACAAAAGATATCACTCTCTACATTAGGGACCCCCAATCCAGTTTTTGTCCTATAATCCAAATGGTGATTCATTTTGGTGGCCTGTCCGGAATCTTCATCAAATAGTCGAAGTCCACCATCTTCCCTCTCATTGCTGCCACAAGCCCATTTGAACCCGAGTACCAACTCCAATGGCTGACGGAACCAATTCTTCATTTGAGTGTCTGACGCAGCAAGGATATTGATGAACTGCGGTGGGTGAACTATTGACGAGCCATGATCTGGCTCAAGGAACGAATACCTGCCTGGACCTAATGCACTTATCCACAGCAAGCAGGATAGCTATAATCATAATGGTTGTTCTCCCTAATTTCACTACACATTTTTTCAAAAGGATCCATTTGAACTTAGTGTACCAGACTTGGGTGGGTAAACGGCCGAGGGTAGCATGGGAAACACTCACACTACCCTTTCAATAAGGCAGCCATAGTGCCCCTGACATGCAACTTTAAACCTGCTGTGCACAGGCCCAAATCATTCATTTCTGGCTTCACCCTACCATATTTCACACAGAGGTGGAGACTGATCAAGAGGACCCTGAGCACAGCCCTATAACAGACATTCAGACCTCCTCGTGCTGAGGTTGACACAATTGCCTGCTCTCACCTGGCCTTGGATGACCTGCAGAGGCTAGCACATATCCCTTGCTTATATGCGCCCAGCATGCCACTAGCCAAAAAGCCCCTTCTTCCTATGCTAACTGAGTGGGCATGTTCACAAACTTGACGGCTTGGGCGCCTCACGTTTGGGGACAAATACCCATCTGAAAATGTTCTCTCTCTTCCAGACAATGACATTCATACCAGCCCTCTGTTCTCGAGGTCCTGCTATATCACCATCTGCGCGCTACATGCCGGGCTCTACACAGCACATTCCCAATGGCCCCTCCCACGCTTCATGCTCTAGAACATCTGATTGTCAGCCTTTCCCCACACAAGCTAATTACCTGTCTATATACAACGATGCAGGAGAAGGTGTGGGTTTATGACCTTGGAGCTCAGGTTTTCTGGGAGGTGGACACAGACCCCGCCCAGCACTGCAGCGCAGTGGACACTATTAATGCTTCCAATCCAAGGCCCTGTCCCCGAACTATTACCTATGCCTTAGCCACTTCAAATTACGCTATAAACTCTATCGTACATCCATTCAGTTGCTCCCGATGAGATTCACAGAGGATGCCCGATGCTTGCTATGTACTGCACTGCAGACCACCTTCCTACATCTAGCCTGAGACTGCCCCGAAGTGGCATGTTTCTGGTCCAGTGATATGCTGAGATGGCCAAAATCACTGGTCACCTTCCTCAGAGAATGCCAATGGTATCTTTCCTGGGATATGTCAAGGGGGAACACCCTGAGTTTCAGTGCCTCACAGCAATCTACTGGCTAAGCAACAGGTGGCTATCCACTGGAGGAGACGGCCTGCACCCAAGATCGCGGACTGGTTGCAGGACGCTACGTATTGCCAGGAACAATTGTCTTACTACTGGTAACTTATGAGGGTGAATTCTCAGCCTAAAGACTTCTGGGCCCGCTCTGTATTTGTGGATGCAGGATGCAACTGTAGAATTGGAGGGGGTGTCTGATGGCCCTGCTGACCCCGGGAGATGCTTCTCATTTATGAGTAATTTCATCTGATATCAGCCGGGTGGCTGCATGACCTGTGCTTCTGTTTCTTCTTGTTGTTCAGTACTTCAGCTATATTTTCTACTATACTCTACACTGTATATACCTGAATGCTACTATCTCATGATGCTCTGTTTTTGTAAGGTATGCTCTCCTCCCTTTGATTTACCCCCTTCCCCTTTGTCTCACTGTTCGTTGATTTGAAACTCAAGAAATACATTTAACCAAAAAAAAGAAACAAAACATTACGTCCAATAGACCCTTATGTTCACAGGGATCTATAGGGTTTGTCGTTTCTCTAAAAACATATGATACACAGAGCCAACTACAGAGCTGCAGCTTATAATGATTTTACATTGTGTACCAACCATACAGCAACACATATGGTAAAATGTAATGAATAAAATTGGATATGATGGAAACCTGGATCAAACTGGGGACCATGCAGAGGCCATATTGACTTGCCATGGTTACTGGTTTGATCCGTTCCTGTCTCCAGCACTCTCCCCAGCTATACAAGTGGGGTAGGGTTTTTATCGGAATAAGTGTTGTAAAGTTGATTGGTAGGAGTTTTGTGGATCCTGCAGAGTTCAAAAGTTTGCGTCACAAAACTGGGCAGAAACTTTGTGATTTTAGGCAAAGTTTGAGGTTTGCAGGCCATTGTGGGGAAGAAAAAGCAAGGCACACAGACCTCTCACTAGTACCTTGTGATAAAAAAAAAATTCTGGGTTGGTTGTACGTAATTCATGGAATACCATTACTGAGAAACAATTTCACCTAAACTGTTTAATGGGAATTTTCAGAATGACTTGCATTTAACATTTCATAGAAACCAATTCATAGAATGTCTTTTTATTCAAAATTTGGTTTTGCATTCTGACTTTTTAAGGTGCATTTTGCAGATCTTAACTTTCAGAACCAGTTTTGTCTGAGTTATTTATTTCAGTTCTTTAATTCAGGGGATATTACATTATATTACAGGGATTTATAACTTTTACAATGTCCAAAATTACTTCGGATGATTTTAATTCACTGACACCTCACCACCCCTAGGCACCATTCATCCCTGGCCCCTCAATACCTAAGCAGCATCCGTCGCTGTCCCCTGAAAACCCCTTCACTATACCTAACTTGCACCCTACCCTAAACCCTAAAAGCTGTTTCACTCCATCCATCTCAGAAACCTAAAAACCCTTCACTACACCTAAATTACACCCATCTCTGACCCCCAAACGACACCAACCCTGAACTCTAAGATCCCTTTCTATGGCTACATTCCTTCCATCACAGAACACTAAAACCCTCAATAACCTTTAATTCCACCCATTCCTGAACCCTAATAACCCTGTTCTCCTCCTAAATCTCACCGATCCCTGACCCATTAAAACTCCTCACCACCCCCAAAGTCAATCCATTTCTAAACACTAAAACAATTCCTCACTGTCTTTGCCTTGATGGGTGATCACTGGCCCTTGCTCTAAGGACGAAAAAAGAAATCTGTGGTGTCTAGTGGGCATTTATAACCTTGTGGGCTTATTTGGAGCCACTATCCTCAATTCGTCCCCCCTTTCCTCCAGGGGCAGAAATGCTCTGTTGCCCCTTTTGGTGTGGGGACGTAGTCCAAACTCAAAGTGGGCTGCTCTCAACTTTTTCTACCATTTCAGAATCCCTGATGTCTAGTGGGCTTTGCATCAACCTTTAGGGCAAATTTGGAGCAAACCTATCATCTGCCTTCCTAAGGGGACATAAAACTGTATTGTCAATTTTGGGCCACCACTACCCATTTTCTTTTACAAACGTAATTTCCCTAGTGGTTAATGTGCTTTCTACCACTCCCTTGAGGGGATGCAGATTGTGGCAAAACTCCCCAATCTGAATCCCAGGTGCATAAATACTTTATGGTCACCTTTGGGATGGGGGCATGGCCCGGTGCCATGGTAGCCTCCCCTCACCATTTCCAAACAATTTGCCCTATAAATCTCTGGTGTCTTTCTAATCCTTTAGGATGTGGATTGGGGAAAACCTCCAAATCTACCACCCTAATATGAAAGAAATTCAGTTTTGCCCCATTTCCCCTATGCCAAAGTGGGCTGCACCTACTTCTTTATTTCTTTTTACAAAAACAATTTCCCTGAAGTCTAGTGGTCTTTCTTCCTCTAGGGTGCAGATTATGGGAAAAGCCCCTAATCAGCATCCCAGGGAGAAGAAGGACTGTATTGGCCCCTTTAGGGTAGGGGCATGGCTCCCACCCAGTTTCTAATCCTTAATGTCTAGTGGGCTTTCCACCCCCTAGGTGGCAGATTGTTGGAAGATTGTTGGCAAGCTCTCCAATTTGCCCCAGAAATACTGTCTTGCCCTTGGTGGGGGAGAAGCACTGGCTCTTGCCCAAGAGGCCTCTGAACCAGAAAAAAGAAATCCCTGGTGTCTAGTGGGTGTTCTGCCCCTTGGGGGAGATTCAGGTTAAAGCCCCAAACTTCCCCTCAAGTGAGGCAGAAAGGCTCTATTCTCCTTTTGGGATGGGGATGATTCAATGTCAGGGTGGGCTGCACCCTCTACTGTTGTTCATAATCCTTGATGACTGGTGGGCTATCTACTCCCCCTGGGGTGCACATTGCTGCAAACACCCAGTTGGCCCTGCATAGAGGGACAGAAAGCCTATCTAGGGTTGAGTGACTACACAAAGGGGTACCATGTCCAGAAGACACCAGGGATGTATTCAAAATGCTGTGCATTTTCCTTGTTTGCAAAGGCCGAACTTTAAAATGTGCACCCTCTGCAAACAAGGAGAATGGCCTCATTAAACTGGATGCATGGCCCCCAGGGCAGCCTTGAACTTGTGCTTCCCTGGGGGCAGCTCAATCAAGTGAAATACCGAAGGGCTTTGAAGCAGCAGCTCCATGTTTCACTGTGTAGGCGGCAACCCGCCTGCACTTTTAAGAGGAGTGAGAGATTACCTTGCAGGCGGGAACAGTGAGTAACGCACCTGCCTGCAAGGGGATGTTTGGGGGGTCCACACGACTCCCATAAACCTCCCCAGAGGGCTGCTATCAGGGGGAGCACTGACAGTATGCCACCTTTTTTGTGACTCACTGCCAGTGTGCCTCCTGATGGCTTCTTTTCCTTTGTACCCACTTGTATAATACAGGGCGGGTGCAGAGGAAAAGAAATTCCCTCATTTGCATAGGACCACGCCCCGTGCAAATGAGGACATGCCCTCTGATGTTAGTGCTGCTGTTATATGTGCGCCTGTAGTATCTGTATTTCAGAAGGAGCCGCCCAAGAGAAGCGTCTGCAGCCCCTTCTGTAATACAAACGTGTCCCTGGTGCTCGCAAAGTGGCTGCAAACACCCATTGTGACCCAAGAGCACTTTGTAGAATACAGCCCCATGGATTTATTTTATATAGGGGGAGAGATGCCCTTAGGTCAAGGGCTAGTTTTCCAATATCAATTACATTGGCCCCTAATCTGCCCTCCTGTGGGGTTGAAAGCCCACTTGACACCAGGAATTATGAACAACAGGACTGGGGCGGCCAACCCTGGTTTTGGCCCATGCCTCACCCCAACAGGTGCATACAGTCTTTCTGCCTCCTTTCAGGAGGCATATTCTGTGTTACGTCAATCTGTAAAAAGTAGATAGGATGACCACTAGACAGCAGGGAATGACACCTAAGCATTTAATCCAGGGAAGAAGCTTTCCCATCATTAAGAAAATTATGTTTGTTGCCTGTTGGGAATACAGGCTGAGAGCTGCGGGAGTCCATAAGACAAAAGACGTCAGGACATCATGGGCCATTGAAGAGGTTCCTGACACATGTCCCAGCTCAGAAGGCATTGCCAGCTTTTCTTGCAGATGTTAAAGGTTATATCTTCACAGCTTGTGAACTCTGTCCAGACCTTTCATATACTGCATACTGGGCTTGTCCAAGGAAAAACACGTTTAAATTTAAATATTTAAATGTCAAACTAATTTAATTAATTAAACATTATTTCCTATGGGATTTAATTTTAATTCCCACCTCAATTGTTTTTCGTGAAAGTGCATTACAGTACGAGTGCTTGACCTTTCGTGGTTCCTGCCCTACTCCAAGGCTCTGCAGGAGTGCATCTAAGCCTATTTTGACACTTTAGTGATCTTGTTAATTAAGAAGTGATTTTTCTGAATTGAAAAGGTCTTATTCTTTCTGGGTTGTTTTTTTGTGCTAGCAAGAGTAATTATTTCCTAGTTTCCCACCTTTTCCGCGGTCCCACCCATATTTACTACAAAGTATTATACTTATATATGCATCAATCCCTGCTGAGTTCTCCGCACATAAAAGAAATGCAAGGCAGAGGTCTCCGTCTGTAGGCTTGTGAATTTCATTTTGTATTATGTGAGTAGTACTACTATATTAATACTTTAATACTACAATATGTTGTTTATGAAACATTCATAAACAAATAGGGATGACATGAATGTAAAACTACGGTGCACAGACATAATATCGACTCCAAAATATCGTTTGGACAGAATATCGAGTTTTAAATATCGTTTGGACAAAATATCGACTAGACAGAATATCGACAGCCAAAATATCGTTTTTAAGGTAAGTGAAGTAATATCGACTGTAAATAATATAGACAGTGAAAATATCCAAGTATATAATCTAGATAGTAAAAAATATAGTTTTTAAAATAATATTTAATTATTTATAGTGTTTTTATGTAATAATATGTGTGAAAAGTGTCATTTTATTTTATAATTATTTTTAATTAATGATTTTTTTAATTATTGTGTCATTTTATTATGTAGCGGGTTGTGGATTTATAGGGGAAAAGGGTGGGAAGTAATTTAATTATAATTAATTAAATATGTAAATTCATTAATTGGTAGTAATAATTAATTAATTGGTAATTAAATAATATATGTTAATTATTTAAAATTTAATTGGTAATTAATTTAATTTAATTGATTAATTTCTAATTATGTAAATTAAAATAATGTCTTTTCTGTAGCGGGTTGTGGGTTTATAGGGGAATAGGGTGGGAAGTAATTTAATTATAATTAATTAAATATGTAAATTTATTAATTGGTAGTAATAATTAATTAATTGGTAATTAAATAATATATGGTATTTAATTAAAATGTAATTGGTAATTAATTTAATTTAATAGATTAATTGTTAATTATGTTAAATTAAAGGGGTATTTTTAGGGTTCAGGGTCAGTTTTTAGTTTTTGGGTAAAGGGGTATTTTTAGGGTTCAGGGTCAGTTTTCAGTTTTTGGGTAAAGGGGTATTTTTAGGGTTCAGGGTCAGTTTTCAGTTTTTGGGTAAAGGGGTATTTTTAGGGTTCAGGGTCAGTTTTCAGTTTTTGGGTAAAGGGGTATTTTTAGGGTTCAGGGTCAGTTTTCAGTTTTTGGGTAAAGGGGTATTTTTAGGGTTCAGGGTCAGTTTTTAGTTTTTGGGTAAAGGGGTATTTTTAGGGTTCAGGGTCAGTTTTCAGTTCATGGGTAAAGGGGTATTTTTAGGGTTCAGGGTCAGTTTTCAGTTCATGGGTAAAGGGGTATTTTTAGGGTTCAGGGTCAGTTTTCAGTTTTTGGGTAAAGGGGTATTTTTAGGGTTCAGGGTCAGTTTTCAGTTCATGGGTAAAGGGGTATTTTTAGGGTTCAGGGTCAGTTTTCAGTTTTTGGGTAAAGGGGTATTTTTAGGGTTCAGGGTCAGTTTTTAGTTTTTGGGTAAAGGGGTATTTTTAGGGTTCAGGGTCAGTTTTTAGTTTTTGGGTAAAGGGGTATTTTTAGGGTTCAGGGTCAGTTTTGGGTTTTTGGGTAAAGGGGTATTTTTAGGGTTCAGGGTCAACAAATAAGATTTAAAAAAATTATTTTTATTATTTTCATTTATTATTTAATTATTATAATTTAATTTAAGTCGTTTTAAGTATATTTTAGTAATTAAAATTTAATATTAATTTAATTTAACACTGTTTTTAATAAAGTCGATATTTTTTACATCTATATTTTTGTTAACGATATTTTTTACTCGATATTTTTGTACTTACCTGTTTGTAGATACAAACTCGATATTTTGACTGTCGATATTTTGTCCACGATATTTTGGCAAGTCGATATTTTGTCAGTCGACCTTGTTTTATGTATGCATTTGTTTTATTTCAAATGGTATGTAAGTGGGAAGCATTTGCTAAATACTACTACCACATAGTCCCTCCTTATAGTGACGATTCCTACTCTACGAAGAGGAGGCCGTATCAAGAAACGCTGCGTGCCCTTTTAAAATAAATCCCTCTCATTTACATGGATGCACTTTCATGCAGTATCCTTCCAGGTTGTCCTTTTTGTCTGCCTTTTTGTCAAAAGACAGGTGCTTCGCTGAGTCAGAATGTTGCTATCCGACAAGCTCCATATGCTTGATTTTAAAAAAAAGCAAGTCTCACTTGTTTCACCAAAACCTAATACCACAAATATTCCAAAAATAAACACAATACTCTGCTATTACCACAACAGCAAAATCAAATGAAAACACCCCTGTTTGTTCAACATCCGTAGGAGCTTGCATTCACAGCCAAGTAAACACTCACCTCTTACCACAAGACCTTAACCTAAGGGTCTTTGAAATGCTAACTTCCAAATGGAGATACACCTGTGCACCCAAAACTCCGACAATCAAACAGGTTCTGGAAGTAACTCCTTAGAAAGCCCTTGCCTGAGTAGGGGTTTATCCCTATATAAATGCACTTGAGGTAACATGAAGTCCTTATGTTGACAAAGCTCTCTTCGAATAGCCCTAGTCTTTGTACCTCGCAATGTGGGGAATCAAAGAAAGGGAATCCATCCATGCTCCAGGTTTCCAGCCCTTCTTCATTACCACCCACGAATACCATTCTCTGGAGTAGATGGTTCATTTTGAGAGTTCTTTGACCATAATATCTTCATTTCCTCCTCTGACCTGGAAACGTTGGACGAAGAGACCACATTGGCAATTTACAAGATCTGAAGCATTGGGCATTTCCAGAAGCCACAATCTCCTTGAGATGACGTGTTTTTGGTACGAATTCGCATTTGATTGCCGATTTCCCCTCGTAGGTAAATAAACTGTGTGGCCTTGGCTTGGCTAGTAGTAAGGCCATCTAAAACACTGCTCACCATCTAGACAGTGCAATTAGAACAGCCTGTGTTTTATTAGAACACTTGCAACTGACACGTCTTTCAAGAACCTGCGATGGTACCCACTAATAATATACCATATCCTTGAAAAAACACGGAGAAATATTTATATCTCTACAGAATGTGTTTTTCGATTAACTTCTTGATGTTTATCTTATGAGTACCCAAGCAACACACAACATCACAGCAGGGCTCACTGGAGCCTGCTGTTATGTTTTTCTCTCATTTCTTTTTTTCCTCCGGAATTATTTTTCATTAAAAACACAACAATGTTTCAGTTCTACTGTTGACCCAGATTCATGTCTGAGGACAGAAAAGCCCTCCAGGCTTTCAGTGAGCAAAAGCACAGTCTCTGTGGGGTGGTGGGGGCACTCAGCTAAACCCCAAGTATTACTCGCCCTGCAGGCATCTACGCACTGGCCTCATATACCCAACCCGCTGGAGGGCCTTGGCTGTGCCGCTACCACTAGAGTTCAGAGGAACTTACGGGACAGTCGTACAGAGGAAAAAAGTGGTGTGCCACTCACCAGCAAATGGACTTTTAAAGAATGAAAAAAGGTCTGCAAGTGGCTGAATCGGCATAACAACAAAAGCACACCAAGCAAGAACAGGAAGTGTATGTAAAGAAGGGAAGCAAATTATTCCCTGAAAGTGAGTAAAAGGGTGTCTTTAGGGCCAAGTAAATGGATATCTTTTCTTTAGAGAGAACTGATTTGTCTACTAACCAAGCACAAATAAATTGGGAAGATTTGGCAGTCAATAAAATGTCAACCGATCAATATTGTATCACACAGTGAAGTGACGGCTTCGCCTATGTTCTTGCCATCTCGTTCCTCTTTCTCTCCCGCCACTTGACTTGACGTCCATCTTGTTCTCTGAGCCGGCTAGAGGACAGAAACTCTGCCTAATGAGAACTAATAGCTCGAAACGCAGAATCGTTTCACGGGATGGACTGATTAGCGACACAGGTAACAAATGCTTCTATTTCTCAAGGAGTCCCAGTTAAGGTATAATTCAGTTTTAATAAGAGCCGGACTCCTGGAAGCCGCGCTAGCTCCACGCAGAGTGGCACCCTTAATGTGTCGCGCCGCGCACTGCAGCCTCAATCTTGCTCAATTATTTGTGTTCTGACTGTTCTGTAGGTGAATTTAATAAAATAAAATGTATTTCCATGTTGGCTGATCTCTCACTTGTCATAAGTGCTGTATATTTAAAGCCCAGGCATCTTATTCATTTCAAGAAGCTCTCGCTATGCAAAAAGAAAAAAAAACCTGTTACAGATCTAATCTAGCAGATGGATTGTCTTTTTCTAACATAGTGAGAGGACATCTCGTGGTCTTCGTCCTGTTTTATTAGTCAAGATTAGAGCACTGGAGGAAATGCTGTGTATTTGTTCAAGCGACGCAGTGTGTGCTAACGAGAACTGCCTAAGGTGTTTGCATAAGAATCGTAGGAGAAAGATTTAAAGGGGAACAGCTCTAAATGCTGCAATGTCGCTGTACCTATAGCACTTCTTCTGCATCCTATATATTGCCGCAAAGCGCTGCAACAGCAGAGTGTGCTTTGCCCTCAGTAGGCAGCCTTCACTTAATACATTTAATTAACAAGATGGTCATTAGTACATGTCTCTATGCTGCCATACAGGGATGGCTTTAGCACTGGTGGAGCCTGGTGTGACAATCATTTTTGGCGCCCCCACACCCCAAGACCGCCTCCTCTGATCCTCTCACTACCACAGGGCAAAAACTGCCCCTCATCTCTCCAATAATAAGTTATTGCAGTAGCGGTTGGTGATGGGTGTGCTGCCGGGTGGTGACGTGGGTCGTGGGAGGAGGAGGGTGGGTGGTAGTAAACTACGGAATACGCCCAAATACAGGTAACTAAACATATAAATAAATAAAACGAATTTCGTTGCGCGCACTACATCGAATTTGGCGATGCAGTGCACGCAACAAAATTAATTTAATTTATTTATATGTTTACTTACCTGTATTTGGCCGTATTTCGTAGTTTACTACCCCCATCTTGCCACTCCTCCGCCCCACGTCACCGCCCGGCAGCACACCCATCACCAACCGCTACTGCGTTATTATTAAACACAGCACTCTCCCCCATGAGGACAGTGCACTGCCCTAAAGCCTGCCCTGCTGCCATAGGTGCATCAGTCTATAAGCAGGTTGGAGACATTGTTAGAAGGTAGGTGATTGACAGGGCTGATGAAGAGTCAGTCCCATGGCACACAATATTAAGTACGAGGCAGACCCTTTACTGTTGCAGTCTTCAATGCTTCATAACTCGACCCTCAAAGTTTGACTGGCAATCATGCATTTTTTTGTTGTTCTTTAGTTTTGCTGGGAGGGGTTCGGTGATGGTCATCAACCACAGTTTCAGACACACGCCTATACTTATGAAGTACTGGCACATTGTATTTGCTTCAAATGCTTTTAATGTCACAGGAAGTTGGTTGAACTCATTTTCAGCACTCAGCCATAAGGCATCCAGACTCCTTTGCAGGCTCTCAGTGGTACAAACACTGCAACCGCATCTCAACACAATAGAGTCATTGGCAGTAGCAGGATAATTGTTTAAAAGGTACAAAGTGGATCTTAAAAGCACAAATAAATGAACATATAAATAGCCTTGAAGGTTGTAGGTCTGAATAGAAAGGATAAAAATATAGTAGTGTCAAAATACCATGGTCTAAATCCTGGCAATCTAAATATACTGAAACGATGCGTAGGTAGGTAGGTATAGATTTACCATTCTTCATTCCAGCCTTATGTATCTTTAAGATATATAGACAGTCAAGTCACTTAAGAAAGCAAAGTTTGCGCAACTTCACACTACGCGAACTGCACGTAGCACAGTGCAAACATGCGCGCAACGAATTTCGTTGCGCGCAATGCATCACATTTGGTGATGCAATGCATGCCACGAAATTCGTTTTATTTATTTATATGTTTACTTATCTGTTAAGGTCCGTAATCCATAAATTACTACCCCCCACCCTGCCCCTCCCCCTCCCCACGTCACCGCCCGGCAGGTACTCCCACTACCGGCAGCGGCTGTGTATGAGAGGTTGTGTAGGGGAGTGAATGGGTGTTTGAGTGGTTCTGTGGATGATGTAATCAGTGATGTCATTTGCAATGTCATCAGTGATGTCACTGGCCATGTCATCAGTGATGTAATATGTGAGGTCATAAGCAGTACATTGCGGGGGTGTAAGTTATTGTTAGCTCAGGTAACTATAGCTGCTGAATTTCAATGATTTTGTATGAGTGAAATCTGAGCCTATGACATCCCTTTAACCTTTGTTTTTTTAACTGAATTTCTAAAACATTTTAAATTTTAATTCCTAACTGTATCAACTCTGTAACCTTTGTTTTTTCAGTCACTTTCTACATATATATTTTTTAATGTTTTTTCCTAACTATAACAACACTGTAACTTTTGTTTTTTAATTAATTTCTTAGTTTTAAAAAAAGGTGTATTTCCTAACTGTAAGATTTGAGAGTGAGTGTGTTAATGAGTGTCTCAGTAGGTCGGTGAGTGGGTGTGGGAGTGTGTGAGTGGGTCTGCGAGTGACTGCGTAAGAGTTTCTCTACATACGTATTCTACACTACAGCTGTGTAATGGAGCACAAGGAAATGTCACCAGTGACCCGTGTGCATTTTGGCAACGCGCTTGTTCCTGGTACGTCTTTTTCCAGAAATATGTGACAACATAAATCCTCCTACAGATAAGACAATGAACCTACAAAGAGGTAAATCTCCAATGAACAAGGGTTTATCTTCTTAACTATATAAAGTAATTGCTTCTTTGTTTGGTGGAGCTGTCTTCACATTCCTCAGCAGCAACAACACCTCACCAAAATAGGCAGGAAACACACTTGGAGGGCGCTTGTTAAGCTATTCATCATCCCGGCTAAAGGCGGGAAGACCTTTGCATGATACTAAGGTGGGCGGGGACAAACTGCGATGTTTCCAATGATTTGTACATTTGAATACAGGCGGCAATTTGAAGGGAGAACCATGGACTCTGCTCTCACCAGGTAAGTACAAGAAAGGACCCACTCATCACTACAGAATGCACTCCAATAGATCAATGATGCCTTCACCTCAATGAAGCATTTTAGATCATCTTTTAAAATGGATCTGCTGAGAAAACACACTTGCTTTGCCTTCACCAACCCCAGGAGTTATGATCATTTATTCTTTACAGAAGTGGAGCTTCAGCTGAAGACTAGTTCTGTTTATATTTGTAAGTGCATCCTGTTGAGGTTTGCTTTCGTAAAATGAGCTTCTGGGCCAGAGCTGCCCCGGGGACCCCATCACCCTGGACATGGCCACGGCCTGAAGGGAAGGGGTCTGTGCTGTCCCCCTCCCCAGGCTGATCGCAGTTCCAAGACCCTTTCCCCCAGGGCCAGGCCAAATCTTGTTGGGGAGGGGGGCCCGGTCACAATTGCATAGTGGGGTGGGGCCGTGCGGGCCTACTCCCTGGGCCAATTTTGTCCCCAGGGTCCCCATCCCCTAGCACCCATCCACAAACAAATGGGGGAGGGTGGCCATGCTGCCCCCTCACTGGGCTGTTTTCAGCTCCTTGAACCCCATCCCTGGCTGTCCCTGACCCTACCAAGCACCCAGTGTGCATCTTGGAGACTGCAGGGGGAGCCTCAAGGCCCCACGTTCCAAACCATCTCCCCGCCTCCTGTGGGAGGCAACATTGCTATTGCACATAGGGAGCTGTTGGAAATGCAGCTCACTGTTTGCAAGAGCAATAGTTTCATCTCTTTCCTAGACCTGGGCTGTGAACTTCGCTCCATTTGCGGAGTGTTCTGCACTTCGCACTCCACGGAGCTTGCACAGTGCAGAAAACTCCGCTTCGCGATGTGCAGCGGCGTTTGTTCCCCGCTCGCAATCGCGAACAGTAAGTTTCCGATCGCAAACAGTAAGTTCGCGAACGCGAGCTGCCGCTCGGTTAGAATTTCCACCCGAGCAGCAGAAATACCATCACAAACTGCAGTTCGCACTGCACTCCACCACTCGCAGAACTTCGCGGAGCTTTTTTGTAACTTCGCGGATTTCCGCGTAGCAAAACTCCGTGGACTACGCCCAGGCCAACTCTTTCCCTGCCCACATGTTTCGGGCAGGGAAAGAGATGAAACCTCCACTTTCAGCAAGCTGGAGCACAGTCTCACCCATTGGAACAGGAGGGTTTGCTTTTACATGGTGCAAGCTGTCAGCTCCTGCAGAGCAAAAGCAAACAGTTTTGTCCTCGGGTGTGGCTGTCTACCTGGGCCTTTAATGGCTCTAGGAGGGGGCTGCACAGCCCCTCTCCTTTGATCTCCGTTGGCTGGCCTCAGGGAGGTAGTGGTCCCTGAGGGCGTATATAGCCCAGGAGGGGGGCCCCATGGCCCCCTCCCAGTATTATTTGTTTTTCAGGCCCAGGAAAGGTCATGGTGCCCAGGTCTGGGGGTCCTTGGTGGTTGTCCCCGGGGCTTCTTGAAAGCCCAGGAGGATGGTCCACTATTTAAAACAAAGCCCAGTGGATGTGGAGTTCCTGGGGGCTCACAGAGCCTCAGGAGGGAGGCCCGGTGCGCCCCTTTCTTTTATTATAAAATGCTTCAAGTCTCTGGCCCAACTAGGGGTTCTTGGAAACATGCGCAGGAGACTGCACTTTTTTATTCAATTCATAGTGATATTTGTGAACATTTTGTGAAAATTGCAGTGAATTCAAAGACAATTCTCGTTGGCTCTACCGGGGTACCTCTAGAACCCCAAGACCAAGGCCTGTGGGTCAGGGTATTCCTTCCCTGAAACTTTTTCTTTTTATTTCCCTTATTTTTTTTTTAAGCCCAGTCTCATGATGGCTGCACACACTTCCTGGTGGAAGTCTTGGCAGCCAATCAGAGCTCTGCAGATCTCTACATGAGCTGGTCATCATTCGGGGAGTCGTTGCAGCCACAGATATACAAATATTGGATTTCTGGCGTGAACCTGGGCTTCTATGCCCTTGTGAATTCTATGGGAATTCATAAGGGCATATTATCAAGCCCCTTATCGCCGCTTTATCTGCAGTGATAATGTTATCGCCGTTCTTGATAATATGGCCCATGGTTTGTATGTATTGCTCTTGTATATCCTCATATAATACGTAGCATAGCATTAATCCATATTTGTCTCCAGCTGGGTCATGTGGTCCCTAGATGGGTGGTGAGACACCTCATATACTGCTGTTATGAGAAAGTGGCATTCGGGCTAATGAGGACTACTGGTAAGCAACCAAAGTAACCAAATCATTAAAATGTTTAGGAAGACTTTGGTTTCAGTAACAGAAGACAGTGGTGCCTAAAAGCACCATTGACCTAACGGAAATGCTCCCTTTTCTGTACCTAGGATATTAATTCAATTAAGGCTCTGGCATCAGGGGCACTAACGCCTGGCACCGTGGTGATCCGAAAAAAAATCCACTGCCTTCCTCCCATTTACGGCCAAACAAACACACACCTGCCTACTCTGGAAGGGCCGGCCCCTTGTCATAGGGCTAAATGGTAAATACTTAATCAAATGTCGACATAAGGGTCCCAAATTGACCAATATGCACTCACGAGTCACCCAAAGGTGCCCAGAGCTGATTATCAGTGGACAAATTAAAAATAATTAGAGAGGCAGAGGGACACAATTAATAATTTAGACATGTAAAACAAAAATGCTCTGCTTTTCAGTCATCTTCAACTTCATTACATCTCATGTGATGATGTGTTTGCGGTTATTGTACTCCGCGTTATTATTGGAGGTGCTTTGTTTGCATTTCTGAACGTGCATTATTCTCCTGTGCATTATTTATTTGTGCATTAATATCAATTACATTGACTGCGGTGCGATATTTATCCTGATATTATCAGTTTTGAATGATTCTCCTTGGCATTATTGGTGCTGTGTTGCTCTCCGGGACTTTATTGATGGTGCATCATCTCCCTAGCATTATTGCTGAGATGTTTCCCATCTCATAATTCTCTGTGGCTCGATGTTGTTTGTTATTCTCGGTGGCATTATTGGTGGTAGGTTATTCTCCCTGACAGTAATTTGAGGATGTTATTTTCTTTGACAATTTCGGTAGTGTGTTGTTCTCCTTGGTATTATTAGTTGTCCATTGTGGAATCATTACTTAATTCAGTAATGTTCATAATGGGTGTAGTTGAATGTTTACGTCCTGCTGTTGCAGTTGCCTTAGGTTTCCAAATGAAGTCATCATTCTAGCCTTCCTTCTTACCTTGTCAGCCGTTTTGCTTTAGAATAATTCTTTCACCCTTAATTCAGCCGCGGTCGGTAGTGGGAGTACCTGCAGGGCGGTGACAAGGGGACGGGGAGCGGTAGGGTCAGGGGGGTAGTAATCTATGGATTACATAGCTTTACAGGTAAGTAAACATATAAATAAAGAAAACGAATTTCGTTGAGCGCGCTGAATCGCATTTGGGGATGCAGTGCACGCAACAAAATTTGTTTTAATAATTTATCAGCCCGATTCATCATTGTGAAGTTTTGCGAGTCTGAAATAGAGATTAATAAGGAATCGCTATTCCAGACTCGCAAAACGGGATTCATGTAGGAATCGCAATATTTTTTGCGATTCCTACAGCTTCCTTATTTGCGATTAGCTAATGCTAATCGCAAATGAGATTGTGATTTCAAGGGTGCAGGGGTGTCCAAGGACACCCTGTAACACTCCTGAAATGTAAATTGACACAGATGTTAAACACACACATGTCCAAAGGACATGTGTGTGTGTAACAAGCAACTTAGAAAAATGCATTTAAATGCATTTTTCTATGTTTTCGCTATTTACCACGAGGTTTGACTTTGTGGTAAATAGCGGTTCTAAATTGCGATTTCGCAATTTTTAAATGCTTCAAGAATAGCATTTAAGGAATCTCTAATAGAGATTCCTTAAATGCTATTCCTCGCAAATTTGCGAGTTCTTAAATAGCAAATTTTGCATTTGGGATGATGAATCCCAAATGAAAAAATTGCACTCGCGAAGGGCCAGATTCTTAGAATCTGGCCCTTTGCGAGCGCAATTTCGCTTGATGAATCGGGCTGGTTATGTTTACTTACCTGTAACCCTACGTAATCCATAGACAACTACCCCCCACCTTGCCCCTCCCCCTCCCCACGTCACCGCCCTGCAGGTACACCCACTATCGACCGTGGCTGCCTTAATTGTAACTAGCGCTCTGTCCATTTCGTTTAAAAATACGTTGCCACATTCAGTGAAGTGATTCTGGATTTTAGAGCTTATCAATTATAAATATGGGAACTTCTTGACAAATATTCACGTGAATTAGCAAGAAGGGATGTCAAAAAGTGTCCGTGCCGTACATTTGTGTACCATTGTTGTTGCGGAATGAAACTTGAGGGGGTCCCCCTGAAAAGTACATGAAGGGGGCCCCCCACGCTACGGACCCATTCAGGAGCTTGGAGGCCAGGAGCCTGCCACCCGTGAACAGTGCCGGAGGTGGCCCCTCAGGAGCTAGGGGGTGCACTGCGGGGGTTACCGTTACGCCACAGTGTTACTTTGTGAATTAGGTGACTTATTTACAAGACCCTTGCCCCACCAATGCCTCACTTTCACTTTTAACATGGGAAAAAGTGATGTATCGGTGGCGCAAGGGGCTTGTAAATAAGGCATATTGCTGTGTTAAAGCAGCAATGCATCTGTTTCCTTGTGCCTGCGGGAGAAATCCTTGTGCTACCATGGATGCACTGTATTTACAATACGACGTGCCATGGCGAAGTGTTTTTTGGTGCATTGCTGGAGTTGACAAAAACCTGGGGGCTTATTTACAAGCCCATTGCGCCTCCCGTGCACCACTTTTAACATGAGAAAACGTGACGTACTTGTAAATAAGCCCCATAGTTCCCACTTGTATGTGGGACATCAACACGTAATGTCACAAATTGTGACATTACTTACACATATTTACCGTATGTGGACCACTTACCTCATAACCTGATTGCATATAGCAATCAAATCACTGCAGCTGGTGAGGTCCCATAGGCACATCCAATGCGGCATTCCTATGACTTGGTTTGGCAGGAGTAGGGATTGTGATGCATCGGCAGCACAGCGGCAGGATACGTAAACAAAAGAAAGGTAAATACCACTGCGCCAGTTTCAGGTAGGCAGCCCTCCCACCATTCCAAATTCACAATTGCTTCGTCCATTTTACTTTTGATAGAAGAGCTGTGTTCAGAACAAAAGCCCTGTCACATGGCCATAAGGTAAAAGAGATAGTCAGCCTGCCCTCTTCAGGGTGAGGCGACCTCACTCGTTTACCTTACCCAGGCCAGCCATGCACGACACTGTGGTCCCGGGTAGGGAAATCTTACAATGGCTCCCATGCAAAACCAGAAACATCCTCATGCGTTTTTTTGCCTTCAAGAAACAAAAAAAGTAGAGCGAAACAATGTGGAATGAAACAAAAACAAGTAGGGTGAATAAGCTGCCCGATCAAGCACAGAATTAGCTGGGTATATGTGTTGTGAACCTTGGGGAGGGGGGAGTTGAGAGCCTAAATGGAAGTTGATGGGGTTAGCAACGGGACTCTCCCTATGACCATGATGGACTAAGTGCTCTCATGATGTCGACCTCCATTACCTCTAATATAGATATGTCAGTGCTATAAGACTCACAACATCGAAGGGATAAGAGATTACGCCTTCTCTCGCTCTCCCGAGAGATCTGCAGTACTCACAGCATGAGAAGGACACGTATAGAAAAAAATTAAATCAGACTAACAAACAGAGGGAGAAAAAGACCCGAAAAGAAGACAGAGAGAGATTGGCCGAGAGTGGTCATAGGAATGGCTTCCAAGGTAATAACGTGACCTGGCGACTTTCCTAACTTTAATATGATTTGCAGACTTGCCTTTGATACCGAGATTCAGACGCAGGTATGATCGGTATCAGGTGATAAGCGGGCCATGATGCAGATGAGCACGAGCTGCTGTCCACGGTGCTGACCCATCAACCGGAGAGCTCGAGATAGTGCTGACATATTAACTTGGGAACTCGCTATGATATTATTGACCTATCGGCGTGGTGCTCCTCGAGTTCAACTGCACCTGATTTGGACACCGTTTTTCAATTGGAAGTTGGAACCTGTTGACCTTATTCAAGCTCACTGCATGCTGCAAGGGATGCTCCTCCCCACGAGCATAATGCGCAACATGCAATGCAATGACAACTCTGATAGTGGAAGAAGCGGGCGCATACGCAGCTGCAATGCACCGTATGTCGCACACACAACAACGGTGCTGCTTCTGTGCCTTTAGCCTGCCTGCTGCTGCCTGGGCCGTTTGGACCATGCTTTCCAACTCTGCTGCTCAGATGAGTGCTCACTAAGTGCTCCCAGCAGCTGGCTACTGGTGCTGGCTAGTGGTGCCGGTTACCCACCACCAGGCACTCCGCACACTTGGGCTAGACGCTTTTCGCCTCTTTGGTCATCCCAGGCTATGACAGGATATCTCTGTAACACCTAAAAGTAAAACTCCCACACCTCACCTGACGCCAGTACTGGTGAGACTGGTGACACACTTAACCTCCGGGTGAGGAGCGAGCGGGTGATATCTTGCACAGCACTGGCACAGGATCAGCTGGCCTTTGGGTGGTGACTGGGGCAAGCAGAGGCACTGGTAGGTGGGTGGTTGGTGATTGGGATCGGGGTGGTGGAGGAGAAGCCGCACAATGTGGTAGGCGCTGGTGTCTGCTCTAGTGTGGCTTACTACCCAGGATGCAGGGTTGAGCTGTGCCCAGCATCATTTGGCAGAGTTGCTGGACCAGTGTTCTACTAGGCTCGACCGCCGCACAGCTGGAGGCCTACTTGGAGGTGTGCAACAAATGATATCACAAACATAGCAACAGCTGAGACGACTCACAGCTCGTGACCCAAAGCTCACATCAATCAAAAGGCCAAAGTTATAGTAGTTAGAGTATCGCTAATACCCGCACGTCCACTTTTAATTGTTAAATCAACTTGTGTAACTCAACAGACCTGCATGGCAGCATAACACAAGTTTTGATAAGTTATAACGTGTTATAAGTTATAACGTTGCAGCCTCACTTGGTCATAGAGGCTGCAACCTCAACCTTCAGCAACACACCATCTTATATGGCGCTCTGCAGCTAAAACCCACTTAAGATACTTGCAGTTTGATAGCCTCCATGGTTTGGTTAAATATGAGAAGAAGCTAGCCTCAAATCCATCAAAACTAGCTTCCATACCTAGTATAAAGAAAGGTGACCAACTCACATATTACACATAAATCTAGACAGAGTATGCATTTGAAACAGATCTCAAGGGCCTTAAAATCCAAAGCATGTAATCAAAATGCAACCCATGACTAAGCATGGGCGAATTTTGCGGATCTCGCGTTCGCGAATTTTGCGGATTTGCGGATTCGCAATCCGCCAAATCCGCGAATTCCCGCGAATTTGCGGATTTTTTTTTTTTGTGTTCGCCCGTGTTTCTGCCAGTTCGCGAGGGTTTTTACAATTTCGCAATTTGCGAACTTACCTGTCGGGTCGCAAGTTTTGCGAACTTGTTGTTTCTACGTGTCCAGCCTGTTTGGGACACTCTTCTTCATCACTGCCACTCTCTGTCACCACTGCCACTCTCTGACTACTCATGCCACCCTCTGGCCCACCCATGCCACCCTCTGTTTTATCACCACACCCTCTGGTTGTCCAGTGTACATTATTTTCGGCAAAGCAAAGCACACCTTCCCTGCCTCAAGTGACCTGAATTAATTTGGGGCTGATTAATGTGTCACAGAATATTTTTTTAGCTGGCACCTGCTTCCTTAGTGCGCCCTGATTAGTGATCTTTTGCACTTGCTAAGTGCTTTCATTGTTGCAAAATTAGTTACAACACCTGCCCTGCCCCAACTGACAATAATGAATTAGGGGCTGATTAATGGATTTTAACTTCCAGCCTGGCTCCTGCTTGTCTCCCTTAGCTGTAATTCAGGACCTTTGTGGCATATGTGTAACTATTCTGAGGTTCAGAGCAGGGTCACATAATAGTTTCAACTGGCAACTGAACTCTGGAGGGGCCCCTCAGGAAGCACTACAGGAAATGGCTACTAATGATGAGCCTGAACTTTTGAACCTGGTAAGTAGTTACTTTCAGTTTTGCTAAAATCGTATTTCTGCAATTTTGCACTTATTCGCGGGGCGCGAACTCACGCGAACTCACGCGAACAGTGCGAGCAAAATCCGCTGCTCGCGGATTTGCGGATTTTGCGGGAGATTCGCGAATCTCGCGGATTGCGAATTTCCCGAAAATCCGCAAAATCCGCGAGCGGAACGGATTTTCCGCCCATGCTTACCCATGACTGGGCAGCTTGGAAATAATCACCGCCCTAGTGCAAACCGGGCGGGAAACATCCTTTACAACACAACTTTTACCACGCAGTGCTATTACAACGCAGGTTTTACAACGAAAACCATTACAACGCATTGCGCTGGGGGCGCTCTAGGATAGGGAATAGATTTAATTTACTATCCAACACCTTCCCTAGTGTCCACGGGGACTGGAGTTGGAATAGTAAATTAAACTATTCGCTTCCAGCACCCCAAAGCGCTATGCATTGTAATGGTATGCGTAGTAAAACCTGCGTGGTAACAGCATGCATGGTAAAAGCATGCGTTGTAACGTCATACATCCAAACCGGGCATACTATCACATAATAGTTTGAGAATCTTCATGGAGTAGCCAACACTCAAGCTATCATGCAGTTGGAAATGCTTCCTCTTTAATAGAGCCCTGTGAGGTTTATGAAAGCAACACACCTTTCAATCAGTCAACACGCCCAAACACATTTGAGAAAGTAGCTCAAATCCATCATTACAGATAGAGCTCCTCTGGTCTCGGCATTATTGAACTTTCATCTTTAACCGAGGGCACATCACTCAATAATTCATTCGAGTCCATTAAGGAGCAGGAAGCCCGCAAAGCAAATTGCCCAATGGAGATTCAAAGATCCACCAGGATGACTCCGACGTAAAAAAGATTGAAGAGTCAAAGAAGTAGCCTAAATCAATAATATCAGACATAAAATTCACAGATACTCAATTAGATTTCCAGTCAATGACAACCAACGTAATTGATAGCGCATTAACTTCTGTCAAGAGCACTCTTCTGGCAGCCATTAATGCCCTCAGCTGATAGTTGGATGCCAGGTGGATTCTTGGTTCTACGCATCATCAACCTCAACCCTAAAATAAACAATAAACAAAAAATATTAACTGACTTACAATTAGATCATGTATGCCCTGGTCAAGGCATTTCCATACCTAAGTCAAATTCTAAAATCTCACAACACAAGGAAATCACTTAAAAACGCACTTAGTCAGAAGATATAACCTCAAATGCACCTGCTTGCCAACTGTGGATAAACAAAGTACCCTCGCACACTTACCGCAGGTTGCGATAGACAACCTCAAAACATTACCATGGTTGAAATCTGAGAACTACTTGAACCCATCACCTCCCAAGATGCCACAAAGAACAGCCCAGGCTCAAGCCAGTCAAACGAGACTGCAGGAGCACCTGCTCACAAAGATGGTATCTTCCCTAAGGACATCTTGACAATATGCACAGTGAACAGGGGGCACAAAGTACACAACCGATTTAAGCAATTATCCAGAAAAGAATATACTATTTAAAAAGAGCAATAAAAGTCTCTGTAATTGATTAACAATCCTGGTAAACAGCAAGGACAATCCCAGTCAACCTGAAAAACAACGTCCAATGTTCCAAATTAGGTTGCTTGCCACAGCACAGCATGAAGATAGTTCTTCGAAATAATTGAACTAAACACCAAAAACGACAGCTTTAGTCATTCAAAAATCAAAAGATTTCTAATATTTCACCATAGGACGACCCACCTATTCCACACAGCAAAAAGATAACTCTATTAGTAACCGGGGAGCGGAACTGATAGTAACAGATCTCAAGTGTTAGACATTATAGCAGGTAGCATTTTCGGATAGCCAGCTCCACAATGACGGAGATCTCTAAGCTAATGCACCAAACCTCAAATTTAAATACCACACAATCCATAGATGTGTAGCTAGAGACTTCATGTAACCAATGGCTTCATCACATCATCAGATCATAAGCCTTACATGAACATAGAGACCGAAGAAGACACACAAATAATCAAGTCAAGAAATAACATAAGCAAAGGTAACAACCACCAACTAAAACAGGGAGTCACCAGCTTGGTGTCTCAATCATATACAATTCCTGTACCATGCCCGACACTGCCAACCAGGCCTGTGCCATCCCGGACAGCATTAACAGAAAATCAAATGCCGGTTCACTGTTGAGTGTAGGATTACGTTTTGGCAGGATGATCTTGCTGCTAGCCCGTGGTACCTACCTGCTGTTTGCCACGCCTAATCTGCCTTCCAGTGAACCCCTGGTGGGACGAGGATCCCAGGGGCTAAGCCGCCTTTCCAGCGCTACCCGCACTTGTCTCACACACTCTGGGGTGGACTGCAATCCCCAGAGTGCACCGCTCCTCCCTGCAGCTGCTGTGAGTCAGGGGTAGACGTGGCCAATGCGCTTATAGCGCAGCCTCTCCCCTGCGGCGCGGGTGATCTTGTTGCTAGCCGTGGTACCTACCTGCTGCTTGCACGCCAAATCTGCCTTCCAGTCAACCCCTGGTGGGACGCGTGTCCCAGGGGCTATGCTGCCTTTCCAGCGCTACCCGCACTTGGCTCACACACTCTGGGGAAAGGCGTGGCCAACGCGCCTATAGCGCAGCCTCTCCCGCCGTGGTGCGGGACACAGCCCGGACGAAGCCTGGACCAAGGGCGGGCCTGTCTGTGCCCATCAGGGGCCGGAGGAGGCTGGGCCGGGCCAACCCTCTGACGTCTTAGTTGTTGGACCTTGTGGGTTGGAGCAAGAACTAGGGAAAGCTTGAATTTGGTGCTTGGACATTATGAATAAACGGAAAACAACTGTAGGGGTGGGGGTTGTGGGGACCCTCGATGCGTTCCTCATTAGGGCTGAATCACTGTTAATGCATGAAAATGAGCTCACTGAACGCAGGCTACCGTCAGAACCAGTAGACCCCAGTAACATCATTGGATCCCCCCCACATTACCCCTGCACTGAGCTAGTTCCCATCGAACCCTTTGTCCAGCACAGTGGCCCGCTCTCTCCATTTTAACGCAGTCATACGATCACTTCTCCCACTAATACAGGAAATTTGGAACACTCCCCCATAGCCTCCATCATTATCCTGAATGGTAGAAGCTCAGCCATGTTACTATTGCTGAACCAGCGTCCAAAAAGAGAAAAGCCTGAGGTGCACCAAAAACCAATCACATGCCCCTAAGATCTGGGAAACGCAAAGGGGAGTCCGCAGTTAGCTCTAGTTGCACAATGGCTACTAATGTCGCATCTAGCTAGCCCCATTCAGAGGATACTTGTGTTTCCTTTCATAATAATACTGAGGTTGACCTTTGCTCCAGGATTGAATCCAAATTATCTGCACTGATCAACCCCATATTAAAGAAGTTGTCCCTCATCAAAGCAAGACTAGATAAAATAGAGCTGGGTATTTCCAAATTTCTCCCTAACAGCTCTAATAGGACAACAGTGGGAGGGGCCACAAAACCTTTGAGTTAAAGGCCAGTGGAAGTTGCTAGGGGCCCAGTTAGCAACTCTAGTGGCTCCATAGCTACGTCCAGTCCTACTACCCAGGTTGTACATAATGACAATCTGCCCCAACCCACTAATCCCACATTCCCCTCTATGCAGCAGGCCGAAATACCGAGTATTCACCGGGCCCTTCTGCCCCATATCTCTAGCCTTCCAAGTACCCAGCCTTTTCTACACCTACCGCCAGAAGCCACTCCTCATACAGTTGTTCTGACTAACGTCCCAGTGCTAGCCCCTGGTGCACCGGAGCAGTGGTCTGCATTAGGAAACAAGGCATTACATCTGCTGAGTGTTAGGACAGGTATTAGGGAACCTTTATTTCATGAGTTTAAGATGGTCTGTCGAGTTCCATGGGTGGGTAAATCTCATAAGTCCCTCCCAGGAGACTGCGTGGTCCTTAGTTTCAGATCCCCAAGATTGTTACTGCACATACTGGAGAGGGCGAGCAATTGCTCTATCAAGGATGCTGACATAACTGTTTCACAGACCCGCTCCCGGCTAATTACTTAAAAGACTTAGTTCCCATGTTATTACTTCTCTGGACCAAGATCATAAATACGTCCCTCCTTCAAGGATTCATTCCAGACATCCTGAAAACAGGTCAGGTGTCGCCTATCTTAAAAAAAACAACAGCTGACCCCTTGGACCTACATAACTATCGTCCGATTTCAAACATACCTATGTTAGCAAAACTCCTGGAAAAATGTGTTAACATGCAGCTGAACAGTCATATTGATCAATTAAACCTGCTTAACCAATTTCAGTCAGGCTTCCGAGAAGGTCACAGTACCCAATCAGCCATGACAGATGTAATTGACGACGCTCTAAAAATCCTGGACCAAAATGAAGTTTGCCTACTTATCTTACTCGACCTATCGTCAGCATTTGACACCGTCAAACACAACAACCTGCTTGAACTCCTAAAACACAGAATGGGAATGTCTGGCACTGTATTTAACTTGTTTGCCTCCTTCCTTCAAAACAGATCCTAAAGATTCAAGGTCAACCAATCTCTGTCCAACCCCATGCCTGTCACATTAGGAGTTCCACAAGGCTCCTCCCTCTCGACAACCCTTTTCAATCTTTTTATGGAACCTCTCACCGATCTTCTCAGCCTCGCCTAGATTCATTTCCACATGTATGCAGATGACACCCAAATCTACATCAAGATCCACTCTCTTGATGACATCAAATCACCCAACTCCACTCTACAAAAAACCCAAACATGGCAGAGCAAAAACCATTTGAAACTAAACTCCCTCAAAATGGAACTCCTCTTAATCGCTTCCCCTAATAAAACTCCCACTATCCTAGATGGGCTGAAGCACTTAAAAGCTCTCAAAGGACATCCTCTCATCATTGACTCAGAGAAATCGCTAGGGATGACGTTTGACAACAACTTAAAAACAGCACCATAATACAACAAGTACAGCCTTTGTTGTCTTTTTCCTCCTGGAATATTGCAAGTTTGTCGACCAAATCCTCCTCCACTCATTGGGCAGAGTTTATTGACAAATATGATATCTGGTCCTTTCAAGAAACCTGGTCATTGACTCCCATCTTTTTCCCAGGTTATCTTAATTTCTATAAACTAGCGCTAGGGGGCCGCAAAGGTAGGCCGTCTGGCGGACTTACATGTTGGGTCAGGCAGTCTGTTGGTTGGGTGGTACAGGAAGTTTATATTGACTGTCCCGACATATTGGTTTTGCGGATTAGGAAGGCGGATTTGCTGGACGCTCTGGTATTTAATGTCTATGCCAGAGGGATGTCAGGGAGTAGAGCTTCAACAGTAGTTGCAGACCTTGACAAGTTTTTAGGTAGTCAGGGGGGCGGGCACAATCTTATAATTGTGGGCAATTTTAACTGCACCTTTGAGCCCATCGACCACGATGATGGAAATCTCAGCTTGGAAGAGGACGCTCAATGGAATATCCCGCAATTTAATCTAAGCCCCATTAAAAAGTGGACTGAGGCTGCATTACAGTTTAAAGGGTTATGCTTAGAAAGGAGCCTCAGAGCAGTCAACGGGAGGACGCACTCAGATAGTAAGGGTACCCACACATTCAATAATGGAGTTAAAAGTAGTCGTATCGACTATATATTTCTCAACGTTGAAATTTGATCCTTTATGCTAGACATGGAGATCCTGGAGCGGAACGAAAATGACCACAATCTGCAAATTTTAACCCTTAATATTCCTGGCCTATCTAGTGGTGACCATAGGGCTGCTGAGGAGAGGTTAGTGGAGGCCGTACTCTCAAACTCTCGAATGATATGAGGAGAGTTAGATGGGCAAGGATGGTGGACAATGAGGGAGATGTGGCTGAGATGAAATCCTCTCCATTTTACATGATTGCCACTCCCAGGAGGAGGTTAATTGTATGATCCCAGAGGTCCATAACAAGTTGTTTGGGAAGCTCAAAACTTTTTTTATTAAACCCCCTAAAAAACGAGGGTCCTTCCAACCAAGCCAGCCGCCTGGTACAATAAAACCTGTAGGGAGGCATATAAGTTATTGGCTAAGGCCATTAGATCACAGGTAGTGGGGGACATAAGAGAAGCCAGACTTAGGTATAAGGCATCCCAACAGTAGACGAAGAAGGACTGGGACAAGTCTCGATGCCGTGATCTGCTTGTAGCGAGCAATGAGCATTATATGACCCACTTCCTGCATCTAGTTAAATGGGGCAGTAGAGCGACTTCCCAAGCACCTGTAAACCATGTTGCACCTGAGGTGTGGGTATCTCATTTCGAGACTCAGTTTTCAGCCCTTAGTTGTAATGCTCTTCCCACTTGCCAACTTGTACTCGAGACCAGTGCATTTTTTACCTGCCTTGAGGTGGTAAATGTGCTAAAGTCAATCCCACGACGCCGGGCACCAGGGCCAGACTATATCCCGGCTGACCTGTTTGTATCAGATCAAGAGAACTGGGTTCCCTACATTCAACTCTTGGAAAATGCAGTAGCTAGTGGTGCACCTACCCCCGAAACGTGGTCCGGTGCTGAAATTTTACCTATACACAAGAAGGATGACCGTTTACTACTGGTAATTATAGGATGATAAGCCCAATCGACTCTATCCAAGTAATAGTCGCAAGGCTTGTCTTAGTTAGAATACAGGCTTGGATAGATGAGATGGATATTTTGACCCCTTTACAGGCAGGGTTCCGTCCCCATATAATTACCATTGACCAGGTGTTTAGGTTTGTTCTTGTGTATTGGAAGGTAGTGGCCATTGGAGGTGGTGTGATCTAAGCGGCCTTTGTAGATCTTAAGACAGTGTTTGATCTAGTTCCACGTGTAAAATTGTGGAGTGCCCTTCAGGCTCTGGGTATGCCCATTGGACTACTGAGTATTCTGGTCAAACTGCATGAATCAGACTACGTGCAGGTCCGATGGGGGAAGCAGGGGGGTTTCACCAAAAGGTTTGCAGTAAGCAAGGTTGTCCGCCAAGGGTGCGCTTTGGCCCCAACCATGTACTCACTATTTATTAACAGGGTGGTCCACTATTTTACATCTCAGCCGATCGACGCTCCTATGCTGGCAGGAATGAAAATACCTCTGCTCATGTTTGCGGACGATACCCGGTTGCTTTCCAGGAGTCAAAAGGGCCTGCAGGTCGCCCTGGAGCGTTTTGGGGTTTTCTGCCTCGAGCATGAGCTAGAGGTAAATGTGGACAAAACTAAGTTCATAGTGTTTCATAGGTCAAAGGCCGTGAGGGGGAGGATACATATGAATAATGTCCCCTTGGAACAGACTGACACCTTCACTTATTTGGGGTTAACTCTGGGAAAGAAACTGAGCTGGAAATCCCAGATTGACCTACTGACACTCAAGAATTCCCAAATTGCAGGAGCTTTGTTAAAAGAGCATACTTTCCAAGACTAGGCCCATAGCCCCAGCACTTAAAATATACAACCTTAAAGTAGGTTCCTCAGTGTTGTATGAGGCGGAACTATGGGGTTTTAATGACTTATCCTCCTTGGCGGCTGCCCAAAACAAATTCTTAAGAGCTTTAATTGGCCTTTCGCAGTCCACTCCACTGTGGCCTCTATATTTGGATTTGGGATGTAACAAAATTATGGACCAGGCACTTTTTAGACCGGTAGCTTTATGGAGAAGACTGTGGACCACTCCGGAGCTCACCGTGTATGTCCAAACTTTTTCTGAAGTTAGGGCGTTGGGCTCAACAATCCAAATACCATGGATAAGGAATTTAAAGCACACTCTGATCAGCATGGGGATGAGTAAACTGTGGAAGGATCCGGCAGCTGCAGCTTTCCCTGCTAAAAACGATTTGAACGCTGCCTATTGGAGTATGGTTAGATTGCATCAATTTACAAAACATCACTGCAGCTCCTTGACATGGTTTTTATTGACAATAAACACAAGCCAAATCTAGAACCATACTGGGACATCATTACAAGGCCAACTGACAGAAAGCTGTATCATCAGTTTAGGGTGGGTTCTCTTCCTACTAAAGTGTTTACTAAAAGTTGGTACCCCCCTACTGATGATAAATGCCCTTTTTGTCCAGCCGAGACTGAGTCACTAGCCCATATTTTCTTAGTATGCCCCGCCTATAGGTCACCTAGGCACAAATGGCTAAAACCTGTTTGTAAGAATATAGGCATCAAAGTAGCTATGGTGGCTCTTAGGATTTTGAAAGCCAACACTGATGACCCCATTGTTATAGCAGTGGCTAAATGTTTGAGCTGGGTGTGGGCTATTCGAGCGAAAAAGCTGAGGGCTTGCTAACACAATTTTACACTTAATATATAGTCTCTGTCTCTTTTGTAGCAGCTACTTCTACCAATTTACCATAGTCTACAGTTATTCTTGTGTATCATCCTCAACCTCGCTCACTGTTTTTTATGCCGGTTGTAAAAAAAAAAACATTTTTTGTGATTTTAGTTATTTATATGACGTTTGATCAGATTTTACAGATAATCTGAGGTAATATTTAATTGTATGTATCTCTTTTCTATTTTTATCATTGGGTAATTTTAACGGTTTTACTGTTTTGGGTTACAACGGCTATTGTGGTATCGTGCAGGGTTATTCGTTTTATTGATGTACGATGTCTTTTATGATTATTTGTTAATCGAAATAAAGATACAAATAAACTGAAACTGAAACTGAAAATCAAACCAACTAAGAACTTGATGCAAAGAATAGGCTTACCTTCACTCATATGGACAAGACAAGACCATAGATAGATCAAACATTCAACGTTTGCTATCACATATACGTAACTTACCTCATCTCACGCCACAAGACGAAAGAGGTCCAATTTTAACCATTAGAAACACTGCTGAGAAGAGAGGTCACTTGGCAGTCCTCTGAAAGAGCTGACCTAGTGCTTAGTTATCAAACAACATCATCTGAGTGGAGCATCTGGGTCCAGTGCGAATAAAAACAGACAAATCCCTCCGTGCTACTCTCGATCTTAAAATCGCAAGACCAGCTGTAACGATCAGCCTTAAGGGAGGCACAAGGCTTTTCCAAATTGAATTCAACATCAACTCTCCCACTTTTCGTAATCCTAAGTAAGCGCAACTTGAGCTATAACACAATGGACTCAGTCGACTCATTCTGCAGGCCAGAGACGCCCAATCAGAATCCCTCGCAACTCTTGACATCATCCTCCTGAGAACTGCTCCAGGGCTGAACAACTGTTGGGTTCAGGTGCTCTTGGACCATCATGAAACAGTCACTTTCCTCACCAATAGATATGGGTGCCCGTCGGTTGGCATTAGCATCTACATCTCAACGACTATATATGAACATCTCTACAGTACCCCAGACCATTCATGCCACACAGGTCATCATTTTAAAAGCTGCAAACTGGCAATGAAAGAATCTCTTTAATGAAAGTCAACATCTACTTGAACAGACACTGTAGCAAATATTAAATGAAAGCTTTGTTTATTAGCCTCGAAACAGAGGACCGCTCAAACATCCAGGACACAAAAATCTCAGTAACAGTGATTTTTGACACACACAATTAAGGCAAAATGTAATTCAGTCACTGCTTGGAATAAGAGCATCAGTCACCCTGGATTTATGACACCAATGCCGATCCGGTCACAAATATATTTCAAGCACTAAGACCTCAATGACTCTCATGTCGTATTCATTTGGATCAAAATACAACACATATATGTGCGTCAGGTGGAAGAACTTCAACCATTGATCATATATTTGCAAGAAACATGAGATTTTCAATTGTCCGTTGTTTTAAATTACTCCCCGCCAAGGAAGAGATCCCTGCCCAATGAACTCCTTTTGTGATATTACCACTAAAAGAGCTTTAGATATTGCATCAGTTGGCCGTCTGTATTCAAGTGTCATGCTGGAATGACTGAAAGGGAGTTTGTTAAGTCTGGGGGCATATTACCAAGCAATAGCGATAATTATCGCTATTGCTTGGTTAGAGACAAAAATGTACCGCTGAGCTGCGGCGATTTTTATCGCAGATAAACCTTGGTATTACCAAGGTTTATCGCAAATGCCTGGTGCTAGCCCGGAGAGAGGACGCGCGACACGCCGCTCCCGCTTTAACACAGCCTGGGGTATCCCGCGGTCCTTTCAAGTCGTACCCGACATGAACCTACATTAGAATACCTACAAAGAACAGTACCATGTTCAACATTTTCAATATTTTCGAATCGACAACGTTGTGATCTCCGGGCACCATAGCACCAGATATTCAAAACATTGAACTGAGAACTTTACCCTGTTGTCTCATTCGCTTGCACACCAACGGTCACGAGCCCGGCTGGGTCGGAATTATCACCAGCTGTGCGACCTTCTGATCTTGACACAGCCATCTAGCCCTGAGGAATCGCGAGTGCGATGAAACACGTGTCGGCTGGCTGTATACTTCATTAAAAGACTCCACGAATTACCCTTCCACTGGAGTTTCTGAGAAAGACTTCTGTCATTTTGTTTTCTGTACCAAGTGTTATATTTTTACATAACAATCTGTATACTGTAGATTTGAGTGCATCGGCAACCCAGTCAGTTAGTAAATTGGTAGTCTATCTACTCAATCTGAGTGGTTTTAAGGCCTTCCCACTCGCCGGTTTGCACCTTAGAAATCTTGTGCTTTGTATCTTTTGTGCGTATAAACAGGCAGTGCACCCAGTGCTATAACTGACCAAAAGCCTTGCAGGATCCATTCTTGATAATATGCCCCTCAACTCTTTAGACGACCACTCGTTGGTAAAAAATTAGGAACCAGCTCAACCTTGCCCAGAACACAAAACACATTGGTATGCAGCTACATTTAAAATGCTAAGACTAAAATGTTTCTCCCTCAAAAGAAATAACTGGAAATCTGGACTTACAGATCCCGACGTCACTAACGCCAGAGATCTGAGAAACACTACCAAAAACGTCTTTATGTAGGGAAAAGGGAACATAAAGGTCGACAGAGCAAACTCTTCACAAGCTTATGCAACAAACGGCGCAAAGCAGGTTCTAATAGCTAGTCAATGACCTGAATACATCTAAGATTCAACAGGCAGGGAACTGAGATTGTACCAAATCTTGAATAAAGCATATTAACACACAATACTACTCACAGGAAGGTAATAAGGATAATGTTTCAACATCCTACATCAACGGATCAAACCCCTTTAGTTCATCCAGCAGTGCACAACAGGAAGAAACTACATCTGCGGTCAAGCAAGCTTTAATGTCCTGTCGGTCCAATGGTGCCCCAGAACCAAAGGGAATTCCCGGCTTAGTATATATGTTGGGCGTCACTAGCTGGGCAAATATACTGTGCCTCCCTTTCTACTGTTCATTCCAAATAGCATGTGTAACTGATTCTTGGAAAGGTTCAAACTTGTTTTCGGTCTATAAAAAAAGGACGACAGGTCAGACCCTGGCAATTATCGCCTCATGTCCCCTTTAGATGCAAAGGCAAACGCATATGCCGGATTCTTCTAGAAGATCTTGAAAGTTGAGCCACCTAGAGACAAAAAATACCTTTTGATCAAACTGGCTTTCGGACCAGCTGTAAGACTGCAGGACTGCCCTGCCCTACATTGCATTTTAAGCCATCAATTCCCCTGTCCCCTACATGTGCATACTTTGTATACTACACAGTAGCATTTGACATCGTCGATCAGAGCATACTCTTGCCCAAACTGATCCAATGGGGCAGCTCAGAGCGATTGCTGAATGGAATTATGTCACTTTATATAGATACCTGACTCAGAATTCGGAGAGGGCTAGACAACCATATCACAACAACCATTGTAACAAATACTGGACTTACCAGGGATATCTACTTTCCCCTTTGTCATTTTCACCATACACAGCAGATTTTACAACTGCATTATCTAGATGTTGAAATTTTCACCTAGCAATGAAACTCAAAATATTCAGATTTTGCAATGTGTTGTTGATGTGGGATTATGGATCTTGTCAAAGTAGAGCTTAACAGTGTACCCTGGTTCTTTTGTATAATTACAGCCAACAGAATAAACTAACAGCAAATTAATCAAAAATCAAGAACATATAAGAACAAAGGTGAATAAATTGGTACTTATACAATTACCTTGACTTATGGATATCTGGTAATAGCTCTTGGAGCTATCAATTCTCTCACACAAAAAAACTAAATATTTCTCCTCTTTGTGGATTAATGCAAAACTAGTGAGCCTGTTAGCAGACGCCACTCTTGAAGAGACAAGAGCCAAGTTCGTGCCATTGCTTTCTTATAGGCAACATCTTTTCCTAACCATAATAGGTCCATTTCTACAAGAGCTGCAATACAACATTTTTAACAAAGATTTCCACATTCAAAACGTAACAAAAAGTTTTCTGATGCGCCTGGAATTTGATAAGGATTTGGCTCATAGTGCAGCTTTTTATAAATACTGTGCAGTATGAAACGTGCAAAAACTGACATCTTAAAGCATCATCTAAACAAGGTAATTAAGACATCACCACCACCAAAAAAAAAACTTGGGCAAATCAACTATGCAGAGCCATCACCAAATTGGAAATTGATACCAATTGGTCGAAATTAATTAGCATTAAAAATAAGCTAAAACCCAATTAACTCTTTTCTCGCGCACTAGGCATTACTACAGTTTAGTAGTCTTTTGTAAAACTGCCTTATAATGCAACTCACATGACAAATTTACAGGTCATAATTAGCTAATGGGCTCAATGAAAAGGATCTATCCGAATACCATCATGCCAATGCTATTGACTAGCTCCAAGCCACAGAATACAGAAGCCACACACACACAAGCAGTATCGTTGCAGACTTTGCACATACCACCAGCAAACAATGCTTTGACTCATACGCTGCTGCCCAGGAGTCAGAGGGTTTTAAACACATTTTTTTTAATGAGAGGCATTTTGACTTGCAAGAACATTCTGAACTACTGTTAGAAGACAGAATACATCTCAGAGTTATCATGTTCTGCCAAGCACAACGTTTACACAATGGAATGTGAACATTTGGTTTCTGAACATTGCCGTTCTTTCAAAAAGATACTTTTTAACTGCTTGGCTTAATCTTCCTATTTATTGTTTCTCTTTTAAAGTTGCTTTTAAGTAGTAATGTATTGTGACAATTTTAATTAAAATGAACAATAAAATTCAGTTACTATTGCAATTATGATGCTATCGGCATGGGAACTCGCAATGGTAGTGCCCGATCAGCATGGGAGCTGGCCATGGTGCTAAATTATCAGCACGGGAGTTTGCCAATATGCTAAACTATCTTCGTAGTTGTAACTCGAGCTGGTGCACAGAGGAGCTGACGATCACCCTGAATGTCGGACGTGGGAGCTGGCCCTGGTGCTGAAGTTGCACAAGTGTAGTGTGCTACTAACTCATAATAGTTTTACACATGCAGTCCAAACAAAAAAATGCCTAATTGCGGGGCCGAGGGAAAAATACTTATAGCAAAGGTAAAGAATAGAAGACTCATCGGAGCATGGCAGAGTCAGAGAAAGGGAAAGCTAGTGTCTGGATAGTGCTAAACCAGGGAGAAAAAATTGACTGCCCCCCCCCCCCCCCCCCCCCCCCCTCCACCATATCCTTCATATGCTCCACCGTACATCTGTCAAGGACTCAGTAGGCTGCTTTCCTGCACACTTCTCTTCTCCTCTTTCTCTCTCTCCTATAGTCTCTCTCCCTCTCTCTCTCTCTAACTAGCTTTCTTGCTCTGCCTATGCCTCTCGCTGTAACAGATACATTGCCTCTGAAATAGTGCTCAGCCAGAAGGACAACTGTGGCGAAGGAGATGGAGTGCTTGGCTAGGGAGGTAATGGTGGTTTGGGGGAGTGGATAGATAAAGGATGGACAACAGCCAGAGTCCCGAAGAGTAGACCATGCGACCCACTTATCTAGGTCTGGTTAGTTGGCAGAAACAGTGATCTCCAACCTTGTCCTGTCTTTATATACTGTAAGCGTTAACAGCATCATGGCTCACAAAAGAATAACCCACAAGGTATGAGCGACAAGACTGCAAATTTTGAAGCCTGCCAGCTCACAACTTGGTACTGTTTTTAGGTTGAGCCCATGAC
Source organism: Lissotriton vulgaris (assembly GCF_964263255.1). Taxonomy (NCBI): domain Eukaryota; kingdom Metazoa; phylum Chordata; class Amphibia; order Caudata; family Salamandridae; genus Lissotriton; species Lissotriton vulgaris. The sequence continues at coordinate 907,997,379 of NC_141695.1, forward strand.
ATTACATGTGATAACTGCACTCCCTCTTACAAGGGGTATTGGGTACAATAAAGGGCTTGGAGCCCTCCCAATGACTACAATTATTTGCCGTCATTGTCACTCTTCTTTACTGTCTCCTAATTGGCCAGTGCATGCCAGGAGTCACTTCCTTTTCTTTCTGTGGAGCATGAACCAAACACAGATTGGTTAAACTTAATTAGTGTCTCTTCACTAATCGTGTTGTGATCGAAATATGCATTTCAGGACGTTTGCACTATTTCTAGTTGTCATGCTGCATTCTCCATTCGTTATGTTTTCAAAAAAATGTTGGGACATTCCTTCTTTACATTACTTACACGCACAACTGTACTACTCAATGCTATTCCACTAAACACCACACTGTCCACTTTACACAATGCCACTCTACTCCACACCATGCCACTCTACACTATGCTACTTTATGCCTTGCCACTCCACTTCACTCTGCACAAGTGTACTGTGCCACATACCACTCTACTCCACATCACATCACTCCACGCCACTGTACACCACTCTATGCCACTCCATGCAACTCTACACCACTCCACTCAACACCACTCTAGGCCTCTCCACGCCACTCAACTCAAAGCCACTTCACTCCACTCTACTCCACTATAATCCACTTCACTCTATGCCACTGTACTTCACTCTACGGTACTCCACTCTACACCACTCAACTCTGCTCCACTCTGTGCCACTCCACTCTATGCCACCGTAATCTGTACCACTCTCTCCACTCCACTATATCCTACTCAATTCTACGGCACTCTAGTCCATGCCACATCACACCACTCTACTCTATGCCACTCTTCACCACTCTACTCTACACCACTCCATTCTACATCACACCAATCTACTCCACACAACTCTATGTCACTCCATGCTTCTCCCCTCTATAGCACTCCACTCTGCACACTCCACTTATTGCCACTCCACTTCTTTCTATGTCACTTCACTCTATGCAACGCTACTCTATACCACTCCACTCCACTCTGAACCGCTCCACTCTAAGCCACTCTATGCCAGCCCACTATATGCCACTATACACTTTGCCACTATACTCTACACCACTATACTCTGCATCACTCCACAGCACTCTATGCCACTATACTCTATGCCACTTGTTGGACTTGTCAGCCTTAGGGTGGTATTCCCCCAAACCTTTTGCACTACTTTTTGTTGGAATTATGACTCTATACACTTTACTACTGCTAACCAGTGCTAAGGTGTTTGTGCGCCTATCCTATACATGGTTTCATTGTCTTATACCCAATTGGCCTAATTAATTTACTTGCAAGTCCTTGCAGAGTAGTATACCATATATCCAGTAAATAAAATGCTACTAGTGGGCCTGTAGCACTTGTTTTGCCACCCACTTAAGTAGCACCTTAAAATATGGCCCAGGTCTGTCACAGCAGCCTGAATGCAAGTTTACACTGCCATGTGGACTTGTCATTTACACCCCCTTGCCAAGCTTTAAACACCTCTTTTATTACATCTAAATCACTCCTAAAGTTGGTCCTCAGAAGCCCATAGGAGAGGGTGCTGTTTAATCTAAAGTCTGGGCATGTACTTTTAAGTTGTACACGTTCTGGTAGTATAAAACTCCTACATTTGTGTTTCACTACTTTGAGGCCTATCCCTACCATAGGATAACATTGGGGATTACTTATTACATTTAATAAGCATTCATTTTTAATTGGGAGCTTGTTGCTGAGTCATGTTTGGTGTCTTTGAAATTGTGGCGAAAAGGTCAATTTTATAGCAAAGTCAGGTTTTCAATCACAATCTTAAAAATGACATTTTAAGAAAGGTGACATTTTTCTGCCCTTAGTACTTTTGTGTCTGTAGCCTGGATTACATGCATGGGTGTAATTGTCAGCTAGACTTTGTAAATTCCTCCCAGATAATCACACAATTGAAGCATTAGGCGTGGCTCAATGGGCCATCTGCTGGCGGGGGGCAGAATGGGGGGCGGAGCTGAGCACAGTCCAACTTGCAACTGAATAGCCTGTACTCTGCCTTCACAAAAAGGACATAATGACCCCACATTCTTACCGCCCCTATCTTGGAGTCAGGACTGGAGAGGCAGGAAATTCCATGCACTTCAAACCTATTGTCTAGAAGCTTCTCCCACCTTCCAATACCAGGTCACAAGGGCCTTAAAAAGGGAACCTCTCACACCTACTCTTCAATACACTTCTAGACCTGTGAATACTCTGCCAGAAAAGACTGCTGTGTTGCTAGAAGGACTACCACTCTGCTGGCATGCTGCTCTAAATGACTGCTGCCCTGCTGGATTGCTGCCCTGTTTGTCTTGTTCTGCTCTACTCCTTTTAACTTGGAGACAAGGACTAACTCTTTAACTACCCCAGGACCACTAGAGTTACTCAACAGGGCTAGTTTGATGGCCTCCTGTTCAGAGTCACAGAGACACAAAAGGCTTTCTCCATCTTGAACTCGCACCTGGACCCAGCCTGAGTGAGTCTTGGCCCTTTAAGTGCTGCCCCTCCAGTACTCCAGGATCCTGGGAATTGGTGCAAAAGGTGCCCAGATTGTGAAAGTCCAAAAGTGGGGACAAATATTTATGGGTAAAAGCTGCTCTGAGAACCAGGAGGAGACCGGGACTAAGCTGCTCGCCTATCTGGCCGAGGTGCATTACTGGTCGGATTGACTTTGCTGGTTCCACCGCTATGTTCTTCTCCACAGCAGCAAATCTGTTTCAGCACTCCCTTGCAAAAGGTATCCCTGACCTTTTGGAACTGTCTTTGACTGCAGCCTACTGCCTCGTCCCACTGGAGATTTTTGACTTCCATTTCAGAGACTAAGTCCCAATGTAGAAACATCACTGCAGCTTCAACCCAAGGCTATCTGGTGACAGAGATCCCTCTTTGAACACCTCCTGCATCTTTGCCCCCCTAAACTTTACCTTTTCAAAATATTTTCTCAATAATTTTCCTAAGTCTGAAGGTTAGTGCTAACCAGGCCCAATCCACTTCTTGCATCCAAATGGCACTCCATTGCAGTCAGCCATATTGTTCAAATTTGACCGGGTCTTGCGCAACTAGATGTATGCAGTTGGCATTTTGATATTTTAGGTGTTCATTTTTACAAAAAAAAAAAATCATGAATCCGAATCTACCTATTAGATTTTGTTGTATTGGAGTCAAATAATGTATTAAAATGTACTCCATTTTTCAACATTGGTTTGAAATTTTTCCAGTGTTGTGTTGTATTTTCACTTTATTGCTGTTTGTGTGCTGCATAAATACTATACATTGCCACTAATTTAAGCCTGACTGCGCTTTGTGCCCAGCTATCCAAAGTTAAGCACAGGTTAATTTAATGAATTTTTGTGGTTCACCCTGCAAGGGATTGTGGGTGTTGCTTGACCAGGGATCACATCCCAGTCTGACAACAACCCAATTTCTAACACCACTCCATGCCTCTCTACTCCATTCTAGGCCACTTTATGAGACTCCACTCCACTCTATCCACTCTACTTCATGCCACTCCTCTGGTGTCTACTACATTGCACTCTACACCACACAAGTATATGCCACTCATCTATGTGGCACTCTGCTCTACGTCACTCTTGTCCACACCACTCTACTCTATGACACTTTACTCTATGCCACTATACTCTATGCACTTCACACCACTCCACTCCACCTTATGCCACTCTACTCTACACCACTCTACTTAATGCCAGTCCACTCTATTTTTTGCCACTCTATGTCACTCCACTCTGTGCACTACACACAATGCCACAGTAGTATTCACCATTCTACTCCATGCCACTCCACTCGACTCTGCTCATTCCCACTTTACTCTATGCCAAATCACTCTAAATTAAGCATGGGCAGAAAATCCATTCCGCTTGCGGATTTTGCGTATTTTCAGTACATTCGCAATCCGCAAGATTCGCGAATTTCCCGCAAAATCCGCAAATTCGCACGCAGCGGATTTTTTTTTCTTGGTGATACAATTTTGCGGCGTGCGGTGTTCACTTCCTGTCATTCAGCGTTTGCCGAGTTGTTTTTCTCGATATTTTGCGAGTGCTGCACCATTTTGGATCTTGCTGCGGGATCCCGTGGGAGTTTGGCGACGCATCGCAAGAGTTCGCAATTGCGAACATGTAGGTGCGGCGGGCAGCAACAATCTTGCACTCGCGAAATTACAAAATTTGAAATTCTGCACAAGGAATCCACTAGCAAGCAGCATAGACCTTCTGAAAATGATGATTTTTATCAGAATAACTCCTCAGGTTGACATTTGCCTGCACTTTTTTGGATTTGAGGCCTTTTGACTCTCTTTGGATCACTTTTGGATTATAAATCAACTTTCATAAGTAAGTTTGTTTGGGGCATTACAGTTGCTGTTCTGCAGAAAGCACTTAGCAGGTGCAAAAGTTCACTCATTATTAGTAACCGTTCCCTGTAGTACTTCCTGAGGAACCCCTCCAGAGTTCAGTTGCCTATGTTTGTTTGGGGCATTATAGTTGCTGTTCTGCAGAAAAACGAATTTTGCAAACCTGAAAGCACTCAGTATGTGCAAAAGTTCAAACTCATCATTAGTAATAGTAACCATTCCCTGTAGCGCTTCCTGACTGGGGCCCCTCCAGAGTTCAGTTGCTAGTTGCAACAATTGTATGACCCTGCTCTGACCCTCACAGCAGGCTCATAGAATAGGTACAAGTAGGCCACAAAGGTCCTGGGAAAAAAAATTGCACTGCAACAGAAAGCAAATTACAGATAAGGAAGCAGGTGTCAGACTGGAATTTTAAAACAGTGACACATTAATAAACCAACCCCAATTTATTTCATATCATTTGAAGCAGGGCAGGTGTGCTTGCTTTTCCCCCCATAATCTACAGTGATGATGAACCAGAGGGTGGCATTGATGTACCAGAGGGTGGCATGGGTGAAACAGAGGGTGGCAGTGGTGAAACAGAGGGTGCTGGGAACCTGTGATGATGAACCAGATGTAGAAACAACATAGTCGCAACCGTTGCGAGCCGACAAGTAAGTTCGCAATTGCGAACTGGTACCAAACCCTCGCGAACTGGCAGAAACCCTTGCGAACACAAAACAACAAAAAAAATCCGCAAATTCGCGAGAATTCACGAATTTTGCGGATTGCGAGTTCGCAAATACGCAAATTCGCGAACGCCAGATTTGCAAAATTCGCCCATGCTTACTCTAAATCACTCCACTCTATGACTCTCGACTTTACTCTATGCCTCTTCACTCTACACAACACCACTCCACACCACTCTACTCCACTCTCCTGTATGCCACTCTCTTCTACTCTACACCAGGCCACTAATATTTTGCCATGCTGAACAGCAGCTATGCTGCTATGCAACATGGCTAAAAGACAATGGCAACGCCAATGGATCATGCATAGGTGAAAGCCAATGCTTGTTTAAAAAAGTTTTTCAAATGTCCAAAATACCAATCTGGTGAGTTCAAAAAATGCCGCAAAGATTGTCGAGTGCTGCTCCATGCTCCTTCTACATTCCATGAGCCTATGAGTCTCCTTGGGGTCTGCTAAAAACGCATTGGAGGACATCCAGAACTGGGGAAAGTTCCCATCGAACTTCAGAAAAGTTCCCTCTGGATCAGGAAAAGTACACCGAGTGGGTGCCATCAAAACAAATGCCTCCAGCACGATATACCATTCATAATGATGCTGTGAGGACTTAGCAAATTTTAACTGCGCTGCTTGGGCCAAAGTCACAAAAAATCTATAGTCATAATTCAAGTTTGCCAGTATCAATGTAAATCCTCCCTTTGGAAAATTGACTTTGGAGTGGAGCCAGGCTCTGAGATAGCAGTGTGTGAAATTATAATTTCAATGAAAATGTTATGAGACATTCAAAGGTTCCAAGTTTATTAGGTTGCTAACTCTGCACAACTTTGCCTGAGGATGAACATTTCTTGTATGTACACTGAATGACTGCTTGGATTTTTTCTGAATCTGCTCCAAAGTTTGGCATCATGGCCCCAATACACAGTAATACATTTCAGGAAGAAAATGAAATGGATTGATGGGAAACAGCGGTTTCAACACGGGTAATACCGCAGGGTAGGTTACAACGCGGACATTACATCGTCCGCATTGTTACCACGCATGGCATTACATCGCAAGTCGTTTCAACGACTTGTGCTAGATGTCGAGCAAAACACCAGGGAATGTGTTGGATTTTAAATCCAACACACTCTCTGCTGTTGCGCTAACTGGAGTAGGAATAGTAATTTATACTATTCCTAGGTCTAGCATGCCATCTAGTGTAAGTCGTAGAAATGACTTGCGATGTAAATCCATTTGTGGTAACAACGCAGTTGTTGTAACAAATGGAAATTTGTTGGAAATTGTTGTGTGGTGTAAGCTAATTGCGTCCTGAGGCGGAAAGCCGGGACTTTGCTAGAAATTACTGTGCTGATTTTATGTTCGCCGCATTTTAAATGATTTTTGCACATTTAGTTTGAGTCACAGAATAAACTGCCTCTGACCTGCCTTTATACCGCCGCACCTTTAGCGGTTACATAGCTCCCCAAAATCGGAACTTTGTCAGTGAGTTCAGGGCTGATCGAGTTGACAACCTTTGCCTGACTCTACCTCCAGCAGCCGATCGGACGCTGCCTGGGGGGGCGCCATCTTGGGTGAGGAGCTGGGTCAGGGACACCAGTTGAGCGCTAGGCCCCTCCCACCCTCCCGCCCTCGGAAACTACAAAAAGCCCTCTCTCCCTCACCTCAATTGATTGGAAATTGTTGTGTGGTGTAAGCTAATTGCGTCCTGAGGCGGAAAGCCGGGACTTTGCTAGAAATTACTGTGCTGATTTTATGTTCGCCGCATTTTAAATGATTTTTGCACATTTAGTTTGAGTCACAGAATAAACTGCCTCTGACCTGCCTTTATACCGCCGCACCTTTAGCGGTTACATAGCTCCCCAAAATCGGAACTTTGTCAGTGAGTTCAGGGCTGATCGAGTTGACAACCTTTGCCTGACTCTACCTCCAGCAGCCGATCGGACGCTGCCTGGGGGGGCGCCATCTTGGGTGAGGAGCTGGGTCAGGGACACCAGTTGAGCGCTAGGCCCCTCCCACCCTCCCGCCCTCGAACACTACAAAATGGAGCTCATACCCCGGAGGCGCAGCGGACGGGCGCAGCGGGCGCGCCGGCGGCGCGCCGAAGGCGCGCCAAAGGCAAGCCCGTCTTTGCCCGTCCGCGCCCGCCCGGGCCCAGGGGCCAGGAACCCTGGCCACCTCACCACCTACTCAGCAACAGCCCTTAGGGAACTGCAGTACCCTACCCCTCCGGTACCGCCAGGTGTGTCTGAACGGTCTGCACTTTTAGGCATCTCCAAATATCCACCGAGTCCTCATACCGGATCTGACTACAGTATCAGCCACTCCCACTCTCATGCTCCTCCACAGGCGTCAAGCACTGATACACATCTCCGAGTATTCTATCTTAACACTCGCTCCATGGTGAAACACCAGCTTGATCTATTCCTTTTGCTCACCACGGATAGACCTGACGTATTGCTACTCACTGAGACCTGGCTCACTCCGGACTCTCATCCTGACATCTTAGCTGCCCTTCCCCCTGACTATTACATCCTCAATGTCAATCGCCCTCTGAACCGCCCTGGAGGCGGAGTAGCGGCTATCATTCACAAAAAGTTCAGATTTCTCACCTCCGCTTCACTCACCCTACCCGGGACAGATAATTTAGTCATCAGTCTGGATACCGGAGGTGGTGCCCTTGCAATTGTACTACTTTATCGTCCCCCCTTGTCGATGCCATCTTTCCCTCTATCCTTGAGTGAACAGGTGGCTGACCTGCTTACGCACAACTCGAGAATCGCCATATTTGGCGATTTCAATTATTGGTACGACAACGACCTTGCAGGGCCTCATGCCACAGAGCTCTTTGAAACTCTGACCTGCCTGAACCTTACACAACACATCTCCTCACCTACCCACTCCAAAGGCCACATTCTTGATCACGTCTGGACCCACAATCTTGCCTTGTCCCGCCCTAACATTTCTCCCTGCCTCTGGTCAGATCATCACCTGATAGAGGTTACCATCATCATTACAGGGAGCATTAAGGCCCCTACCCTTCCGGGCGGACAATGTCGCAAATGGAACTCTTATGATTCCCAGGGGTTTCTTGACTTTGCAGCTAACACCTGTCCCACCATCAACCTAGCATCCGGTATCGATTCTATGGAAGGTGTAATTACCACCTGGCTGCAAGCGGCCAGTGACAAATTTGCCCCTCTCACTAGATTTGCTCACACAAGGTGTGGCAATTCCCATCGCTGGTTCTCTGAGGAACTTAAAATACAAAAATTGAAACTACGCCAGCTTGAACGCAAATGGAGACGGGGTTACTCTACGGAGGACCGTGCTGAGTATGTGAAGGCCCGTTATGAATATAAAAGTGCTATCATTAAAGCTAAGACCTCACATATCTCTGAAAGAATCAACTCAGCCTCTAATAAATCCAAAGAAATCTTTAAAATCATGAATGATTTCTCCTCTGATCAAAGAATCCTCCCCTCCCAGGCTCCAACCCAAGACACTTGCAATGCGCTCAATACTTATTTTATTCAGAAAATCGTTGACATCAAGAACGCCATCTCCCCCTCCACTCCCTTTACTTCCTCAGATTCCTCCCCTCTCAACCCCTATACCTTCACTCAGTTCCCAGCTATTACTCACAGTACCCTCACTGAGCTCACAACCCGTATTAAATCAGGTTCTCCCAAGGACTGTTGTCCCCCCCCGGTCCTCAGGGCAGTTTTCTCAGCTCTACCTGACAGCATACTCCCCCTCCTGAACACCTCCCTAAGTACTGGCACGGTCCCCTCTGTGTTTAAACAGGCCATAATGGTTCCCCTCCTAAAAAAAGCCGGAGCCGACCCTGTCAATCCTGCTAATTACAGGCCTATCTCCCTTTTACCCTATTCTTCCAAACTGTTGGAGGCCCATGTGACTACTTGTCTATCGGCATTTATAGAAAGCTCTGACTTCCTGGTACCTAACCAGGCAGGCTTTAGGCCAGCCCATTCTACCGAGGCAGTTATCTTAAAAGTCATCGATACTCTCCGGGAGAATGCTGACAGAGGGTCCCCACAGGCACTTGTCCTTTTGGATCTCTCGGCCGCGTTCGACACGGTGGACCATGACATTCTTCTCCACCGTGTCGGACAAGCAGGCATTCAGGGCCCTGCACAGGATTGGATCAAGTCCTTCCTTTCTGGCAGAGTGCAAACTGTCCATCTAGGCCCCTTCACTGCGACCCAGGTAGCCACCACCTGTGGAGTCCCCCAGGGATCCTCCCTTTCACCCCTCCTTTTTAATTTATACCTCCGCCCGCTAATCCATTCACTCAGTAACTGGAACTGCACTGTCCTCAACTACGCAGATGATATGCAGATCATCTTTCCCTTAGACACCCCGGATGCCGCATCTAACTTCCAGGCAGTAATGCTGCACATCCAACAATGGATGATTTCTAACCAGCTTAAATTAAATCCGGAAAAAACGGAACTTATCCTGCCTGGTACCAGCTCAGCACACTGGGGACCTCAATTCTGGCCAGCTGAGCTGGGCACTGCCCCTATTCCGTCGAGTGCAGTAAAAAGCCTAGGTGTCACCATTGACAGGGACCTTACCCTCAAAACCCACGTCGGAGCTATAATTTCTGCTAGCATGTTCCAGCTACGTAAAATCCGAAAAATCTCTCACCTGCTCTCCCACGAGGCCTTGGTTCAAATCGTCATTTCCCTCGTCCTTTCCCGCCTCGACTTCTCCAACTCCCTCTTCTGGGGCCTATCCAGGTCCCTGCTGCACCGCCTCCAGATGGTGCAGAACCAGGCAGCAAGACTCATTTGTAAAGCCCCCAAATGGCAATCGGCTAGACCCCTCCTGGCCAAGCTGCACTGGCTGCCCATTGAACAAAGGGCTGCCTTCAAAATTGGATGCCTAATCTATAAAGCCCGGCATACCAAATGCCCGGCCTTTCTGAAATCCCTCATTAATCCACACTGCCCCACTCGCAATCTCCGCTCTGCCCATCTTCACCTTCTCACCGTTCCAGCGATCAAGTTAAAAAAACAGGGTGGCCGGAGATTCAGTTTCCTGGCACCCAAGCTGTGGAACTCCATTCCCTTACACATCAAAACCTCTGACACCTTGCTGAGCTTTAGAAAGAGCCTAAAGACCTGGCTCTTCTCGAACTCCCATTAGCTCTCAGTTCCACCTCAATTCCAACCTCAGCGCCAGGAAACCTCCGGTGTCAGTGCGCTCTATAAATTTAGCCTAACATTAACATTAACATTAACATTAACAACCACGTTGTTACCTACTGCCTGGTAACACCACTCTTGGTAAATAGACATATTCAGATTGATACTTAGCAATTAACAGTAGTGATAAATTACTCAAACAACTTTGTCTATTACTTTTTAGCCTAATAAGTAAGTGCTAGACCTGTCGTCTTTGGTGTGATTTCCCTAGTCGTTTTACTTCTGATCTTGTGTTTTTTAACTGTGTACTGTATTTTGTTTTTACTGGTTTCAGGGCTCTGGGCACTTTACCACTGCTGGCCATTGCTAAAGTGTAAGTACTGCCTGTGTAAATTCTATTAGTGAATGTATTATCTATGATTAGCATATTTGATTTACTAATAAGTCCCTAGTAAAGTGCACCAGGTGTGTCCAGGGCCTGTAAATTAAATGCTGTTCGTGGGCTTGCAGTACTGATTGTGCCACCTACATGAGTAGCCTTGCAAACCTGTCTCAGACCTGCCAGTGCAGTGTTGGTGTGTGCAGTTTTAAACTGCCATTTTGACTGGCAAGTGCATCTATTTGCCAGGCCCAAACCTTTCACTTTACTACATGTAATTCCCCACGAAGGTAGGCCCAATGCAGCCCAATGGGCAGTGTGCTGTGTATTTAAAAGGTAGGACATGTACCAGTGAGTTTTACATGCCCAAAAAGTAAAATACTGTTAATTTTGTTTTTCACTATTGCAAGTGCTACCTCTCCTAAACTGGTAAGCTGGTGGGGGCAGGGGGGAGAGGAGAGGTTGGCAAATAAAATAAAAAAAACAATAAAGACCAAGTTTATTAGCCGCAGCCAGTAACAGTGATCCTCGAAATACAGCATGGAAGTATTTCAGGAGTCTGCTCAAATTCGTAGAGCAAGACATCTCCTTTTATACACAATATTCACATTTACAACATACTCCCACTTCGCAAAAATCTGACCAATCTCAGACAATGATCAAACCAGGGAAATTGACTCGGCAGGGTCAGTTGCAGGTGATGGAATCAGATCCTTGCAATTCACCTCGGAGTCAAGAAAGACCCTGTTAATGTATACCAATACATGAAGGCCAGGCCGCTTCGTTCATTCGACCACACTCGTCTGCCTGCATGATGGCAAGACAAAAATGGCGGCTTATACAAAATGGAACCCATGTTCAAGACGAAATCTCCAAATACATGGTGAACTCGCTAGCTAATGTGACAAATTCACTCCACATTAGCCGCATTCGCTAAATACGGTCCAACATCACCAAAATCGTGACGGAACCATAACCTTACGTAACAAGGCCCGTTTTCACAGAACCATAGACCCTCCTTTTGCCATTACGTAGGCAATAACCTAAACTCATGTTAATCTGAATCTAGGTCTATATCAATCTTCATCAGACCATCAAGGTGTTGCTGGAGCATTATCCTATTACTCTCTACTTCTCTCAAAACAGGTCTCCGCACACACGTAGTAGCACAAAGACCACAAACAGCGGGAGCACACTGGATGCAAAGACAACAAAAGAAGAGAATAGCTAGAGCCATACCAAGGAAAATCAGAACTTTCCATCCCCATTTAGATAAAAGTTCCCAAAACCATTCAATCAACGATCAGTTCCCCTTGTCTACATGAATATACTCCGAAACCTTATGCAATCTGGAAATGGCTTGGTACACTGTCACGGCATTATCTGGTATATAAACACTAGATTGGATCAATTTGCATACCCCTCCTCTATCTGCAAGTATAACATCTAACGCACCACGACTCTGCAATATCATAACACGATCATCCTGTAGCTCCACTGTAATATTGCTGAGAGCACCTGCAGTTTCATTTATAGTGGCCTCAACCACTCTTGTAAGCTGTCGTATATTCCTGCTATTGGCCATAGGACCCCAAAAGGGTAGGAAACCCTTGAAAAAATCTCCTACTTCCTGTGCTGCGGTATCTTCCTGATCAAAGACACCCCTAACATATCTTGTCCTGTGATAATCCATGGAAGCCGTGTACGTAGGGGGAAGCAAAAACACCACATAACATGTGCCTGAAAAATCAGGTGGCAACCATGTATAGGCTCTGTCGTAACATATAAAATATGTACCTTTAGCTGGCACAAACGGAGGAGAAGTCTGGGATGCAAAAACGTAGGTTTGAGCACACACACTCTCACCTAACTGAGCTCTCGGATTTCGACCATTACCACATAAACAAAAGTGGCCTCGATGGGGTACGATCCAAATCGAGGGAGACCTTTTCCATCTCTCCTTCTCTGTCAAACTAGTGCTATACCAGGTGACATTCTAACCAATATATGCCTGCGCTTCATCCTTAGGGATAGCATTGTATGCATCGATATCTCTGATCATATCTACTATTCCCTTTATCAAAGCACTATTGCTCGGGTTGTCTCTCATGGAACACATAGGGTATACCTCATTCACATAAATGAACATTGTCTGAAAAGCCCATACAGACCCATTGGAAGAAAAAGGCAAAACCAGACATGGCATACCTCTATCTGTCGTATGAGGCCTAAGACCACATACCCAACAATTTGTAGTATTAACTACCAACTGATGCTGATGCAGGAGCTGTATAAATAAATTGTTAACAAACTCCGATCTTCGTGTCTGTTCATGTTCAGGCAGCGTATAGAATTTGTGCAAAGAAACAGTAGTAGAAGGAAGCATAGGTTGAGTGGTGGGTGCAGAAATCAACGATGTAGCATATACAATCCAACCCACACAAGCCAATGTGATACTTAAAAACACAAAAGAACACAGTATAATAAAACATTTGTTATTAACCAATGTACACAATCTCATCTTAAAATTCATTGTCTCAACAACTCGATCCTTTACAAAAGACTCCATCCTCTACCGTGCTGCTCACAGCACTTTTCCCTCTTCACTTAAGTGTGCGTCCAGGCGTCCAAGACACTCCCGAAACCGCGGACCTTGTGTCAATAAGCGGTTCACCCCTTAAGATCTTATACCGTGACCCTGCAGCTGAACCCGGATGGTGGTTCGAAAAAGAAAAGACAAAAAAAGTCTCTTGTCTGATAGAGAATAGTTCACCCAAAAACACCAAAAACTCACAATCTTTATTTGTCCTTCTTGCTTCGCAGATTATAGCGTTCTTTACCAGACACAGTATGATCCTGGAACAATGTCTCTGGATTTGTAGTGTTCAGTCTCATCAACCGAGGCACAGCTTCTTGCAAAACTTCATCATCCTCAGGTTCCGACTGAGTCCATGTCAAATGCGCATCACTAAAGGGGACAAACTCCACAACTCTCTCATTTTCTGAATCGGCAACACCATCAACAATGCATTGGTCATACGGCAAAGGAAGTGGAAGCTTTTTGGTGTGGGTGGCATGCACCCAATTTTTCTTCCCGGAGACTTTGACGGCCGTCCGACTCACCAAAAGGACTTGGAATGGGCCGATCCAACTGGGCTCGAGGTTCTTCGTCCTTTGAAAGTTCCGGACTAATAGCCAATCCCGTTTGGATGGAATGTCATGCATCCACAGAAGCTGAAGGTAAGGTATTGTGCACCTGTTGGTGAAGAACACACAATTTAGCAGTCAAATCATGTAAATAGTCAACCAACATAGGGTACTTGAAGTCACTATACTTCTTTGGCCGCGGCACACCCCAAACATTTGCCGGGCGACCAAAGACAACTTCATATGGACTAAGTCCCATACGAGAATGCACTGTCGTCCTCGTTGACAAAAGTGCCAACGGCAAAGCATCGGGCCATGCTAGGCCAGAGCTCGCTTGTATCTTAGCCAACTTCAACTTAAGGGTGCCATTGTAGCATTCGACCAAACCAGCTGACTGGGGGTGATTCCCAGCATGACATTTCTGCCTTATTCCCAAACTTGCACACACTTTCTTCATAATCTGACCCACAAATTCACTTCTGTTATCACTCCATACTATTCTCTGCAATCCATACCTAGGGAAAAACTCCTTCAACAAAACCTTAGCTGTAGATAAGGCAGTATTATCCTTTAGAGGGTAAGCCTCTATCCATCTTGAAAAGGCACAAACAACCACAAGGGCATACTTTAGGTTGTTGCATCTCTCCATATGAATAAAGTCCAACTGTAGAACCTCAAACGGATACGTCGGAGGAGCAAAATGACCTGCTGGAGTTGGGGTTCCCTTACCAGGATTGTGCATCAAACAAACCATACAATTTCTCACCAGATTCTCAGCACATTTTGGAATTCCAGTATTCTGCCATACTCGAGCCAACAACTTACATATCCCTTTCACACTGATGTGAGCCAAACCATGTGCCATCGTAACCACTGGAAGCACATACGCATCAGGCAACAACCATCGCTGGTGTTCTGACAACTCAATCCAACAACCAGTCGAATCCAACATTCCAGTAGCCTCTCTCCACACATTCAATTGTTTCTCAGTAGCTTCAGCCTGAATCGATTTCACACTCTCTATTGTATTTTCACACATTGTTCCTTCCGGAACCCATCTAGCAGGGCCTGCAACATACATTCGACTCGTCACATCCTTCGCTGTTTCTCTCGCTACTTCATCCGCAAACGCATTACCACGACCAACATCATCCGTAACCTTCTTATGTGCACTGCATTTCACAATCGCAACTTGTGTAGGCAAAGTAAGTGACTCAAGAAGTTCATTCACCAACTGTCCATGCTGAATCTTCGTACCATGGGAAGTAAGAAATCCCCTCTCCCTCCACAAACATCCAAAACTATGAGCTACACCAAACGCATATTGGCTATCGGTATACACAGTCACTCTCTTTCCTTTCGACAACACACATGCTCTCGTCAGTGCAATGAACTCTGCTGCTTGAGCTGATTTCTGTGGAATACGTGCAGATTCAACAATTGTGTGCAAAGTCGTAACCGCATACGCTGCAGTCGTAATGCCATTCGGGAGCTTAAAGCATGAACCGTCTACCCATAAGGTACCATCTGAATTCGAAAGAGGAGTATCTTTCAGATCAATTCTACCCTTTGTTTCTTCCTCTGTCCGAATAAAACAATCATGCTGTTCCTGAACATCTGTTTCTACAGAAATCGACAGCAACGTAGCTGGATTCAACGTGTTGCATCGTTTTATATGCACATGACTCGCCAAAAGCATCAACTCATAACCTGACAAACGTGCACTAGTAAGGTGCTGAGTGCTTGTCTTATTCAATAGCGTATCCACTGCATGTGGGACCATCTCCAATACCAGACCAGCAGACTGTCGGATAGAAACAGCCGCTGCCGCAGTAGCTCTCAAACAACTCGGCAACGCCTTAGCTACTGGATCTAAAGTAACCGAGAAATACGCACATGGGCGTTGCTTGTCTCCAAAGTGTTGTGCCAACACTGACAACGCACATCCTTCTCTCTCATGCACGTACAACGTAAAAGGCTTACTGTAGACGGGGGTACCCAACACCGGTGCAGAACACAGCGCATCGCGCAATTAGGAAAAACTCTTCTGACATTCATCAGACCAAGGAAGAGGATTCGGAGTATCCTGAAGAGTAAGTGCCAACAGAGGTTTCGCCAATAAAGAGAAATTCGGAATCCACTGTCTACAGTATGAAGTGATACCCAAGAAAGCACGCACTTCTCTCTGTGTGGATGGTACAGTCATTTGCACAATCGCTTGCTTCGAAAGCGACACTTTATGATAAAGGTCAGACAAATGACGCAACAAAGAAAGTGTAACTTCTTTACAAAGCTCTTCATCATCAGCAGCAACCAACAGATCATCCACGTACTGGATAAGAGTCGCACCTGAAGGCAAAACAAAAGAATCAAGCTAAGTCTTTAGCGCTTGACTATAGATTGATGGACTCTCGCAATAACCTTGAGGAGCACGCTTAAACCGGAAGCTTCGGCCTCCTAAAGAGAAGCTAAAAATATCTCTACTCTCTTCAGCAATATGAATACTAAAGAAAGCATTCTTCAGATCTATCACAAAAAACTAAGCAGCCGAAGCAGGGATCATAGTCAGTAAAGAAGTAATGTCCGAGACAACAGGAAACTGCGGAACCACAATCTTGTTCACTTCTCAAAGGTCGATCACAAACCGATACACAGGTGGCTGAGAAGAGTCAGTACGCTTAAGGACAGGCAAAACCGGACTATTAAACACATTACCTCTCGTTTCTTCAATCACATCTTTCTCAACCAAATCATAGATAATCGCTAAAAGAGCTCTCTCACCATCACTCGAGATTCGATATTGTGGAATGCGAGGCAACTTAGCATTCGCCTTGAGGGTAACAACGTATGGTGGAATATGCAAAAGGCCAACATCATTTGGACCCGTAGCCCAAAGAGTATCAGGGAGTGAACGCAATTCCAGTGGAAGCCGATCTTTAGAGAAATACATCAGAGAAATCACTCTCTTACCCAATGTAAGATGCACTCCCGAAGGAGAACAATACAATGTCGCATTCAATCTCTTCAACAAGTCCAAACCCAACAGATTCTCACCACAACCTGTCATTAGAATCAGAGGTGCTTCCAATTCACAAGGTCCAACAGAAAGAGACAAAGGACAAGAAACGGGTTGCGAACTGGGGCGCCAGAAAATCCTACCAAAACATTCATCAAGCCAGACAAAGGTGCGCCAGGGAGTTTAGAGTACATGATAGAACTCTTTGCTGCACCAGTATCCAACAGAAAAGGTTCTGACACACCTGATGTAATCACTTCAACATAAGTTCCACTCTGGTCTACGGGAACTGACACTACTCCCTCTCTTTGTCTATGGCTGTCCTAGCTATCATTAATATCAGCATTCTCACTTTCAACAGAATAATCATCAGCATAATATTGAGCCGACTGACCAGACGAAACATTCTGCTGATCAAAACAATTCATAGAATTCTGTGGGGGAAAGGAACGTCCATTCTGGGGGAAAACACCACGTCCTCTACCCCTAGGGACTTGCTGAACACCTCGACCTCTCACACCAGACGCACCACTCGTACGTTGTAATAAGATCGGACAACTATGCTTGAAGTGGCCCTCTTCCTTACAATAAGCGCACTGATTAGGGCCTGCCTGAATTCGCGGCGGAAAAGACTCGGGCTTCTGCAACACTCTCTGAAACTGTGGAGGTTGCTGAAACTCACGCTGATTAAATCGAGGCGGATACGCCTGTTGCAAAAGAACCTTCGTCTTCAATTCTTTAGTCTCTCTACTTTATCTTTCTCATCTTTATCTCTATTCTCGTAATATTGTGCAGTAGCCAATATCTGGTCCGAAGAAGAAACAGCCCATGAGCTCTCAGTGTCCTTCAATTTCTTACACAGCTCGGGGAGTAAATTATAGACAAACTTATCCACAAACAAACTTTGACCACCTTCTGTACTCATATCTTGACCACTATGATCGATGAATGTCTCTTCATACCTAGTGAAGAAATCAGACACACTTTCGTCTTTCTTCTGCTTACATGCTGCTAACTTATCCCAATTCACTCGCATAGGAGGCATCAAAGTCTTCATTAAATGAATAATCTTACCAGGGAGTTCTGTAACTAAAGGCTCAGATTCAGCCCCTCCACCTTGACGACCATCTGCAGCAACAATATTAACCCACGTATCTCCTACCTCTACTGCATGATCCTCGTGACGGATCTTCGCCCACAAAGGTTGAGGGACTACATTCCCCAACAACATATCTACATCAGCTAAATTCATCACACCCGCATCAACTGTCTGGGACAACTCTTTATAATAACCTGCAGGATTTTTACGGGGGTCGGGTAGAGTCTGCTTAAGAGCCAGAACTTCAGCTCTCTTCCAAGGAACATGCACCCAAACACGCTGAAAATGAGCCGGTACTCCCAGAATACCCTGATTAGCATTAGCCACAACTTCCTCTCTCCATAACGGAGGAACCTCTCTCATCAGATACTGCTTCACTTTTCTCCTAACAGAAAGATCAGGTTCAAACAATGGCTGAGAAGGAAGTCTACACCTAAACACAAGAAGCATCTCTGCCGCTTCCTCAACATCGGAACCCACTATCGTCCCTTTAGCAAATTCGGACTGAACATTAAGTAACTCTGATGGAAGCATTGACCCACTATTCACGAAGGAAAGTACGCATAACATCAAAAACATACCTTTGTTTTGGTGCTTCCCACTGTAGGAAAAAGTCCATAACCGCATGCAGATCATACCTGAAGCAATTCAAAACCCATCTACGAGCAAGGAGATCTAACACAGTCCGCTCCTCGGAACTAGGGAGCTGACTACGCGTTTGTTTCCGTACAGAAACTGGTGTCCTATTAAACGACCCAAAAAGAGGAGACAAAAGGCTAGTGACAGTTTCAGCCATTCGTTGTCGAGTAGAAGGAGAAGAAGTCGACATAAGGACAGAAGACAAAGTGTTCTGCGACGACAAAGACGTAGGGTCAGTAGAAAAAGAAGTTAAAGACTAAGGAGTAGAAGGCAAAGGAGTAGAAAGCAAAGTAGTTTAAGGCAAAGTTGTAAGCAAAGCTGGCGGCCCTAGAGAAGACTGTGCCAGAGGCGGGAGAACCAACTGTGGAAGAACGGGTAGCTGAACAACAGCAGGAGGTTGAACAACTGGGGGTTGCGGAGGTGCCGTAGCACTCTGCACATAAGGGGGTGGTGAACTCAACAAATGCGACATCAAAGGATCCTTTTCAGGGTCCTTAGTCACATTCGGGACAAGAGGTGGCAAAGCCGGATAACACTTATCAATGGCCATGCAATGTTGTCTATCTGACACCTCAATCGCACAATCTTCTTCATCTTCTTTACACTGCCTAGCAGCTTGTATTATCAACATATTCTTATGTTTCCGATCTCTTTTAGCTTGCTTAATTTCTCGCTGTTTAGCTTCCTTACGCCAGAGTCGGAAAGAGTCAAACATCGCCGGCCGGGCTTTCCTCCTAAATAGCGCGACTTCCAAATTATCTAAAACATCTGATTCGAAACTACCATGTTGTGGCCATTTTAAAACACCATCTTTACGTGTATAGCGGACCAATACTTCATTATACGTAATGGGACCCACTCCATGCTTTGAATAGAGCTCATAAGTCGGAGTTCCAACCGGAGGTATCAGACACGAGTCCTCCAATCGGGAATCCCTGTTCCAACTACAACAAAACAAATTCCTAAGTTTGCTAAGACCAGACATCTTCGCTCACTAATCTAGCTTCAAACTTCAAGGGGTTATCTAACACGATATACTCGCAAATATACGAGCCCCTCGGCTTTGGTATTTGCAAAAACCAAATCAAAGAACCCAAGAAACAAAACCAAGTCGTGGGAGCAACCCACTTATACTTAACCAAAATGTCTTGTCACGCCACCAGAAGACCGTCTATCGTCTCGCTCTACAAATCATCACAAAAGGGTCCAAGACAGGGCGACAGTCAGGGCAGCAGTCCTTCATAGCTGTCGGAAAGGGGAAGCCTCGCAGCAAAAACCTTCAGTCCACATTCGACATGCCGGGGTCGATGAAGTGGGGGCCCTCTTCCGGAATTTCCTCACGAAGCTCCTCACAATCTTTGGGCTTGGACCAGTACCGCTGAAGTCGCCCTACGTTGGGAGCCAACTGAAGAACTGGGCTTTTACAACCCAGCGGCGCCAGGGGCACGCCCAAAGTCTTCGGAATCACCTGTCTTGGTTTACAGAGACACGGAATACTTCTGGGTGGCGTCAGAGACGAAGTTTACTAGCTGCAGCCAGTAACAGTGATCCTCGAAATACAGCATGGAAGTATTTCAGGAGACTGCTCAAATTCGTAGAGCAAGACATTTCCTTTTATACACAATATTCACATTTACAACATACTCCCACTGCGCAAAATCTGATCAATGAGGTACATTCTCAAACAAAGTATCACATGATGAAAAACTCAGTTTGCAACATCCCAACCCAAAGTTAATCATTGGGAATGTCCCAAATCCAATCTCCACAAGCAGGACAAACCCATAATTGAAAGGCACAATGCATGTAATAAAGAACATAGGAAAGGAAACAATTAGCAAGATAAGGCATGTGTAAGGAGACTAAAAGTTAACGATGTCCTGAACAATGATTGGCAATCTCAGACAATGATCAAACCAGGGAAATTGACTCGGCAGGGTCAGTTTCAGGTGAAGGAATCAGATCCTTGCAATTCACCCCGGAGTCAAGAAAGACCCTGTTAATGTATACCAATACATGAAGGCCAGGCCGCTTCGTTCATTCGACCACACTCGTCAGCCTGCGTGATGGCAAGACAAAAATGGAGGCTTAAACAAAATGGAACCCATGTTCAAGACGAAATCTCTAAATACATGGTGAACTCGCTAGCTAACGTGACAAATTCACTCCACATTAGCCGCATTCGCTAAATACGGTCCGACAAAACCGAAATCGTGACGGAACCATAACCTTACATAACAAGGCCCGTTTTCACAGAACCACACACCTCTCGAAGCTGGAAGTGGATGGGCCTATGGATGCAAGCTCTCAACCCAATCCAGATGTTGCTCTATAGGGCAAGATGGTACCTGAGAGCCTATGAGGTTTCTCCAACTCAACTGTACAATTTAGCCGGGTTTGAAAAACATAAGTGCACATGTGTGTTAGGCTGACCTGAGATGACCGGCCAAACACATATATGCACTGATAAGTGCAGAGTACTCCTCCCTTCCCTAGCCAGCCTGCCCCTCCTGTCGGATATCAGTAACTCCGACAGAGATATATAAAACGATAATAACAAAGTGTTATTATCATTTATTTATCCTGTGCTGGCAGTGAGGTGAATCTCCTTTGCCATTACGGAGGAGCCACCCCTGCAAATGGCTTTTAAGTGTAATTGCCCATTGGGATCAAATAAATGATTGGAGTTTGGGGTCTTTGAACTCACAATTTTAAAATGCATCTTTTGGTGAAGTTGGTTTTTCAATTGGGTGTTGGATAATGGCATTTTTTGAAAGTCTGCGTGTTCTTTCTGAACCATTCTGTGCCTCTGCCTGTCTATAGAATACACATCCAGGTTGGCTGGCAGTTAGGCTCTTGTTCATTCACTTTAGACAGTCACACATTAGGGGCTGAGGTATGCCTTGCAGTCTGATGGGCCTTCCTGAGCTAGAGTGGTGGGGGGAGTTATCACTGACACCTGAATAGGGCTGTACCTGTTCTCGCACAAACCTGCCTCCACCCCCCTGTGGTGTGGTTGGAGCCACATCAGGGAAAGGCAGGGCCTTTTGCACTACAAAGACTTACCTTTGAAGTTTGACTACTTTACAGGCAGAAAGGGCTATAAGTATTGGACCTCTGACACAAAATCAGAACACTTCTGGACTAAGGACATTCTGCCAGGAAGAAGACCTGGATGCTGTAGGAGGGACTGGCACTCTGCCTGTTGCTTTGTTGTGCTGGCCTGCTGATTTCTGCTTCTGTCCTGCGAGTAAAAGGACTATACTTTCTGTATCATGCT
Source organism: Lissotriton vulgaris (assembly GCF_964263255.1). Lineage (NCBI taxonomy): Eukaryota > Metazoa > Chordata > Amphibia > Caudata > Salamandridae > Lissotriton > Lissotriton vulgaris. The sequence goes on from NC_141695.1 coordinate 908,019,225, forward strand.
TCCAAACTTCTCCAAGGGCTTGTGCGTGCTTGTCTCCTGTTAACACTTTACCTACCACTTCACCTACCAGTTCCTGGGCTCTTTTGCTGATATCCCAGGTTTGCCAAGTGATGCCAAACCCAGTTTATGGGCCATTGGAAGGGTAACCTGATGAGAAAATCCATACATTGACTCTCAGAGCCTGTTTCCTTGATGCAGCACTGCCGTGCAGCTGAAAATCGAGGCCGCATTTCCGGAGATAGCTGCATCTCCTCTCCTTCCAGTAAGGAACTGACGCATCACCTCCCCTGACAGTAAAGAAACAATGAATAGTGGAGGAACCGACACATCTCCTCCCTTGGCAGCAAGGAACCGAAGCATCGCCTCCTCTGGGAGTTAGGAACCCAAGCATCATTTTGCTTAGCCGGTGCCTCAGCTGTCCTGTGCCTTTTTCGGATTTGAATTTTTGCGCATCCAAGATACTTTGTGCCTAAAGAAACACATCCATAGATTTCTATGCACTGAACTTATTTAAAAGTTTGAAAATTGAGCATCATGACTTGTGTGTGTGAAGTTTTGTCAATTTGGTCTTGTTCTTTCAGTTAAATATTGGCTTTTCTAAACTGGTGTGGACTCATTTTGTAGTGTTTTCACTGTTTTACTGTGTGTGTATGTACAAATGCTTTGCACATTGCCTCTGAGATTAGCCTGGCTGCTCATGCCAAGCTACATAGGGGATGAGCAGGAGTTAGCTGTGTGACTCCCTTACTCTGACTAGAGTGAGGGTCCCTACTTGGACAGGGTGCAAACCACTGCCAACTAGAGACCCCATTCCCAACAGAAAGCCACTGTGAGTAGCCTGTGGATGTTCAGACATTTCTCCCGAGCCGTGGGTACCATAAGGGGCAGGCTGTACGTCACAAATTATATGTAACTCCTTCGAATGACATCTGGGCTGTCCTTTGTTCCCATTAAGAGGAGGTGCGGCATAGAAATTCCGATTGGAGTGCCCTTTTAAATGAGGTACTAACGTTGGCTTGCTTTCCATTGAGCACAGTGCTACTGCGAGTTGCTACCAGTTGTTAAGTAGACTTAAAGCTTTCCACCCAGCAATTTCATTTTGTCTCCGTGACACAGAGCCAGCCGAGGGGGTGACCATGAGGCTGAACCTCCCGCTGCAGATGCGACTCAGGGACTAGAATGCTATCACGGGAGCGGACATCGGTGCCTTCATGCCCAGCAGCCATGGAGCTACAATACCGCCAGCTGAGCTGGCCATGCTGCTGAGTTACAGGCAGTGGCGCTGGCCACTGTGCTGAACGGCTACTGGAGGGAGCTGTCTCGGCGCTTCCAGTACCGAAAGGGACCGAAAGAATGAATTTGCTTCTTGAGGCTCGTCACCTGCACGGCGCTGACCGTGGTGCTGAAATGACATCAGGGATCCAGGCCTGGCATAGGACAGATAGAAGACGGAGCTGGCTGCCGTGCCCAATCTATGCCACAGGAAGCCTCGAGAACTGACCTGTGTCATGAATTATTATCAATGTAATAACAACAGCATCGACCAGGCGGCGTAGGCCCAGCGATGGAGATTGACCGTGATGCGAATTGTTCTCTCCGCTGTGCTGCTGCGAGATCGCTTCATTCAGTCGGAAGCCCCGGTGCTCGGGGAGCTGGCCAGCATATCACGCGGCGCTGCCGACGGGCGCGCGACAGAAAACACTCTCAATGGCCCTTGCTACAAGTTGGGTTGAGCTTTATCACCGAATGGGTTTCATGTCTGCCCGATTATAACTGTCCTTCCTGGTGATTCCACACTGAGATTCCACAGGTGCGGGAGCACCGGGTCAGTTCTTTTTAAGAAAACACACTTAGCTTGTACTACAAATGCACTGCAGCATAGTGACAGCCCCTGCCCAACCCACCCCTATGGCAAGATGCAACACTTAGTACCCCTGTCAGACCTCCAGTAGGCGCCACACTCCTTCCTTCTGCCTCCAGCCCCGCACAATCGCGCATGCTGCTGAAATCCCATTGACAGCCTATTCAGAGCAGGGTTTTTGTGGGAGCGTTAATCCCAATGGAATTGGAAATTCCGTGTGGAGAATCACCTTCGAAAATAATGAGCCTCGATGGATATTCTGTATTCCCTGGGGATTAACCTGCAGTAGCTGGATTTCGGTACTGACACACTGGTTGGAAACAAGGTTTCAAGCACCGCATAGCCCTGCACGTAAATCCACCCATCGCAGATCCAGGGCGCCTGTACTAATGCACCCAATAGGGAGATATCTGAATTCTAATTCAAGCCGGCTGACTTCATTTTACCCATCCTTTCATCATTTTTATGACTTTAAAATGGAAACCTTTTAGAAGCCACTAAGTAACCATTATCGTGCGCAGTGTCATTAGGATGTACGCCTATGAAACAAAAAAAGCTATTATTATTATCATAGACAGAGCAAGACATCAGTATTCAGTATGAAGAAAATAAAACATTTATGTGTATAAAGAACATCCTCTATAACTTTACAGATAGTTCACTCTTACCTGATGCTCTCTGAACTCACGTTCGTTTTCAGCAACCAGCCCACAGTTACATGACAATACCGACATATTGGAAAATTGTGCCAAAATACGGTTTACAAAAATATTGAGTTTAAGTACTTTATATGTAAACTACCAAAGTATTGTGTCAAAAAAGTCATGGAGGAGAATATTGTCAAAAAAGGTAAGTATAGTGAAATATTAATTTATATATAGAAAGGGAGAGTGTCCTGTCATAACTTACCTGTGGAGATAGTGCAGCCCGAGTGTTCCGACTCCTAAGGGGCAACCGAAGAGAACATATAGGGACCCGCCCTTAGTCACGGTCAGGTGTCACCATTGCAGCTGTTTGGATCCGTGTGCCTTGGATTGTTTGGGCGTTCACGGAGCGGAATTTCCAGGCGGCGTGCGCGGCTTGAGAGTTCCATCCTTGCAGCGCCATGGGTCTGCTCACTGTGAGGATTGCACAGTGTGAAGTGGAACAGGACCAGCCATCTTAAATGCACGGTGAACTTTGCAGGACTTATTATCCCCTATGATTGTTTTAAGGAGTGTTTTAACGGCGCCCAATTGGGTTATAATGTATGCGTACACTTCAAGTCCCATAATGCCTTGTGATTGACTATAGGCGTCATTGCAGAAATAAAGAAATAAAAGAGGGATTATACCCGAAGAGCCTCATTGCCGTTATTCTCCTGATATGCCCAGGAAGAAGGGTTTTATACTCGAAACGCGTTGACTACAAAGAAAGGGAGGGTGTCCTGTCATAACTCACCTGTGGAGAGAGAACAGCCCAGAGTGTGCCGACTCCTAAGGGGCAACTCGAGAGAGAATATATATATATATATATATATATATATATATATATATATATATATATATATATATTACAACAGGTTTTCCCCGGTCCCGGGGAGAAGTGGAGTCGCAGAAAAGACGGCTCTGACCCGCTTATCTCAGTGAAGATTCAAGATTTATTTTCATCAATCCATGTGGGGGATTCAAACAACAAAAAGCAACCAAGGTTGCTTCTAGCGTCATAAAGTGGAACTCAGAGTATTCCTCCCTTCTTCCTAATCCTCAGACCGCTGAACTCATGCTCACTTCAAGACTATGGAGTTCACTCCCTGCACACTCCTGCCGCACATTAGAGCTACTGAAGATGCGCTGATGTGTAGGATTCTGCTTACAGCTACCATTCAGACCCTCTGCTCGGTTTGATGAAGCAGCACCCAACTATTATGATGTGCATGTGCCTGCTACGGACGGCTGCATGGCCCGGACTTTTTGATGTAAAAATAGCTTTAGCTAGAACACCCCCCCCCCCCCCCCCCAATACATGCAAAAGCCTCCATTGGAAGCTACAAGAAGTCTTGTGAGGGTGATTGTCGTGACAGGCAAACCTCAACAGTTTGAAGGTGATTTTAGCAATGATATCTAAGCCTTTCAATTTTATTTTTAAACGGAATGGTTTTTAATCATTATAAAGTCCATAAATTAAGTCAAATTCCATTCTTGTAGCTCTTCGAAAAAATGTCAATTTTTATTAATGGTTGCTACAACCAACATGACAAGCCTCTTTCTCAAGGAGGGTAATAAAGCATATGAACACATTAAATTATTAAATATATTAAACAACAATACAAATAAAAACATTTACTTTAAAAAAAAAAATTTCGATATAGAATTCCATAAAACATCATCATTGACTTCCACAAACCTCTCAGAAAGTATATACAGGTAAAATATATATATTTCCGTAAGGTATCCATAGGACAGCAGAAGTCATGTACAGAAGAATACGTTACATATTCATCATCAGCACCCGTCATGAGTTTAAATTGTTTTCTCTTTATTTCTCTTTAGAATTAGATACATAAAGCAACACATCTTGTACATTGAACAACAATTTTAGCCCTATTGTACATATACCCCCATAGAAAGCATGTATAAAGTACTATGAACCCTGCAGCACCATGATGGTTATGAGTTTTGCTATTTTTTTATGAAAAGGTCTTGAAGGATAAGAAGTACATTTAGACGTAATACATTGCAATAGTATCCTTCAGAGTTATCCATACTTTATTGAATGAAGATCATTGCAAGGCACTAGCAACATTTTTTTCAAATTTTCGGTTTATCTAAAAACCATGAGGGAATGAAAATCACCTAGCCCCAACCTACTTAAAAAATAATTTGTGCGGTATATTCCTGGCAGTACACTGTGCTCCTGCTCAGCTAATTTGGTGAGGTTTGCTTCCTTCAAACGTGCTACTTGGGGGAAGAGCTTCTTCAGAATCGCAGCTCTTCATTGGAACCTCTTGCACTCGAACTGAAATCCGCTCCTTCACTCTCTGTTGTCAGGAAGAGCCTCCAAATCTGGTTATTTAATGAATGATCCTCGTGCACTAAGCTCTCGTCTGCTCCTTTTTGATCTGCACAGCTCCAAGACGCTCCTTGCGCTTTACCAGTGGTTTCACTCATTCATTAATTCGTAGATAGTCTCACTAAAATGCAAGAATTGATGATATGGATCATACTTCAGTCGGATTTTTAATAGGTAATTTCAATTCTTTAAATATGCACTAGATTCTTTATTATCCCCCAAATATACCATAGTTTGACAATCTATAATGCCTAAATACAAGCAAAAAAATATGTCTTATTAGTCCTCCTATACATGATAAGATGTATTGTAGGAACCTAACACAGTATCTACTTAAGGCCAAATATTACATAGGCCTGGGCGGAGTTCGCGGAGTTGTACTCTGCGGAACTCTGCAAAGTGCCCGGAATATTGTGCCATGCTCCACGGAGTCCCGCCAGCAGTGGAGTCTGTTAAGTTGCACTTCTCACACTAATTTTTAGTGCTGGGAGTTGTCCTGCATTCTAAAATCAGCACGAACAGCACTATCCGTTGTGCCAGATGGCACTGCTGCTTTCTTCTGCTCGAGTAGACAATCTACTTGAGCGGCAGCTTCCTCAAAGCAAGCATCAGAGGTCACATCCAGAGCAGTCGTGACCTGTTGTGACCGTCAGCATTGAGAAATCTCACCGGGAGGAGTTCTAGCACATCATTTTTTTTTCTCGCAAGCCTTTGCCAACTTAACGTTTGTAAGCTGCTCGTAAGAAAAACACTCTGCATCACTTCGCGGAGTTTTTCGGAACTCTGTGCTCCGTGCGGAGCCGGCAAAACTATGCGAATTCCATTGGTAGGGCGGAATTCTTCGCCCACCCCTGCTTATAACCCACCAGATAAAAACTGGTGAAAACACTGCATCTCACAATTTCAAATGATTAAAGCATCCGCCTGTCATGGGGTATCCGTACGCAATCCAAATCATTGATTTACAACCCAAGAAAATATAACAGTAATAAACAGTGACATAATGCTAGAATCAATCAGTATCCTATGTACTGCAATCTTTTCAAACAAACAACAACTTTTGTCTCACGAGATGGAGTTATTGGACATTAATCATGACCTCAGGCCCCAGACCCCCCTCCTGGAAACCAGAATCCCAATCTGTTATGAAAATATAAAAGATGACACCAGGGAGAAAGGCAGATACTACTTCGACCTTGACTAATGAGCCTGGAATAGATTCTGCTAAAACATGGCCTTGGAATTGCTGACTACCTCATAAATCGGCAACCAGATGTTATGTTTGTAACAGAATCATGGCTAAACGATCCTTTGATGTCCTTAATTAATGACATTATTCCATATGACTACAAAACCCTACTCTCCTCCAACATGGACCGCAGCTTTTGATAATTTACAAAGATCATCTTAAAGTCAGCGCTGTTCCTCATCTGGCACTAGTTATTCGTGAATCCCTGCAGTGCATTATCCCGTTTTCAGACATGGATCCGTGTTAATTTGATCCCCAGACCTCATGTTTCCTATACTGAAGCCCTGTGTGACTTTACTTTAGCAGGGGGGACCACCGGCTTTCCAAAGCTGACTCCACACTATCCAATCCTTTGTATGCTGCCCTATCCACTGCAGGGCTGACCGATCACAATTACATCAGCAACACGCTGATTAGGGAACGGCTAAGGTCACTGATTATTCATGCCTAGAACCGCTGAGAAAACTAAAATAATGTCCCTATTGTGTGGTGAGAAAACTACTTGTGCATCAGGGAGGGGGGTCCTTTTGCTTTCAGAAATAAACTCTTCCTTTATAAGTGTACTGCTGAAATTGAAAAAAGAATATCATGTCGGCTAGAAAAACATGGTAGTCTTCTTGTTATTCAAGAGTCATAAATGTACCTCTGTCGCTCTTTCAACACAGAGTATGTTTTTCCAGGATACTCCATTTCAAGATGTGATCCAAGATTGCAATTGCACTGATGTTTAGCTGCCTTTTAACAGCTGGATTTTAGGCGTCTAGACAAATTTGCAGCAATTAAAATATTTTGTCTGTCCTCTTATAGATAGCCATGTTGGTTTACTTATGCAACAGTATAAGATACATCTAAAAAGCGGTAACTGCGTTGCAAAGTGAGCTCAAATTACATTGAACACATACATGTCTGTATCTATGCCTTTCCAGTCAGTATCATCTTCTTATCTAAAATCTGAAAAACGATTATTGAATCATGTACTGTGTCCTCAGAGAGAATAGTTTAAAATCCTCACAGAATTTAGAGATCCAACAATATTAAATTCTGATTCAATTCTGTCTTAAGAAGCCTGTGATAATGATATTTAAAAGTTCTAACAATAATCGATTTAAGTCTAGAACTGTGTGATCTCTACAGAAAACACATTACAAACACGTTATGGATCTCCCACCCTCTTCAAATGACTATGCTTTTATTTAATTGGCTTTATACATATTGACGTAAATAAGAATAGCTCATTTTATTTATGTTTTGAAGTATTCTATACTGTGTGCCCCACCTCATCAGTGTGCTGATGACCCCTGTGTTACAGAAATAACATGCTAACCATGCTAATCATATCGGCGTTATCATCTATAGAGACTTCAAAATGCTTCATCCCAGTTTTCAGAGAGATTAAATATCCCATTTGCTGGCATCTTTTCATTGGCTCCCTGTTGAATAATGGTATCTGCGAGGATGAATGTTTTGAAATGTCTGTCCTGGCGTCACATTCTGTCATTTTTTTATTGCATTTTGAAAATATCGGTGTATTTTCATGGCACGTATGAAGGACTGCTAATCTAAAGCACGAACAATACAAAAACTCTACTGCTTCCCAGTAAAGCGCCAGGCTACATCTGTGAAAAGGGGGACACTCAAGGACTGCTCTGTAATTGTTCTCGAGGACAAATTCCTCTTGGACTCTTAGGGGCCAAATAGGATGGCGGGCAAACTTAAGCCTGCCCGCCACCCTAGCGGTGCTGGGACCGGCTGCCAATCGGGCGGCGGTCCTGCACCCGCAATTAGGATGCCACCGCCACGGTGGCGGTGGCATCCCGCATACATTGCATTGTGGCGGGCGGTGCTGAAAACAGCACCCGCCACAATGCGATATATGCATGTCTCGCATTTGCATGCACAACATGGCAGTCACTGTGCGGTGCCTGCCACCTTGTACTTGCAAATGCAGGGTGGTACCATAGGTACCCCCCATGTGCAGCCCCCACTCCCCAACACCCTGGGGGCCCACAACGGGCCCGCAAAGAAAAAAACGCATGCATTTTCATGGCAGAGTCACCGCCATGGAAAGGCACTTCTCTGCTATCAAAGTAATATGGATGGGGGTGCCTACAAGGCACCGCCACCATATTGCTGTGCTTTTCCCTGTGTTTTACACCCAAATCACCAGTTAACCTTGAGAACACTTCCTATATCACCTTTAAACTCCTCCATTTTCTAAATAGCCCAAAGCGCTAATAATCACACAGACAACAGTGGAGAACTTTTTAACAAATAAAATTCACCTCTTGGCCTCTCAATTTTAGAAGCGATCAAGGGCTCTTCTTCGGAACCAAGCAACAACACAAGTACACATATAACTCCTTTAAGGCTTCAAATAGAGCCACTTGACTCCTCTCCTGCCCCTGATGAGACCACAAGTCATCAACTCTCACCCAAACAGTGCCCTAATCATTCAAACTCAAGCTCTCTCACACACGCAAATGAACATTGGACTTTAGGTTCTCCGAAAACGGGAGCAGAAATTGGTTTGCAGCCCCCCAAGAAATTGGGAACCATTTAACATTGATCAATGATTCCTTGATTTCAATGGCAATTGCTGCCATAATGCATGCAGACAAATTGGATATTCAAATAAATTTACTGCAAACAGTCGCAGGACTGATCGCTGGACTAGATTCAAAACTGGAAAACTTAAAATCACTGATCCACAGAGCCCAGGCTACTACGGCCTTAATGGTCAAACAAGAAGACTGTGGATGCAGTCCAATACTCCAGAATCTAGAAAAGCTCCCAGAGATCATGAGCACTCTAGTTAAGGACCTCAAGAATGAAGTCAACAGGCGGCCAAACACCCTATACTCCCTGCGCCAACAGAACACAAAACTGACTACAAGTAAGAACCAACGATAAGGATGCCTTACGTGAAACCACAGGGGCTGCGGGTGACCAAATAAACAGTGCAGAAGAACCAGAAATGAAAATCGGCTGCAACTTAGACAAAGACCCAGGAACTATCAATAAGTCAAAGTCCATACCTTCAGACTTTCAACATTTATCCAGAAAAAAACCAAGAACAAATTGAAAAATCTAAACAAATCAAGAAAAATTAAAACCCACAATGAAGGGTCTATTCTACACTGGCTTGGACTGGAACCAAGGAGAATGAGGGCCACCATAAAGAACAACGTGATGCTATTACCTCTCCACAAAAAACCACCGCAAAAAAAACAAAACTACAAGCATACAAATAGACGGGACAACCAACTGCAAAAAAGATCTCTCTAGGTACCTTAGGACCCCCTATGGTGCATCCATCTAAACCCCTGGATATGAATGACCAAGAACCCAGGTGGCACTTTAACAACACACAAGGGCCACAAGCTGAAGAAGCAACCCTTGAAGAAAAGAAAAGCCTAAAATCTAATATAAAGCAGCATGTAGCGACCAATACGGACTATGCAAGCATGAATAGCATTAATCAATGAAAAGTCACCCCATGCAAAACAAATAAATGTGTTACCGCAACAGACCATAAGAAGCTCCATCTAACAACCACATCCAATAATTATAGGGAGAGGAAATCGATTCAAACATGTACCGACGATCTACCCTCCTCCAGCGCCCACCAACACAAGCTTTGGGGTAATGCTCAGTGGATGGTAGGAAGCTCAAATCTGCCCAGGGAAGACTTGGATATGTTCCAATACCTAATGTGGTTGACACAGATGGTTTAGAACACTTGCCCTGAATCTCTAACTAGTTGTGTTGGACATTAATGCTGACTCAAACACCTGATTTACTGACATCATGAATGATGAGCCACACTGGCTTATATCATGCTTTGCTTTAAATCATGGTAGAGAGTGAGGAACTATAGTAGCTAGTTTGCTTCCCCAAGGGATATGTTTTAATCAACAAGAGCTAGCTACTTGGAAAAAAGTTTATGTGTCTAGTAGGTCAAAAAACAGTTGTTTTTTGGGGAGAAAAACGGTTTGTTTTTTAAGAAAGCCTTTACCTACCAACCTAGTTGGTGGCATGTTTCATCATCGGGCCCCATCCGAGGCACCGAGTGTGCCTCAGGTGTGCTACGACGCCTAATTACAGCGGAGCAGGTTGTGTCAGCCACCGGACTAAACACAGCAAAACTCTGACCCTGGAGCCTGGAAAAATTTGGCAACAACTGAAATATACCAATTGTAACTCAACCAACCTAATATACCTTATTGAGTGCCCATGCAAACTCAGATACGTTAAAATGACCATGAGGAAAGTACGGACCAGAATTGTGGAACACAGGAGTACGCTGTAAAAAGTCTAACAGCAAGCTTATGGACCACTACTTACAAGTAGGCCACACACCAAATGACATGCTCTGGACAGTCATCAAGCAAATACCGCCCCACCAGAACAACAATGAAAAAACACTGCTCACAAAGGTGCAACAATGGATCTATCACCTCTCAACCCACATTCATGGATTGAACGATAGTATACCCTGGAATAATCTTAGCCTGTAACCCCTTGCCCAAAAGATCTTATATATCTGACTATGTGACACCTTGATCTACCTACCTGAAACATTGCATATAACCCAGTCACATAGATCTATCATACACACTTCCAGGCTCTCAGGGTACTGTTTCCAAGAGTGGACCAGCCATTGATAACCCAGGCCACCCTGGCCAGCTGCTGATGAACCCAACTCAACTAAACCAGGCTGAACACATGCATTAGGCTCCGCAGATTGCCATATACCTAGTAGCGTGCACAACATTATTCCTTTTCTTGGAGGGACCCCTACTTCATACAGAGGGTTTGCTACTAATGAGCTGCCCCCCCACGTCACTGCTCACCATACACGTTCTTCCTAAGCAAGGTTTAAGCATGCCGCTACTTTAATTTACTGTTTTTGGGCCAGACGGTATGAGTAAGTCGCTTAAACAAAGAGAGAGATAGGGTAAAGCTTCACTCTTCAACCCCTGCTAAATATATTTAAACAACAAAAGAGTGAACATGAGAGTATTTCCCAAAATTACAGGTTTCGTTCCCCATAGAAAGGAAAGAAAAGGAACCAGGGGTGGGGACTGGTTAGTGAGGGGACTATTATTGTTTAGTATAAAGAACCCTCACTCACCGACCTGGTCGGTGACATGCTTCGTCATAGGGTTCCCACCGGGTAGAACGAATGTCTGCCCGGTGTGCTTCAACGCCTGATGTTACAGCGGAGCTGGTTTTTGTGTTGTGAGTGGTGCAAAAAAATAGGTGATGTTAAAAGAAAGCAATCTGTGTCTCAAAAACCTTTTATTCAGAGACCAGCTTGCGTTAGTTAAAAACAAGTGGAACGGACGCCAGAAGGTCACAAATTTGAACCAGTAGTGTCCTTGGTGTGAAAAATAATGGTCGACATGTTTCTGCTCAAAATGGCTTGCTCAGCCGAGCTTTCATCAAGACCAGAAAAGGCCCCGGGCGGTATACACACGCTAAGGCGTATCCAGAACTCAGGGTTGAATTTGCTATTGGAAAAAACTCACGGTTTTGTGGACTGTCCTGGATATTCGCAGCGTCCAATACCTTGAAGACGTGCTCTGTCTCGCTTCTGTTGGCTCACGGCAGGGGTGATCTTCACACCAGATTAACCTTCGTTTCTGGCGACTGCCCTCCTATTTATAGCGCATCCGTGGCACGAATGTTGAGCCTTCAGGCCACGGATACTTTCTATGGGGAACGAAACCTGTAATTTTTGGAAATACTCTCATGTTCACTCTTTCGTTGTTTAAATATAGTATTAGTAAGTCCTCTGTGTCTGTCTTTTTACTTTGCTTCGATAGATGCCCTAACTGCACACAGAGGTTTTTGCCTCTAATATAGCTGCCACTCATATCGGAGCGCGACCCCAGCCCCCCCTTCCTTGTCACCGCTCTTCATGTCAGCGCACACGCTTTTTCTCAGCAATAATTAAGCGTGCCATTAAACTTTTTAGGTAATTTGTGCATATACACGTAATCTATTTGTGCGTATACACGTAATCTTTACCGCACACTTAGTGTAGACAGTCACCACAGACAGTATGAATATGTCTTCTGTGTCTGTCTTTATTTTGCTTCAACAGATGCTACTCACACTGGAAACCACGCCCCATTACAACGGGATTCAGCTGCGAGCCAATCAGACTACTTAAGCCACACCAGTGCTCGGTCTCCTCCTCGACGGAGCTCCAGGCCGGACACAACAGGTGAAACAACGTATCCAGTGATCACCCCAAGTAAGTGGGGGACTAGGAATGCTTCACAATGCGGTACCCCCACCGAGATATAGCCTTTGGCTTCTCCCGAGTGTGCATATTTTACCGCCTGCTGAGAGACCTCTGTTTTCTCCATGCCAGCACTTTAAACCCTATCTCTCTGTACCCATATAGAGTGGATAAGTATCGCGGATACCCGCCTGAGAATAATGATGTTTGTCCTCTGTATTTAGGAAGTAATCCCTCATTTTTAAACCTTTTTTTTCCTTGACCACCAATGCATTTCGCAGTTCTGCCCACAGGTACTAGCACCTTTACCGCATAGTCCTACTCGGCATGTCATTTCACCTACTAACACTTACTGTATATACACTGTTGGCTTAACCCGCTCACTATTTAGGCACCAGGTACCACTACCTTCATTTGTGTGCCTAAGATATGTGACTTAACAACTGTTTTTGACCTACTAGACACATAAACCTTTTTCCAAGTGGCTAGCTCTTGTTGATTAAAACTTATATAATGCTTTGTCAGCTGTAATATGTAGAAGGGCTAACTCTTCAGTGTGTGTGTCAGTCCTACTATATACATTCTACATATAGAGCTCTATAAGCCAGTGTGGCTCAGTAGCCTCGCTGGAAAAAGTTGAAAGTATTTTTGTTTTTCATTCAAAGTTAATTTTGAGAGGGAGGTAAAACACATAACATTCATGATGTCAGTAAATCAGGTGTTTGAGTCTGTATCACATTGCTGTTATATATGGCACACACATATATCTATAAACATACATACATATATATATTACCTACTGGCGGTCGCCAGTAGGTAGTTATAGTTAGGATTTTTTTCAATGCAAAATCTCAAAATTCTATTTTGAATAACTTTTGCGCCGGTTGATGAATCTGCCTGAAAATTTCCTCAAATTTGCCTCGTCGAGCTCCGGTCCTTCCCTGAAAGTTTGGGGGGGATTTGTCAAGTGGGGGCCGAGATAAAAGGGGGGTCCCAAAACGTGTTTTCCCCATGTTAATTTCCATAGGGCGGTCAAACTCACTTTTAGCCCGAACGGCTGAATGGATTTGCACCAAACTTGGCAAAATTGTAGGGACTGATAGCCCGATGTGCCTTTGCTATGTCTCAAGATATGTGCTGAGGGGATTTTGAGTAATTTAGGTTAAAAAAATATATATATCTATGGCAGCGCCCCGGTACGCACACCGGGGAGCGCTCCAGGCGCGCCACGCGAGGTGCGCACGGAAAGCTGATTGGCTCTCGGGTGTCTGTAAACATTCGAAACAGTCCGGACCGGCCGCCATCTTGTGTCTCGGTAGGATAGAGACACAAGAGGTGGAAAAAAAGGGGGAAATGACCATAAGGGGGCAGTGATAGACCCCCCTGATCCCCTAGGTTTGATGTGGGGGGCGATAAAAGGGCCCAGCGGGGCAAAAAAAAAAAATCTTTTTTTTTGATTTGCGCGGTGGGAGCGCCCGGTACGCGCACTGGGGAGCGGACCGGGGAGCGGACCATGGGGAAAAAAGAATGACAGAGTTTTTAAAAAATGTAGCCTTTTTTATAAATTGGAGGTAGTTCTAAAAAGAACTGTTTTTTTCTTCTTTTTGTTGTTTTATATTGTTTTTTTGAACATTTTAAACTTTTTTGGGGTTTTCTGAACAGTTTTATATTTCTTTTGTATTTTTCATGGGGAGAAACCAAAAAACAGGGAATTGAAAATGGCTCAACTGGAGCAAAAAAAAAAGAAAAGAAATAATTATGGTTTATTGGGGCATTTGTGGTTGTCCCCAGCAAGGCCAGAAAGGACGATGAGCGTTACGCTCTGTTCTCCAAAGGAGATGGTTTTCCCACAATATTTACAGATAATTCAGAAATCTGCAAACCGTGGCTGAATGCAAGGCATCGTCTCTCTTGCCTCTTGTCCTGACGGAGTGCGTTCCTTTCTTTTGGAGGAGGTGCTTGTAGTTTGTTGAGGGTTTCTGGCCAGTTCCCTCATCTCTGCAGCAGAATAGTTTATTGGATCTTGCGCTGCATGTGCCTAATAATTGTGTTGTTTCCAAATGAATATTTTTTATTAGGGTTCCCCCTAGAAAGTTCCATGCCACAGATTAGGCAAGTCACCTTGGCTGCATTTACTTTTTTCTTCCCCTCTGGGATCGAAAAAAACTCCCATATAATGTGTGGTCTTGGCTGGTATGGGGTATTGTTTTCTTCAAGCCATCTTCTCCTCCCCTCCTCCTCCTCCTCTTCCTCCTCTTGTTGACCACCAATGTAATCTTGTGGTGGTCCTCTTGGTGGTTGTGGTGGTGGTGGTGGTGCAGATGCACCAGCTGCTGCTGCTACTGAAGCCATTATATAGATTAAAAAGGTACAGAGAGGTACAAACAGGTCTTCCTAAGTCAAAGGACAAAGTCAGAATAAGGAAAAAAGGTGGGGTCTTTCATCATTTGGAAAAAAAAACCTGTCCTGAACCAATGAGAAGTGTTATTTTCAGGTCACAAGACCAGGGGCTTCATCATTATGAAACCAAAACTGTTATAAACCAATGAAAAGTGTTATTTTCAGGTCAAATGACCCGACGCGCTTACGCTACGCGCCGCGCCCCGGGTCGCGTAAGCGCATCGGATGTTTACGTTGCACGATCGTATTCGCTCGAGTGCTTCCGGGTGCGCTTACGCCGTGCGTATCACGCGGACGCGGCTACGCGATACGTCACAATCATGTTTTCGTTCGCGATATTGGCGCTTACGGGACGCTCCCCAGTACGCGCCCCGGGGCGCTTCATAATACTATGCTTTCCGGGGCGCTCACCGGGGCACGCACCGGGAGCGCTCCAAGGCAAAAAAAATACAAAATACAAAAAAAAATGGCAAAATTGTATGGACTGGTAGCCCGATGTACCTTTGCTATGTCTCAAGATATATGCTCAAGTGGTTTTTACGAAAATTAACTTTGAAAAAATATATATTGGGCTACATTGGGCTATATATATGTTAGAGCCCAAATGTAGCCCAATGTAGCTCAAAGATGGCCACCAGAGACAAAAAAAAAACAAATGTAGCCCAAATATCAGCCAGATGTAGCCCAACTATAGCTCAATGACAGAATGTCCCAGAGTGTTCTAAAGAACAATTAGAGCGCTAACAGTCTTACTTATAAACTGAGACTTATAGTTAGGAATTAGCATTTAAAAAACCTATTAAATTCACTGAAAAAACCATAAGTTTCACACCAGTTATAGTTAGGAATTAGCATTTAAAAAACCTATCAAATTCACAAAAAAAACATAGGTTTCACACCAGTTATAGTTAGCTGGAAATGTTACTGACATAAAACCATTGAAATTCCCACGTTATAGTTAGTTGGACTCACTATAACTTGCGCGCCTGCAATGCACTGCTGATGACGTCACATATTACATCACTCATGACATGGTCAGTGACATCACTCATGACATCACTGATGACACCATCCTGTGAGAAAGTGACAGATATCCTTTCAGTGTAATGTAACCCATGAAACACATATTCAAAAATAGAAAATAACATTTTCAAAAAAATGGAGATACCCATACCAGTTACAACCACCAATTCAGTAATTCCACCATCTATATACACATCCACTCATTCACCAACAGTTCTATATAGTCACTCATACATATACTCACTCATCATATGTAGTGATACACCTATACATCCTGTTACACACCGACAGTCATCCAAAAGTTACTCACACATGCAAATAAACTATTGAACATCCATTTAGTTGCATATACAGCTATACACACACTACCACCTTACTTCTAAGGAAACTTACACATACTTACTCACTTAAACAATCACTTATAGAAACACATACTTATTTAAACAGGAACTCTTACAATCTCTCACTCTCTCATATACTCACTTATATACATCAATACTCACATATACTAGATTAAAAAATATCTTGTTACTGATAAAGACACTAGTGAGACAGTCATTCACTCACTAACACACACATATATACACGTCCTGCACATATGCCGTCTTCAAAACGCATACAGTGAGTCAGTCACCAACCCATGCAGCCAATTATACACAAAGTGAAACACTGATACATATATATTACAATATTTAAAAGTTACTCGCTAATATATGTATTCACTAAGATACACTTAATAAGGCAGTTAACCAATCAATTCTTTTAAAAAAAACATCCATTTACACACTTATTTAACCATTTATTCTTCCATCGTCCTTTACAAATACATATATAAAACATTTATTTTTCAGAAAGACTCACATTCACTGGATGGTGTCATCAGTGATGTCATGAGTGATGTCACTGACCATGTCATAAGTGATGTAATATGTGACGTCATCAGCAGTGCATTGCAGGCGCGCAAGTTATAGTGAGTCCAACTAACTATAACGTGGGAATTTCAATGGTTTTATGTCAGTAAAATTTCAAGCTAACTATAACTGGTGTGAAACCTATGGTTTTTTCAGTGAATTTAATAGGTTTTTTAAATGCTAATTCCTAACTACAACTGGTGTGAAACCTATGGTTTTTTCAGTGAATATCTATATATATACACACACACATATGTATTACTGCAGTGGCAGTCACAACTGTGTAGTTATAGTAGGACTTAATTAATAAAAGAAATTGATTTTTTGGTTTTCTAATAACTGTCCCACCTTTTGAAAATCTTCACAAAGCCTTCTAAATTTTTTTTATCCACCTTAGCTTCTATCTAGAAAGGTTCAGGGTGATCCATCAAGTGGGTGGGTGAGAAAAAAAGGGGGGGCCCAAAATTCTAATTCCCCATTCCCCATGAAGTTTCGAAAGGGAATTTAGACATTGCTATAACAACAACCCTGAAGCAAATTTAATTTGTTAAATCTTGTAATGCACTTAAATGGGATGCATTATGTAACAACGCGTGTTATTACAACGCGTGCTGTTACATCGCAGTTGTTACAACGACTGCATGTTACCACGCTATGCCTTTACAACGCAATTCTTTACATCGACTTGCGCTAGGTGGTGTGCTAACATTAAAAAAGTGTAATTTACTATTCCAACTCCAGTTCACTTATCAGTAGGGAAGGTGTTGGGATAGTAAACTACACCATTTTTAATGTTAGCACGCCATCTAGCGCAAGTCGATGTAAAGACTTGCGTTGTAATGGCATAGCGTTGTTACATCCGGTCGTTGTAACGACCGCGATGTAACAGCATTGCAGTGTACTAACCGCATTGTTAAGGATGTTTCCCCTTAAATGTACTCATGATCGGCCTGCTAAACATATGTGTTAATATCTGATGTCACTTCTTGGGATCTCACGCCCTGTGATGCCACATGCAATGTCATGCATCCTGATATCACTTGCATACTGCCTAACTTGGTTAGTCCCCCTACTGCTGTTTTTTTAGGACTTGTGCCATGGCTGTACTTCAGCAGGAATAGACCCTTAGATGCAGAACTGTATATCAGACCCTGGGAGTATATGCACGTCAGCACCATGGACAGAGCCAGCGGCTGCACTTCAGAAGCAGTACCAGAGATTGAGTGTGTAGCTGACCATCCCTAAAGATGCCCCCTTAGCCTTTCTTGGGCTCTATGGATGTTTCTTCTTCTGTCCTTCGGCCTCAAGGCTAGTTCGGCAGTAAATCCTCCTTTTTTTTCAGAGAGGATTCGTTTGTCCCCCTTCGGCCCTTCACAAAGTACCTTTGAAGTCCCTCTCTCCAAGAGACTGTCTCCCACTGTTCTTAGGCCCCAGGGACACGATGTCTCAAGAATTTTAAATCACATCATCTTGTGTTCACTGGAATGCCTCAGTGATCAATAACAAAGAAATGTTCATAAAAAATGTACATCGCTCATATTTGTCGGCCTATACCATTCTGGTGTTCCGTAAACCATTAAACTTGTTTTTCTTCCTAGCAGTAGCCACTTCACAATACAGGAGTTCTAGAACGAGGGAACAAATTATATAATCCGCACGCCGAGCCCAGGGCGCCTGATGAGGCAATTATAGCTCCCAAATCAGCGCCGCTTGTGCTGTCGACAGCCGCCTCTTTAGCGCCGCTCCTTCCCTTTCAGAGGAATTAGGGCCACGGCCACTCGTCGCGGAGGGCAGTAATGGACTTCATTGACCGCCCCCTCGCTGCCTGCCGAGGCCGCCGCACTCTGACCCAATTATGGCGCCATTTAACAGCTCACCTCCGGAGGAGGCGTGCGGCCCGTGCATTAAGGCGGCGACGTCCAATGCTCTTTGCAGGCCTCGGCCACATTCCGCGGGATAATGGCGGGATTTCGCATGGCTCCGAACCCTGCCCGAGAGGGGCTCGTGGGGTCATAATTACAGCTTCTTTTGAATCCGAACCGCGAGTTATCGACAAATAACTCCGTACGATCTAAAGCATCCTTTCTTCCTCCGGGCTCGCGAGTAAACTCTACTTATGTAGGTGAACTATGTATTTTATTCATCATTCATTCAAAAACATCTGCGCAGCCAAACTCCATCAGTGGCGGTGGTATTATGGCTCGGGGGTTGGGCACGTCTCGATTACAGCAAAGACAGGTGCTGCTGCATTAACCCCGTCGACCACATGATAAGTCACTGAAGCAGGCAACCAAAGCCCCTGCTGATGTCTTGCATACAGTGAAGTAGGTGTGTGAATGAAACATCCACATTGATGACGCTTGAAGGAGAAATGTAAGGAACTTCTAGGAGAAGGTCGCCCCCTCCTGTTGGAATAAGCGGGTCTGATTGCATGAAAAATAAGAGCCAACCAGGGGATACATATTGAAGCATGGTATATAGTCTATTTGGTAGAACAGCAACTGGAAACTTCCCGAGAATATCTCTTTTCAAATGCTATTAAAATTACCTTTGATAATACCTCTATATACTTCCGGTAACGTGGTTTCATAAAGCGCTCGTCATCAAAGTTGTCCAGTATCGTAGCACTCTGAATACCAGTGACTAGCTGTACCCAAAATAATGGAAGCAAAATGAATAGATATCTGAGTGGCAACGCGCAGAGTTAGCCGCCACTGGCCTTCTAATCTGGGAGCCTCCAGGCTGTCCTCAGTTATATGCAAGTGATGTGTGCATCGAGTAGAGATGAAAATCTGCTTCTCTGCCTCTCAGCTGTCCTGCCCGGAGTTCCTTCATTGTCCCTTTGCAAGTTCTCCCTATTTTCGCTTGTCTCGTGGCCCGTCATCCAGGACCCCTGCCCCAGGGCTCCGCCAGCAGAACCCTAGCGTCGGATCTATTCTCTGTCGTCCGTGCTTCATGGGGTATTCGGCAATACCAGGCCAGTGACCTTGGTTTCGCTCTGACTTAAGGTGGCCCAGCTGGTGTGATCAGACCCAACAGTGCTGAAGCTCCATCTTGGGATGTGGCTCTCAGGGGTGGCAAGAAGAACCAGCCAATCCATACTCAAAGAATAGGCCTGGGGCAGGAAGCCAGACAGTGTGTCATCATCCTTTCAAACACTGTAGATATGGATGCCAGCCAGTCTAGAAGAATAAAGGAGAGTGACAGAGCTGTAAAATCAAATCCGACACGCTGAACACTTTCAAAACAAATGTACTACACCCTGAAATCCAATGCTCATGGTTTATAAGCAATTATACGACATTGACTTTCCATAAAAACAAACCAGTGAAGATGCTTTTGGTGTCTTAATGTATCATCATGATCCTAGCAGCAGTCTGCACGTACTGCAGGTCTTCATTCACTCACTCACTCTCCCCTTCAACCCCCTCTGTCCTTCAGCATTCACTCACTCACTCACTCACTCACTCACTCACTCACTCACTCACTCACTCACTCACTCACTCACTCACTCACTCACTCTCCCACTCTCTCCTTTTACCTCTCTCTTTTCATCACTCACTCACTCACTCACTCATTCACTCACTCACCCACTCTCTCCTTTTACCCCTCTCTTTTCATCACTCACTCACTCACTCACTTCCCCTTCTACCTCTCTCTTTCCTTTATAACCCAGTCACTCACTTATTCACTCACTCACTCTCCCTTTCTACCTTCCTTCTTTGCACGCACTCACTCACTCACTCTCCCCTTCTACCTCCCTCCTACCTACATCACTCACTGACTCACTCCCATCATCAGTCGCAAGTAGTTCTATCCCATTCTTTATAAGGCATGACTGCCCCACCGACATGAGCTGCACTGCTCATCACTCGCAGCTCTATTTGTTGTAGAAATGCATAGTCTGCAATGCGCCAACGCACTGCTTCCGTTTGATTATTCAAACCCTATGGTGAGGATTAAGCTAACAATTGTAGGTGCTGGATATGGTACTCAAGGTCAGTGGGTTGAAGGTAGCGGGTCCCAGCTGGGAGTTTCAGTATTAACTGATGCTTCAGCAGGCAGGAGCACCCTGTGAAGTTCAGAGACAGCACTGGTGGGGTCATTGAGTAAAGAACTGTTCAGCATTGTCCCCTCTGTAAGCCCACTGTTATATGTGAGTCGCAGCTTGAGGGCTTCAGTCTCTGAAAAAGCTTACATTTCGAACTACTAAAGGAAACTGCTATAGACATGCAAGGATCACTGGATGATTCGCGCGATAGACCCCAAGTTCATTCCTTCTCATGGTCCCTGCGACAGATCTCAAGTTCATCGCACTTTCCCAACATCTCAACCCACCTCCACCCACAAGCTATAACACTGCTGGCCCTGCTGCTATAGAAGTGCCTTACTCAGTACTTATTTTTGTAAAATAATAAGAGTCTGGGTGCAAGATATTTCTCAGGAGGCCACTGCAGCTTGCACCACCAATGGTCCCTGCAAGCACTGACAATTACCAGCACCAAAAACACCTAATTTCTATTACAGTCCTATAAATGTGACAATTTGGACCCTACCAGATAACTAAAAGATGAAAGAGCAGCCTGAGCCCCCAGGTGTTATTATATATTTTTATTCAAATCTTGAATTGTTAAAAACTTTCATCATGTGATTTTTAAAAACAGTCTGACAGAACCACCATGTGTTAGACTTTCTTAAATATGTACCAGTGTTTCAAAATAGGTATGTGTGCCCAGCACAGGCAAACACCAGCACACATTAGGCACTGGTCTTACTGAAGTGAGGTGTGCACTTTATTGGGTAAGGGGAACATTTGATCTATTACAGTCACTGCTTCTTCTAAAACTGGACAACAATTTTGGAATCAAAAGCTGGTTTGCTTTTATGAATGTTATGTATGAAGCTGGCAGCAACAACAGCCAGGAAAGGTTTAAGGGTTTAGAGCAGAAAGTGACATAGGAAATACAAATTTAGAGCAAGAATTGTTTTTTAACAAAGAAATACTGGTCCGTATGGAATGGATTCTGGTGGATTGACAATTCAAGCAGCAGGGCTTACCTAGTGCTTGCTAAGGAGCTAGAGCCTTACTCAAGGCTGTTGCTAAGTCAAATGCCCGAAAGTCCAATTTTCTGTTGGTATAACTTGCCCTCAAGCCCAGACCTGCTTGATACTCACACACTTCTAAGAAGTACATTAGCCAAATTTGACCATGATGCAAACTTTCAGTTTACCTCATAACCCCTGGGACTTAGAGAAGCCAGGTGCCTCTGGCTCCCCCTTACAGAGGACACAACCCTGGGAATGAGATTGTAAAGCAAAGGGGCCAATTGCTTTAACTACTAAAATTCAACTATACCTCCCTGGACAGAAAAAGAGAAGAAGCATGGCAACCTTGATGGTGCTCCACAGACCCTTATGATCACAGCTTACAAACCTAATTTCCATTAGAACTCAAGACCTAAAAATGTTCTTACTTTTCATAAAGAAAATTGAAATTCTCCCTTTTTCCCATTTCAACATAATACACTCTTCAGTAAATTGAAGTGCAGCTGATACTGTTGCATGGACCCTGCAGAGTCGCAAAACTATGCTTGGGATCAATGAACCTTAGGTGGCAGGGCCGAGTCATCCAACCACCTTACTACCCATGTGCTTGGGACCAACTTGCTTTAGGAGGTCTCACTTGCCCTCCTACTCACTCACAGATGAACAAGTGATTAGACACCCTAAAACAAAACAGTCCTAACCCTCTCAGGAATCGCGGTGGTAGGACACACCCTTTCACTCTCACACTCATACTAGTCCACAGTAAGATCTGACAGAGACACGAGAAAAGTTTAAAATGTTGATTTTGACCTGTGCATACCTATATGACAAAAGTAATGTTTCCAAATAACAGCTGCATTTGTCTGTTTTGTCGAGGTTTTAGGCACTGACCAGAACAAAATAGCTAGGGGTGTTGTTGTTTGACCTTGTCTATGGTATTTAGACTAAATCCCAGAAAAGAACAGAACGTGATAACCATAGAAGGTTCGGTGGGAAAGTACAGTGTGGCACAGAGCAAAATATGTTTACATAGTAACGTGCGCAAAGCAGATGGCAGTCTGCAACGTGCTGATGCTAACATAGGGAAAACGACAGTGGGCCTGCATGGGACATATGACAATAAAACTGGCTATTTATTCACTCGATAACCCATGCGTAGTTAAGCACCAGATTTTCTCCACAGCCAGCAGGCCTCAATGCCATTCCTGAGTTTGTAGGATAAAACGGTGAGGCAGTGCATTGGCAAAATACTTCCTAGTGTTGTAGCAGAGAGAAGGTTTGATTTAGTGGCTAAACTGCAGGTGGCAGGACCTAGAAAACGAAGTCCTACTCCCAACTGTGCAACTGATCTGGATTATTTTAACCGAGGCAAATCATTTCACCTTTCCTGTGCTTCAGTTCCCTAATATGCCAAACATTTAGGAGAGATTATTAATTGTCCTGGCCTGGGCTTAAAGGGGCCACCTAGAGCAGAAAAAAAATCAACTAACAATAAGCATTCTAGAATGTTGTTTTGTTTAATGACGTCAGCTGGGGTTTTGAGCTTTATTGTGACATTACTCATCGGATGCCATCTTTAAATACTGCATCAAAAGAATGACACATTGACAGCACTCGTACCACAGCGTATAAAAATCGAGACATTATTGCTTGAAAACAAGAATGAGCAAGGACCGCCTCCATGACCTACATAAATTAATGATAGGCCACTGATGCGATGCAACACCCATGCAATGAATAGGAAGGCAATTATGAGAGCCAGAGGATAATTCAGAAAGCACTTCGTGAAAGGGCTATTGGCTCTGATGAGACGACAGAACAACAAGGGACAGATTGCACTTAACAAGTGCTACCTATCGGCTCGTTTCTGTCACTGACAGAAGAGAGGCAATGCATGACTGGTCTCTAAGACGGTTGTCACTCTGCAGCAGAGAGCACGGAACCCGGAAGAAGCCCTACTCCCCTTCTAAGGATGAAAAGGGCAGAGAGACAGACAGACAGACAGACAAAGATCCCAGGAAATACATACTAGTGATATAGGACATTATGGCACTATAGTCAAAGCACATTTTCCAGAATTTAATGGAGCTGCGCAATAGCACATCAGATAAGATCAGATCAGGCACAAACGCCCAGTTAGCATGACGGGAAATTAAAAAGGTGTGCGTTTACCTGGACTGGGTACAATGAAACGGATATTATCGTCACAGTTTTGTTCCACGCGGTTCTGATTTTCTGATCGCATGATGCAAAGAATTGGGAAAACGGTGTTTCCATTACTTTCATTTAATTCATTCTTTTTATTTCTATACTTATTTTTGTATGAGACCCTCTGCTGCGAATTAATTAAATCGCTATACAATAATAAGGGAAATGGTACAATACATATATGTAAGGCTTATATGAAGTAGAACAAAGAAATAAAAAGAAGAAAAAGAATCAATGAAGGCGGCAAGAAAGAATGGAAATATAAAACTAATAATCATACTATTAATATTGTTACAACAACATCACAAACGTGTTCCTGCTCCCTAAAAATGAAGTTCGGGCTGGACTGTTCCCATGAGGCACAGGGTCAGACTGATTTGCATATGGCCTTGTCTGAACTGGGGTGTCAGAGTGGGCAAAAGAACAGCGATGGTTTAAACCATGGTCTGTTGACTGGGTGTGATTGTTTGATTGGTTCAGATGCTCCGTCCATCGCCACCCCCTTTTGTACCGCCCTAAAAATGAAGGGGCCGGGCGTGCAGAGAAGATGTATATGGTAGTTAATTATTTTAGTTCTATGGACAATGGTGACTATGACAGTATTCATACGATTAACCAGGAAAGGCGTGTAAATTTGAATGTTCGATGACATATTTATATACAAATATTACAAAACAGTGCATTTATCCTTGTTACCGAGCAACACATATAAAGCTATACGCCTGACCATATTTAATACGCTGTATAGTCACCGGGTCACTGCATGAACTGCAGGCCCAGGAGTCGGCAGGGAACCGGCTGTAAGAGCAGAAATCTGAAGATCGCTTTTAAAGTTTTACAGTATAAATGTCCTGCCCAGGTTATATCGATTGTGGTCTATTGCTCAATTTTGAACACGGACCGCTGCTTTCATCTTCTATTACTTTTAAGACCTTTTACAGTTTTCTGCATTATAAATTTAACCTCATGCTTTGTAAAATTAGCATTGACAATGTATGTTACTCGCTTTCGTATTTGCAGAGTGAAAGCAACTTTACCGAGCTTCACTAACACACTACACTCAAGGCAGCATGAGCAAGCTTACCTAAAACAAAGAACTTGTAGGGGACAGTCAGCAGTAGCAGCATAAGCTTCTCTAACTCTAACAAGCACAGGCGGCAACCGCATTGCAAGCTTCAATAGGTGCAGGACAGGTGGCACCAGCACTGCAAGCTTCAATAGGTGCAGGACAGGTGGCAGCAGCACTGCAAGCTTCAAGAGGTGCAGGACAGGCGGCAACAGCAATGCAAGCTTCAAGAGGTGCAGGACAGGCAGCAGCAGCAATGCAAGCTTCAATAGGTGCAGGACAGGCGGCAGCAGCAATGCAAGCTTCAATAGGTGCAAGACAGGCGGCAGCAGCAATGCAAGCTTCAAGAGGTGCAGGACAGGCGGCAGCAGCAATGCAAGCTTCAATAGGTGCAGGACAGGCGGCAGCAGCAATGCAAGCTTCAAGAGGTGCAGGACAGGCGGCAGCAGCAATGCAAGCTTCAATAGGTGCAGGACAGGTGGCAGCAGCATTGCAAGCTTCAATAGGTGCAGGACAGGTGGCAGCAGCACTGCAAGCTTCAAGAGGTGCAGGACAGGCGGCAGCAGCAATGCAAGCTTCAATAGGTGCAGGACAGGTGGAAGCCTCAATGCAAGCTTCAATAGGTGCAGGACAGGTGGCAGCAGCAATGCAAGCTTCAAAAGGTGCAGGACAGGCGGCAGCAGCAATGCAAGCTTCAAGAGGAGCAGGACAGGCGGCAGCAGCAATGCAAGCTTCAATAGGTGCAGGACAGGCGGCAGCAGCAATGCACGCTTCAATATGTGCAGGACAGGTGGCAGCAGCACTGCAAGCTTCAAGAGGTGCAGGACAGGCGGCAGCAGCAATGAAACCTCAACTGGTACAAGAGAGGTGGCAGCGGCAATGCAAGCTTCAACTGGTATGAGAAAGGCAATGGCAGGAATTCAAGCTTTAAATGGTATAAGACAGATGGCAGGAGCAGTGCAAGCTTCCCTAAAACAAAGACCTTGTAGGGGACATTCAGCAGTAGCATCATAAGCTTCTGTAACTCAAACAAGGACAGGCAGTAATAGCATTGCAAACTTCAACAAGTACAAGACAGGTAGTAGAAGCAATGCAAGCTTCAATGGGTACAAGATATGAGGCAGCAGCAATTCAAGCATCAACATGTAGCAGGCTGGTGGAAGCAGCAATGCAAGTTTTAACTGATAGAAGAAAGGTGGCAGCAGCAATGCAAACTTTAACTGTTGCAACACATCAGCAGCCACAGCATTGCATGCTTCAACTGGTACAAGACAGGCGGTAGCAGCAATACAAGCTTTAACTGGAACAAGACAGGCCACAGGAGAAGTGCACGCTTCCCTAAAACAAAGAACTTGTAGGGAACATTCAGGAGTAGCAGTGTGAACTCCTCTATCTCAAAGAAGGACACACAACAGCAGCAATCCAAGCTTCAACTGATTCAAGGCACGCAGCCGCAGCATAGCAATCTTCAACTGGCACAAGAAAGGCCGTAGCAGCATTTCAAAAATCAACTGGAGCAAGAAAGACAGCAGCAGCACTGAAAGCTTTAATTGGTCCAAGAGGCATGCAGCAGCACTGCAAGCTTCAACAGGAACAAGACAGGCAGCAGTAGCAATGCAATCTTCAACCAGTACTAAGCAGACAGCAGCATTGCAAGCTTTAACTGGTACAAGGTAGGCTGCAGCAGCAATGCAAGCTACAAAAGGTACAAGACAGATGGCTGCAGAAGTGCAAGCTTCCATAAAAAAATAAAATAACTTATTATGGACATTCACCAGTAGGTACATATGACTTTACAATGAAAACAATTACACCACATACCTTTACAACACAGTTTTTACATAGCAACTACCATTACTACATATGATTTTACAATGCATTCCATTAGAACATATTTTTAAAAACTACCATTTCAACACATACCATTACAAAGCATACTATTACAATGCATACTACTGTAACGCATAATACTTTTGGGGCAATAGTGGGGTAAATGTTGGATAGTGTAGGGATAAAAATTACTATTCACACTCCAGTGAGTGCAACAGTAGGGTAAGTGTTGGAAAGTGCAGGGGTAAAAATACTATCCTCATGTACCCCAAAACCCATACCCACCCTAAAACTAAAAAATCCCCATTACTTACCTTATAATGCGTTGTAATGGTATGCGTTGTAATGGTATGCGTTGTAATGGCATGTGTTGTAGTGACATGTGTTTTGTTATGGCATGCATTGTAATGGCATGCGATGTAAAGGCAGTTGCGTTGTAACAGCTGTGTTGTAGAGGTAGTGCATTGTAATGACTGTGTTGTAATGGTTGTTTCCCACCATTAGCAATGTAAACTTTTCTAGCTCAAAGAAGGAAAGGCAGCAGCAGCACTGCAAGTTCAGCAGGTACAAGACAGGCAGCAGCACTGCAAGCTTCAGCAGGTACAAGACAGACAGCAGCAGCACTGCAAGCTTCAGCAGGTACAAGACAGGCAGCAGCGGCACTGCAAGCTTCAGCAGGTACAAGACAGGCAGCAGCAGCAATGCAAGCCTTAACTGGTACACAGCAGGTGGCAGAAGCAAAGCAAGCTTCAACTGGTACAAGACAAATGGCAGGAGCAGTGCAAGCTTCCCTAAAACAAAGAACTTGTAGGGGACATTCAGCAGTAGCAGTGTGAGCTCCTCTAACTCAAAGAAGGACATACAGCAATGGCAATGCAAGCATGAAGAGGTACCAGACAGGTGACAGCAACAATGCAAGCTTCAACTGGTAAAAGACACTCAGCAGTACTGCAAGCTTCAGCCGGTAAGAGACAGGCAGCAGAAGCATTAGAATATTCAACTGGTATGAGACAGGTGGTAGCAGCAATGCAAGCTTCACCTGGTATGAGACAGGTGGTAGCAGCAATGCAAGCTTCACCTGGTATGAGACAGGAGGTAGCAGCAATGCAAGTTTCAACTGGTAAGAGACAGGTGGTAGCAGCAATGCAAGCTTCAATACTTACAAGACGGGTGGCAGCAGTAATGCAAGCTTTAACAGGTACAACATAGGTGATGGCAACAATGCAAGCTTTAACTGGTACAAGACAGGAGGCCCTAGCAATGCAAACCTCAATGGGTAGAAGACAGACCGCAGCACTGCAAGATTCAGTCAATAATAGACATGTAGCAGAAGCAATGCAAGCTTCAACTGGTATGAGACAGATGGCAGCAGCAATGCAAGCTTCAACTGGTACAAGACAGGCGGTAGCAGCAATGCAAGCTTCAACTGATGCAAGAATGGTGGCAGCAGCAAGGCAGGCTTCAACTGCTAAGAGACAGGTGGCAGCAGCAACACAAACTTCAAATGGTTCGAGGCAGGTGGCAGCAGCAATTCAAGCTTTAACTGCTACAAGGCAGGCGGCAGCAGCAATGCAAGTTTTAACTGGTACAAGACAGATAGCAGGAGCAGTGCAATCTTCCGTAAAACAAAGAACTTGTAGTGGACATTTGGCATTAGCAGTGTGAGCTTCTCTAACTCAAAGAGGACACACAGCAACAGCACTGCAAGGTTCAACAGGTCCAAGACAGACAGCAGCAGCAATGCAAGTAGCAATAGGTACAAGACAGGTAACAGCAGCAATCCAAGCTTTAACTGATTCAAAGCAGGCAGCCGCACCATTGCAATCTTCAACTGGTGCAAGACAGGCGACAGCAGCAATGCAAGCTTCAGCTGGTACAAGACACGCGGCAGCGGCAATGCAACCTTCAGCTGGTATGAGGCTTGTAGCAGCAGTAATGCAAGCTTCAACTGGTACAAGACCGATGGCTGCAGCAGTGCAAGCTTCCCTAAAAATAGAACTTGTAGGGAAAATCAGCAGCAGCAATATAAGTTTCTCTAGCTCAAAAAAGGGCAGGTAGTAGCAGAACTGCAAGCTTTAACAGCTACAAAACAGTGGCAGCTACAATGCGAGCTTTAACTAGAACAAGACATGCAGCCCTACCAATGCAAGTTTCAACTGGTAAAAGACAGACAGCAGCACTGCAAGCTTCAGCTAGTAAGAGACAGGAATCAGCAGCAATGCAAGCTTCAATAGGTACAAGACAGACAGTAGCAGCAATGCAAGCTTCAACTGGTGCAAGCAGGGTGCCAGCACCAATGCAAGCTTCAACTGGTACAAGACAGGTTGCAGCAGCACTACAAACTTCAACTGGTGCAAGCATGGTGCCAGCAGCAATTCAAGCTTCAACTTGTATGAGACAGGTGGCAGCAGCAATACAAACTTCAACTGATGCAAGCAAGCTGCCAGCAGCAATGCAAGCTGTAACTGTTACAAGACAGGCAGCTGCAGCAATGAAAGCTTCAACTGTTACGAAACAGATGACAGCAGCAATGCAAGCTTCAACTGGTACAAGACAGATAGTAGCAGCAATGCAAGCTTCAACTGGTACAAGACAGATAGTAACATCATTGCAAGCTTCAACTGGTACAAGACAGACAGCAGCAGCATTGCAAGCTTCAACAGGTACAAGACAGGCAGCAGCAGCATTGCAAGCTTCAACAGGTACAAGACAGGCAGCAGCAGCATTGCAAGCTTCAACAGGTACAAGACCGACAGCAGCAGCATTGCAAGCTTCAACAGGTGCAAGACAGGCAGCAGCAGCATTGCAAGCTTCAACAGGTACAAGACAGGCAGCAACAGCAATTAAAACTTCAACTGGTAGGAGACAGGCTATAGCAGTAATGCAAGCTTCAACTGGTACAAGACAGATAGTAGCATCATTGCAAGCTTCAACTGGTACAAGACAGACAGCAGCAGCATTGCAAGCTTCAACAGGTACAAGACAGGCAGCAGCAGCATTGCAAGCTTCAACAGGTACAAGACAGACAACAGCAGCATTGCAAGCTTCAACAGGTACAAGACAGGCAGCAACAGCAATTAAAACTTCAACTGGTAGGAGACAGGCGATAGCAGTAATGCAAGCTTCAACTGGTTCAAAGCAGGTGGCAGCAGTTATGCACGTTTTAACCGCTACAAGACAGGCAGCCACAGCATTGTAAGCTTCAACTGGTACAAGATAGGTGGTAGCATCAATGCAAGCTTTAATAGGTACAATACAGACAGCAGCAGCTTTGCAAGCTTCAATAGATAAGAGACATGTGGCATCAGCAATGCACGCTTTAACTGATATAAAGCAGGAGGGCACAGCAATGCAAGCTTCAACATGTACAAGAGAGGTGTCAGCAGCAATGCAAGCTTTAACTGGGACAAGACAGACAGCCCCAGCACTGCAAGGTTCAGCTGGTGCAGGACAATTGGCAGGAGCAATGCATGCTTCTACTGGTACTAGAAAGGTGACAGCAGCAATGCGAGCTTCAATTGATAAGAGACATGTGGCAGCAGCAATGCAAGCTTCAACTGATATAAAGCAGGCAGGCACAGCACTGCAAGGTTCAGCTGGTACAGGATATGTGGCAGGAGCAATGCATGCTTCTACTGGTACTAGAAAGGTGACAGCAGCAATGCGAGCTTGAACTGGTGCAAGTATGGTGCCAGCAGCAATGCAAGCTTTAACTGGTATGAGACAGGTGGCAGCAGCAAAGCAGACTTAAACTGGTGCAAGCAAGGTGCCAGCAGCAATGCAAACTTTAACTGTTACAAGACAGGCAGCCACAGCAATGAAAGCTTCAACTGTTACGATACAGATGACAGCAACAACGCAAGCTTCAGCTGGTACAAGACAGACAGCACAGCACTAAAAGTTTCAACTGGTACAAGACAGACAGCAGCAGCACTGCAAACTTCAACTGGTGCAAGCATCGTGCCAGCAGTAATGCAAGCTGTAACTGTTACAAGTCAGGTAGCTGCGGCATTGAAAACTTCAACTGTTACGAAACTGATGACAGCAGCAATGCAAGCTTCAACAGGTACAAGACAGATAGTAGCAGCAATGCAAGCTTAAACTGGTACAAGACAGACAGCAGCAGCATTGCAAGCTTCAACAGGTACAAGACAGGCAGCAGCAGCAGCAATGCAAGCTTCAGCAGGTAGAAGGCAGGTGTCAGCAGCAATGCAAGCTTTAACTGGTACAAGACAGACAGCTGCAGCACTGCAAGGTGCAACTGGTACAGGACAAGTGGCAGGAGCAATGCATGTTTCTACTGGTACTAGAAAGGTGACAGCAGCAATGCAAGCTTGAACTGGTATGAGACAGGTGGCAACAGCAAAGCAAACTTCAACTGGTGTAAGACAGACAGCAGCAGCACTGCAAGCTTCAACAGGTACAAGACAGGCAACAGCAGCAATGCTTGCTTCACCTGTAACAAGGGAGGCGGCACCACCAATGCAATCTTCAACCGGTACTAAACAACCAGCTGTATTGCAAGCTTCAACTGGCATAAGACAGATGGCAGCAGCAATGCAAGCTTCAATTGGTACAAGAGAGATGGCTGCAGAAGTGCAAGCTTCCCTATAAAAAGAACTTGTGGGCCACATTTAGCAGTAGCAATTAATGCTTTTCTAGCCGAAAGAAGGACAAGCAGCAGCACTGCAAGCTTTAACTGGCTCAAGACAGAACAGAGAGGAGCAGCACTACAAGCTTCAGCTTGTACAAGACAGAACAAACACAAGCAGAAATTCAAGCTTCAACTGGTACAAGACAGACAGTAGAAGCAATGCAAGCTTCAAATCGTACAAGACAGACTGCTGCAGCACTGCAAGCTTCAACAGATACAGGACAGGTGGCCGCAGCAATGCAAGCTTCTCTAACAGAAAACACAGGCAGCAGTGCAAGGTTCCCTAAACCACAGAGCTTGTACGGTACATGTAGCAGTAACACTGTAAGCCTCCCTAACTCAAAGAAGGAGAGGC
This sequence comes from Lissotriton vulgaris, assembly GCF_964263255.1. Lineage (NCBI taxonomy): Eukaryota > Metazoa > Chordata > Amphibia > Caudata > Salamandridae > Lissotriton > Lissotriton vulgaris. Next base: position 908,051,129 of record NC_141695.1, read on the forward strand.
AGCAGCAGCAGCACTTCAAGCTTCAACAGGTACAAGACAGACAGCAATAGCACTGCACATTTCAACAGGTATAAGACAGGCAGCAGCAGCAATGCAAGCTTCAATAGGTACAAGACAGGTAATAGCAGCCATGCAAGCTTCAATGAAGAAATGAAAGGCAGCATGGCTCCCTAAAATAAAATACTGGTACAGGACAGGCAGCAGGAGCACCACAAACTTCCCTGATGCAAAGAACATATACATTATGGTCAGCAGCAGCTGCAGCAGCGTAAGCTTATCTAATGTAAGGATGAGGTACAGGACAAGATGCAGCAGCAGTGCAAGCTTTCATATGCAAACAACAGGTGGAGTACAGGCAGCAGCAGTGCAAGCTTCACTAAGACAAAGAAATGGTACAGGATAGGTGGCAGCAGCGTTGCACGTTTCTCTAACATATAACAGCTGACAGCAGTAGCGCAAGCTTCCCTAACAAAATTATATGGCAAAGGAGAGGCAACAACAACAGTGGAAGTTTCAATAGCACAACCAACAGGTACAGAACAGGAAGCAGCAGCCTTGCAATCTTTCCTAAAACATAGAAACAGGTACAGGGGAGGTTGCAGCAGCTGTCTATGGTACAGTAACATAAACAAAACAGTATAGGAGGGATCTGAAGTGCAAGTTTCCCTCGCACAGACAACATTTTTCATTTTACAATGAGCAGTTAGAGAACAGGCAGCATCAGCATTGAAATTTTCCTTATCACAAAAATCACAGGTGGCAGCAGTGCAAGCTTCCCTAACTGAAAGAGTAGATAGGGGCATGTGACAGTACTAATTTAGAGTTCTCTAATGCAACCTATAGTTCCATAACCGCAGACAGACTCATATGAAATACCCGTTTTTGTAAATACCAGCATTTGTAAAGCGTAAAGCTACCTCCGAAGTGGTGTCCCGGCGCTGGGGGCCCTCGGGAAGATTAAGCGAGCTATTGCCCAGAGTCACATGGTGCTGGGCTAACCTGCCGCCGGGGATTAAACCATGAACCGGAGAAGTGTGGCTCACTGGTTAGAGCGGCAGAATCTGAAGCAGAGATAAGGCCCGGGTCCAGGGTTCAAGTCCCGACGCCGCAGGGTCTTGGGCTCAACGTCCGCGGACTCGATAATTCTCGCCTCAGCGCCTACTCTAATCATGGATCCCAAGCTGCAACTCTGGGCAATTGCTTGCTTAATCTCCACAACGGCCCCTACAACACTGGGATGCCTGGCCTCACCTTGGAGGTGCCCAGGAGGGGCATCTCACTGGGAGAGCCAGGAAGGGTTCCGCAGCGTTATACAGCGCCGGGACGCCCCGTTGGGGCAGCTGTGCGCTTTGTGAAATACAACCCCATAGTCTGGAATCAGGCACCCTGGCCGCTGCGCCACACCTCTTCCACTCGGGAGCACAAGCTTCTCTTACACCATGGCCAGCTGCAAGAAAAGCAGCAGCGGTGCATGCAGACGCACATCTGAACCCAGGGGGCGTCAGTGGCTGCGCCGGGCTCTACCCGTTACTGATCTAAAAGCATGAATTTGGTTTAGAGATCGTGTGGAATAACCAGAGAGAGCTCCCCCTCCCTGGGGCCCGCCCAAAGCAAGATAAACGGACTTCAATTTCCAATATGATCTTCCAGCCGCTTGTCTGGGACGCAACAGGGCTACAATCCACTCATTCATCAAGCAGCCAATCCCGTTAACTGCTTAAAAGAGACATTAATGAGCTCCGGGGCCTCTCCGTCTTCTTTATAGGACTGCGCTGCGCCCCCATCTGCCGCGCCCCGGCTGGCTCCGGGCCAGCTCCAGAGCGGAGGATTAAAAAGTGGTAAAATAATGCCAGGCGCCGCAGAGGTAGCAGCATAGAGCTCGCATTCCCCCAGGATTTACACATTCTTCTTTCAATTCTGGTCCATGTAGTTTATTTTAATTCGGCAATATTCAAGAGTTGCAACAACAGTGGGTGTGAAAACTAAGAGTTTTCACTGTTTATTCCTCACGTATGGCTAGGGCTGGGCGTAATTGCTGTAATTTCCTGTATTGAAACCATGCAGAATTATCTAAAACTATGCAAGATTACGAGTGAATTATGCGACAAGAGTAATTCTGCCATTAGTGCTATTTCTTAGCGTAAAAATGCCCCCCTCAAGTCCAAAATGGATTTCGAGAATGCATTTAGCATTAATCGCACTAAGTGCAAAAGAACACACATAGCAAGCAAAAGCAGCTGCTCACACTCTCTAAAGGTGCCTTGGGGTCGGATTTCCCCCAACTCACTACTGGCATTTAGAGCTACTTTCTTGGGGCAAAATATACCCTCACGCTCAAAATGAAAGGGATGATTCATTTTGCGCTAAGAAACAGCACTAAGGGCCATATGTATCAAGGCCAAATGGGTTTGCAAACGCCGAAATTTGCAGAATTTCGGCGTTTGCGAACCCATTTTCGCAAAATGGTATGTATCAAACAATTTGGGTGCAAAATAAGGAATCGCAAAATTTGCCATTCCTTATTTTGCGATTGCATTTAAGGAATCGCAAATTTTGCGATTCCTTAAATGCAATGTATCAAGGAAAAAGAAAATCCAAAATGCCCTTAAGGAATCGCAAATTACCACCAACTTCTAGTTGGTGGTAAATTGCGAATTCTTTTATAAAAGCATTTTTTTTTTAATCCAATGGTACCATGTGATGTGCCCTTAGGGCATGTATGTGCGCTATATGCGCACACATGTCATTTTCAAGGGTGCAGCAGGGTGTTCTTGAGACACCCCTGCACCCTTGAAAATATTCTCGATTTGCGATTTGCAAATTGCGAATCGCAAATTGAGAATAATTTCCCATTCATTCCTTAGGGCCTCCTGGCCCATAGAAATGAATGGGAAATAATTCCTTAATTGCGATTAGCATTTTGCTAATCACAATTAAGGAATTTTAAGGAATCGCTTAAAAATAGCAAATTTCTTCATACATACCATTTTGCGAATTCTAAACAGCGATTCCTTAAAAATCGCTATTAAGGAATCGCAAAAGGGTATGTTGATACATATGGCCCTAAATGCAGCAGAACGCAAATAGCGATCACATGCGGGTGCTTGTGCTCGCTAAATGTGCTCTTAAAGTAAGATTTTCTCCCCAAAATTACTCTTAATTAATCAAACAGGGGTAATCGCATCATTATTGGTAATTCCACATTAAAGAGTAACACAGAATTACCAAAATTACTCCGATTACTCTGGCCGTAATAGAAATTCTGCCCAGGCCTACATATGACATAGGGCTACGAAACCACTTGAATGGCGCATCATCGTAAACTGAATTGGGACCTGCAAGTAAGAATAGTGGGAAAATGTAATTAAGCAGATATTGTCTTTTTCATTCAGCTTTTGCATTGTATAGTGAAAATAGCTAGAACAAGTGTCATTAGTACCAGCGATTCAGGGATTCAGGTATTGATGTTGGTGCTGGAATGTCAAACCTGAATGGCTGCATCTGTTTCTGTAGATAACTTCTGAGGGACTATGCTTGAAAAGTTGTGTTGAGTTCTTGAATTCACCTTTAATTGATTTTGTCATGCTTTTTTTGGAGAAGCATGGCTCAATGGTTAGAGCGGCAGACCCTGATGCTGAGGTCTGGCCCTGGACCAGGATTCAATTCCTTCCTCGGTGGCTCTTGGACTCAATCTCCCTGGACCTGATAATTCTCGCCTTGGTGCCTGGTCTAATCATGGGTCCCACTCTGTGACTCTGGGCAATAGCTTGCTTAATCTCCACAATGGCCCCAGCAGCGTTTGGATGCCTGGCTTCACCTTGGGGGGGCCCAGGAGTGGACATCTCACAGGAAAGCCAGGAAGGGTTCCACAGCGGTATGAATACATCACTACGAGACCTCTGGGTAGAAGGCGCTATATAAATACAAACACATTTACATTTTGTTGGCCACTTATCATGCATTGTGACCAATTCTGGAGGACACTTCTGGTGTAATGTGTCCAATTCTCAAAACACCAATGAAGTACTGTGTCCAGTCCTGGAAGACTAACCCAGAGATCTGAGTCCAGTTCTACAAATGCCTACTGCAGCAGTCACGGACTGATTTCACAAAAGACCGCTCATTCGGAATCCAAACTAACAATGACTCAATTGCTAGTCGGCTTTTGAAATAAATCAATTGTATTTATTTATGTATATTTGAAATATCTTATTTTTTGTACATACTGACAAACAATAGAAAAAAGCTTTTTACATGTATATATATAGAAAACAAAACACCAACAGAAGATAGGCAGAATGATTTACAGTAGGACCAGCAGTCCGTGTGGTGAGCACAATCTTTCATACATCAGTCGTTCCACATTCACACTCACATTTCACTACCGGGTGTGAACCTGCAACACGAACACCGGCTTGCGGAAGACTGAGAGACGCCCCGGTTATCGCTGTGATTGAAGCTCACACAAGCCAGCGGCTTTGAATTGGTGATTGAGTTCCTCACTTATACAATCGGAACGGTACTTGGAGCAACCTTCCACGTCCCAGAGCCTTCACATTTAAAAGCTCTTTGTCAAGATGGTTCCCTTATTTTGAACGCAGCCCCCTTTGGATTCATCAACACCTGACACAGTAAAATCCCCGTGCCCTAATACTGAATACACTCAGATTTTTTGGTCCTGATGAGAATCGGACAAAGGGTCCGATTCGAAACGCGTCGACCTTGTGTACCCTCTGTTGCTTGGGTTTTGTGGTCAGAAAGGAATTGTATATATTTTGTTTGTTATACAATCATTGTGATATTGAGTATCCTCCAATACTTTTAAAGCTACTTGTGATTTGCTTTCAACTTGGTTTGTCTGACCTTATTTATTTCCTTGTTTGGTTTATTTCACATGCACAATGTTGAGTATGATATGTATGGAATGTGAGTGTGAATGTGGAACGACTGATGTATGAAAGATTGTGCTCACCACACAGACTGCTGGTCCTACTGTAAATCATTCTGCCTATCTTCTGTTGGTGTTTTGTTTTCTATATATATACATGTAAAAAGCTTTTTTCTATTGTTTGTCAGTATGTACAAAAAATAAGATATTTCAAATATACATAAATAAATACAATTGATTTATTTCAAAAGCCGACTAGCAATTGAGTCATTGTTAGTTTGGATTCCGAATGAGCGGTCTTTTGTGAAATCAGTCACAGTATTTGCACCTTTTTTGTTTATTCTAGTATTGGACTCTGCTTTACTGTGGATGAGTCAAAGCCCTTGGTTGTTGTGATATATACTGCAGCAGTCACAGCATTTCCTGTCAATGCATTGTAATGTTGCTCCATCAATATGATGGAGCTATATGGCAAACTTGCAAAGTTTTGATTTGTATTTTCAAAAAGAAAATACTAAAGCAGGATTTAATTTTCGAAAATAAATAAAACAATGCCTCACTCACCATGGGAGTTTCCTTCAATGGCGAGGGGGCATGAAGCACTTTTCAGTGCCCCTTCCCCCATGTTTTTTCCTGGTGGTGACGGGCATTGAAAGATGACTATATGTCCGCCGATCAAAATTAGGTGGGTGGACGTATAGCCAAACCTATTTTAGCCCTGATTCCATCGGGCAGTCAGAGGAGTTTGACCATGGCAGAGACGGAGTAGTCTCTACTGCCGTCCAAGTAGGGTCTGCCCACATTTAAATGGGGAGGGGGGTTGACCATAGTCTTGGGGCAGAGAACTCCATCGCCATTGTGATGGACTTCACTCCCCACCAAGTAATAAATCGGGCCATTATCACTTAAAATTAATACTGTACACATTAGAGTATTAATGGTATGTCCACAAATTATATAACAGCACAGTGCTCTTATAATCAAATATATTAGTTCTCTACTAGAATAACTGTACTGCAAAGCCAACTAAATCAAAATACATTACAGTATGTTATGCTTGATGATACACAGCTGGAACATTCAGGGCTACATCCACTGATCTTTAGTGACAGAACAACACCTGCAAACCTTTTTTAAAAAACAATCAGCCACCATCATTCAGTATACTTCATGGGCTCTGGCATCATCAGCCTGCATGGATGGAATGGAGTTTACCTCCCAGCAAGTGAAGTTTGGTCAAATATGTTCACTATCATAAGTTACAGTTTCTAACAGTATTACTGGCTTTGCCATTGCTTGTTATATGTAAGCCAGAGACAGTCGCTATCCTCAAACTGGAGTCCATCGTAGGAAAACGGTCCCAGCAGTGCTTGTTCCATGTTCTGGATAGATGAGGGGGCCTCTGGCTGAAGCTTATCTTCGATGCAACAAAGATCATAGCGGTGGAAGTCGGGGACGGTCTGTGGGCTACTGCTTCCAGAGATGTGAGTATCTCCTGCTGTGGTAAAGTTCGTCAAAAACGGGGGTTTCTTGATGTATAACTACCCCCCACTGCTGATCCAAGCAAAGACCACCACTGCATCTTGCCTTGGCCACCTCCTAAAGGATTGCCACAAAATCTGTGCTCAAAGTTAGTCATATGTCAGCACTCCAAACTGTTATGGAATTTCTAACCCATTATGGAAATACGGTGGCCCAAAACAATTGCTGATTCAGCTTTTTAAAGCACAATATTAACCCTTTATTTTATTCTGTGAGTGTAAAATTCGACTTTAACTCTCTTCTCCAAAGTGGGTCCAGAGGTGCAGCGAGCTCATGATACATCTTTCGCTATTTTTAGTACTACGCCCAGTTTCAACATGACACGTTGATGGCAATCACACTCAGCCTTCCCCCCGCCCCCAGCAGGCTTCTCTCGGTGCCTTGGTTCTTAGATATCACCACCGAGGGCCTTTTTTCATTCTCAGCTCCTACCAGGGCTCTTTGGCGCTAAGCCTGGAAAGAAACGAAAGCCCCCTGAAGAACTGGGCTTTTTAGAACCCAGCAGCGCCAGGGGCACGCCCAAAGTCTTCGGATTCACCTGTCTTGGTTTACAGAGACACGGAATACTTCTGGGTGGCGTCAGAGACCAAGCTTATTAGCTGTAGCCAGTAACAGTGATCCTAGAAATACAGCATGGGGGTATTTCAGGAGACTGCTCAAATTCGTAGAGCAAGACATCTCCTTTTATACACAATATTCACATTTACAAACATACACTCCCACTGCGCAAAAAGTTAACCAATGAAGTACATTCTCAAACAAAGTATCACATGACGAAAAGCTCAGTTTGCAATGTCCCAACTAAAAGTTAATCATTGGGGATGTCCCAAATCCAATCTCCACAAGCCGGACATACCCATAATTGAAAAGCACAATGCATGTAATGAAGAGCATAGAAAAGGAAACAATGTCTGATAGTGAGCAAGATAAGGCATGTGTAAGGAGACTAAAAGTTAACGATATCCTGAACAATGTTTGGCAATCTCAGACAACGATCAAACCAGGGAAATTGACTCGGCAGGGTCAGCTTCAGGTGAAGGAATCAGATCCTTTCAATTCACCTTGGAGTGAAGAAAGACCCTGTTAATGTATACCAATACATGAAGGCCAGGCCGCTTCGTTAGTTCGACCACATTCGTTGGCCTGCGAGATGGCAAGACAAAATGGAGGCTCAAACAAAATGGAACCCATATTCGGGACAAAATCTCCAAATACGTAATGTACTCACTAGCTAACATGACAAATTCACTCCACATTAGCCGCACTCACTAAATACGGTTCGACATCACCAAAATCCTGACGAAACCATAATCTTACGTATCGAGGCCCGTTTTCACAGAACCACACCCCACTGCTCCAATGTTAGCGCTACATTTGCTTTCTGTTACAACGGTTAGCGCCAACAAGCCTGCCGGGTAAAATGCACTTCTTAAATAGCAAGTTGGTAAAGAGTAGAGGTGACGCAACTGCTTTCACATTAGTGGAAGGCTGCCGCCGAATCTGCTTGAATTCTACAGGGAAAGTGACGACATCACAGATACACAGAAGCCTGCCCAATGAGCGGGCTTGACAGGCTTGGCAGTCATTGTCAGCTGTCAATTCCTGATGTCTCTTTTATTCAACAGTGATGATTCCAGATGAGGACACAGGTGCAGACCCGGTAAGGTAGGGTAAAGCCACTCACTGGCAAAATAAGACTTCTGCTCAGGACGATCCTGTGCATTCAAGATGCACAATCTTAAAATCTCCCCCACCTTTTAGCTCATGCATTCGTCGGACCTCGCCACCCTGGGACGCCATGATTGTTAGCTCAGCTTATTTTCTTCTCTCCTCCCTCCCCCGCAAAAACAAAGTTCCTTCCTCCCTCGCGGCTGTAGCTTCAGCAGCCAAGTTTCAGAGACATCCTGGGGGCAAACGGCAGGGCGGCTGCGCTGTCAGCACCGGCGCTTCAACTTCCCACGGCCCCGAGGACGCTGTTGGCAAAATGTCATCTATCCTTTCCCGTGGGGAGCCGCTCGAGGATCAGTTTCTCATCAGTGCCATATATTACAACCAATGAGCGAGAAAAATGTGCGCACGCACACACGTTCAGGCTGGACACAGCACTCACGAGCACACATGTACACACAATGCTGACATACTGCGAACGCACATCTTCTGCACCCTGGCTTTCTTTTCTCCTGTTCCCCTTTGAAGTCTTGAAATTGTCGTCTGTCTTGTTTTAAGTGAAACCTTCATTCTTTCCATGGTTTAAGCTACGATTTACATTGTCCATGCTTCCTTTTATTATCCACCGCTTAATTAATTATGTAGTGTTGGTGCATCATTCTTGCCTTCTTTCCTCTCTTTCTTGCTTACTTCTCATTTCTTCTAATTTCTTCCTTTCTTTACTTTTCCTAACGGCTGCTTCATTTCCTTTCTTCCTTTTTCTTTCTCTCCCTTTTTCCTTCCTTCCTTCCTCCTTCTCTTTCTTTTTCCTCTCCTTCCTTCATATATTGCTTTCTACCTTCCTTCCTCTTCCACTTTCCCTGTCTCTCTTTCCTCCATGCCACTTTCCTTAATTCTGCCCTTCATCCGCTCTTCCTTCTGTCCAGCCTTCCTTCCCTTTTAATTCCTTCTCTTCTTCTTTATTTATTTCCTTATTTAGTTATTGTGTTTTATAAAACGCGAACATGACCATCATGGTATACTAGCGCTGTTCTTCGAGAGAGCTGAATAAAGTTGGAGTACATTAAAATACATGTCACAAAAGATACTTTGTACAAAGAATTCTCAGAGCAAGGTATAAAACAATAGGATACAATATAAAATAAGGAACACTGTATGTAGAGTTTCGAGCGCAAGTACTACAATATTAGGATACAGTAAAAATAGGTTAAATTACAGTTTCAAAATAGTTCTCGTAAGACACATGTATTTCAAGTAATACAGCTGTAACTTCCTTCTTAAAAAGCTTGAGTGAGGTAATTGCTCTTTTTGAGGGTGGTAGGGAGTTCCATATTTTTGGGGCAGATCCAGCACAAGTGCGTATGTGTGTTCTTCTTTTTAGGTCGATCCTAGGCACACATGTGCTGTCTCTTGACATGCTGTATTCAGTCAGGGGTCTTAGAGCCCACCTCCAGGTTCCTATTGGCTTTTGTGAGTGTCCTTTAAAAAACATTGCTAGATATTTCATTATGGTTCCTGGTTGTCACACCTTTTGTCTTAATTGTTGACTTCAATGGAGTGGCCCCAGGACATGTTTTCTTCCCCTGGTTTCCATTTTCTTTCTGCTCAGGTACTTTTTCTTTAAAAAAAAAATCAAAACAGCCCTTCAGAGCTTTTCAAGCATGTTCGTGTGCATGCATATCACATTTTAATTACAATAAGTGCGACAGCCGCAGCACTTCATCTTTATCTATGGAAGCCACACACCTTTCTTTTTTCCTGCAAGTGCCGCTGTCTATAATGCTATCATACCCCTATGTTATGTTATGTTATGTTAATAACTTTTATTCGGCGCACAGCTGCCCCAGCGAAGGGGCGTCCTGGCGCCTGATCAAGTACCACAACACAACAAATCGCCGCTGAAAAGAGAGGAGATCAGTCAACAGAGGTGAACAAATGGGTTTTGATCACACGTCTAAAGAGAGTCAGGCTGTTAAGGGCACGGATATGGACAGGAAGGGAGTTCCATAATCGAGCCGCCATGACATGATATCCATCTATATCGTAAACGCGGCACAGAGACGTGGCATGGTGGCTTATTCTACCACGCATGGCAGCACAGCAAGGATGTACGGGAACCACTGCAACCCATTCAGGGCCAGAGTGGCCATAGCGGGCACCAGGCGTTTCCCTGGTGGGCCGCAAGGGTGGGGGCCAATTTTGGGGCCCTGGGGGCATTTTTCTTACAGGGCCGTTTTTTCAGCAAAGCTGCAAAATCGTGTCTGTAACACAGTCGACCAATACCAACCCTGGCAAACAGCTCGGCTGCTCGAATGGGGGCCTGCTGAGGTCTTTGCCAGGGCCAGTTTTGGTTCCCAGTCCGGCCCTCAACCCATCATAGCCAGCAACACACCGTCTGTCGCCTTTCCACATACTCTGTGAGTTTTAGCGCAGCCTGCTTCTCACCCTTCCTCTCTACCTTTTCCCTGATGGCTCGATGGCCTCTGGCACTCGTATATAGTGCTGGGGTGTGTGTGCCTGTCTCTGTGTGTGCACAGTGGTATTACACAATCTTTGCAAACTACATTCCTGAATATAAAGCGGTAGCTCTGCATGTGGAGCTGCACACCCTAGCCTCTGACGGGGTTTTATAGCAGTTTATGGGAGATTAAGCTGAGCCCAACGAACCAGACTTTGGTTGGGGGAAACTGTCTTTGAAGGTTGCTTTCTCTCTTTGGTCGGTATTTTCGTGGTTTAGGAAAGTTGAGGTTCATGTGAGTCGTCGTTAAGGATGTAGTGGTAAACAGATTGGTCGTTGTTTAGGAATCGTTGTTCAGGTCAGTCGTTTTTCAAGATTCGTTATTAAGGCTGTTTCCCTTGGGGGACAATAATCTGCCTAATTGAGCCACCTGGAACTCACTCTAGCTTCAAGCACAGAGAATTAACGGCCCAGATAGAGGCCAAAAACCCACCCAGCAGTCCCCCTCAGCCCTTGTACTCAGATTCCATCACCCCCTACCCATCCCCCCACCCCACTAATCAGTGTGCTTCGATTTCACGAGCACCAGGAGCTCAAGTATGGCACTTTCCCTTCCCTAAACACAAGTTGCTTATAGTGCTTAGATCCGCAGAACTTTTAAAGTGCAATATTTCTGATCTTCATGTACAGACACACTAGAGCGAAGTTTAACAAGGTTATTATTGCAGCGAGGGGTGAATGGCTACACGGACTTAATACCCAGCCAGGGGCATAAATCCAAGATTATACAGTGGCTCATTGAAGATATTTTAATAGAGATTGTAGAAATTTATATTGACTGAAATTTGTTTGTAGAAATTTGACATCCATCCCCAAAACACCCTTTAGTAGGTCATCCCTGCATCCCCGTTACTCCCCTACCCTGTGAAGCTATTCTCTCCCAGAACTGTGCATATTCTGTGTAATATTGCTTTTTGAACAAGCTTGCATGTGATGATGCATACTGCACCTGGAGTCACCCCAAGGGCACCTCGTGGGTACCACAGGGAGGGAGCTTGGAGTACCTAAGCCCTTTCTCCTATTGTGCAAGTCTTAAAGCATATGTTCACATCTGATTTCCCAGCCTTCGTTGCACACTGCTCTGACTGTAAGACTAACTCTTCTCTGGACATTCCCAGCCTCATTCTAAAGCCATGGTGTTTAAAACTTTGCGCCATGTTTCCCTCTGCTTTTCTTTCTCTTATGCGTTCTGCAGTCCTTTCTGCCTTGCTGTCTGCCTTCCCTTTTGCTATGCACTGAGCGTTTCTTTCTCCCTCCCAATTTTGAGCATGGATAAGTAGTCATTCTAGGAAGCAGCATTCAAAGGCAGTGGTGGCTGGTGACATTTGAAAGTGGTGGGCGGAAAATTTGTGTGGGAGTGCACCATGGCGAGCGAGCGTAGAGAGCGAGCCTGTACAAGTAAGGGGGTTCGGGGGGATCTCCCCGAGGCAATTTTTACAAAAAGAGTGGGCAAACTGGGACATCTTGAGGATTTTTGGTGCCCTGGGCCAAACATATTTAGAGTCCACTGTTAGGAACAGCTTTGAATATATGGTCCAGTTTCAACTGTTTCATGCCCTCTTTGACCAGGTCACTGACAGTGCACAGCCATTCCTCCAAAATTCTAAATGTGTTCACATCTATAATAATAATCATGGATAGTGATGACATGTGTTCTCAATATTGCAATGGATGTCAGTGTCATTACTGTGCAGGATCTTTAGCATGCCCTGTGCTCTATTCCAGGCACATCTCATCCTCCACTGATAAGGTACTTAGAACTCTTCCCATAGGCTCTTGGACCCCATTCGAAGAGGCTTACACTGCCCCACTAGGCAGAACGTTCAGATCTCTCCCTGCTAGCTGAGTTCACACTATAAAATTCCTAATCCAAAACACATAACAACAAAAGTCCTATCTTGCAAGAGAGCTCAGCAACTGAAGACAGGATTGGCTCAGCATTTCATCTTTCTGAAACCCATGCATCATTACACTTCCTGGAAGGTAAGTCAAAACACAAGATATACAATAACAAACATCCTCGCAAGCAGAACAGCTCAGTGACTCTGAATCCCGATGTGGCCAACTCAGCCTTTGATCTTTCCGGGGTCGATATATTTCAGAAGCATTGAATTTGTGACACTAACACCTGTTATTTGCAATGTTTAAAACCAACAATTACGCTATTAAATGCTATTAAAATGCAGTTATTGGTATTGCAATCACAGCCTCCTGCCTGGCAATGACTGCCCCACTCACACAGGGCCTGCAGGACCTGCCCGTGGAAGGGGGATTTTTAGAGCTGTCTGGTGCCCTCTGACCCTGGAGTGGTGTAAATCTTCTGCACTGTCTTGTGCACACAATGGGCCCCACACTCTGATTAATCACCCCTTCCTCTTCATGGAGAAGCTTAGAAAACAGGGTCTCGCATCCTCACACAGGCTGCTAATGATATATGCGGCCCCACCCAAGGAACCAGGGCATCTGAGGCACAGCCCTCTAATACTTTGCTGTATGGAGATGAGTTGTAATTTTTTTTAAATGACCCTGCATCCATGTGGAAAGAGTGTTCCAGAAAGATCTCTGCTCAGGACACTTTACACATGTGCTAACATGTGTAACTGTTTTTGCAGTAAATAGCATATGTTGTGTGCACAGAAAAAGGTATATTTTTTCTTATCCTGTGCATTTCTGGTTCCAGTGCACTCATTTTGTGATCAGTGTTTTCGAAGAAAACATCACATGCACAAGATATACGTTTATGTTAACTCTGGAAGAGTGTTTTTTCACACCTGTTACTGTTGTATATACAGCACATCACTACAAAAAGAAACCTTACAATCCCGTGAAACATGCATGGTTCTACCATCTGGAAAACCGGAAGTAAATTTACCACCATTACCACTAAACTCAAAATGAGGTCAATAGGATGGTATCTACGAGCTCACAAGAACACTACACCAAAAACACCCACTAAATATTTCCTCCACCAACATTACTGAAGATAGTCCTGAAACAGAAAGCAGACTTTATTCAGGTGTAGAATCTTCCAGACCCAGCACGAAGGCTCCCTAACGGGATAGTGCTACAAGACAATTCTAATGGCAACAGCGTTGCGTTCTTACCATGCTTATTGTGTGTGTAGCAAATCCATAGATTCCTTCCACGTGTTACATATCAAAGAGAATTCACTGTTTCTTGAACATGGTAAACATTACACTCTTTTTGAATATAAGTATATGGTAATATATTATTATGTTTGTGTTATGCCCTAAAGTTGGACATTATATCCATGATGTAACCATTTTAAGGAAAATTAATAGATAAGTACTTGGTTTGTTCCTCTTTTCCCCTACCCGCTCTCTGCTACTCTTTATGGGGGTGCCACTTCCTGGCCTTTGTTGTGTCCCCTCCACAGTTCCCGGTCCTCTGGCGCCTTTAACTCCGCTGGCCCCACTAGCCCTCTACGGGTGCTGGCCTCTGCTATTTCAGGCAGCTCAGGGGAATGTCAGCTGGAGTTTCAGTTCACGGAGGGGAGAAGAGGACTTTGGGACGAGTTGGACATTGCACCATTCTCCATTGGCTAATTAGTCGTGGCGACATTACAGACGGGTGGCGGGGATTGCGTGGGTGGGAGGGTTTAATTATAATAAAATAAAACTTACGATCCACAAGTCCCGTGTTTTCCTTCCGGCGCAGCTCTCCTCGGAAAGCAGAAAAAGAGCCACCCACAGGCAGCCTCCCTTCCCTCCACCAATCACAATGCTGCATGCAGCCTACACAGAGAAAAGGGAGAGTAAAGGGATAGTGCGCATGACTGCTTTGGTCGGCCCCAGAGGACCGACCAAACAGTCTGTGGCCTACAACAGTGGGCTAGCCACGCCTCCCCTGATTTTAAGCAGACCCGCCCACCCTCCCGCCCACAGCCAGGCACTTCTGCTTTCTCGCAGTGTGAGAAGCAGAAACATAAGATGGTAGTTTTACCATTTTATGTTTCTGCTTCTCGCACTGTGAGAAAGCAGTGGGTCGATGCCCCCACGTCCCAATGCAGGGGCTGCCATTGTTCAAAGGTATGTCACTGACATGCCACATATTATCACTACACAACTTCACACCACACAATTTCATGCCACACAATTTCACAACAAACAATTCCAAACCAACACATCTCTCTCTTAGAATTCCATCAACCCTATCAACCTTACTCACACACCCACTGCCCCTCTCATCTCTCCCTCACACTGCCATTACCTCCTCTCATCTCACAATCCCAATGCCCCCTCTCATCCCTCCCTCACACTCATATCTCCTCTTTAACACCTTAGCAGCTATGGAACGTCCAGCTCCAGTGCTGAATGTTCCATTGCGCAGGTGCAGTTGGAACGTCCAACGGCCGACGGCAGCACTCCCGAGGTAGTGGTGCCGTCGGCCGTTGGACTGGGCGCAGCACTTATGAGGCTATACTGCCTGCTAACACATAATAAGCACAGTTTCTTTCCCATGACTTTTCAAGGTTTCCGTCCGTCTAACCCACGTTTTCCACCTCCTCTTGTGATGTCTTCCACTTAAACAGGTCCTCCCTCTTTATGCATCTATGGGCTGCTCTCTCCTTCTTTCTCTGTTTCTCACAATCTTTCTGCTCCTCTGTCTAGATTTAATTCACCATTTCCTGAACGCACTATCTCTATCTTCCTTTCTATCTCTTCTGTGCAGCTCTTCCCCTATCTATTCACCATGCCGTATAATTCCACTGCACAAATACACTCCACACCACACAATTCCACAACTAACAATTCCAATACAACATACATAATTCCACTCCACACCACATACATCCAGTAAACTTCAAACCAAAACATATAGGCCTGCTTACACATACTAAACACATTTTCTTTCCTATGACTTTTCAAGGTTTCGGTTCCTCAAACTCACACTTTCCTCCTCTTCTTAGGGTGTCTTGTGTGTACACAGGTACTCCCTCTTTATACGTCTGTGGCCTACACTCCCCTTCTTTCTCTCTTTTTCACATTCTTTCTGCTACTCTGTTTCGAGGTCATTCACCACTTCCTGCACAAACTACCTATCCCTCTCTATATATTCTGTGCAACTCTCACCCCTGTCTATTTACCATGCCACATAATTATACTACACAAATACACTCCACACCACACAATTCCACCCATTAAAATTCCACAACTAACAATTCTAATACAACCCACATAATTCCACTCCACACCACATACATCCATTAAACTACAAACCAAGACTCATAGGTAAAAGACATTGTCATTTACAACATCAATGCCTCTAACTCTCCCAAATGCAAGATCTATTGCACTGCATATGCTTGTTTTGAATATGGCTGGTTCAAGTTTTAGGGATATAGCGATTCTGGAATCCCTTCCGCCTCCTGATAGCTTGAACCCGTTCACCATGCATTGAGAACCAAAGTTGTGAAGAGCTTTGTGTATTTTGCAAGCTACCTTCAGTTGGATCCTAGCTTCAACTGGGAGCCAGTTGAGGGTATTGAGTGACAGGAAGATGTGGTCATACTAAGCATGGGCGAATTTTGCGGATCTCGCGTTCGCGAATTTTGCGGATTTGCGAACTCGCAATCCGCAAAATCCGCGAATTCCCGCGAATTTGCGGATTTTTTTTTTTTTGTGTGTTCGCAATTGTTTCTGCCAGTTCGCGAGGATTTGGTACTAGTTTGCAATTGCGAACTTACTTGTCGGCTCGCAACGGTCGCGACTATGTTGTTTCTACGTCTGGTTCATCATCACAGCCTCCCAGCACCCTCTGTTTTACCACTGGCACCCTCTCTTTGACCCATGCCACCCTCTGTTACATCAATGCCACCCTCTGGTTCATCATCACTGTAGAAGATGGGGGGGAAAAGCAAGCCCACCTGCCCTGCTTGAACTGACATGAATTAATTTGGGGTTAGTTTATTAACAACACCTGCCCTGCCTCAACTGACAATAATGAATTAGGGGCTAATTAATGTGTCACTGAAAGAATTTAAAGTTCCAGCCTGGCACCTGCTTGTCTGCTCCTTTAGCTGTAAATCAGGACCTTTGTGGCATACAGTTAAGGTCAGAGCAGGGTCACACAAAATAGTTGCAAGCAGGCAACCGAATTCTGGAGGGCCCCCTCAGGAAGCACTACAAAGAATCGTTACAAATCATGAGGTTGACCTTTTGCACCTGCTCATTGCTTTTGCTTTTGCTGAAATCGTTTTTCGGTTTTTTTCGCGCTATTCGCGGGGCGCGGCGTCGTGCGAAACCGACCGCGGAAGCCGCCAATTCGTGCGAATGAGCATTTTATTTTTTTGTGGCTTGTTGTTTCGCGAGTTTTTTTGCAGTATTCGCGAGCCGCTTGCAGCGCAACACACGAATTTACCCCAAGGTCGAGTACGGGCGCGGCCATTTTGTTTCCGTGACGTATTTCCGTTTCCGCCCGCTATGTATAATCTCGCGCAGTAAGCGCATTGCGAGTAGAGGTTCGCACGAGATCGCGCGGGAAATCTACAGGTTCGCACGAGATCGCGAGGAAAATCTCGCGCGAACTTTCTTTCGCGCTCGTGAACGGGCGCCGGCCATCTTGTTTTTCATTCATTTCCTGTGTCTGGGCATGGTGTTTAATCCTCTTGGTATCTTTGCCATCCTTTGCTTGTTTTCAGTTTTTTTTTTACGATTTTGCTTCTTATCTATCCCTCTCTTTTCCTAGCTGTATATTTTTGTCTTTTCTGCTATTTTTCTTTACTTTTAAACTACTTTTTTAAACTCTTTTCTTTTCTTCTTCCCTATCCTATTCTTTCTTAATTTTCTACTTCTTCCTACCTTACCTGCCCAGACCATGGTCAAGCCAGGCGCCGTGAAGCTGCCCAGGCACTTGAGGGCCGCAGCGGCGGCGGGGAGTAGTGCTGGACCCAGTGGCAGGACAGCATGCGGGAGATTGAGGGGGGAGCAGGTGACGCGACGGGAGATATTCAGCCCGGAGGAAGTGGGCGCGCTGGTCTACTTCGTCCAGCGCCGCCTGCCCAGGACCATCGCGGGAGGCGGCAGGATCGCGGCCGGCGGCTACAACATGCGGGAGCGCCGGAAGCGGTGGGAGAAGGTGTGCTGGGCCATATCCCACCTCTACGGGGTCCAGCGCACCTACAGCCAGGTCACCCATCACTGGACGGACCTCCTGGACCGCGAGCGCGACCTGCTGGACCAGCTCGGCTTGGAGATCCCCGGGCTTGGTGAGTAGTAGTAGCCATTTAATCACTCACTACTATGATGTTTTCTCCTGCTCTGTGTTGTTGTATTGCAAATATTTGTTTTTTACATGGAGCAAGCCAATAATGCCGCTGATGACGATTACATTGTAGTTAAATTATATTTCAAAATCTTCTGTGCATTTCAGGTGCACTGCTCTCCTTCTCAGTGGCGTTGCTACTATGCTTATTTGTTTTCTATTTCGTGGTCTCATTGGCCTGAGTAACTATTATGTATGAGTGTACTTTACAGAACTGCGTAATGCTAGACACTAGGGGGCAGATTACATTTACAAGCCCCTTGCGCCACGTTTACGTTGCCTTGCGTGACGCAACAGCGGCGTAAACGTGCCGCATCCCTGCGAGTCATTTACAGCATGACGCATCTAGGGAGATGCGTCACGTTATAAAGCCATGGGCCTGCACCACAATGGGTGCGTTCCTAGTACGCAGGGTGGGCGGTCCAGCGGCTGTGCGCCTCGCAAAATTGCCTGCGTGAAATGTACAAGATTTAACGCAGGCACTTCTGCGACGCTGCTACGTCAATTCAATTCCTTATGTCTGCTCGAAGCAGGCGAAAGGACTGACACAGCATGTTAAGTATTGGGTGGCCCTGAGCATTACTGGAGTTGCATTGCGTTGGCGACGTGACTCCAGCGATGCGCCGCTCTTACGTGACGAGATGCGTCACGCAAGAGCCTACCCTTGCGCCAGGGCGCGCCGCATTGTAAATGAGGCACATCTGCCGTGTCGCAAGGGTAGTTTTGCGTGACGCATTTGATCTGGCGCATCTCTGGAGATGCGCCAGAACGCGTAAGTAAGTATGCCCCTAAGGGGCAGAATTGCAATTACCGTCGCATCCCTGCAAAGTAGCAGGGATGCGCCATTAATTGTGCGGCCCGCTACCACCACCAAACATGGTGCGCCGTATTTGCAATGCGGCGCACCATGGGCCCAAAACGTCACCGAAGCTTTACTGCTGGAGTTGCGTCGCAACGATGGCGCAGCTCCATCAATGCTCTGGGGTACCCTATCTCCCCAATGCTGGGTCAAGCCGTACGTCTGCTTCAAGCAGGTGCAGGGTTTGTGTGACGCATCATTGTCCTAAAGGTGACTGATTGATATTTTGTAGATTTCCCTCAGCCACTATTAGGATGTGTTCCAGCGCAGGAATGCCCTCCCTTGCGCCGGAACGCCCCCTGATGGCGCAGGGCTTTATAACGGGATGCATCTCCCAAATGCGTCACGTTGTTATAATATTATACGCCGCACCATGGCGCCCTTTTTTGTTTAGCTGCTGCGTCACAAAAGTCACGCAAGAGCGGCGCAAAAGAGCCGCAAGGGCTTAAATCTGCCCCTTCCTTTGTAACCCTGACAATAAGAAAAATAGTGGCGGTGGATTGATAGTTTGACTATTTAAATGACTGGTAATGTAGCAGGCAACTGTTAGTGTTGTCACTGATCTGACTGAAATCACAATGGAGTTTGTCTGTCACTTTGCGTCTTGCCTGCGGACTGCTGCCTGCCAGTCCTAGGTGAACGTTTCAGTACTTTGTTTAGTGAGTTACGTGACTTTCGAAGTCACAGGTCCGCAAATAAATGAAAAGTAACCATAATCAATATAATTTCGCGGAAATATTTTGTTATTGTTCTTTTGAAATGTTTGATTTGGTTGACATTGACAAGCAACAATCATCCATGTTTTCTGTTCTTTCTTTCATGTTGTACGTCAGCTCCCCCCAGGGGCGAGAGGAGGACACAGGAGCAGCAGGCGGCGGATGCTGTTCAACAGGGCCAGGATCGGGCAGGCGAGGGCTCCTCTGCTGGCCCCAGTAAGTTTTCATTTTAGACTAGTACCTATTTTTCCTAGCGTTCCTCATTTAACTTTTTTCAAAATTGTCTTTGCTCTTCTTGTAGACTGTATCTAAATTCTTATCCTGCCTCTACTATGACTCCCTGTGGTATTACTAGATTATTCTTATTAGTCTGTCTGTGTAGCTAACTAAGATTGCACGGTTGGCGAAACTCCCATGATTCTAGTCAGCAATAGCTCTATCAACTTAGTGCAGTCCTCTGGGATTGTCCATAATGTCTTTTGAAGTGTTCTATCTGGACTCATGCTTGCAAAAATTGCAAAACCTTTCGCTCAGTCACTCTAGTCTGGACCAAAAAACACAGATTGTATTTAAGTTTAAAAGCTTTATTAAAAGTAAACACATTTATTAAAATGAAGTCATAATAAAACTAAACGTTTAACTGATAATGGAAAAGTGGTTAGTGCTGACGATTAATTGAAGACATTTCTTGTGGTCGAGCCGAGCTCTCACCTGGTTTCAACTTGATCTTGTTGTTAGAAGTCCATCTTCTGTCTGTGTGGAGAAAAATGGTGCGTGTTAAAAAAACAGCCTTCATCAGTTGTGCCAAAAAGTGCAGCAAGACAACCTTCCCTGGAAAAAGGGACACTTTTTTTAACTTTAACGTAGACAGTCACAAATTACATTGTTTTCACATGTCTTCATTCCTAGACCAAATACTAGTGACTAGTGAGTGCTTTATTCTAACATTCTTAAATGTACTTTGTAGGTGGAACATCTGGTGGCGGGGCCAGTGTGGAGGTGGTGGTGCTCGACACGGAGGCGGAGGGCGATTCTTCAGGGGAGGAGGCGGCGGCGGCGGCGGCGGCGGCTGTGAGAGTTGAGACGGTGGTGGTGGCGGCCAGATGTAAGCTCTTATATATTCCTTACTTATTGAGATTGAAGACTAGCTGGGAAGGCAAGAATATGAGATGCATGGCTGGGTGAATGATGAAGCAATGATGGGTGGAAGGACAACAGCCTGGGTGGGTGACACAGAAACTGTATGTGTCCATATACCTGGATCATGCTACTATCTGACTCTTAGATAGCATATGTGTATCTAGAGCAGGGGTACTCCTAGTACGGCCCGCGGGCCGGTGGTGGCCCGGCAAGCCTTCCTTGGCGGTGCGCAGACCTTGCAGACAATCACTGCTCCCCCGGCCCCCACAGAGCAGAGGCTTTTTTGTATTTCACCTGTTAGCGCCCCTGCATCTCCACTCTGACAATCACTGCTCCCCCGGCCCCCACAGAGCAGAGTGGAGATGCAAGGCCACAAAGAGGTGAAATAGAACAAAGCCTCTGCTCTGTGGGGCCGGGCAAGCAGTCATTGTCAGGGTGGAGAAGCAGGGGCGCTAAAACAAACAAAGCCTCAATAATATGTTAATGGTCTTTTAAAGACCTGTTAAGTACTTTGGTGTTGTTGTCTGTGTGTGCGCGTTGAGGAAGCGGTCTCAACCCGGGCTGAAGGCTGACACAGATAGACACACACACAGTGAGATGACAGAGGGGGAGGGAGAGGGAGGGCAGGAGGGAGAGAGAGATGGAGGGAGGGCAGGAGGGAGAGCAGGAGGGAGAGAGATGTATGTAAATGCTGGGTCTGGTGGCTCAGTGGATGAGGGCATCTGCTGCAGGGACCTGTGTGCAACCTCATGGTCACAAGTTATCGTTTTGCTTTAGCCCCGCCCCCTCTGACTCCGCCCCCACCAGTGCGGCCCTCGGCCCCAAACTACACTGTAAATGTAGCCCCTGAGAGAAAGTTCGTGAGTACCCATGATCTAGAGAGAGTAGACGGTCAGTGGATGAACTAAGTGTAACTTTGAAGAGCATGTAACACTGCACCCGCACGTCCGTTCCAGTGTAGGAAAGGCAAGGAAAAGAACTTTTAATTTTGTCCAAATACTACCATAAATAGTAGCAGTAGTTTGTATTGCAAGCACTGCATAGATCCGGTTATTATGGTGGCCACTCCCTACCTCTCTTAATAAGTTTAGTAGTACTCAGTCATTCATGTGTGGATGTATCACTGGTCACTCAATAAAAAGCAAAGCACCTAAAGTCATCCCATATATAAGCAAAAACATCCCATGTGAAGTGATAGATAATCAGATTATTTATCTTCTTCAATTTTCCATTTCTAGTACTCATTTCCACTGTAGGGTGAAAGTTAAATTAATTAAGCAGTAGCCCTTGAGTTGTAACAGAGTATTCTCAGTGCCACCCGTAATAGAAAAGTAAGAGCTTCACCACCTGCATGTACTGGACGGGTACAGTAACGCAACGGCAACGCAAGTCTAGGTCACTCCTCATGGCGTGCGTCTCTTTTTCTCGGGTGCAAGTTTACTGCGCTGGCATTATGCCGGCTTGCAGAAAATAACGTACCAATTTTCCAAAACAAGAGATAAGAAGAAGAATAAGACTGGTGTACTTTCATAGTCGACTCCAATGGAAGTCCACAGTGCTCGTAGAATTTGTTCCTTAAACTCCCACTAATGTTAGAGCAAGGATGAAGAAGTGTGAGGTTAGATAGATACTGGCCTCAATAGTTATGTAATGCGCTTGCAAGTTGCTAGTTGTACTGCAACACAAATTTCTGCTGAATGATTGAGTTAATCTTAAAGAGCATTGGTTACAGACTATGTCTTTCTTTCTTCATATAGGTTCTCCTTCCAAACGAACAAGGAGGAAGGAGCTGGCTAGAGCGGCCCGGCAACGGAGGATCGAGGCCACTGTTGCGGAATATCGGCGGCTGGCGGCCCTGGAGGACGTGGAAAGTGTGCAGTCGACAACTACAACAACGTCGTCTGCATCGGCCTCCGTGGCCCCACGGGCTGCCACCCAGCACAGTGGTCCACCCAGACTGAGCCGGGCTGCCAAAGGCAAACGCCACCGCCGAGCAGCAAGGCCAACAGCTGCCTCTCACAGGCATTGCACCTGCAAGGCAGTGAAGGCACGCCTGCGCCGCACTACCCTGATGGTGTCCCGCCTTCAGCAGGAGCTCGCCTTGCTCCGCGAGGAGCATGATGCCCTGGCCCAAAAAGTTAACAGCATCCACCCATAGTGTCCCTTGCCCCTTTTTTAGAGACTTTTGGGGGGTGGGAATTGGGAGTTGGGTTTTTGGGGACTTTTGAAGGACAATCGTTGGGGTTAGGGAGGGTCTTGCGGGAGATTATTTTGTTAGGGATATAAATATACTTTTTCAAACTTTATCTGAGCATACCTGTTTTTTACTGCTTGCCTGGTGGGTGGGGGTTTAACGTTGACTGTTTTCCTGAAAGTTTAGTTCCATTTTCTTCCTTTAAGTGTAAATGCCCAAATGTTTTCAACACTAAGTGCCTCTCACAGACTAAGTGAAGTGAATCCAAGAGTCCTAGGACTTTAGTAGTACTACCTTCAGTCTCTCGTCTCTCGTACTAATACTCCATTATACCCCCAAACCACCAAAAGCTTATCTTACCTGTAATTTGTGTTTGAAAGTAGGGCTAGACCCAGGGCTGGCTCCACGGGAAACACCGAATAAGGTTGGCAATCTTGGTCGGATAAAATTTCCTCATAGCGGTGGTACTAGTGGTGTGACACAGTGGCAGTTGCATGCCTATGAAAAAAAAGAAAATGAAATCTGGTTTGTCCTCCTGAGCAATTCAACGGTACAACTGAGAATATAGCAGGTGACAGAAGTACAGTAGAGCAGTGCCACATTGTAGCCTAACAAATGGTAAAGTATAACTACTAATTCGGTTGAAGTTCTTTCACATTAGCAATGGTTCTTTGTCAAGCAGAGTAAGAATATATCCTCGGATTTCTTCACCAGCCTGTTGCTATCACCTTATCCTCCCCACCCAGCAAGTGTGTGGATTTATTGCTGTAATAATAATTTAGTCACACATCAATCAAAACCACACAGCCCGGGGGAAGAGGGTTAGGGTTTGAAAAATGGATGGGTACTGGGGTTTTTGGGAAAGGTTTTGGGAGACAAGAAAAAATAGCACAGCATAGACAAACTATTGTGAACATAAACAAATCTTTGGGTACAAACCTATCCATCAATCTTTGAAAGTGCATGCACTACTGCATGCATGTCAGTGAAAAGTAAGTAGTACATTCGACAACTGTGGAAAGAAAGAATGCGACAGTACAGGGCCTGTGTGGAATTATTGATAACGATATTCAACATAAGGTCTCTGTAGCCAGATACCCGAGAGCCTTGCTGGTCACTATAAATCCATTCACAACAACACTCAATGGGGTTGGTCTGGAAGGTGTCAGGTTTACTCCCCGTGATCCAGTCGATGCAAATATGGTTCCACCTCCAAATGTCACCAACACCCAGAAGTGTAAACACAGGGTGTTCGAGCCATTAGGCGGGGGAGAAAAATAACAAACTAAAATAAAAAATGTGGGATGGGTAAAGGTAGGGTCAGCAGGGAAAGGATACCTGTAACAGAAGACAAGACAGGCATCAGTGAAGTGCTGTCCTAACATACAAGGGTACTCTCATATAGTCTCACTAAATAACGAAGGAAGTAGACAAGTACCTGAGCACCAAGAAAACATGACCTTGGATAGGAAATACTATAGCCCTTCTGCCACAATCTGTGAGGAAGGCCTAAGAAACACATAAACATATAGTTAACAAACACACTCCTGTCGCACCAAACACACTCGCGTTATACTAAGACATCAAACCCACTACTCACAACATACCACAAACATGGTAGAGGACTCAATGTACAAAGGGGGTTCCAAATAGTCAAAGCAAAGATGTATGGTCCAACAAAAAGGAAGAGGGAAACGGTAGTGTGTAGGAAGCAAGAACTACAACACTGCGCTCTCTAAGTAATGACCCAGTAGAGAATCTTTGGTGAAGGTCAAACAGAAAAACGTAGTTGCTGTTGCGACCACCACTGAATTCTGCCAACAACACACCCCACGGTGCACTACACAAAGAGAACTGGGGTAGCCTGTAGTTACCTCACTACATGCCCAGTTATGGAGGTCCTTTGAAATACACAGTTATACAACGGAGACGCGTAGTTGTCCTTACTACCGCGCTCCGTTTTAATAGTACAAAAACGATCCCCGATGTGAACGCTAACACGTGGTATAGACCGCCACTGTGCTCCGCCACACACAATTCAACCAAACAGGAATTCATCAAAGCTAGAATTCTGTTAGAAAACAGTCACAGAACCTCCCTTAACAATCCGTTCAGGCAGTAATCAGCTGACCGCACGGGCGGCCGAAGAGTTTAGAGCGGCTTTACCTGAAGACGCGTGAAGTCCGTCTACCGCCAAGGACAGAACACGGAAGCGCTCCCCACTGAGCCTCAGGGGGGGGGGGGAAGGTGATAGTCCACAGGAGACACGATAGAAAAGCATGCAGAGCGTCCGCTCTCATGCCGGTGCAGAACAGAAACCAGAATAACGCGCAACAGGAAGCGCGTCTGTTCCCCAGATAAACTTCCTGCAAGTCTCCCGCCTACTCATGGGAAATGTAGTTTCATAGTACGGTAGGCGCTTAGGGGCTGCGTAACCTGACAGAAGGTATAGTAGATAGAAAAGGAGAAATTGCTTTTTTTCTAGGTGTCCCCTCACTCACCAGGGTTGCCCCTTGGTGACATGCTTCATCATTGGGGCCATCCCAGTCCTCTACGGCCTGGGGCGTGCTGCGACTTGCGAATTACGTAGGAGCACTTACAAATGACTATGTGTGGTGCAGATGTGATAGTGGAGTGGACTAAGTGATGTGTTAAGGGATCAATTTAGAAGCCTAGAGAGAGCCAAGAAATGCAGTCACAGTCAGAGAAAAAGGCAAGGGATACTGTATCTATGTGGTTGTAGTGGTCCTGTTGGAAGTGGTAAGTAAGTTGCCTGCAGAAAAAAAATCCTCCTATTAGCGGCACTCCTCCATTGCAGCCGACGCTTCGTCCATCGATGTTGGTCACCAGAAGACACCCTGTAAAAAAAAGCACAGCATAGACAAACAATTGAACATAAACAATTCTTTGGGTACAAACCTATCCATCAATCTTTGAAAGTGCATGCACTACTGCATGCATGTCAGTGAAAAGTAAGTAGTACATTCGACAACTGTGGAAGAAAGAATGCAACAGTAAAGGGCCTATGTGTAAATTATTGATAACGATATTCAACATAAGGTCTCTGTAGCCAGATACCCGAGAGCCTTGCTGGTCACTATAAATCCATTCACAACAACACTCAGTGGGGTTGGTCTGGAAGGTATAGTAGATAGAAAAGGAGAAATTGCTTTTTTTCTAGGTGTCCCCTCACTCACCAGGGTTGCCCCTTGGTGACATGCTTCATCATTGGGGCCATCCCAGTCCTCTACGGCCTGGGGCGTGCTGCGACTTGCGAATTACGTAGGAGCACTTACAAATGACTATGTGTGGTGCAGATGTGATAGTGGAGTGGACTAAGTGATGTGTTAAGGGATCAATGTAGAAGCCGAGAGAGAGCCAAGAAATGCAGTCACAGTCAGAGAAAAAGGCAAGGGATACTGTATCTATGTGGTTGTAGTGGTCCTGTTGGAAGTGGTAAGTAAGTTGCCTGCAGAAAAAAAATCCTCCTATTAGCGGCACTCCTCCATTGCAGCCGACGCCTCGTCCATCGATGTTGGTCACCAGAAGACACCCTGTCCACTGCCTGCCTGATGCTGAATTGTGGCTCGCTACTGTGAAGCCTGACTCCATCCTTTTTTCCCCATTGCAGAGACTGAAACCCGGCCTGTAATTATTCAACGAAAAACAGGAAGTGATATAATATTACAACACCACTGATAAATAAATATAAGGTATGTAGGCTGTGGAGTGCAAAAAGTCACAATTTGATTTTCCTAGTAGACAGTACAATATTTTTGAAAGTGCGTACTCTGAGTCACCTTTTGAAGGATAAATAAGTATGGGCAAATTAATGTAGCGGATCTTGACCCTCAAGCTAGGTGTACTGTAAACTGTGTTTTAGAACAAAATTAGATCTTCCTAGCAGTGCTCCCACCCAGACCCTTACTAAAGCCAGTCGCAAAAATGTAGAAGACCCCCAATCAAATCTCAAAAAACGAGGCCTAGCAGAAAACTGGTGACAAAACTTACTTTGAAAGTAAAAGTAGGCCGAAGTACCCCCTTCCTAATTACCCATTACCCACCGTGGATTGCATTCAAACCACTTGCAAGCAACCAAGCAAAAGTAGCCATAGCCAGCATCGCTCCAAGACTCGAAATCCCCCCCACTCAAACACATGCAATAGAAATACTGCTAACCCTAACGAACCCTAAGTTAAGAATAGTGGCAAAGGCTTTCTTTAACTATGCCAAATCCCCCCTTTCCCACCATGGATTTTCTTCAAATGACTTGCAACCAAAATTACACATTCTCACGAGTGCTCTAAGACCCCAGAACTCAGTTGGAAAAATCTAGAACACCCCGAAACACATGCAATCCTGCTGCTAGGGCTAACCCTAACGAACCCTAAGTTACAAAAAGTGCCAAAACTAAAGGCTTTTCCGCGCGGATTTTGTCCCAACCACTTCTACCCGGTATTAGACCTTCCCAGGAATGCCCCAAGACCCGTCAACCCACCCGCCAAGAAGCATAACACCCCCAAACAGGCCAAAAGCAAAATCTCATACTTGCAATATTTCTGGGCCTTCGGTCCAAACGCGCTGCGTAGCTAGGCCATAAGTCGGGGTTGGCACGACGGATTTCCTGAAAAGCAAATGTAATCAAGATTAGAGTGTCCCAGCAGTGCTCCCAGACCACGAAACTCACCCACAAACACCAGGAAGCCCCCCAAACAGGCCCCCGAAAACGCTACATAGAGCAAAATGTCAGAAATAGCCCAAAAAAAAATCGGCCTGGATTTTGTCCCAACCACTTCTACCCGGTATTAGACCTTCCCAGGAATGCCCCAAGACCCGGCAACCCACCCGCCAAGAAGCATAACACCCCCAAACAGGCCAAAAGCAAAATCTCATACTTGCAATATTTCTGGGCCTTCGGTCCAAACGCGCTGCGTAGCTAGGCCATAAGTGGGGGTTGGCACGACGGATTTCCTGAAAAGCAAATGCAATCAAGATTAGAGTGTCCCAGCAGTGCTCCCAGACCACGAAACTCACCCACAAACACCAGGAAGCCCCCCAAACAGGCCCCCGAAAACGCTACATAGAGCAAAATGTCAGAAATAGCCAAAAAAAAAATCGGCCTGGATTTTGTCCCAACCACTTCTACCCGGTATTAGACCTTCCCAGGAATGCCCCAAGACCCGGCAACCCACCCGCCAAGAAGCATAACACCCCCAAACAGGCCAAAAGCAAAATCTCATACTTGCAATATTTCTGGGCCTTCGGTCCAAACGCGCTGCGTAGCTAGGCCATAAGTCGGGGTTGGCACGACGGATTTCCTGAAAAGCAAATGCAATCAAGATTAGAGTGTCCCAGCAGTGCTCCTAGACCACGAAACTCACCCACAAACACCAGGAAGCCCCCCAAACAGGCCCCCGAAAACGCTACATAGAGCAAAATGTCAGAAATATCCCCAAAAAAAATCGGCCTGGATTTTGTCCCAACCACTTCTACCCGGTATTAGACCTTCCCAGGAATGCCCCAAGACCCGGCAACCCACCCGCCAAGAAGCATAACACCCCCAAACAGGCCAAAAGCAAAATCTCATACTTGCAATATTTCTGGGCCTTCGGTCCAAACGCGCTGCGTAGCTAGGCCATAAGTCGGGGTTGGCACAACGGATTTCCTGAAAAGCAAATGCAATCAAGATTAGAGTGTCCCAGCAGTGCTCCCAGACCACGAAACTCACCCACAAACACCAGGAAGCCCCCCAAACAGGCCCCCGAAAACGCTACATAGAGCAAAATGTCAGAAATAGCCAAAAAAAAAATCGGCCTGGATTTTGTCCCAAACACTTCTACCCGGTATTAGACCTTCCCAGGAATGCCCCAAGACCCGGCAACCCACCCGCCAAGAAGCATAACACCCCCAAACAGGCCAAAAGCAAAATCTCATACTTGCAATATTTCTGGGCCTTCGGTCCAAACGCGCTGCGTAGCTAGGCCATAAGTGGGGGTTGGCACGACGGATTTCCTGAAAAGCAAATGCAATCAAGATTAGAGTGTCCCAGCAATGCTCCCAGACCACGAAACTCACCCACAAACAGACGGAACCCCCCCTAAGAGCACCTCAAAGGCAAGCAAGTCATCAAAAACACAAAAAAAATTCCGCCTGGGATTTGGTCCAAAACACTTTTATCCGGTATTAGAGCTTCCCAGCAATGGCCCCAGAGCCGTCAACCAAGGAGAAAACGAGTAGAAGACCCCCAAACAGCCAAAGAGCAAAAGTACAAAAATGGGGACTTAGTCAATTTTTCACAAATTTCCCAAATCACTCCGTGCGCGCTCTGCAGCTAGGCCCTAAGTTCCCTCTGCCACCATGGATTTGCTTCAAACCTCTTGCAAAGTAAAGTATATATAGCCAGCAGTGCTCCCAGACCACGAAACTCACCCACAAACACCAGGAAGCCCCCCAAACAGGCCCCCGAAAACGCTACATAGAGCAAAATGTCAGAAATAGCCAAAAAAAAAATCGGCCTGGATTTTGTCCCAACCACTTCTACCCGGTATTAGACCTTCCCAGGAATGCCCCAAGACCCGGCAACCCACCCGCCAAGAAGCATAACACCCCCAAACAGGCCAAAAGCAAAATCTCATACTTGCAATATTTCTGGGCCTTCGGTCCAAACGCGCTGCGTAGCTAGGCCATAAGTCGGGGTTGGCACGACGGATTTCCTGAAAAGCAAATGCAATCAAGATTAGAGTGTCCCAGCAATGCTCCCAGACCACGAAACTCACCCACAAACAGACGGAACCCCCCCTAAGAGCACCTCAAAGGCAAGCAAGTCATCAAAAACACAAAAATGTTTCCGCCTCGGATTTGGTCCAAACCACTTTTAGTGCTTCCCAGCAATGGCCCCAGACCCGTCAACTCACCTGCAAAGAGGTAGAACAACACCCCCACAAGTGCTGAGTCTTTCTTCATTGGGCGTAAACCAGCCCTCTGCTTTGATGGAAATAGGAGTCTGGAGGAGGAGGATAGAGGAGCATGTTCTTCTGAACTTGTGAACCTGAGGAATGCAGACTGCGGCACCTTCAAATAAATTAGCAAACAAGTGAAGACAGTTCTGCTGATGGGCTTGTTTTTGTGATTATCTGATTAAAGTTTGAATTATATTAACTGTGCACAACAAAGAAAGACAGACACACAGGAATAAAAGTGAATAAGGATGAAAAAGAAAGTTATTGATTCGTTGTCTCATTTTCAGGGCTCGAAGTCGGTATCACGGTCCAGGAATAAGAATAAGGCTTCGTCATCATACTCTGCGAATTCAGGCAGGGTGAGGTCAGTGTCACCTGACAGAGTAGAAATTCCCTCATCTATGTTGCTGGCCACCTCCTCTTCATCCGGCACGCTCTCTCGTACTCTGAAATCTGGTGGTATGAGGTGCTGATTCATCTTGATCATTGTTAACCTCTCCACATTTTTGGGCGAGAGGCGGCTCCGTTTGGGAGTTACAATCCCACCAGCCGCACTGAAAACCCGTTCAGAAGACACACTTGCGAGTGGGCAAGACAAGTAGTTTAAAGCCAGGTTGGTGAGCTGTGGCCACAATTCTTTTTTCCCATGCCAATACGCCAATGGGTCAGAATTAACATAGACCTCTGTTGAGTCATTCAGATAGTCCTTCACCATCGACTCAAGGTCCTCATCCAAGGTTCCTCCACTTTGCTTAGCTCTTGCTGTGCCTCTGACCTTTTGAGAACCAAACCCACGCAGAGCTAGCCAATCCTCTTCAGCCTCCAATGTTTCGGTTGTCTTTCGTGCAGATGATCCGGTTGCCGGTGTCTTTAACGGCTGAGAGGTCACTTGTGCCACAGCCACAGGTGCAGAAGTGGATTGTTTTGACTGGGGATGGCCTGCTGATGTACTGCCATTTCCTTCAATTTCCAGCCGTTCTGTTTCAAACTTCTTGGCTGACAAGGCTAGCCAACGTTTGTACTTTGGAATATGTTCATCATCAAAAGGAAAGAATGCTTGGCCTGCCAGCGCCTTTTTGTAGCGTGGATCCAGAATAGTAGCACAAATGTAATGCTGTTCTGAGTGGATCTTTTTAAGACGTTCATCACCTTGTAGGAGCTCTAATAATTGCTCAGCCAGAAGCAAAGAGTCTTGCTTTTTGTCATCTTTTCCAAACACAGAACACACCTCCTTCAGTTGGTCCTCCAGCATGTACAACAATGGGATAGCTTTTCCCAAATTAGAGTCCTCCTTGCTGACTGCACGCGTGAAGACCTCAAAAGGACGAAGCATGCGTGTCAGGCTTTCAACTATGTTCCATTGCGGCCCACCCATCCTCAGCTCCTCTATACCCTCTTTCAAGAAATATTGATCGAGTTCCGTATACTGCTCATACAGACGCTCAAGCATGTAGAAGGTTGAGTTCCAACGTGTTACCACCTCCTGGATGAGTGCTTTCACTGGCATTTGACATTGATATAGCAGGCTCCTCAGCTGCTTCCGGGCCTTAAAAGAATGCCTGAAATGCTTGCAAATTTTTAGGCAGGTCTCCAATACACTGTACGCTGCACTGCGTTTATTACCCAAGAATTTTTGGATAAGCAAATGCAATCAAGATTAGAGTGTCCCAGCAGTGCTCCCAGACCACGAAACTCACCCACAAACACCAGGAAGCCCCCCAAACAGGCCCCCGAAAACGCTACATAGAGCAAAATGTCAGAAATAGCCAAAAAAAAAATCGGCCTGGATTTTGTCCCAACCACTTCTACCCGGTATTAGACCTTCCCAGGAATGCCCCAAGACCCGGCAACCCACCCGCCAAGAAGCATAACACCCCCAAACAGGCCAAAAGCAAAATCTCATACTTGCAATATTTCTAGGCCTTCGGTCCAAACGCGCTGCGTAGCTAGGCCATAAGTGGGGGTTGGCACGACGGATTTCCTGAAAAGCAAATGCAATCAAGATTAGAGTGTCCCAGCAGTGCTCCCAGACCACGAAACTCACCCACAAACACCAGGAAGCCCCCCAAACAGGCCCCCGAAAACGCTACATAGAGCAAAATGTCAGAAATAGCCAAAAAAAAAATCGGCCTGGATTTTGTCCCAACCACTTCTACCCGGTATTAGACCTTCCCAGGAATGCCCCAAGACCCGGCAACCCACCCGCCAAGAAGCATAACACCCCCAAACAGGCCAAAAGCAAAATCTCATACTTGCAATATTTCTGGGCCTTCGGTCCAAACGCGCTGCGTAGCTAGGCCATAAGTGGGGGTTGGCACGACGGATTTCCTGAAAAGCAAATGCAATCAAGATTAGAGTGTCCCAGCAATGCTCCCAGACCACGAAACTCACCCACAAACAGACGGAACCCCCCCTAAGAGCACCTCAAAGGCAAGCAAGTCATCAAAAACACAAAAAAAATTCCGCCTGGGATTTGGTCCAAAACACTTTTATCCGGTATTAGAGAATCCCAGCAATGGCCCCAGAGCCGTCAACCCAGGAGAAAACGAGTAGAAGACCCCCAAACAGCCAAAGAGCAAAAGTACAAAAATGGGGACTTAGTCAATTTTTCACAAATTTCCCAAATCACTCCGTGCGCGCTCTGCAGCTAGGCCCTAAGTTCCCTCTGCCACCATGGATTTGCTTCAAACCTCTTGCAAAATAAAGTATATATAGCCAGCAGTGCTCCCAGACCACGAAACTCACCCACAAACACCAGGAAGCCCCCCAAACAGGCCCCCGAAAACGCTACATAGAGCAAAATGTCAGAAATAGCCAAAAAAAAATCGGCCTGGATTTTGTCCCAACCACTTCTACCCGGTATTAGACCTTCCCAGGAATGCCCCAAGACCCGGCAACCCACCCGCCAAGAAGCATAACACCCCCAAACAGGCCAAAAGCAAAATCTCATACTTGCAATATTTCTGGGCCTTCGGTCCAAACGCGCTGCGTAGCTAGGCCATAAGTCGGGGTTGGCACGACGGATTTCCTGAAAAGCAAATGCAATCAAGATTAGAGTGTCCCAGCAATGCTCCCAGACCACGAAACTCACCCACAAACAGACGGAACCCCCCCTAAGAGCACCTCAAAGGCAAGCAAGTCATCAAAAACACAAAAAATTTTCCGCCTCGGATTTGGTCCAAACCACTTTTAGTGCTTCCCAGCAATGGCCCCAGACCCGTCAACTCACCTGCAAAGAGGTAGAACAACACCCCCACAAGTGCTGAGTCTTTCTTCATTGGGCGTAAACCAGCCCTCTGCTTTGATGGAAATAGGAGTCTGGAGGAGGAGGATAGAGGAGCATGTTCTTCTGAACTTGTGAACCTGAGGAATGCAGACTGCGGCACCTTCAAATAAATTAGCAAACAAGTGAAGACAGTTCTGCTGATGGGCTTGTTTTTGTGATTATCTGATTAAAGTTTGAATTATATTAACTGTGCACAACAAAGAAAGACAGACACACAGGAATAAAAGTGAATAAGGATGAAAAAGAAAGTTATTGATTTGTTGTCTCATTTTCAGGGCTCGAAGTCGGTATCACGGTCCAGGAATAAGAATAAGGCTTCGTCATCATACTCTGCGAATTCAGGCAGGGTGAGGTCAGTGTCACCTGACAGAGTAGAAATTCCCTCATCTATGTTGCTGGCCACCTCCTCTTCATCCGGCACGCTCTCTCGTACTCTGAAATCTGGTGGTATGAGGTGCTGATTCATCTTGATCATTGTTAACCTCTCCACATTTTTGGGCGAGAGGCGGCTCCGTTTGGGAGTTACAATCCCACCAGCCGCACTGAAAACCCGTTCAGAAGACACACTTGCGAGTGGGCAAGACAAGTAGTTTAAAGCCAGGTTGGTGAGCTGTGGCCACAATTCTTTTTTCCCATGCCAATACGCCAATGGGTCAGAATTAACATAGACCTCTGTTGAGTCATTCAGATAGTCCTTCACCATCGACTCAAGGTCCTCATCCAAGGTTCCTCCACTTTGCTTAGCTCTTGCTGTGCCTCTGACCTTTTGAGAACCAAACCCACGCAGAGCTAGCCAATCCTCTTCAGCCTCCAATGTTTCGGTTGTCTTTCGTGCAGATGATCCGGTTGCCGGTGTCTTTAACGGCTGAGAGGTCACTTGTGCCACAGCCACAGGTGCAGAAGTGGATTGTTTTGACTGGGGATGGCCTGCTGATGTACTGCCATTTCCTTCAATTTCCAGCCGTTCTGTTTCAAACTTCTTGGCTGACAAGGCTAGCCAACGTTTGTACTTTGGAATATGTTCATCATCAAAAGGAAAGAATGCTTGGCCTGCCAGCGCCTTTTTGTAGCGTGGATCCAGAATAGTAGCACAAATGTAATGCTGTTCTGAGTGGATCTTTTTAAGACGTTCATCACCTTGTAGGAGCTCTAATAATTGCTCAGCCAGAAGCAAAGAGTCTTGCTTTTTGTCATCTTTTCCAAACACAGAACACACCTCCTTCAGTTGGTCCTCCAGCATGTACAACAATGGGATAGCTTTTCCCAAATTAGAGTCCTCCTTGCTGACTGCACGCGTGAAGACCTCAAAAGGACGAAGCATGCGTGTCAGGCTTTCAACTATGTTCCATTGCGGCCCACCCATCCTCAGCTCCTCTATACCCTCTTTCAAGAAATATTGATCGAGTTCCGTATACTGCTCATACAGACGCTCAAGCATGTAGAAGGTTGAGTTCCAACGTGTTACCACCTCCTGGATGAGTGCTTTCACTGGCATTTGACATTGATATAGCAGGCTCCTCAGCTGCTTCCGGGCCTTAAAAGAATGCCTGAAATGCTTGCAAATTTTTTGGCAGGTCTCCAATACACTGTACGCTGCACTGCGTTTATTACCCAAGAATTTTTGGACAACCAGGTTTATACAGTGCGCCAAACACGGCACTCTGAAATAGTAACCGTCCCTCATGGCCTTAACTATATTGGCGCCATTGTCCGTGGAAACATAACCAACCTTGCGTTTTAGTGGGGACAGACAGTTAAGGACCTTTGTGTTAAAGACATCCAAAATGTTTTCTGCTGTGTGACGTTTCTCCAAACCAAACATGGCTAGTGTTGCATGTTTCCGAGCACCTTTAAAAACAATGTTAGTGTCAACACCTGAGTTTAGCTTTGCTTTAGCCCCTGAAAAAGAGACCCAGTGTGCAGTGATGCACATGTAATCAGCGCCTGCGCCACTGGTCCACATGTCTGTTGTCAGATGTATAGTGTGAACAGCACTCTTCTGCAAAGCTGCCCCAATCACCTTCAGAACATCTTCATGTAGTGCTGGAACCGCAACTCGGGCAAAATAGAACCGGCTAGGAACCTTCCATTTAGGGCAGAGCGCTGTCACTAATTCTAGAAAACCAACCCCTTCTACAAAAGAAAAAGGGAGAAGGTCCAGAGCTAGCATTTTAGCCAGCTTAGTGTTATACAGACGGGTCATTGGGTGGTTGCGTTCATATTGCGCTTCTGTAAACAACATCTTTTTAATGTTGCCCTGGACCAATGATTTACGGGATGATGATGATCTCTTCGACCCAGTTACGCTCGCTGGTGAACTTTTCCGCATTGATGTCTCACTCTCTCCCACACTCTTAGTGTGGCTCCCATGGGGTGTGCTGCTGACATGGGAACTGGGTGTAAGTGAAGTGTTTGAATCGTCTTCTTCTACCTCCTCGTCATCAGCAGATGAAAAATCAACGTTTTCATTACGTGCAATTCCGGCTTTCTTGACCGCCTCTAGGTGCGGAAACCATTGGACAGCGTGCCTTCTCTCAAGATGACCTCTCTGGCCTCCGGTACCATAGTTAGAACCAAGCTTACCACGACTAAATCGAAGCTTACAAAGGCTACAAATGGCTACGTTTTCCTTTTTTGGGCAAACACTAAAGAAGTCCCAAACTGGAGACTTGAAATGTCTTCGGGGGCCGGAGGAGGCGGCGATACTGGTGGTGGTGGTCCTGCTGCTAATGCCAGATGAAGTGGAGGATGTGGATTGCCGAACTTCAGTACGTTTTGCACTTTCACCACCACGAATTGAGGTCGAGGACGAGGTGGGTACCTTCTTGCGAAGAAATATGGAAGCGGTAGGTTTTGGTGTACTACTTAACTCCAAATCTAATGATTCCATTTCCATTGCCTCCTCGCCGACATCATCATCACGCTCAGCAGCTTCTCGGGATAGGGTCAAAATGTCTCTTTGCTGCATGCCCGGTGGGGCTGCAGTGACCTTTGTGATGACTGGCTCGTCGTCATCGTGAGAGGCTTCATCACCAGCAGTATCTGTCACTTCTTGTTGAGCCTCATCACACTCCATAGGTTTGAGTTTTTGGACGACCTTCCTTTTATGCTTAGGTACCGGTGTCAGATCATGGTGTGCCTCACTGTCAGACCGCAGTTGTGGTTCCCAAGACAGATCACTTGCATCAGAACGAGGTGGGCTTGAAGAAGATGTAGACACCCCCCTTGATCTTTTCCTTGCTAGGGATGTGGAAGACAATGAATGATCATCAGGAGGAGTGGCTTCCAATGATACCTCGGCTTCATTGTCGATTTCCAAATGTGCCCCTACTTCGGGAGGAACAACTATTGTGGGCACTTGTGAACCTTCATGCACCTTTGCTTGCGCATCTCCTTTTGCTGCCTCTCCTTCCACATGTACTTGGGCGTGTACTTGCACATGGTGTTGTTGTTGCGGCTGTGGTTGTTCAACACTTGTCAGATGAGTTACAACAACCTGTGTTGATTCAGGGACATTGCTGCTACTTTCTTGCGATGAGCCAACATCACTGGTCGATGGTGATTGGAGAAGTACACTGACTGCCTCTGAAGCACTCAAGGGCTTTGACTTAAGTTGGCGTGGTGGTGGAGGCACTGAACTCAATGGAGCAGGGGTGCTGCTCCCAGCTTGGTCCCCAGCAGATCCTGCTGCTGCAGGCGTACTTTTTTTTTTGCTCCCAAAAAAAGTGGCGGGTGGCACACCAGCCTCCTTGGTAACTTGCTTCTTCTGCTCCTTACTAGCAACTTTCTTGCTAGAGGAGCTACGGAGAACTTTCTTTGGGGGCGGGGCCATCTTCTTCAGAGCAGGTCAGACAGCAGGCCGCAGTTGCACGAATTGTAGAGTTGTCTGAGGCCAGACGTGACGTCGCGTGACGTTATGCTGCACACACACACCGCTGCAGGACTTCTTCCTGGCACTGGTGGTTCTCTTGAGTCTTGTGCACCTAAAAAAAATGGAAGACAGAGGAACATCAGTTCAGTTATAGAGCACAAAAAAATCGAAAAACACTGCAAAATCAGCACAATCCCAATCCATCCATGCCCTCCATAATGTTTAAATTCAAGACAACCCACAGAAAGACTAGGCCCATGCAAGACTCACTACCCCTGGGCATAAATAAAGGTTGAAAAGTAGGCAAAATGGTTGGAGGCCTAACAACAAAGCCTGTATTTAAAATGGCCACTTGCCTGCCAGCACATGGCCAGTGCCTGTAGCTGCACTCAAAATGGCCACCAGCCACATGGCATGTCCCTCCCCATGAACACCCCCAAAAATCGAAAAACACTGCAAAATCAGCACAATCCCATTCAATCCATGGCCTCCATGATGTTTAAATTCAAGACAACCCACAGAAATACTAGGCCCATGCAAGACTCACTACCCCTGGGCATAAATAAAGGTTGAAAAGTAGGCAAAATGGTTGGAGGCCTAACAACAAAGCCTGCATTCAAAATGGCCACTTGCCTGCCAGCACATGGCCAGTGCCTGTAGCTGCACTCAAAATGGCCACCAGCCACATGGCATATCCCTCCCCATGAACACCCCCAAAAATCGAAAAACACTGCAAAATCAGCACAATCCCATTCAATCCATGGCCTCCATGATGTTTAAATTCAAGACAACCCACAGAAATACTAGGCCCATGCAAGACTCACTACCCCTGGGCATAAATAAAGGTTGAAAAGTAGGCAAAATGGTTGGAGGCCTAACAACAAAGCCTGCATTCAAAATGGCCACTTGCCTGTCAGCACATGGCCAGTGCCTGTAGCTGCACTCAAAATGGCCACCAGCCACATGGCATGTCCCTCCCCATGAACACCCCCAAAAATCGAAAAACACTGCAAAATCAGCACAATCCCATTCCATCCATGGCCTCCATGATGTTTAAATTCAAGACAGCCCACAGAAAGACTAGGCCCATGCTAGACTCAAATACCCCTGGTGAAAAGGCCACAAGTACAGGCCCAAAAAACGAAAATCACTGAAAAATCTGCACAATCCCATTCCATCCATGGCCTCCATGATGTTTAAATTCAAGACAACCCACAGAAAGACTAGGCCCATGCAAGACTCACGACCCCTGGGCATAAATAAAGGTTGAAAAGTAGGCAAAATGGTTGGAGGCCTAACAACAAAGCCTGCATTCAAAATGGCCACTTGCCTGCCAGCACATGGCCAGTGCCTGTAGCTGCACTCAAAATGGCCACCAGCCACATGGCATGTCCCTCCCCATGAACACCCCCAAAAATCGAAAAACACTGCAAAATCAGCACAATCCCATTCAATCCATGGCCTCAATGATGTTTAAATTCAAGACAACCCACAGAAATACTAGGCCCATGCAAGACTCACTACCCCTGGGCATAAATAAAGGTTGAAAAGTAGGCAAAATGGTTGGAGGCCTAACAACAAAGCCTGCATTCAAAATGGCCACTTGCCTGCCAGCACATGGCCAGTGCCTGTAGCTGCACTCAAAATGGCCACCAGCCACATGGCATGTCCCTCCCCATGAACACCCCCAAAAATCGAAAAACACTGCAAAATCAGCACAATCCCATTCAATCCATGGCCTCCATGATGTTTAAATTCAAGACAACCCACAGAAATACTAGGCCCATGCAAGACTCACTACCCCTGGGCATAAATAAAGGTTGAAAAGTAGGCAAAATGGTTGGAGGCCTAACAACAAAGCCTGCATTCAAAATGGCCACTTGCCTGCCAGCACATGGCCAGTGCCTGTAGCTGCACTCAAAATGGCCACCAGCCACATGGCATGTCCCTCCCCATGAACACCCCCAAAAATCGAAAAACACTGCAAAATCAGCACAATCCCATTCCATCCATGGCCTCCATGATGTTTAAATTCAAGACAGCCCACAGAAAGACTAGGCCCATGCTAGACTCAAATACCCCTGGTGAAAAGGCCACAAGTACAGGCCCAAAAAACGAAAATCACTGAAAAATCTGCACAATCCCATTCCATCCATGGCCTCCATGATGTTTAAATTCAAGACAACCCACAGAAAGACTAGGCCCATGCAAGACTCACTACCCCTGGGCATACATAAAGGTTGAAAAGTAGGCAAAATGGTTGGAGGCCTAACAACAAAGCCTGCATTCAAAATGGCCACTTGCCTGCCAGCACATGGCCAGTGCCTGTAGCTGCACTCAAAATGGCCACCAGCCACATGGCATGTCCCTCCCCATGAACACCCCCAAAAATCGAAAAACACTGCAAAATCAGCACAATCCCATTCCATCCATGCCCTCCATGATGTTTAAATTCAAGACAGCCCACAGAAAGACTAGGCCCATGCTAGACTCAAATACCCCTGGTGAAAAGGCCACAAGTACAGGCCCAAAAAACGAAAATCACTGAAAAATCTGCACAATCCCATTCCATCCATGCCCTCCATGATGTTTCAATTCAAGACAGCCCACAGAAAGACTAGGCCCATGCACCACTCACTACCCCTGGTCAAGGCCCCAACAACAGGTCAAAAATCGAAAAACACAGAAAAATCAGCACAATCCCAATTCATCTATGGCCTCCATGATGTTTAAGTTCAAGACAACCCACAGAAAGAATCAGTCCACCCACCACTGAGTACCCCTGGGCAAAAGGCCCCAAAACAGCCCAAAAATCGAAAATTCCAAAATTTTAGTTGCAGCAACTGTAATGCCCCAAACAAACTTACTTGTAAAATTTCTAATCCAACAGTGATCCAAAGAAAGTCAAAAAGGCCTCAAATCCAAAGATCCAGCAGCATCCACAAAAAGTAATCCTTCCAGCTCCACATCCAAATGAAAAGTGACCAGGAGATGGACAAAGCACTGGGAGGAGCCTGCTGAACAGGAACAGGAAGTTGAAGACTATGGGGCACTTCCTTCCTCCCACCCCCCTGCCCCCCTCCCCAAAATGGACTCCTCGCTAAAAAAGTGCAGGCAAATGTCAAACTAAGGAGTTATTCACATAAAAATCATAATTTCTAGAAGGTTTATGCTGCTTGCTGGTGGATTTCTTGTGCAGAATTGCAAATTTATATTTTCGCTCGCCGCATCTCAAATCTCGCAATTGCGAAGTACCGCGAGACGTGATCTCGCCGTACTCGCGTTGACAAACTATCGCTGGCAAGCCGCGATGACGTAATCGCGCTCGCCAATTCCCGCGGGATCACACAGCAAGATCCAAAATGGCGCAGCACTCGCAAACTATCGAAAAAAACAACTCGGCAAACGATGATAAACGCCGCGCGCCGCAAAAATTGTATCACCAACGCCGTGCGCCGCCAAAAAAATCCGCTGCGTGCGAATTTGCGGAAAATCCGCAAATCTCGCGGATTGCGGATTTCCCGAAAATCCGCAAAATCCGCGAGCGTAACGGATTTTCCGCCCATGCTT
Organism: Lissotriton vulgaris; assembly: GCF_964263255.1. Classification (NCBI taxonomy): domain Eukaryota; kingdom Metazoa; phylum Chordata; class Amphibia; order Caudata; family Salamandridae; genus Lissotriton; species Lissotriton vulgaris. Next base: position 908,091,624 of record NC_141695.1, read on the forward strand.
AGGTCATACTGATGTGTGCCTGTTAACAGTTGTGTTGCTGCATTTATTGTTGCTTTCATTGGGTCTAGGCTGGCTTTTGGTAGACCTATGAGTGTGGCATTCCCATAGTCCAGTCTTGAGAGCACTATTGATTGAACCACTGTTTTGAAGCCACCTAGCGATATGAAGGGTTTAGTTTTCTTAGCACGTGCAGATGTAGGTTAGCGGTTTTGGTTGCAGCTTGTATGTGAGCTTGCATGTTTAACTTAGAGTCTATTGTGATGCCTAGTGATTTTAAAGAGTCACAGATGGTTGGGGTGCAGTTTAGCGATTTGAGGTTAAGGGACCAGCTGTGGTATGAGATTTCTGATTGTTTAAGGATTTCAGTGGGTGATTACATGTATATTGAAGATTGTTGGTGAAATTGTAGATCCTTGAGGAAGTGCTTGTCAATGTCTGCTACATCAGATAGGATGGTGCCAAATTTGACACTCTGTTTTCGGTTCTACAAGAAGGAGATGAACCAGTTAAGGATGGGTCTTGAAAAGCCCATTTTGACTTCAAGATTCTCTGAGGCCTTTGTGGCTAACTGTGTTGAATGCCGCTGATAAATCTAGATGTATTAGGAGACTGGATTTGTTTTGGTCTAGTGGTGTTTGTATAATGTATTGTGTTGTATTGTAATTGCATTTGTATAGCGCTTACTACCCCTGAAGAGGCGTCAAAGCGCTTTTCGGCGAGTAGCACGCTAGTCCGGGACCCAAAGAGGATTAGTGTTGAATTAGTATTGTGAAACATGCAAGTAAATTTTACGTGGTGGATATGTTAGTCAATTATTTGGATTCAGAAGGATAGAAGAGGAAAAAAGGTTTGTTATTATATAGCGCTTGGGACCACCAGTGGAAATCTATAAAGCTCAGGCGAGAGGAGGCGCGCTTTACGGAGTAGAGCTATGGGGTCATGTCAGCACCACCTCCCTGACTACCACCGAGAATAGCTTTATCAGGCGCCTATTGAGACTTCCCCAGGGCACACATTTGACCCCTTTACGGTTAGATTTTGGGTTGGCCCCCGTTCAGGAGGTCATCTTAAATCGCCCCCTGTTGTTTCGGACGCGACTATGGTCTACCCCAGAGCTCCTAAGTTATAGGGAGGACCTAAGGGCCCTTTTGACCATAAAGAGAGTGGGAAAAATCCCTGGCTAAAACATGTTAAGCAGCTCTGTCATGCTCTGGATAAGGATGACATGTGGCTCTTTCCTGAGGAAACTTGTGCCTTGACCACCAAGAGGTACAAAACTACAGCGGCCCCAGAATGTCGTGGTTATTAGAAAAAACTCTACTTAATAGTTATTGAGGCACAAAAAGATCAAAGGCATACATACAAAGGTCACTGCCAAACAATTCTTGGACTGAAAACAACGTTGATTCAGTCACAAAAAGAATATTACTTCAATTGGCTATAATCAAATTATTACAATATATCATATCATCACGGTTATCGTCAGAGAAGAGGAGATAAGTGAAAAGTAGGTGTTAAGAGTGAAAGAAAAACAGGGAAAAGATGTACAGGAAATTCAATTGCTTTTGGCATTATAAGGGGACTTATATTAGATAAAAGCAGTCTCCCCTAAGGTATCATGGCCTACCCCTATAGTGACATTTTGAGTATAACACACTAGGTTAAACTGTTTTAAATCACAGTTCTTATCTTCATCTCTGGGTTGGTAAGGGGCAATAATAGGGTGTGGGCCTGTCAAGGTGCGTTGACGTTTCGACCCTATTGCCTAAGGGTGGGTTTGTTCCTCAGCAGCGGGTCTTCTTCAGGACGGTGTGGGGCAGGTGGGGGCTGGTGGTGTCCGGATGCTGAGTAGGTGAGTAACAGGGGCTGAAGCCTCAAGTAATTGTAAGTATAACGTCCTGTCGATCCATCAGGAGAAAAGGGGTAACGTGTCCCAACACCGCTCAATCGGGATGCGGCGTGTGTGAGCTGAACGCCTGTCAGCTTGTTCTAAACTCAGGTAATGTGATCCTTAAATTAGACCAAGGGTCCGTGGTAAGTGGGGTCGCTGGCAGCGTGATTGATCCCCCACGTGCAGAAAAATATACCACAAAAACCCAATTATCCATATTCAAAGCTGATCTGTTCCATCTGGGAGTACACCAAGACTCAGAACCCCTGCTTTCAGATGAAGTTTTATAGATTTACAACAAGATTGACCCATTTTATGAAAAACTGAAATGCTGGTATCACTTCATTGATAATTTGTTAGTGGGCGGGAGGGGGGCCCAAGCAATGTTAGATTACGTTTTGGCTTGGTTGTACCTATGAGACTCTAACTTAAAATCACAGCATTAGTGCCCCAAGATAGATTTTTGGAATGTTTCCATTAAGGTGGTGGATGAACATCTCCAAGTTGAATTTCACACCAAGCCCACTGACCAAAACATTACACTATTCTAGTTCCACCCTAAATCCCAGGGGGAATAATATTTCATTTGGAGAATTTCTCCAGTTATGGAGAAACTGTTTGAAAATGTTAAGAATGGCGACCTCAGTGTTGTGTCCAAGCCTGAAGCCGATGTGTTTGCATAGCTGATCATGGGTTCATTTCCCAACCTATTTAGCTAGGAACAGAAGACTGGATACTGGTGGGAAGTTATTTAAGTAATTCTGGTCAGTGCCCAGTTTTTTCCATCCCTAATCCCTTCCTTACAACTTTACTTTCTTTCATCTTTCTTTTCTCTGGTCCCTCAATTCTTTATTAATTACTTCAATCTTCCCTCCTCCTTCCTCCATTTTTAGTTTTGGTCAAGTAGAGCGTCAGTAGCTACTATTGCATTTGTTTTATAAGACTGGACCTTGGCTATAAAGTTACGTGCAGTTTCATATTTTGTTTCTCTAAAGGGGTTGGATTTGCTGTACCTCATTGCCTAGAGCACCATGGTGTAAACAGGAAACATAGAACATGATATATTTAATTTCACGCTTCAGTCAACTTAGAACAAGAATTGCTATTTCCTCACAACAAGTGTTGAAGAATCGCTTGATATTAGTTTAGTTTAAGACACCATCTCACTCATGAATCTCCTTATGTTGCTACTCATCACTTCTTATCAATTTGTGTCTTTCACCACTTCTACTCCTGTCATGCTGGTTGATAACAGTGATAGTCCCATCCTTCTCTCTCCACTGTGAAGGTGCACAGCCCTTAACTGTCTACCAATTCATTGGGATGCCACCCGATAGATTTCATGAGCAGCAAAAGGAAGCTGTAACCGTTTGTAGAAAAGGAAGACTGTCAGTTGTCTCTTACTTCTTAGGTACTGGGTTATACTCAAGTAGGTGAGAGTAATAGAAGTCAAAACCTGTGTTTCTTGATGGGGATGCAAAGATTATGTTAACACAATCTAACTTTCCACTTGGGGTGCAGAAAGACATCAATTTATAAAGGACTATATGCAGAGGGTCAGTAGACCTCTCTCCCAGACTACAATAGTCTGTACAGCACAGTATAACAAAACAAAGATGGCAGCTATGACTTATTAAATGGAGGATGTGATACTAATTCATGAACTTGTCTTTGTAAAGCATCAGAAACACCCTGGAACCAAATGTCTGCAGAGGTACTAGATTACTACTACTGTTTACAACTGGCAGGCAGCGAATACATCTGTCTTACTACACGGGGACACGAAGTACCAAGAGGGGGTCTTGCACAATGTTACACTGGCCTGGCCACAGTACTTGGAGGTCTGCAGTTTTCTTTTAGGGTGCAGTAAATGTATAATTCTAACTAGGGATTCCATCTAGGGATGAAAATCAAAGATTCTGAAATAAAAAGATTCTTCTTGATAATTGTTGCAAATTTGCCTTTTATTCCTGGTCTCCCCTGTTTTCTTGCCGTTTTCTGGACCCTATTTTGGTGGCTTTAAAACTTAGTGTACATCTGTTACTTAGGAGTAACATGCCTTTGGTTAGATTAACTTATCTCTGATTGATATAGTTAATTTATATCCAAGTCCCTGGTGTATGGTTTAAATAATGCACTTAGGACCTGGAAGTGAATTTTCACCTGTGCAATGTAACACCCGTTGTGCCACCCACAAGGCTTCACGCCTACCATGTAAATCCCGACTACAGCAGCCTAAAAATCTGAAGATAAACCTGTCAAAATAATCCTTTCAAGGAGGCAGGAAACCCTGATTTTAAATACTTATAAGTGACCCCTTAATTACACCAGGTTACCCAAAAGGTAGGGTTCCAGGAATTTAAAAGTAAATGTAGAACATGTGTGAAACTTATCTTATAATATCTTTATTCGGCAAATTGATCACCATAAAAGAATACATAATGTGTGAAACTGAAGTTGGCATTTTCTTCCAGTGACTAGCCCCCACATGCTATGTTCACTTGTAGGGCACTAGCTGGATCCTGGAAAGCTTCAAAGTACAGATTAGAAACATTAATCTGCACCTTTTGACAGGAAACATCTAGAATAGTCATTCACAGTCTAATTTTCATATTGATTAAAAATATAATTCCTCTGTGAAGTCGAACTGTGATTAAATATGTGGAAAAAGTAACTTTCAGAAAGTTATATTTTTCCTGTTAGCTCACCAGTTAGGATAATAAGCATTAGCCTGGGGCTTCTGTCCTATCAGTGCCTCCCTGACAATGAGGTGTTAAAACTTCTGCCACCTGAATTTGGGATGGTGTTTATTTTCCCCTTGCAGGAAGGACAGCTGGGGTGGGCCTATGAACTACATCAGCATGTAAAGGGCCAAGGTGAGGCCTGTCCTTTCACATGCAGATATAAAGTAAGACAAAGAAGTGGCAAATCTTTGTGCCCCAGGCCCACACTAGACAGGCTGGCTTCAAAACCTGTGGGTGGGCAGCTGTCCCCATGACCAGTTTGGAAGGGACACAGGTGAGAATACTGCTTTATTTCCTTCACCACATCTCTAGGTGAACAAAGAGCTCTGAAGAAGGGAGGACTTTCCCCCCATCTTGACTTTTAGGAGTAAAGTGCACTGTAGGTTTGTTTAGAGTAGGGAAATTAAGAACTACTGAATATTTAGGGAGAGTTCTCCCTGAGAACCTTTACTAATTTGGTTAGAGAGGAACCACGAGTCGCCCCCCCCCCCCCAATTTGCTAGTGCACCGTATAAACATGGCACCTCAAGGAACCCTCCTCAGAACACTTTCTTTGACCTGCAGAAGAACAGAAGAGGACTAAACCCTGCTTACTCTAACCTGAGAGGGGTCTAAAGAGCACAATCTGCCAGCTCTGGTACTAACAAGGACAAAAAATGGACACCAAGATACAGTTAGTCAGACCTGCCGGGTGTGGCTAGAGGAATGCAAACAAGCTGTCTGAAAAGACACTTTTTAAAAAAATTCCCAGTTTTCCAATTACAGCTGGACCTGCATACGACCCTTCTCAATGCCTTTGCTGGATTAAGTCAAAAGTCTTCAGATCCTCCCTTGACATTTGGCAACTTTAGGCGAAAAGCTAAGGAAAAAGGGACTTAGCCCTGCAAATTTTTGAGACCTAGAAAAAATTCTAACTTCCAGATGCTGGAGGACCTGGGCCAACCACACGACCTGATCCAGCAAAGGTGGGACTACACTGGACTGAAGAAATAGGATTGTCCCACATGGAGCATCTCCTCAGCAAGGTTTCTGACCTCGTTGTATATAGCATTCTGCCTTGCTCTACTCAAAGAAAATAATTTTCATTTCAAAGACATAGTCCCAATGAGAAAATCTTGACTGGCCAAAGACATAAAAGGTATCTGAACAATGGCTGGCCTTCACAGCTAGGAAATTCAAATTTCTCTAGCTCAAAGCTATCCTCACTTTAATCACCAGCTTCAGCTGGAACTCACCCAATGGCTATCTGTCTTCACATTGACTTCACCAGATACAGCCGGCTGCCTTGCCCTCTTTGAATACTTTTTCCTCCATTTCGTAGACTAAGTCCATAGGTAAGTCTGGCCAATCCCAATTGGAGCATTTGACCCTGGGATCCATAGCAGTTAGCCTCAAAGTATGCCTAGGTACCCTTATACCGTGGCCATAGACTATCATTGGAAATTAGTGCTTGGTGGTAGTTTCACTTTATGTTATGTTATTTTATGTTATGTTATGTTATGTTATGTTATGCAGCTTTGTAAATCACTCAGCTGCCCCAGCATAGGGGCGTCCCGGCACTGAAGGCAGAAAACTGCACATGCTCTAACAGGGAAAAGGCCTACAACAGAGGGAAGAGGAACGTTTTAATTGCTTTACGAAATGCCAAATTGTTCTTCAAGCTGCGCATGGAAATAGGGAGTGCTTACCAAAGTTTGGGTGCCAAAGTATGGAAGGAACGCCCCTCCCCCCGGAGTGAACCCTCCTCACCTGTGGGATAACCACAAGATGCTGCCCCACTGACCGAAGTTGGCAGGAGGGGGCGTATGGTGGAAGCGGATAGGCCAGAATACCGGGGGATTAGGAGTTCAAGATTTTAAATGAAATACAAAGGGACTTGAATTCTATACATTTGGGGACAGGCAGCCAGTGGAGCAGATGAATAGCACTAGATGCAGAGCATGTTCCTAGGCAGGCCAAGGGGATTTCTGGCTGCAGCATTCTGAACCCTTTACAATCTAACGATTTCAGACTTGTTAGACCCCAGATAGAGTGAGCTGGCATAGTCTAATCTTGACAGAATCGAAGCCTGAAATTAACCTGTCTGATGGGGGGGTTAAAAACCCCCAACAACAGTTTGAGCACCCAGAGTATACCAAAACAGGTCCCGGCCACCTTCTTGGTTTGGGTTTGAAAGCTGAGGGCGGAGTCGACCCGAACACCCAGATTTTTTACTACTTGTTTAGGGGCCGGTGCATGCACCAAAGTGGCAGGCCACCAGTGCTCACTCCACAGCTCAGCTTCTTTCCCTACCAGCAGTACCTTGGACTTGCTGGTGTTGAGCTGGAGAGAGTTGGCAGTCATCCACTCCACGACGGCCTCAAGATGACTCTGGAACTTACAGGCATTCCGGTTTGAAATCATCAGAGAGTGTGACTACCAACTGTGTATCATCAGCGTATGATACTGCTGTGAGCCCTCTGCTCTTAGCCACCATAGCTAGCGGTTGAACATACAAGTTGAAGAGGGTAGGGCTCAAGGCTGAGCCCTGCAGCACCCCCTGGTTGGTAGTAATGACTCTAGAGACAAAAGGGGGTCGGCTATCTGGAAGGTCCTCTCTGAATGAAAAAGTGGCAAACCAATCTTGGGCCGAGTCCACAATGCCCGCCTCCTCCAACTGCTTCAGCAGGATCTAGTGGGAGACAGTGTCAAACGTGGCACTGATACCTAATAGGATCAGTGCCAAAGTAAAACCTTCGTCTAGGGCCCATCTCAGATGTTCTGTCACAGCAAGGAGAGCAGATTCCGTGCTGTAACCAGGACGGAAACCATTCTGAGAGGGGTCCAGTATGTTATTTTCCTCCAGATAACTCGTCAAGATGGAATTGATATAGGCTTCAGAGATCTTGGAGACCCAAGGCAGGAGGGAGATGGGGTGAAAACTCTCTGGTTTGGCCGCGTCGAGAGTAGGTTTTTTAACAAGGGGACCACCCTAGCTTGTTTCCATGAGCTGGGGACAACAGCCTTAGAGAACGATAGACTGATCACCTAGCTCAAGAGTGTAATGAGCACAGGTAAGATTTTCATGAAGTGGTCAGGCTTAAGAGGGTCGGTGGGGGAGCCGGACTTAACCTTGCTACATAACACAGACAGCTCCTCTTGGGAGATAGGCGGGGAAGTGGCCAAAGTGTGCATAATGGGGGGTCAAGACACGAGGTCAGAACATAGCGCTAACTGTTGGAAGGACTTATAGATCTTATCCACCTTCTCCACAAAGAAGGAGGCTAAAGCATCACATTGCTCATCTGATGATATCAGGGTTGCATTAAGGGCCGTGGATGATTTAAGCTCTTTCAGTATCGAAAAGATAATTTTAGATGGATTGTTACTACAACTGATCTCATCCATATAGTAGGTTGCCCATTCTCTCTGGATAGCCCTATGATCTTGATCGCTGCCTGATAGCACCTCTTCAGGTTTAGGCCGTAGTCCCTTCTCCAGGCTCGCTCCAGACTTTTGCACTCTTTACGCAAGGAGTTGAGCTTAACAATGTACCAGGGACTGGATTTGTTGTTACGACTTTTTGACCATGTTACAGGGATGAGAGAGTCCAGAGCACAGAGAATCCAGTCTGACAGTAATCTAGTGGCCATGTCTGAGTCTTCTGTAAAGATGGGCATGGTTGTGGAGAGGAGGTTGTGAAATTAAGCGATATTGAGTTTATTCCAGGGGCGCCTAAGTAAAAGCTTCTGAGACACCCTTCTTGCGGGCACAACCCAGGAGAGTGTCATAGTTATTAAATAATGATCAGACCAGCACATTGGGGAAGGGGTGTAGACGGTCAGGAGAGAAAGGTTGGAAAAGACTGGGTCCAGTAGATGACCCGCAGAGTGTGTGGGACCCTGCACCAATTGAGATAGCTGACATGCCGCAAGATCGGTCAAAAAGTTGCCTATATCGCTATCCTTGGAGCAATCCCAATACAGATCCAAGTCACCAATGATACTAAAATTGGCCGCTCTCATGGCTAAAGGGCTCACAGCCTCAATAAGTGCAGCCCTAAACTCTTTGGAGGGCCCTGGCGGGCGGTAGACCAATAGGCCAGACATTGTGTAGCTAGCATTGAATAATATCCCAAAACGCGTGGCTTTGCACCCAACCAGGGGCTCCTTGACAAAGGTACAGGTGTAGGAAGATTTGAATATGACTGCTATACCAGCCCCTCTGGACTCTCTGTTGAGTGTCCTAATACTAAAACCCGGGGGAAGAGCCAAACCTGGTTCAGCCACACTATCACCTGACAGCCACATCTCAGTTAGAAAAAGAACATCTGGGGCTTCGTCCTGTAGCAGGTCATAGACATCTGCAAAATGCTTGGCTAAGGAGCAGCAGTTTAAGCTGATAAGTTTAATCCCAGGGCTAGTGCTAGGAGAGGGATGGGGGTGCAAAGGATATCCAGGAATTGAAGCCATAATTTAAGCAGCGGAACGGTCCCTCCGGAAAGATACTGAGAGGGTGACTGCAAGGGCTTAGTCCATTCTTAATAGCAAGGAGATCAGCCATAGAGTAGGTGACTGTACCTCTAGTGAAACCACCCGTGTGTCTGGCGTCTGGCGACAGCCAGGAGTAGACGGGCGCAGACAGGATTGCCTTAGGCACGCCTTTGGTGCGCCAGCAGCGTGCCCGCTGCACACGTCCGCTGCATGCTCACCGCGGCATGGGTTTAAACAGAGGAAACCCGGAAATGCAGAGAGAGCGAGCCAGACCAGCTGATTCATAAAGAAGCCCTTGGCTCAATCGGCACACTGCCGCAGCGGAATGGGCGGAGACCAGAGGAGGTGGGATGTCCCCAGTCAAAAAGCAAGAGTAAGGTGAGAGCCCCGTTAATGAAGAAAATAGTGACACAATTAGCCCCAGAAACCCACAGTAGTGGACAAAAGTTAAAATAAAGTTTCTGCACAGTATTAAAACACATTTCGGCAAATATCTAAAAGCATCAGCTGACCTCACTCGGGGCCTTGGGTGCAGCACCAGCAGGAAAATGGGAAAGCGTTGGAGGGCAAGAAAAAGAGGCAAGAAGAGTAAAGAGGCAAAAGGGAAAAAACAGAGAAAAGGGTAAGAAAAGAAAACAAGCAAGGACAGTGCTGTTGTGGTGCTGAGTGATGATGTGGTGGTGTATTAGAGTGATGTGGTGATGTCCCAGAGTGATGTGGTGGTGTCCCCGAGTGATGTGGTGGTGTCCCTGAGTGATGTGGTGGTGTTCCTGAGTGATGTGGTGGTGTTCCCAGAGTGATGTGGTGGTGTCCCCGAGTGATGTGGTGGTGTCCCCGAGTGATGTGGTGGTGTCCCCGAGTGATGTGGTGGTGTCCCCGAGTGATGTGGTTGTGTTCTCTAGTGATGTGGTGGTGTCCCTTAGTGATGTAGTGTTGTCCCTTAGTGATGTAGTGTTGTCCCCGAGTGATGTGGTGGTTTCCCCGAGTGATGTGGTGGTGCCCCTGAGCGGTGCCCCTGAGTGATGTGGTGGTGCCCCTGAGTGATATGGTGGTGTCCCCGAGTGATGTGGTGGTGCCCCAGAGTGGTGCCCCTGAGTGGATGCGGTGGTACCCCTGAGTGATGTGGTGGTGTCCCTGAGTGATGTGGTGGTGTCCCTGAGTGATGTGGTGGTGTCCCTGAGTGCTGTGATGGTGTCCCTGAGTGATGTGGTGGTGTCCCTGAGCGGTGTCCCTGAGTGATGTGTTGGTGCCCCTGAGCGATGTGGTGGTGTCCCCGAGTGATGTGGTGGTATCCCCGAGTGATGTGGTGGTGTCCCCGAGTGATGTGTTTGTGTTCCCGAGTGATGTGGTGGTGTTCCCAGAGTGATGTGGTGGTGTCGCCGAGTGATGTGGTGGTGTTTCCGATTGATGTGGTGGTGTCCCTGAGTGATGTGGTGGTGTTCCCGAGTGACGTGGTGGTGTCCCCGAGTGATGTGGTGGTGTCCCAGAGTGACGTGGTGGTGTCCCCGAGTGACGTGCTGCAGTGTGGAGTTGGAGTTGGAGGGTGGAGTTGGAGAGTGGAGTTGGAAAGGGAGGGTGGAGTTGGAGGGTGGAGTTGGAGGGTGGAGTTGGAGCTGGAGGGTGGAGTTGGAGGGTGAATTTGGAGGGTGGAGTTGGAGGGTGGAGTTGGAGGCTGGAGTTGGAGTGTGGAGGGTGGAGTTGGAGGGTGGAGTTGGAGGGTGGAGTTGGAGGGTGGAGTTGGAGTTGGAGGGTGGAGTTGGATTTGAAGGGTGGAGTTGGAGGGTGGAGTTGGAGTTGGAGTTGGAGGGTGGAGTTGGAGGATGGAGTTGAAGTTGGAGGGTGGAGTTGGAGGATGGAGTTGGAGGGTGCAGTTGGAGGGTGCATTTGGAGGGTGGAGTTGGAGGGTGCATTTGGAGGGTGGAGTTGGAGGGTGGAGTTGGAGTTGGAGGGTCTGGTCAGGGGAGGATACATTACCAATATACATGCTGGAGTGAGAGGCATAGGGAGCTAACAGCATAGTGTGGTTAGGTTTGGAATCATGTCAGCAGCGAATAGTAGCAGTATCAAAGGTCAGGCCAAAGATGTAGCGCTGGCATGCTGAAAAAACGTTCACCTCTTGCACAAAATAATAGTAAAACAAACGCATCACCTAGAAGTCTAGGTTAAATTTAGTGTCCCAGCTAGAATATTTTTAAATCCTTCTGAAAAAAGATTGTTGTCTGTATACAATACATCCACAAATCATACACCTGGAGTAAGAGGGCAACTGTTGATGACGTTTCTGAGACTCCAGTACAGCCCGAGTGACTTTCGGCGGCCGATAGTGTTTAAAAATGCTATAAAACTAAATATATATATAGTGTATCCAAACACATTTGCATTCTGAGGTGATTTAAAATATGTTTGGAGGCAGACTACCAGAGGCTGGCAGAGCTGCGGTCTCCGGTTTAAACCTGTCCTGGAGGTCGCCACAAATATTTACACACAGGTCTCTTATTTGTTGTGTTTTCCAAGGCAAACGTGGTGAATCTAGACTTTACCATTGGCAGTGTACATTCCCACACCGTCCCCACATAAATAAATGTAAACAATTTTAACATAAGCCTTTCACCAGTCCAAGCATTTAACATTGAAGTAGGGACACTGCTGGCTTAAAATAGGGTAACGTAGCGCAACGCTACTACAGGCAAACTCCATACAGGCTTGGCATTCAGGACAGACATAGCAGGAAACGATGAGTGACTATGGGGAAGTACCAAAACAAGCTTTCGGCATTGCTGAGGGGGGGTGTGGGTGGGCGGGGGAGCAGCACTAGCCGAGTAAGGGGTGAGCGCTGTCATTTATATAGCGTCCATCACAGAGTCAAAGCTCTTTTGACCCGAAATATGCAAACAAATCAATAGTTGAAGATGAAATATGTCCGAGAACAGACATAGAAAGAGGGAGAAAGAGATTTCGTCATTGCTGGGGGGGCGGGGGAGCAGCAGTAGCCTTTGATGTGGTGAGAAGAAAGTGTGTAAGTAAGAAATGGCAGAGGGAAAAAGAGCCGCTGCGAACGAGAAGTAGGTAGTGAGTGCACAATGAGAGATAAGATAAGAAGAGACAGAGAGAATGTAAATAAAGAAACTTTGAGTAAGGGGGTGAGCGCTGTCATTTACATAGCGTCCATCACAGAGTCGAAGCCTGGTGGGGGGGCGGGATGCGAGCGAGTGGGAGGGAACGGGCCAAGTGCGTGCTGGAGAAGCGTCACGGTTGCATGCATCACAGAGTCGAAGCCTGGTGGGGGGGGCGGGATGCGAGCGAGTGGGAGGGAATGGGCCAAGCGCGCGCTGGAGAAGCGTCACGGTTGCATGCATCACAGAGTCGAAACCTGGTGTGGGGGGGGGCCCGATGCGAGCGAGTGGGAGGGAACGGGCCAAACACGCGCTGGAGAAGCTTCACGGTTGAAAAGTTAACATGCATTGTAGGAAATCCGGCTGGTTCAAGAGACTTTGGTCCAGATGTAATAGGTTTCGAGTAATTAAAATTACTCGACCTAAAAAGGCACTCAGAGTAGGAAGAAATAAAAAGAGAGAGCAAAGACAAGCCAGAATCAGCAGACCTCACTCGGTCCCATGTATCAACTTTAAACTTTAAAAACTCAAATCTCCACTTCTTGTTATTATATTTATGTTATTTTGATTTTCATTTTGTTTATTATATTTTACCCTATGTTTCTAAATTGGAGTGAGATTTTATTTGTGTTGCATTTTGTCTTTAATTCTGTTTTAGTATTGCACAAATACTTTACAAATTACCCTAAGTTATGCCTGTCAGCTCTGTGCCAGGGCTACCAGAAGGTTGAGTTCAGGCTAATACAGTGACTTTTAGGGATCATCTTGACAAGCTAGTGTTATTATTTCTTGTGGTGGGTGATAGCCCACCCTAAATAATAATCCATTTTCTTACTGTACTTTGCTTTTGCTACTTTGGTTGAGAATATACAAGTATCATCAGTTTCCAGGAGCTTACTTTACTTGCAGTTATGACAGGCTGCTGGAATTACAAATCAGGTAGGCACCTTCACAGCTATTGATTGAGATCAAGTTTTTCCAGTGTCCTGCGATACCTTGAGTTTTTGGCAAATCATGGTTAAGGTTCATCACAAAGAAATGGTTCCAAGGTATGTATTTTCAGTTGAACAGGCTGTGGGAAATAAGAGATTTGTGAGGTCTCAGGCAGCTGCCAATTAGGGTGGGAGGCACAGAGGGAACTCTGTTAAAGCTGGCATCTCAACATCTACGTTTTGAGGCAGAATTTCTTTTGAAGAAGCAACCCTACTTTTCTGGGGACCAGTCGGGAGAAGCAGAGGGTATTCTGGGGGGATGGGATGGTGATTTTTGAACGTTATTTCAAGTTTGTGATTACTGAAGCTGATACATGGGCTGCATGGTGAGACTTCAGGGCCATTCTAGACAGAGGACAGAGAGGGGTTCAAAGTATCTGCTTAACATTTTAAAGTATAGATGAAGGTCACTGATCAGGTTCAATGCAATGACAGAGGGTTGGTGTATTTAAGATGTTCCCTAGTACGGGTGTGTGAAATTCGCATGATTAACATTATTGTAATTACACAAAATTCCAAGAAAATTATACAAATGTATGCTTAGTTATGCATATTGCAAATCCATCATTTAGGGCCATATGTATCAAGGCAAAATGGGTTCGCAAACGCCGAAATTCGCAGAATTCCGGCGTTTGCGAAACCATTTTCGCTAAATGGTATATATGAAACATTTTTGGTGCAAAATAAGGAATCGGTAAATTTGCCATTCCTTTTTTTGCGATTGCATTTAAGGAATTGCAAATTTTGCGATTCCTTAAATGCAATGTATAAAGGAAATAAACATTCCAAAATGCCATTAAGGAATCGTAAATTACCACCAACTTCTAGTTGGTGGTAAGTTGCGAATTCTTTAAAAAAAGCATTTTTTTTAAATCAAAAGGTGCCATGTGATGCTCATACATGCCCTTAGGGCATGTATGTGCGCCATATGCGCACACATGTCATTTTCAGGGGTGCAGCAGGGTGTTCTTGAGACACTCCTGCACCCTTGAAAATATTCACAATTTGCGATTAGCAAATTCCGATTTGCAATTTCCCCTTCATTCCTATGGGCCTCCTGGCCCATAGAAATGAATGGCAAATTATTCCTTAATTGTGATTAGCAATTTGCTAATCACAATTATGGAATTTTAAGGAATCACTAAAAAGAAGAGATTTTCTACATACATACCATTTTGCGATTTCTAAATAGCGATTCCTTAAAAATCGCTATTTAGGAATCGCAAAACGAATACAACGAACGCAAACGAACGCAAAATTGATACATATGGGCCTTAGTGCTATATTTTAGCACAAAATGCTTATTGTCATCGATTTTTCACGTAAGGATCAATTTCTCAGTACAGCAATAGTGTGAAAAACAAAAATGGGTCAAGGAACAACAGCTCGCGTTCTGGACCTTCTCGTTATTATTACTCAAATGCAGAAACATTTTGAGCGAATGGTGCATAACTACGCAAAGTGGCTAAATGGAGTAAGTTTGTACTTTTTAAGTAGCAAACATAACTTGAAATCCCTGAAATTATGTGAATTACACTAGCATCATTTTCATTCCACCCACGCCTTTTCTTAGGAGACAGTGTGTTCTGTCATACAGGGGATCCTAAAAGAGGAGCTCAAGAATGTGTTACTCACTGTATGTTGGCTGGCTGGGTCACTACTCCAGCCTACTCACCTGCACTTTGCATTGTATGATCAGTGTGGCTAGATCTCCACAATGGTATAGTTGGTCCTGATCTTTGTGGAGCTTCAATGTCTAAGGAAGCTGGCAGGCTGAACCTGGTTGACGCAGAAGTTCCTTTCATGCCTATGTGTGCTTTTGTCCTGCAAAGAAGCACTGCGTTTCCAGAGAGGCACTGGCAGACAGGCACATCAAGTCATGGTGCACACAAATCTTCTTCGATTTTGGTAACAGTTGGGGAGAAGCCGCTTTTCACTTCATCATCCAGAAAACACTCTTCAGGCTCCTGCAGGTCTTTGGAGCAATGCTCTACATCAGAGAGCTTGAAAAGTGTCCTACTCTGTCCAGCATGGAACCTCTTTTAAATTGAAGGCATGCTGCTCCTCAGTGAAGGCAAGGGGACAATTCTGTGGACTCTCATTCTGTGAAAACTGGCGAAGCATGGTGGGGTAGAAGGATGAGGAACTGAGCCCAGGACAGGCATCTGAACAACAAATCCTAATGCATATTATAGGGGAAACATGGCGGCCAGCTAGGTAGTCGGTCGCGAGTGCTCGGAAAGGAGGAGCGGCGTTTCTGACCAAAAACAAACAGCCTGTAATGCGTCCAACAAGCGGGTGCCCAGTTTTTGTACCTGAATTACGTTAGCGGCTTTTTTGTGTGTGTTCTTGTTTTTCCATTTTCGTAATCGGCAAGCGGAGGGGAGTGAAGGGCGGCGGCAGCCGCAGGCAGTGTATGGCGGCGGGAGACGAGGAACAACTATCCCGGCAGAGGGGAGGGGAGGAGGATCCTCCAGCAGAATCACTGGAGGAGCAGGCTGCCGGTAGTGGAGAACGCCGGGGGGAGAGCGGCTGCCGAGTTGGGAAGAGGTAGGAAAGCAGTAGCTAGGCTACAGTATAGTGCAGGAGGGGCAATTGGTCGTGGTGCTGGAGGCTTAAAGGGAGAAAATAAATTGGAGTTAGGTGAAGCCCCAGTGCTGCAGGCACATTTTAGCCCTAAAGTGAGCGCCTCTGGGGTGGGCGCTGAAATTACAGACAGAGGGGGTAAGGAGGTGGGGGCACGATCAAAGGTCTCTCAAAATATTTCTAGTGAGAGAAAAAAGGGCTCAGCACACACTAAGAAGGAGGAAAAGAAGGAGGCTACAGGATATGTTTTGAGGAGTACAAGACAGGGAGGGGAGGAAAAATTGGTTAATACACAGAACACACAGAATATTTGTAAAAAAGATTAAGGCTCAAATTTTAGGAACAATAGTAAAAAGCACAGTAGGCAAAACAACAGCAGGCAAAAAAACACAGCAGAGTTATTAGGTAAAAATGTATCAATAAACCCCTCATTGAATGCATACTTTAAACCAATGCCCAAACTCTAATATTATCAAATGATTCTATCCCAGATAGTGCCGTATCGAATAAGTGTGGGCATTTGAAGGAAGGACAGACGAAGGGAGAGAGGCTGGAAGTTGGTACTGGGTTGAAAATGTCTGGGGCAGAGAAGAGTTTGACAGACTGGGCAGATCAACTAAGCCCGAATAGATATCAGGTTTTAGAGATGGAAGATGCAACCCAAGATAATCAAGATACAATTGATGCTGAGCGAGAGTCAGGACAGGAGGTTAGGGCTGCACCCACAAGTCTAGAGGAAAACGACTCCCCCTTGACAGAAGAGCCGGGCATTAGGGAGGAAGTGGAGGGTGAGGGAGGAGGTAGTGTGAGTTTATCAGAGGTTCAGAATTTGGATAATACAGTTATTGCCCTTTTAAGAAAACTTGATTTGGATGTGCACAAGGAGTTTGAAGAGTCAATGGCGAATCAGGAGGGGATCAGGGAGGTATGTGGAGTTTTGGAAGCTAAGATTGACGATCTGAGCAAGCGAACAGAAGCTCTTGAATTAGAGGTTCAGGAGATTAGAGATAAGGTAGAAGAAAATAGCAAAGAATTGGAAGAAGTTAGATCCAGGGAGAGGGCGTATGAAGACAGACTGGAAAGATTGGAGAATATGCAACGGAGGAACAATTTAAAAATTTTGAAACTGCCAGAAGGAAAAGAAGGTGAAAATATAAAGGGGTACATTGTACATTTATTGAAAACAGAACTGCAGGTAGAAGAAACGGAGGAGGAGATCTCTCTGGATATTCAGAGGATACATAGAGATCCCTTCAGTTTGAATTCAAATCGCTCAAAACCCAGAAGGGTCTTGATTAACTTCCTGATATATAGCCTAAAGGAAAAACTTCTGGTCGCGGCCTTGAAGAAAGGAGCCTTGATGATAGATAACTCTAGAGTTGAGGTCAGGTCAGACTTGTCGGTGGTAACAGCAAACAGACAATGGGGTCTGGGCAAAAGGATCGAGCCATTAAGAAGTATGGGAGCTACTGTGCAATTGAAATTTCCGGCTTTCTTAAAAGTCATGTGGAAGAATAGAATGCATACTTTCAGGTTCGTCGAGGATGTTGATGCCTTCTTGGATCAATGTCAGGCCGGAAATGTGTAAATGAAAAAAGGCTCTAGAAGAATGGGTATAGCACTGGACGCATAGAGGCTTATTATTTGTGTATAAGTAAGATTGTGAAGGAAAACGCCGCACCTCCCGTAACGGGTACTCGAAAGGCCTTGGAAGGGCCTTAGGAAGCTGGTTGGGTTTTCCAGGGAGGGGGGAATGGGGGTCAGGGGGGGGGAAGCTGGGGGAGGGGATTGGGAAGGGGGGAGAAGGGAAGAAAAGGTTAAAAAATGTTCTCGTAAGCTATTTTCTCACCTGGGTGTTAGTGAGTTCCGAAGGGATATGTGACGATGGGGGGTAGTGTTGCGGAATTGACCTTGACTTCGTGGAATGTGAATGGTTTAAGAGTAAAGTCTAGGAGGGACATGATAATGAAGTACCTAAGGGATCTCTCAGTACATATTATGATTCTACAAGAGACTCATTTAACTGGGGAGGAGAGCAAGAAATATTTTTCATCGCAGCGATGGCTGAAGCATGTCTTTTATACGCCACAATCAGCGGTAACAAAAGGGATTGCATTGCTGGTCAGACAGGGGGTAGATTGTACTATTGAGGGGGAGGTAGCTGACACTAAAGGAAGATGGCTGATTGTTACTATGAAAATTAGTGGCCTCGTATATAACATCATAGGATATTATGGTCCAAATCAGGACGATGTGAGGCCTTTAGATGAACTAATCAAAGAGATAGTAGGTTTTACAGGTAATATTATTCTTGCTGGAGACTTTAACACGGTATTGGATTATAAACTGGACAGATCCTCAAACAGCAGGGCACAGGTTAATAGCAAGATGTCAAATAGAGTGAAGGGGGTAATAGATCAGTTTGGTTTATGTGATGTGTGGAGACACAGGTCAGGTCAAACATTAGGCTATACCTATTACAATAAAAAATACCGTCACAGATCACGGATTGATTATATTTTAATTGATTTAAGACTGTTGGAGAGAGCGAAACAGATTTTTCACGTTTGGGTACACCTCTCAGACCATTCAGCAGTTACTTTAGTGGTTAAGACAGTGGTGAGCGGTTTGGGTTCGGTCTGGAGGCTGGATCGAACCGTATTGTATGACTCTGAGTTGATAGAGAATCTCAGGCAGGAAATAGATGGATTTGTAGAGCATAACGTGGGGTCAACGGGAATTGATGTTGTCTGGGAGGCCTGTAAAGCTTTTCTCCGAGAGAGATTGGGAGCTCTGGCGGCTAGTAAAAGAAGAGTATACTTTAGTAGGGTAGAATCTTTGGAAAAAGAAGTTCGTCAAAAGGAGGGAGCGCTAGTGGAGGCAGAGAGCAGTGAGATTAAAGAAAAGATTGTTCAAGATTTGGAAGAATTAAGAAGAGAAATTGCTATAGTGGTCTCTTAATGGGTTAGGGAAAAATATGAGGCTAGCCAATTAGCGCATTTTGAATATGGTGAAGCTACAAGTAAACTATTAGCTTGGAAAACCAGGAGTGAGCGGGTACGTAGCACAATTAAAGAAGTAAAAGATGGTGAACTAGGACAATTTGTTACTGACATAAAGGATATTGCAGAAGCATTTTATAGATATTTAGAAGAGGTGTATAGGGAGGATCTCGCTCCGGCTAAACAGGCAATAGATAGTTGGGTAAAGTGTTTAAAACCATTGACAGAAGAGCTTTAGGAATCATTAGATCAAGAGATAACGTTAGGAGAAGTAGAGATGGCTATAAGAAGTGTCAAGAAAGGGAAGGCTCCAGGACCAGACGGGCTTCCTGCCGAGGTCTATAAGGCAGTTGCAGGGAGCGTGGCACTCCTATTAACAAAACTTTTTAATGATATCTTCTTAGGTGTTGCGGTCCTCCCAGCGTCATGGAATGAGGCAAACATTATTGTTATTCCTAAACCCGGGAAATCACCGAAATATATGGACTCCTATAGGCCGATCTCGTTGTTAAACAGCGATTATAAGTTGTTTGCCAAGATCTTGGTTGGCTAGAGTTGTCCCACATCTAATACATAAGGATCAGAAGGGGTTTATTAAAGGAAGGTATCTGAAGGAGTTAACGTTTTCCCTTATATGCAGTATAGATGCAGCAACCACATATAACCTTCCCTTGGCGGTGATTGCCCTGGACACCGCCAAGGCATTTGATCGGGTTAACTGGGTGTATTTGAAAGAGCTGATAGCTCATATACGGATGGGGCTCGATTTTGGCTCGGTATTGACACGGCTGTATCAGTCACCCACTTCAAGGGTTTTAGTAAACGGGAATTTAACACCACCAATAAAAGTAATGAGGGGTACAAGGCAGGGATGCCCTTTATCTCCTCTCTTGTTCGATCTTTATATAGCACCTCTAGAGTGTCGAATAAGAGAGGCAGAGCTGATTCCTCCTTTTGCGTTTCAAGGTTGGGCCAGAAAGATTGGGCGATATGCGGACGATATAGTCATTTTTACCCCTAAATTACATCAATCATTGAGTTGTATGGAAACTATAACGAAGGAATTTGGTGAGGTTTCTGGATATCTTTTAAATAGGGATAAAACTGAGAATATGTCCTGGAACTTAGATGCAGGAGTTACAGCATGTAAAACAGAGATAAGATATCTAGGGGTACAAATAACACAGAACATTAAGGAACTTTCTAAAATAAATTTGGTTAAAGCAAGGAAAGAAATCTCCCAGGTCATGAGAGGATGGTCGCACTTGCCGTTAACGCTATACGGCCGAGTTAATTTGCTGAAAATGATGGTTCTACCCAAGTTAACCTTTCTTTATGACTCTATTCCACTTATGTTCGAGAAGGAGGAGATTAGAAAGTTGCAAAGCAAGATTGGTTCTTTTAATTGGGCATCTAAGGGATCGCGTTTATCTTGGAAAAAAATCCAGAGAAAACTATTGAAAGGAGGTTTGGCAGCCCCGGATCTACAGATTTACTCTTGGGCTTTTTTGTTAAGGAATTGCAGAATGCTTTTGGGAACCCCAGGGAGTTCAGACAATGGCATACTACTCTCAGCACTGTTAAGAACGGAGAAGATTAATCAAAGTGCGTTTATGTATAAATTTGCCGATCCGAAATACTTTAAGAAAATAAGGATAAAGGTTTTGAAAGATCTAGCTATGTTATGGTGCAGAGTCAGGAGGGCAACAAAGATACCGTACTTTAGTGCAATTGCACCAATTTGGGATACACCTGGAGCTCCGAGTTGGACTGATGATGCTTTGGCAACACCATTAAAAACAGTAGGACCTCAGAGATGGGGGGGCCTGTTTTTAGAAGGGAGCTTAGCACCGTGGAGGTACTGCGAACAGGAGTGGGGCAATAACTTCTCTAAATTCATGTACCTCCAGATACAAAGCTGGGCTGTCGGGAAGGAAAATTTATTCGGGCACTATAATGTTTTTGAAGAGAAACTTACTTTGGAGACTCCAATTAAAAAAGAGGTGGCGATGTGGTATTGGTCGATAGTGGATCTAGAAGATGGACCCTTTGTATTGCCGGAGACCCTGTGGGGAGAGTGCTTGCCGAGGATTGCGACAGAGGATATATGGCAAGTATCTATGTTGATTCTATACAAGGTGGTTAAACCTGCAAACTTAAGGAGAAACCACTTGTTCACTCTCCACAGGGCGTATTGGACTCCAAAAAAACTGGCGAAATTCAGAGACGGCGGTACAGTGAGGTGTTCCAAATGCAATAGCCCAAATGAAGACGATATACATATGTTTGTTACATGCCCAGAGATAGAAGACTTCTGGAAAGCAGTGAGTAAATGCTTTTCTACTGCACTGGGTCAACAATTGGAGGTAAGCCCTGAACTTGTTATGACCGGAAAAGCAGATTTACAAGGTAAGGGCTACAATGATAAAGCGAAATAGGTGTTTTATGGTACCTTGGTTGCTCGAAGGGAAATTTGCAGAATGTGGATATCTGCGGACCCTCCGTCTGAAATGACTTGGTTAAGAGCTATAAGAGTTATGGCAAAGCTAGATATGGCTGGTCGGAAAAAGAAGAGATGCAAATTTTGGACTCCGTTCTTACAGCACTATGGGTGATGGTGAGGGGGACCTAGATGAGATAAAGTCCTATGATTAAGCCTCTCTAGAATCTCGGTGGAAGTCTGTTGTAAGGAGGCAGGGCGAACGAGGTATATTTTACTCCTAAACAACACTACGCCCGCTATATGAGATAGATTAACCCCAGGGTGGATCCGCGACAGTTTGGGGTGAGGAGAGGCATATGATGACAAAAAAAAAAATCCTAATACGGCTACACAGATAGTAGGCATTAGCTTGATTGGGATTCTGCAGGAATGTTTTGATGTGGGCCGGCTGCACTCTCTAGAGCTGGAGTGTATTAGACCAATTCATCATGAGGGCATTTTGAAACTCTTCTTGTCGCTGCAAGGTTCTACACCACATATGAATAATGTTCTATAGCTTTTTACATTGATTCTTTGGAATTCCTAGAACTTAGTGCTCTGATATTCACAATGCAGTCATCCAAAACTCTGTTCTTGATAACAGCAAGATAAACGTACAGATCTGATCTTGATAATTTCAAGCTCACTCAGAGCTTTTATTCTTCATAATACACTGAGCCACTCGAAGCTTGGCCTCCTGATACTATTCAAAATAAAACTGGAATCTCTTTATGATAGTGCCTGGGTTACCTTTGCTTGCAGGTCTGCATAAAAACATGAAGTCACTTAGAACTGTGATTCTTAAAATGCATTATCCAAACTCCATTCCTGCTGATATCCCAATTGACTCTCTGCTCTGCTTCTGATCATATGGAGACCCACTCAGAATTCCTGATAAGTAGAACTCAAACAGGTCTCGGCTTTGCTCACAATAACATTCAGATGCCTTTACTAAGTAAGATCTTTGCTCTTGATAATACCCTGAATAGTTCAGAGACCTGCTTTTGACAGCGCTGCGAGCTGCAGTATCATCAGACAGAGCTATATGTTCTGGTTTTGAGACTATCCACCCCTCCTAGGGGATTGGTTCGGTTGGTAAAACGGTACACTAGAAATTAATGGTCTGATTTGCCAAGCCATTTTGTGGTCGGAAACCCTGTGATCCCCAAACATCAAAGGGTTTGAGGCAAAAAAATATTTTTCATGTATTCTGACTCACTCGCACACTTGGTTTACCGACCCACAGGAAGGGGTGTGAAATGGGTGTACCCTTCTAATTGCAATTCAGTATGCTGTGTATCAATGGTTGACTGTAATTGCAGTTACAAACCATTGAATAGTTACCAACTTCTCAAAGGATGAAATAACTGTTTTGCAAAGGGTAAGCTATCGTTTTTAGAAACCAAGTCAAGTGTCCTGGGGGGACAGGCTGTGCTGCAGTGGACCACTGCATGCTCTGTCTGCTCATCCAATTTGTTCCCGAAATGTTTATTTCTAGCAACACACCTTCCTTTATTTAACTTGGTCTGCTTTAACAAAAACGGCATTTAGAAATGCAAACGTAAAGGTCTACTATTCCCTTGCAGACCACCATCCCTTTGTTTGCAGCCAACCAGAGGTGGTTGAAAATAGTGCCCTTTCTAATTAATATTTGTTAGGTTGGTTATTCTGTGACCCCATGCGATTGGAGATTGTGTGATGTGACCTAATTAACATTGGCTGTAGTGGAAAATTAAAGACTGGTCGCAAAAGTTAACGTGCTAGTTGCAACCATTTTTTTGTGCCCAATAGTTTAGTACATCAAGCACTCTATTCCTATTCTATGCTGCTCTCCAGAGAACATTAGTTCATGGCCTGGTACATTGTGGGATTAGTTGTGCTCTTCTCTCGGGAAATTTCTTCTCATGTTATTTTCGTTTAATTTGTTGATTTGTACTGTTCTAGATGCCATTGATAACAGTGGTTGCAGCATTTTCATGTTAATACTTAACCACATTTAGAATGTGTTCATGTTAAGTTAGCCATTGTCAATGTAACCTTTTGCCTTCTTTTTGCTTCCATAAACAGTCTTTTTTTCCTGCCAAAATGTAGCCTCTTTTCCATTCCCGCTTCCCGCCTGCTCCTAACTCTACCCACTGCCCTGCCCTGTCCCAGAACCACTTAATGGAGACTGCAACATGCTCAGTGCTTTCTCGAGTAAAAGTGGTAACATTTAAAAGCAAAGTTAAGTATATACATTGCTGAGTCCAAGTGTCGTCAAAAATCGTGATCTTCCAATACTTCTAAAAAAAAAGCTTTGGAAGGACTATAGTGAAACTTTGATGGACGAAAGTCATCAACAAATGCCATTTCTTTGTTGGCAGGTCTGGAGACTGGACTGGCCATATTTGAGGGATAGCAAAGTACTTTGGAAATGACTGTGAGGTTGGGAGAAAGAAAATTTACATATATCTGAGTTCTTATTTGTCATGGTGTACTTGGAAAAGATGAGTCTTTTGTCTGAGGAAGTCACTTTGACTCACAAGTGTGAGTTCTGTGTATGAAGACCTATTCTGAGAAATAATTTTATCCATTTGTTGCATAGATAAGTATATTCTTAATGGCTCAACCTAGG
This sequence comes from Lissotriton vulgaris, assembly GCF_964263255.1. Lineage (NCBI taxonomy): Eukaryota > Metazoa > Chordata > Amphibia > Caudata > Salamandridae > Lissotriton > Lissotriton vulgaris. Next base: position 908,115,520 of record NC_141695.1, read on the forward strand.
AGTTAGCTTGTTATTCAGCCATGAAGCCATACTGAAGGCAGCCTTACTGAAGACTCAGACCTGTGAAAAGTCCTGTGCTGACTTGTTTGAGCCCAATCACAAAACACACGTATGTCTTTAGAGACCTGTCGGATTTTTACCATTATACCGTAGCCAGAGTTTATATACTTGGAAATGACAAGGAGAATGTAAAGACCAATGGGAAATTCACTGCAGTGGAATAAGGACTGAACTGGACCTGTCCATTACCACAACCCAGCATAACCTCTATGCTCCTTTAGTTACCCTGTGTTGGAAAGTGGATTATTAGTAGGGGCAAATGTATATCTGCTGCTGGCAATAAGGTCACTAACACAGTATACGTCTCAGAATAGGTCTTAGAAAAATATTCCTATGCTCAGCCCTTGGTAGCTTGGCTGAGAGCAGGGAGGCTTAACTTCAAAGACAGGTATGTAAAGTATTTAAAAACACCAGTTCAGTAAATAATTAAGTCACAATGCATGCTAAAACTCCAACACCAATTTACAAAAATAGGTACTATTTTTATCTTTAAAATGACACCAAAACGACAAAAATCCAATGTAGGGAACCAGAAATATGAATTTTTAAAGATTTTGCATTATATAGCACATAGAAACCTATAGCGCCTTATTGGGACACTGAATTCAAGCAAGCCGGGCTGAAGACGGCTGGAATGCCAGAAACTGGTCCTCGGAAGCTTGTTTCCGGTTCAGGGAAGACATGGCTTGGCAGTTCGGGCTGGACTGTTCCCATGAGGCACAGGGTCAGACTGATTTGCATATAGCCATGTCTGAACTGGGATGGCAGAGTGGGCTAAAGAACGGTGAACCCAGGTCTTTTGACTGGGTGTGAGTGTTTGATTGATTCAGATGCTCCGTCCATCACCACCCCCTTTTGTACCGCTTTTGGCCGTCATAAGTGTGGCAGGGAATGCTCAGACGTGAGTCCCTTGCTCACTTTGCCACTGGATTCAAGCAAGCCAGGCTGAAGACGGCTGGAATGCCAGAAACCGGTCCTCGGAAGCTTGTTTCCGGTCCAGGGAAGACACGGCTTGGCAGTTCGGGCTGGACTGTTCCCATGAGGCACAGGGTCAGACTGATTTGCATATAGCCATGTCTGAACTGGGGTGGCAGAGCGGGCTAAAGAACGGTGATGGATTAAACCCTGATCGTTTGACTGGGTGTGAGCGTTTGATTGATTCAGATGCTCCGTCCATCACCACCCCCTTTTGTACCGATTTTGGCCACCATAAGTGTGGCAGGGTATGCTCAGACGTGAGTCCCTTGCTCACTTTGCCACTGGATTCAAGCAAGCCGGGCTGAAGACGGCTGGAATGCCAGAAACTGGTCCTCGGATGCTTGTTTCCGGTCCAGGGAAGACATGGCTTGGCAGTTCGGGCTGGACTATTCTCATGAGGCACAGGGTCAGACTGATTTGCATATAGCCATGTTTGACCTGGGGTGGCAGAGTGGGCTAAAGAACGGTGATGGATTAAACCCAGATCTTTTGACTGGGTGTGAGTGTTTGATTGGTTCAGATGCTTCGTCCATCACCACCCCCTTTTCTAAAGCTTATTGGGACATCTGGTCACGATAGACCGGGTCAAAGTCAAAGTTTCAACCCGACCGCAATGGAGCCCTGCAAGGCTACCCCTCGCGGTAGGTCTCGTCAAAGTTTTTACCTTCTGACTTAGAAACTTTTCTGGAGCTTTTCTTCCCGGGGTCTCTCAAAGCTTTCAGCCAGTCACGATCCGATAAGGGTTCACCGGATTTCCTTGCGATAAGCTCCCAGTCAAACTAATGGAAGTCCGACCTCCGTAGCGTTCCAGCGGGATGAACTAAGGATCCAAGCCGACTCGGGGTTGAAGACTGGTGGCTTGAGTCTCGCGGTTGCTCCCGGTCACATTTTCTTTGTTCGGACTTAGAAACTTTTACAGAGCTTTTTGTTGTGGGGTCCCTCGATGCTCTACACCGGGCTAGATTCGGTGAGGGTTGGCTGGCCTCGGATTTCCTCTACTCCTGGTCAAACTCTGGAAGTCAGACCTACAGAGCTTTTCAGCGGGACGAACCTTGACAGCAGTCCGACTCGCGGTTGAAGGCGGGCGGCTTGGCTGGCCAGGTGGAGTCGTCTGCTTATGGAGCTTTTTCCCAAAGTGGCTCCATACTGCTCCAAACTTCTGGAACTTCTTCCTGAAGTTCCCCAAAGGGTCTCAAAGTGTCTCAAACTTACTCCAAGGGTCTGGAATCCCGAATATGGTCCTTGAAAGTTGAGGACTTCAGTTCCCACAATCCACTTGGACAAAACCCTTACAAATCCACTGGTAATGCTCCAGGTTAAGGATTCTTGTTGGTGATGTTCCAGGTGATCTCTGCTAACATGTTACTTGCAAGGAGTCAACAAGGTAGTCCACACGGCTGTTGTTCCAGATAGTGCAGAAGGTGCAATCTGCAGAGTGCAGGCCTTGTTGATTGCACATCAAACTTCTCAGCATGGCCCTCCTTGCTTTCTTAAGTTTCAGTCTGAGAGGCTCTTCCCGTCTCAGATACTTAATCCCAATTCTCTGGATCAAGCAGGAGGGCACTGCTTCCCAATGGGGGGCAGTAAATGCCTCAAGATATGACTACATCTTTCAGAGTGTGCCACTATTTTGTCCCGAGTGCACCAAATCTTCCTAAATTCATCACAGATGATTGAACAGCAGGGAGAGAAGAGCTGGTAAACCCACCCTTAGGATGGCTAATCTCCATAGGTTCTCCTCCTTGCATCTGCTCATTCATTCCTTAAGCCTAGCATCTGGCTGGGTTCAAAAGAGTAGAGTTGTAAATGACACTGGTGTCTTCCCCTTCCATTGAAGTCCATTGTTTACGACTCCCCCCCCTGCTCTGGCATTCCTGTGTTAACAGAACACTACCCTCCTAGCAGAGCTAGTAAACCCCATGGGCTCCTTATCACCTCTTCAAAGGAGCCTGGCTAATCCACTTAAATTTGACCAATGAGGACAGACAATTGGAAGGCTGAATCTGGGTTTACAGACAAGAAAGTCTTATAACTCCTTGTCTGTACATTGTAGGAGAAATTCAACAATATCATATTGTTGTCTTTATTAATACCATTCTGGGAAGTCTTTGAATGCTACTTTTATCATTCTCCTATCAGGAGTATTAGTTAATAACTTCTTACCATGTTATAGGCGTGGGCGGAAAATCCGTTCCGCTCGCGGATTTTGCGGATTTTCGGGAAATCCGCAATCCGCGAGATTTGCGAATTTCCCGCAAAATCCGCAAATCCGCGAGCAGCGGATTTTGCTCGCACTGCTCGCACTGTTCGCGTGAGTTCGCGCCCCGCGAATAAGTGCAAAATTGCAGAAATACGATCTTAGCAAAACTGAAAGTAACTACTTACCAGGTTCAAAAGTTCAGGCTCATCATTAGTAGCCATTTCCTGGAGTGCTTCCTGAGGGGCCCCTCCAGAGTTCAGTTGCCAGTTGAAACTAGTATGTGACCCTGCTCTGAACCTCAGAATAGTTACACATATGCCACAAAGGTCCTGAATTACAGCTAAGGGAGACAAGCAGGAGCCAGGCTGGAAGTTAAAATCCATTAATCAGCCCCTAATTCATTATTGTCAGTTGGGGCAGGGCAGGTGTTGTAACTAATTTTGCAACAATGAAAGCACTTAGCAAGTGCAAAAGATCACTAATCAGGGCGCACTAAGGAAGCAGGTGCCAGCTAAAAAAATATTCTGTGACACATGAATCAGCCCCAAATTAATTCAGGTCACTTGAGGCAGGGAAGGTGTGCTTTGCTTTGCCGAAAATAATGTACACTGGACAACCAGAGGGTGTGGTGATGAAACAGAGGGTGGCATGGGTGGGCCAGAGGGTGGCATGAGTAGTCAGAGAGTGGCAGTGGTGACAGAGAGTGGCAGTGATGAAGAAGAGTGTCCCAAACAGGCTGGACACGTAGAAACAACAAGTTCGCGAAACTTGCGACCGACAGGTAAGTTCGCAATTTGCGAAAGTGTACAAAACCCTCGCGAACTGGCAGAAACACGGGCGAACACAAAAAAAAAAAAAATCCGCAAATTCGCGGGAATTCGCGGATTTTGCGGATTGCGAATCCGCAAATCCGCAAAATTCGCGAACGCGAGATCCGCAAAATTCGCTCATGCTTACCATGTTATCCTATGTGGCAGGGGATTTGAACTGGGAAAAATGACCTGGGCGATTTTTCTAGCACCAGGGCTTATAAAAACATATTTTATAAGTACTCTGGCTATATCTGCAGGACCTCCACCCCTGGAACACCTAGGGGAGACATTAGGGGTTCGAATATGTAAATATATTGCAGATCTTCCCTACACAGTGCTCCTAGAACCAAAGTTGATTTTGTGCAGCACTTTATCACAATGTGGGGAGTGAAATTTGCAAGAGGTAGTTTCAATCCCCGCCCTATTATGTACTAGGGCCTTATAGGGTAGGCCATACCAATCACAGGGGTACCCCAACCCATAGTGTACCCTAGTGTGTGTAGGTGTTTTCACTGTATTCTGGGTGACTCTTTCAGCATAGCACTGGCCCTGAGCCTGGTTAGGCAGAACCCAGGGTCAGTCAGAGTCAGTTACCACAATGACCAGTCAGCAAAATGTTGGGGGTGTGCCCAGGGCACAGTATGACTTTGCAACACCCTGCAAGTCCAAAACTGAGCAATTAAATCAAATAACTATTTCTGTGTGCCCCTTAATATTGCAGTTTTCCTGTTTCTAAGGATGATAAATAACAAGTGCAGTTATTTCTCAATGTGTAGGTCCTCAATTTATTGACTTCAGAAAGATGAACGGCTCGGTTGGTCTTGGAGTGACTCAAATTTGTGATGTCATCAACATTATTCTTAACTTGCTGAGCCATAATACTACCTACATGTAGTAAATGTTTGATAATAGGCTTCTGCTAATATTTATATATAAAACAATTGGAAAATTGTAATCACCTAATATTTGTGTGACTAACATTTGTGCCCAATAATATAGTTTTAAAAACAGCTTTCTCAATTCTTGCTGTCAGCTTTGATGCAACTAGTTTTATTTTATGTACCTAAGAATGTGTTGAGTTACAAGGACATTTTTTTTACGAAACCTAAGTAAAACAGATTTTTCTGATGCAATGGAAAGACAAGGTGTGTTTTCCTAACCAGCAGGTAAGCACACAACTATATTTTATGTGGTAAGTTAATTCAGTGGGATCACAGACATGCTCCGCAGACTCCGCAGCCTCTTAAAGCCTGATTTGATAGGAAAGCAATCTACTAATGGCTTGATCATGAGGTAGCTCTTTAAAAACATTTAATAAAAGAAACAAAATATATACAACAAATCACATAAAGTATCATAAAGTATATAATTAATGTGTTCAATTTGCATGGTGTAAAAAAAGAGGTTGAAACAAAGTACACTGCTGTATTGATATAGAACATTTACAAAGAAGCAATAGAAAACCTGAGTCGCTTGAAACTCTCATACATCACAAAAAGTAAAGCTACTGAATTTTGGCCTTACTAAAACATATTTGTTCCCATCCTAATTCAACATTAAGAGCTAACATATTGTGCAGTGAGCATCATACTTTTAAATATTTGCAGAGTTAATAAAGGAAAAAGGTGATGTTTTTTCATCTTTTGTTTTTAAGTAAGCCACCTTCTCGTTTTACATTTTCCTCTGCCTAAACTAGAGTGTTATTACTCTCAGGAAAAAGAACAGAGCTGTATTATAAATTGTTGTTCTATGTTTATGAGTTGTTTGGGCATCGCAACAACTGACTTACCTAATCTAAGTTTATGAACACAGATGCACTGTTAGATGACTTTATTCAGAGGGTTTATCCCCAGACTTCTTGCTTTTGGGCCTCTTGTTGTTGTTTGTTTTAGGACTCTGGGCACTTTACTATTGCTGATCAGTGCTAAAGTGCATATGATCTCTGTGTAAATTATTAATATGGATTGGTGTTTCCATGATTGACTTATTTTATTTACTACTAAGTCCCTAGTACAGTGCACTGTATATACCCAGTGCCTGTAAATCAAATGCTGCCAGGGGTCCTGCAGCACTGATTGTGCCAACCACACAAGCAGCCTTGCAAAAGGTTCTCATACCTGCCACTGAAGTATCTGTGCGCAGTTTGGTATTGCCATGTCAACATGGCAAGGGCACCTATTTGCCAGGCCCTAACATTCCCTTTTATTACATGGGAGTCACTTCTAAGGTATGCCCAAAATACCCCTGTGGGCAGGGGGAGTGTATGTGAAAGGTGAGACATGTCCTGGTGTGTGTGACATGTCCTGATAGTGAACTACAGTGTATTTCATTTTACACTATTGAAAGGCTATCTGTCCCACAGGATAGAATTGGAGTCTATTCATAACATCTTATAAATATCAGTTCCCATTGGGACGAGATAGAAAGATGGCGTTCAATATGCCTGAACTCAGAATATAAAAATGCATCTTTTAGTAAAGATGATTTTTATATTGTGAGTTTGAAAATACCACTTTTAGAAAGTGGATATTTTCTTACTTAGCCGTCCTGTGTGCCTCTGCTGGTGTGTGGATTAACTGTCTGGCTTTGGAGTGACAGGGGCTGGGGATGTGTATTCACTGTAGACAGCCGCTGGGGGTGATGAGGTGTGTCCTGCCTCTCCTGGATGAGTCAGGGCTGGGCTGAATAGATCTGGGCTGCATTTACAGTAGGGGAAGGAGATTTCCTTGCACCTGAATGAGCCTGGTCAGCCTTACATAATGCAATCTTCACCTACTGCTGGGAAGCTGGACTGGGGAGGACAGAACTAGTTTTGACTGAGCACAGCACCTCTCTAACACAAGAGAACAAAGAGAAATTGAGTCTAAATATTGGGGCCCTGACCTTAGACCTTCATCATACTTCTCGACTCAAGAGGAACCTCTGCCAAGGAGAAGAGCTGAGAAAGCTGAAGGAGAAGTGTTGCCCCTTTGCTGTGTGCTAGCTGGGATTGTCAGAAGTGGCTGTTTCTGCCTCGGAGAGGATAAAGACTTTGCTGTTTGCTGTGTATCCTACTTGAAGAAGATCTCCAAGGGCTTGAATTGGAGCTTGCCTCCTGTTCTGAAGTCTCAGGGAAAGACTTCACCTCCAGCTGCCCTGAAATTCCATGCTGGGAATTCTGCTGTGCCAAGAGATTCCTGTACCTGTGTTGAGCCTCTGGAGGTTGTTCCTGCTGCTGGAACGTGGGAAAAGAGAGCAACTAAAGAAGCATGACACATCCTCACCCGTTTCTGATGCAACAGCTCTATGCCACTGAAGAAACTGATGCAGCAACTGCCCGTGGCTAAAGAAATAGCTGCATGCTGAATCTCATTCACCGATCTCTGAAGTCCGATTCCGGACCCTGCTGTGCAACTGCAAGAATCGACGCATGTGGAACCGCAGATTTGTTGCCACCAGATTGAGAACCGACGTGTCCCCGAATCCCCATGCAGTGCACCAGGGTACCAAGTCTACAAAAAATGACAGGCCCATAGTAAGAAACCGATGCCTCGCCTCACCTCTGCCGCACAGTAAGAAACCAACGTATCTCCTCCTCTTCGGTGACAAACCAATGCATCACTTAACCTACATTGTAGTAAGGAACCAACGCATCACCTGCCCTGGTACAAGAAACCAATGCTTTACCTTCCCTGCAAATAAGGAACTGACACATCACCTACCCTGCAGCTGTTTTTGTTTATGATTTTGCCTATCCAAGGTACTTTGTGTTGAAAGTGTTGCATCTATAGTTTGCTATGGACAGAACTGTTTTCACCTTTTAAAAAGTTATACCTTGATAACTGTATGATGGATTTTTGCCATTTTCATTTGGTTTGGTTTAGATAGAGATTACTTATTTTTCTAAACTGGCGTGGTGTCCATTTGTAGTGTTTTCACTGTATTACTGTATGTGTTCAAAAATACTTTACAAACTGCCTCTGAGATAAGCCTGTCTGCTCGCGCCAAGCTACCAAGGGGTTAGTAGGGATTATTTTAGAAGTGTATCACCCTTTCCCTGATTAGGAAGAAGGGTCCCTACTCAGACAAAGGTGCAAACTATTGCCAACGAGAGACCCCCATTTCTAACATGTACCAAAACAAATTATTTTAAGGCAGTGCTATGTCCATCTTTCATCTGGCGTACTTCCTTTTTACAGCAGGGGATGTTGCAGCATCCTCTGCAGCCATATTTTCAGTGCCAGTGTCTTCCGGGTACAAAAAACCCAATTAATGGACGGAATACTGAACTATGTAAAACACACACCCCCGGTAAGGAGATCTGGGTCTAAGTCCATAGTTTTTTGCTCACCGTGCCATTCCAGCTTGGAACCAGCCAAATGCAAATCAGTCTTCACCCTGCTCCCCATGGGAACAGTCCAGCTCGAACTGTCAGGCCAGGTCCTCCCGGACCTGGAACAAGCATCCTAGAACAGAATTTGGGGTATCAACCATCATCAGCCAGGATAGCTTGACTCCAGGGCATGGCAAGCATGGGACAGTCTGGGCATACCCTTCCCACTTAGTGCCCCAAATGCAAAAATAGCTATTAAAAGACGGCATGCTAAACAATGTCAAACATTCACCTCCAGTAAAGAGATCTTGGCCTAAACCCATCGATTTTTTTGCTCACCATGCCAATCCAGTTAGCACCCTGCAACAGCTCACCTCTCTCGACTCTCACAATATATCGGCATGACTCATATAATTCCTCCCAACACATGAATGACTAACATATTTCACCCTGACGTTTGACCATATTACATGCTGTTGGCAATAGATAGCTGCGGCTGGTGTTCCTTGGATTGTTTTGAAAAGGCTTAATAGCTTTTACAAATGTTTTACCATGCATATGCAAGGGCAGGTGTAAAGAGCCACAGAAAGATCTAGAAAATCCACCAGAATAGGCATCAAGCAACTGGCATATGTGACCTCAATGTGAACCTTCAGGAAGACAGCCTGTATCAAATTAACCCCCTGCACCTACTCCTTGCTATTAGCAATTAGAATGTGACCATTGTGAACATTCTAAAACACCTTCTAGAAGACATCCTCATCAAATTAATCATCTGCACCTGTTCCTTGCTATATGCAATTAGAACGCAACCTTTGTGAACATTCTGAAACACCTTTTAGAAGACAGCCTCATCAAATTAATCATCTGTTCCCGTTCATGGCTGTAAGCAATTAAAATGCAACATTTGTGCACATCATAAAACCCATTCTGGAAGGTAACCTTATCACGTTAATTATCTGCACATGTTCCTTTTACAAACTATTAGAATGTGACCTTTATGAAAGTCTTATCTAAAGACCATTCACACTTCTTTCCTTCGCTTAGTCTCTTCACCTGCCACTTACCTGTTTTACGGCTTCCAGGACTCTTTTTTGCCAGCTCCCTTGATCCTTTCGCTTCGCCCTCAATGCTAAGAACATCCCATATTAATCTTGCAGATAGATGGAAAAAATAACAAGAAGAAAAGGTAAGACTCATAAACTGATTTGATTTTACTATGCACGGAGCTCAGTTGCAACATCATGCAGCGAACAAAGTTAACTAGTGTTTTTGTTCAACTTTTACATACATTTGGCAGTGCTCTGCCAGAGATGACTTGGGTGAAGCTAATCCTGTCTAAATTTGCTTGTGGGTTTGATGCTGAAATCATGCTCACTACATTTTCTAAAATGTTGATAAAGGAGCCTCTACGGACAATCTAAATGAAAACAAAAACAAAAACAAAACTAAAGGTTGGTTGAGATTTGAGAAGCTTTCATGAGGTGATACCATAAGAGATAGAGTTAATACTAGACTGAAGCCTTGTTATTTGTTTGTTACCATATCTGCCAGTACCATTTATCAGAGTGGCTTGAATACCTGCTGCAGTGTGGCTGTTGAGTAGATGAGCCACAGCATCTTTGACTCTATACACTCTCTCCATCTCAACCCTCTTCCCCCTGGGATTTGCCACAGGAGCAGTGTCTCCTCCTGTAAACCAAGGGCAAGTCTCTGGAAGATTCGGGAATGCCCCATTGGAATAATCTGGGATCCAGGTAGGTGGCTTATGACAGGCTGAGTCCAAACTGGAGTGGCATGGTGAGCAAAAAAACGATGAATTAAACCCATATCTTTGTGATTGGGGTGAATGTTTGCTTTGTTCAGCAATCCATCCATCATTTGTCCTTTTTGCTACTGTCTTCCTGGTACAGCATTTTCATTACAAGTTCATGCTGACAGTACTCAGTATTCAATTACATTTACAATCGAAGAATTAATGGCATGAGCACCGCTGAATGCCCTTTTTAGATCTTGCCAAAGACAAAACCTGTGCTATCTGTTAAAAGGCATCTTGTTAGCTTACAGTGGGCTTAAGCTCTACCTCATCTCTTCAGAAAAAAATAGGAGAGAGACCACTCAACAACAAATGGGCCAAGGTCAAGGATTCACAAATACAACAAGCTTTCCTAAGCAATAAAGCAGTTTGAAAATGCAAGAAACTGATTAGATAAAAGTGCACATGTGCAAGAATAGATGCATAAAGCATCAAAATGCAAATATATAATAATTATATTATTTATAATCAATATTAAATTCATAAAACATAAACTATAAAATGATACATATACATATTTATATTCCAGAATAAAATTCAACATAAAATTACATCAAAACTTCATAGCACTATTTATAAGTTCATGAATTCATCTCCTTTAAAAAATTCAGCTAGAAAATGTGTAAAATATACTCATTGTGCACAGTTGCTCTTTTTTTTAACCTGTTTTTTGAACTTTCCAGCTGATTTTCTCACTTGGAGAAGCTTGTTGTTTTTTTGCCCCCCATGCTTAACATTGGTTGATTTCATTGTCTCACTCATTTGCTTGCTTCTAATTTTCAGGTAATACTTTTTTCTTTTTGTTTAAGTGCGTGTTTTCTAGCTGTCTCTCTTGTGTATGTCTCCCCCTCTACCTCATTCACTCATTTTGCACTTTTACTGTCCATGCGCTTCCCCCGCCTTTGCTTATAACACTCTCTGCATTGCTTGTCTGCCTGTTTTCTTCTCCCCATTACCACGTTTTACTCTGTCCTGTCCAATGCTGCCCACATTCCTCTTTCTCTTCCCTTGCTTCTCCCCTGCCCTACATGTTCCTTCCCTGTGCCCTCTGTGTTCCTTTCAACTTTGCCCTCTCTGTTGCCTCCACCACCTGCACATCCTTTCTGACCTCAGTGTAGCTTCCCCTTCCACGATTTCCCCCTTGGTTCTTCCACCTCCCCCGTGTTGCTTCCCTTCTCCCAATCTGTGCAGCTGTTTTTTTGTTTATTGATTCAAATCAGATCAGAAAACTAAGTGCTCAAGTAATTTTGCAGGTGTGTGCATGCTTAGTGCACACGCCTACAGAATTACATGGTTGTACATGTATGGCATTTGCTTGCTTTTCAAAAACCCATTCTACACAGCATTTAGGATGCTGTACAGCATGGCTAGAACTATTGGCAAAGCCAATTGGTCCCAAAGGTGAGACTCACTGGCTTTGCAAATCCTTGTTGAATGATAAATGTTGGATGTCAGAATAATTGATGGAAGAAATGCTGAACAATGTCAAACCCTCACCCCAGTCAGAGATCTGGGTCTAAATCCATCATTGTTTTGCTCACCACTCCATTCCAATTTGGATCCAGCCATACCAAATCAGTCTTGATCCTGCTTCCCATGGGAAAAATGCAGCCTGAACTTCCAGGCCAGCTACTTCCCGGACTGGAGACAAGCATCCTAAGACCGGTTTCGGGTTATCACCCTTCAACAGCCAGAATAGCTGGAATCCAGTGGCATGGCGAGTATCTGACCCACTTCTGGGCATACCCATCCCACTCTGGCGGCAATTGAAAAAAGAACAATTGATGAAGAGAATGCTGGGCAATGTAAAACAATCCCCCCATCAGAGATCTAGGCCTAAATTCAGCCTTTTTCTTGCTTGCTGCACCATCCTGTTTGGACCCAGACATATGTAAATCAGTCCTGACCCTGCTCCCTATGGGATTAGTGCATCACAAACTGCCAGGCCAGGTCTTCCCTGGACCAGAGACAACCATGTAGGGACCGGTTCGGGGGTTTCACCCCTCATCAGCCAGGATAGCTTGAATCCTGTAGCATGGCAAGCACAGTACCCACTTCTGGGCATACCCTTACCACTCAGGATGACAAAAACTATTTACTGCTTCAAATTGCTAAATAACCATGGTCATAATTTTTAGCACTTGCATTCCTTTTGTACCTTAAAAATGTATTTTTCTCCTGACTTTGATATCTAGCTTTACTGCAGATCTGTTTGGTGCCTAAAGCTGCCTCCAACACCTTAGCACACTGACACATTTCAGTATACAGTAATATAGAAAATGATATCACATAATCCGAAAAATCTGCCCTATCCCTGTGCCATACATTTAATATAGGGCCTTTTTTATTCTGAGATGGTGCCCACCCAGGGCACCCACAAAACATAACTATGGGGTTTGCTGGGTGATTCCCAAGCTCCCATGGCCTAATCCAGCTCCTGCAGGGAAGTCCCAATTTCTCCTGCCTGCGGTAGAAGCTATTTGTGCTTGCTCCCCTCAGGCTTGCTCCCTCGCATGGGAGCAATCAGACTTTCCCTTTCCGCAGGAGCATGTGCAGGGGAACAGAAATGTGCTCCCACCCAACAGGAGCGTTTTGAAGCTTTCACCAGGTAGAACTTCTTTCCCTGCTCTCGCTCCTGTGGGTAGGCAACCCATTTTGTCTTGGGAGTAGACTTCTTATCCTACCATTCATGCAGAGATTGACCAGATTGATCAGCCTGGGGTTTATTATAAGTTGCATCAGCGGCTTTGTGTAATTTTTCCTGTTGTTTGTCACCTTATTATCTTAAAAGTAGAAATTGATATTATAAAGCCCCCAATTGTGGCTTTAAATGCCTCCCATACTATTGTCTGATCAGCTGCATTATCATTAGTTATGCAAAAAGTGTACAATCTCTGTTCATAATAATCAGGAATCCTCATCATGAGCTAGCACAGTTTTAACCATGATTTCTTGGGGGAGCTAAGGGAAATTTTAATAGGGGAGAGGAGTTGGCCTAACAACTAGGGCGGTCGACCTCAAATCTGGGGAACCAGGTTTGAGATTCGGCAAGGACGTGTAACATCCTGTCATTCTGGGCAAAACACCTAATCTCCCTGTGTCTAACAAAAATTAATATGTCCTCATATAATGCAACTGGTGATCGTGTAAAGCGCTCTGATACCCTATACCTTCGGGTCAAGTTTGCGCTATATAAAACTCTGTTAACCCCTTAAGCACTGCCGACGGCCAACGTCCGACGGCAACGCTACCTCCCCAGTGCTGCGAACGACCGTTGGCCGACGGGCCAGCGCTCTTTATTCGAACGATCAGCACTGGGTGCTGAACGTTCGACGCAGCAAAGGAGTTAAAAAACAACAAAATAACAACAGAAGGATCAGAAAAAGCCCTTGTACAATAATTAGAGGAAAATTTAGGAAATGTTATAGGAGCTAAAACAAAATCTATACAGGGGGCTGTTCTATATTCCTTTTAATGACATAAATATTCTCTATCAGATGCATTTAATTTGTGCCTTATATCTTGTACCCCTAACCTGTCTCATAAATAGTCATACATTTGTTCAGTGCGCGTCTTGTACTGCACACAGCAAGGATTAGAGAAATCCATTCTTGGGGATGGGTGAAAATTAAAATCTCCTCCCAAAATAAGTATCCCTGGGAGATTATATAGCTCTAACTGCAATGATTGAAGCAGTTGGACATTATCATGGAAGGGCCAATAAAAGGAGGCAATATCATATCTCACATTGTTAGCCACCACTGGGGATATAACTCAACAACCCCCCTCATTTTTAACTGGTGGCAAGCAACGTACTAGTGCTTTCTAGAAACTAACACAGCAGAGTCTCATGTGATGATCTTGCAGATGAAACAAACATCGTATAACCCCTCCCATGCTCGTGACGAAACCGTTCTGTCACGAGCCTCGGGTGGGCTGTGCTGGTGACGGAACGGTTCCGTCACGGCCCGCTCGCCGCACCTGCGCGGCGCAAATTCCGCGCCTGCGCTAACGTTCTAAAGAGCGGGTGGGGCCGTAACAGAACCGTTCCGACTAGGCTGTGCGCTCTTTCCCGCTCCTGAGGCGGATGCCGGGAGTTCTCTCTATCACTTTGCTCTTGATTATTTTTTAACGTTTGTGATATTTAATTTGCGGCTTGATTTGAAAAGCTTTTAACCAGGACACACTTGCAGAGACCTCGTAGAGACCTTTCCCCCCGCCTCACTGCCTGTCCACTCTCAGCCGAGTACCGACGCTGAAAGTCCGGTCCCGGGTAGGCGAATAATAGACAGCGGCCATATTGGGTGTGGGTGAGCGCTGTGACGCACTCTAGCTGCACATAAAAGGCGACGGTCATGTCCCTGCTCAGCAGACGCGTTCAGCGGGCGCGCCGGATGTGTGCTGGAGTCTTGCCAAAGTCTTGCCCGTCTGCGCCCGTCCGCGCTAAATCTGCGCTTCGCTCCTGGGACACTGTGTATTGCAAGCCGGATGGAGGTATTTATACCAGGGATGAGCTACTAAGTGTCCGGCAGCTGTCCCTGCATTGTGAGCATTACTCTCTCTATCCTCTGTGTGGCCCCTTTCAGTGTCTGTGCGGTAACTTTTCACTTAATTCCCCAACCCCTATTAGAGCTTCTATTGAGCCCCCTCCCATTGAATCTTCGGCCATTGAGCCCTCGGTTCATCGGGATCTTAAAATGTGGCATCTTAATGTTAGATCGCTAGTCAAACATCACTCTGCAATCCATGATCTTATCTTGGAGGAGGCTCCAGATATCTTTTTCATGACAGAAACTTGGCTTCATAATGAGGCCACGGCTGAATTGAACTTAGCACTCCCTCCAGAATATTCTATCTACACCCATTATCGTAATTCAAGGGGTGGGGATATTGCAGTAGTAGTTAAATCTTACTACCCGTGTGACTGGAAGAAACTGGCTATGGATGGCTGTGAGAGTGCGCATTTTTGTATCTCTGTTAATCATCACTTCACTTTTTCTGGGCTTCTGATTTATAGACCCCCAGGTACTGACATTTCTCTTAGGAAGGCTCTTCTAGAAATTGTGAGCTCTCTTGCGATGGGATCTGCCAACTTCAGTATCCTTGGCGATCTTAACCTCCATTTTGATCTTTGTCATACCCCAGCTATTAGTAGCACACTTGCAGATTTAGAGGCGCTACAGTTAAGTCAGGTGGTTACCCACCCCACCATGTGGGTGGACATATTTTGGACCCCATATTTACTAACTTGACAATGGCGAAGATCCAGCCACCGATTCCGGTGGCCTGGTCAGACCATTCTCTGGTGGAGCTACACCTCCCGATTAGGGCCCCTCTTCTTAAAACCATAGACAGAGTCGTTCTTAAACGCCCATGGAGGAAATTAAAGCTTGAGGATTTCCATTGGTTGCTTGGCGAACATCCGCCTGGGCCTTTCAAAGACATTGAGTCTGGTTATGACCTTTTCTGTGGATGGGTATCTCGGGCACTTGATTCCCTGATCCCTGTCACATGGAGTAAATGCCTTTCTTTAGAACCTAGTCCATGGTATGATAATGCCTTAGTGAGCCTGAAAAAATCCTACAAACAAGCGGAAAGAGATTGGCGTAAAACCTATGATGCAGGGAAAAAAACGCAGTACCTAGCCAAAGTTAAACTTTACCATAGAGCCATCTGTAGGGCACGTGCAACCTACTATTCCCAAGAATTCAAACGCAGTCCTAATCCTACGAAATTGATCTTCAAAGTTCTTAAAGACCTGACTGCTAAAAGAGCCCCCGCAGCTGAGATATGCTCAGTGTCCCATTGGGAAGATCTCTCCACCTTTTTTATGGAAAAAGTACATACTATCTATCGCTCCTTCCCTAGTACCAACTCCCCGAGTGAGGACCAGAGGACCAATCTTAGTACTAATATGATCCTATCCTTCTTCCCCGAAATTTCGGAGAAAGAGCTCGATAGGTTGGCGGTCAAAGTAAAATCCGGGTCTCCCGCTGACCCGCTTAGACCTGTACAGTTTAGAGAGTCGGCTGCACTATGTTTACCCCCGTGCGCCACCCTATTAATCTGTCATTTTCTTCAGGGACAGTACCA
The DNA here is from genome assembly GCF_964263255.1 of Lissotriton vulgaris. Lineage (NCBI taxonomy): Eukaryota > Metazoa > Chordata > Amphibia > Caudata > Salamandridae > Lissotriton > Lissotriton vulgaris. Next base: position 908,131,791 of record NC_141695.1, read on the forward strand.
ACTAAGTGGAAAGAAGCCTATGTCACCCCTATTTTGAAGAAACCCACTATGGACCCTCATAAACTGGAGAACTATTGACCGATCTCTCTTCTCCCATGGGCTGCGAAGGTTGCTGATGCCCATGTCAGTGGCGTTCTGACTAAACACCTTCAGATTGCCAATATTCTGGATTCTTCCCAGAATGGATTTCGGGCAGGTCATAGCACCGAGACTGCTCTCCTTGCTATGACGGAACACCTGCGTTCCGTGCTCGACTCCGGTCAAGCGGCGGTACTGGTGTTACTCGATCTCAGTGACACAGTTTCGCACGTGATACTGCTGTAGCGCTTAAGAGAAGCAGGTCTTTCTGACCAAGCCCTTGAATGGTTTCGGTCATTTCTCGTAGATCGATCATTTAGGGTTGCTACACCTCCATTTGAGTCCAAACCCTATTCCATCGAGCAGGGAGTGCCTCAAGGGTCGACACTCAGCCCCACGTTGTTTAACCGGTATGTACAGCCGTTGGCTGCGGTCGCCAAGCAGTGGGGCTTGACTATGGTCTCGTACGCTGACGACACGCAGCTGGCGGTTACACTTAGTGGGGACTCCGACTTCGAGGCCTCCAGGTTCAGGGATGGTCTGACAGCAGTGGCTGGCTGGATGACAGCTAACTGCCTACAGCTCAATGCTAAGAAAATTGAGATTCTTATTGTTGGTAAGCATAGCAACCTCTGGGGCGACCAGTGGTGGCCTCCGGAGCTGGGTATAACTCCCATCCCGGTAACTGAGGTAAAAAATCTGGGTTTCTGGTTAGACCCCGCCCTCAGTTTCTGTGGACACACCCAAAAAGTTGCTGCCACATGCTTTGGTATCCTACGTGGGATCAGGCCAATCCTGATTTTTTTTGATGCCCCCACTAGACAGCTGATAATCCAGGCCACCATACTTTTGCGGCTTGATTATGCTAGCTCGCTCCTGTTGGGTGCCAATCAGGCAGAAGTCACCCAGATGCAGCGCGTACAGAATGCTGTGGCTAGAGCCCTTGTGGGCCTACCTAGGTTCTGTTCAACGAAGGAATCCATCCGGAAACTCCATTGGCTGCCCATGGCTCAAAGGATTGAATTTATGACTCTATGGCTATCGTTTAAGATTCTTGAACTGTCCTCCCCTCAGATCCTTGAGCACCTTCTAACTCCCTATGTTCCTTCCCGTTCCTTGAGGTCAATGGGCCAAAATCTGGCGTTAGTTCCACGCTTTAAACGCGGCAGAGCGGGAGGACGTTCCTTCTGCTATTTAGCGGCAAAGCTCTGGAACTCGTTACCAGCCCACATCCGCGCCATCAATCATCTGCTTGTGTTTAGGAGGGCGATTAAAACACATCTATTCCCTCCTAGACCCTAGCGAGCCGTTGCCGTTGCTGTTCTCTGTGCTGCCTTATTTCTTGCTATCGCAATCAACACACAGTGCCCACACCGCAATTACTCAATACCTGTTTTTGAAGAGTAAGAACCCAATTTATTGTCACTTCCCTAGACAGCGTTACTTTGTGTCCATTACTTTATATCTTTTTCATATTTGCAAAACCTCATAGCAGAAAAAAAGGCAATAAATTCAAATATTTACAAGACTAAATAGACTTTGTACATACATTAAAGACAAACATTATTTACACATTAGAAAACATTTCAACATCAAGCATTACAAAAAAATGATAATAATTAGGTCACAAACAACAATTATTACAATCAATTGATGAGAGAAACTAAGTTTGGGGGGAAAAATATAAGTAACTCAATGTCTTATAGACGCTTGAATACTGGACCAGCCGGTCCTAATATCTTAAAAATGGTGATTTATTTTTCCCAAACAACACTGCCGGCGCGTTTCAAGACCAGGCGCAAAGTCACTGGTCTTTCATCAGGGCTGTAGATTCTTTGTGTCTGCAAGATGCAAAGACATTGGGGCATATTACCAAGGGCATTACCGCCGCATTATTGGGACTTTTTCCCGCTAATGCGGCGATAATTTTATCGCCCTATTGCCAAGCTGTCGCTAACACCAGTTAGCGACAGCTTGTAGGCGATAGCGGGCATTTAGGGGCCCACTTTACATGTCAGCGATAATTATCGCTAATGACATGCAAAGTGGGTGTGCCAAGATGTTAGCGACTGAAAACAGTTGCTAACATCTCTAACTCCTATTAACAACTAAGCGCGAATATCTCCAAAAGCTCACGCCTGCTAAAAGCAGTTCTTAGCCATGTTATCCAATGGAAGGTGGATAACATGGCTAAGAGCATTGTCACGATAATGCATGAATATCGCAGATTTTTCAGCGATATTCATGCATTTCGCAGGATTTTTACCGCTTTTGAGATAAACCTTGATAATATCAAGGTATCTCAGCGGTAAAAATCCTCGGCGATATTATTTTCCCGCTAACCAAGCAATAGCGATAATTATCGCTATTGCTTGGTAATATGCCCCATTGTTTTACTTAACCTAGCATGTGGATTCCTTATTTCCATACAATGGCAACAAACTGTTCTAGGCTACATACCAATTCTGTTTCATGAAGGGTCTTATGATGGTCCTGTTGCTAATTAATGTGGCCAGACAGAGATGCCTAAAAAGATTTTTTAAGGATTTGTATAAGTTGTAATTTTTGTCCGTTCGTTTCTCTAGTTACGAGAACAGATCAAAAGTGGAAGGGGAAGCGTACCTTATTCTTTAAGAACTGCCGAATTGCGGCGGAATTAATTGTGCGGCGTAACCATCAAGGTTGGATCTACAATGTGGGGGAAATTTGCGTTACTAGCGAGGCAGCGTACAACCAGTGTGTCACGTTAGATAAAATTTAACAATCAAGGAAGGAAGCCTACCTTTGTTCCTTTTCTTGTTCTCAAAATAAAGGAGTGTCACTGTCACCGTCCTGTTGAAAACAAAACCCGTCCGTAGCGGTATATTCAAGCGTGTGGTGGCGCAAGTTTAATGCTTAGTAAAGCAGTATGGGCGATTACCTGCTACTCTGCCACTGCTCGATAATGCTGGGGTCGGCTTTCTCTCAGTAAAGATGGCCGCCGCTATTTCCTGTTTGTTTTATGCTCAAACCTGAGCGGGTGCATTCTGGGAATTGTGGTCCTGTGTCTTTAAAATAGGTAACAAATACACCAGGAAGGCACGCAAATGAGCGTCCTATTTCTGGCACATTAGCATGATCAAATTTGTGTTTAATAAAAGGCAAATTGGTGCTTAACCCCGTATATATTGGAACTGGTGTAGATATTGAAACAACATATGACTCTAGCAGCCTGTAATTGTTTCACCATTCAAAGGACATCTCAAGGCCAGGGACCAAATCTAATATCAGTTTCATGAAATAGATCACAAAAACCAAAGGACAAACCAGCGATGTCAAACCGATGCAAGTCAGGACAAATGGGTTCCTTAAATTTAGTTATATATGCGCTATCTCAGACAGGTTATTGAGGCCAGTCTGTGCGCTATTAAACTTTAGAATCAGATAGGCCTCTTTCTGTAGCAGAACGCGCTCGACGTAATGGCATTTGGACTTAGAATTCATGGTGTACAGTACAGACCATTTGAACTCTTGTTCGTTGTGGCCTTTTTCGCAAAAATGCTCAACCATTGGAGCAGACATAACTTGTCTCTTAATACGTGATCAGTGCTGGCTAATTCTTTGGTTCACTTGTTGGCTAGTTTTTCCAATATAAATTAACTGGCACGGACATAATACCATGTACACAACATTCTTGGCTCTACAATTGGAGAACTCTTTGTGTCTCCACTTGGTGCCTTGATGAACGAACTCATCGCCTTCAATTGTGCTGGGACAAGCGACACAGTTGCCACACTTATGGTGGCCCTCAATCGGCTTGAGATTCCATTGCGCCAATAGATCGCTTTTGGGCTTAGGGATGACTATGTCAGCCCGAATGAGTTCTTGGCCAATACTGCGATTCTTTCTGTAGGCAAAAATGGGTTTGGGGAACGGACAGTTCACCCCTCCAAAAGATGCCAGTTCTTTAGCACAGCTTGTCGTAGTTTGTGTGTGTCGGGACAGAAGGTTGTGACGCACACAAGTTTATTCAAGGGTGTGCGCTGATTGGTTTGCAACAGGCATTCTCTAGGCGTATATTTAGCGCGCTTAAGAGAATGTTTAAGGAGCTTCCTAGGGTAATCCCGGTCTTGCATGTCACAGCAGAACGCTTGTGCGTGGCGCTCATGGTCTTGTACATCAGAACAATTGCGCCTAATTCTTAGTAATTGCCCATAGGGCAAATTTGCTTTTAAACTGCTCGGGTGTGAACTCCTGTGGTTCAGAATGGTATTCCTGTCAGTGTCTTTCTTAAACAACGATGTTACCAACCGTCTGTTACATCTTAGCTCAATGTCCAAAAAGGTCATGCGGCTAGAACTATTCTCCATTGAAAATGTTATGTCTCTGTGCCTTGTGTTAAGCCATCCGTGAAAGGCCATTAAGTCGGTCTGGCTACCCTGGCACAGGAGCCAGACGTTGTCTATGTACCGGTACCACTGTATAATTTGTTGTCTGAAAGGGTTGTTGGTATCAACAAACTTTTCCTCATACTGCGCCATGAAGAGTACCGCTATTTCTGGGGCATAAGGACATCCCATGGCGGTGCCCTTCACTTGCATGTAGAACTGGCTGTTGAAGGTAAAATAGTTTCTCTTCAATGCTATTGCTGCCAGTTCCAAAATAAAGGCAGTAGGAACCAGATGTGGTCTTTCTCTTAGGTCCTGATATAGCTGCATGACCTCTAGAGCTTCTTCCTGGGAGATTTGGGTGTACAAGGACGTGACATCCATCGTAACCATAATTTGTGATTGGGGATCAAAGCTCGTACCTTCGACTTCGTTCAAAAAGTCGGTTGTGTCACGCAAATAAGATTTAACCTGACACAAGAACGGCTTTAGGAAAAAATCTACATATTGCGCTATCGGCTCTAAACAGGAATCACAGCCCGAAACGATAGGACGTCCGGGGGGCTCTAGCAGGCTCTTATGTATCTTCGGAAGAAGATAAAGAACAGGGGTCCTAGGGCATTTCTTAGAGAGATAGTCATAATCTTTATTGCCCAGGAAGCCACTTTCTTTGCCGAAGTCCAAAACTTTCGCAATTTGGCCCTGGATATCCTTAGTAGGATCCTCTGTTAGTGCAGGATACCAGATAGTATTGTTCACTTGCTTCTCACTCTCTGCCAGATACATAGGACGGGGCCAGATGACTATCGCCCCGCTCTTGTCGGCTGGCTTAATCACTATTGAAGGGTCATTCTTAAGCGAACCGATTATGTCTCTCTGATGTTTACTCATATTTTGTTGAGTGAAGGTCTTGGCTTTCTCCATCTTGGTAATGGAAGACAGTAGTACCTGCTAAAAGGCTTGGACCTGTTTTGGAATATTAGTGTAAGGAACAAAATTTGATTTGTTCCTCAGGCCAGTAGTTTCTGCACTTGCAATAAAGGAAGTATTGGCGGAAAACGCCTTCAGTCTAACCTTGCGGCAAAACTCTATTGCCTCCATTTTCAATTTGGTGAAATCGATGTTTCTACTAGGTACAAATTTTAATCCAAGATTGAGTACCGCTTCTTCCTCCATGGACAAAACTCTAGATGACAGATTGACTACGGTTGTAGAATTACCTATGACTTGTAGTTGCTGCTCCGGGTTCGCATTTCCCATGGTATCTTGTACCTGGGTTTTGTTTGTTTGCCCTTTTCTAAAAAAGACACTCCCTTCATTTGATTTCTGTTCTTAGAACCCGCGGAATCAGAAGAAGATGTATTTGAGAAGGTACTGAATCTATTTCTAGATCTACCTTGATAGGTTGACAAGGCCTGACGAGAGTCTAATTGTGAATAATAGTCCTCTCGTAGAAACCGGTATACTAGCTCTATTTTAAAAGCCTTGACGTCGCGCTTGTATCTGTTATTCTTGTCAGTAATGGTATTGTCCCTAAAAGATTGAATGTCTTTTTCTATTTTGTCCAAAAGGGACTTGGCATCGGTGACCACCTGGCTGGTCTTTATGGTCTTAGTCAGTCATTCTATTTCTTGAGCCTCCTTATTGCATAATCGTTGTGCCGTCTCGATGGTGTGGACCATAAGGTCCCGGCTACACCGGGTATTAATGTAGCTAAAACCTTTTCTATACTCTAAATCTTCTGTGAAGATGACGGGCACGTTCTTGACCTGAAGACCCCAAGGGATAGTCCCACCCTTGAGGTGTCTCAGGAGAAAATGCCCGTGTAGCTCTGTTCTCACGTGCTTTTTGCGTAATCGAATCAACTTGTCAGATTCGTTCTGCTCTTTTGCGCTAGTACTCAATGCTTTGGTTGTTCTGTTCTTTCTGCCAATCAAAAGCGCCGGGACGCCCCTTTGCGGGGGCAGCTGTGCGCTATAGACGTTGAAATAACATAACATAACATAACATAACATAACAAGCACAGCTCACCTGCGGGCCATGACGGAGCGTTTCCGTCACGAGCACGGGAGCGCCGCGCGGCCCCGCCTCCCCCTTAGCGCTGCAAAGGAATACCCGCCGCATCGAAGGGGTTAACTCAGATGTAGTTCCGTTTGTTTCCCTCTGTGCTCCTGTTGAAATTCGTATTTTTCAGAAGAATAACTGATGGATCATACTACTGCAAGCTCAGAAAGACTGAATCCTTTTTGGGGCTTTTATTCAAGACGTTTATATTATGGCTAACAATTATGAATTCCATGTCACTCTGCCCTATTTTCTCTCTTTTTTCTGTCCCTCCCTCCTCCAAGTGAGACATAGCAAACCAAAGCAAACCAAACCACTATTGGAGTAAGAAACGGAGATGTTATCTTTGCTTCGCTCTTATTTTAATTGTTGTATCTGGAAGCTGTACCCAAGCATTTGTTTCTCAATACAGTGACCCACCCGACCCCTAGTACCCCATTCACCAACTTCCCTCAACAAAAACCCACCAACATCCACCTTCCCACCCTCCCTCTCCATCTCCTTGCTCCTAACCCCTGGAGATTAAGAACTATAAACTCTATGTGCATATGTTACATTCTTCCTCTTATCGAAGGCGGCCTTAAGTTATGATTTTGCATTAGATCTTCCCTTCATCTGAGACAATTTCTCAACATAGCTGGACTGGTGAAAATAGAAAATCTCCCTTCCAACAAAACCTTCAATTTAGCTGGATGCAACTTAAGTCTAAGTTTATCACCTTTTGGTATTCACAAAGGTAAGACACTACAAGCGATTTTTCTACTAGTAAAATTACTAGTAGTAAAATTACTAATAGTAACTAACCTTTATGAATACCGAAAAGTAGTAAAATTAGACTTTTGGTCTAACTTTACCTTTGTGAATCAGGCCCTCAGTGTGTGAGTGCTATATTAGCAAGCAGAGGCACCCGTCAAGGCTGCTCACTGTCATCCACACTGTTTCCTTTTACTATACACCCTTTAGGTCAATATATTTGCTGACACAGGTAAATAAATCCCCCCCACCCCGGCAGATGCCGCCAAGATAAAACTGTGTGCAGATGATATTGCCCTTTATTTTTTTCCTCATAGGGAGACTACTTTGGAAGCAATTTGAAGATATACTAAGTTGGGGGGGGGATATAAAATCAATGAAATTAGGACCAAATTGCTTCTGTTTAATACCACGTCAAACCAGTGGTCGGAGTGGGAAAAAATAAGTAGGGGAACTGTGGGTGGAGCACCAGGAGGCGAGAATAACCAGAGGATTGGGTCAGTGGGCGGAGTCAGAGGTGTGGCTAAAAAGAGCAAAACATATCAGTTTTTTGTATGTTTGGCATTTTACTGACCAGTCACAGCTTATAACGTTATTTAATACAACCCAATGGATACACGTTTATTTCAGATTTAATATATGAGTTAATGACATTAAAATACATTTACAATATGGGATAAGTTTTCAATCACAGAATTCCCAAAGACGCTTATAAGTAGAACCAGACACCATTTGTTTCCGAGCCATGCAGTTTCTTTCATCAGCACTTCTCCTACCTTTTTCTAACCATTTCAGAACATAAAATTGGATTTAAGTTCTATGGAAGGAGGCACCACATGTTGGGAAACACTGTTGATTACATCATTCTGTGCCCCTCAGTCAATGCAAAATTGTCTACGGTTTTTATGTGCTTCACGCAACATGTCATGAAGCCAGCATTAGATGCCTCATGGTTTCCTGAAATTGTATCTAGAAATAGCACTCAAAAATGAATATATATGCACCTAAAATAACCTAGACCTGTTGGTTTTGCAAATGCTTTAAGCAATATCAGATGAATGAGATACAATTATTATATTAGTAGTTTGTGTAATTACTACTCAAGTTAGTTAGCAATGAGAATTGCAAATGTATCAATTCTGAAATTATGAGACTCAAACAGTGGTAGAGTCAGAGTATGTAGTGTTCCTCTGATTATCTCAATCAGTTATTTTCTCGCCTTCAGTCTACTATCCTCTGCAATCACTATTAGACACCTTCCTCCTCTGTCTCTCCCCAAGCACTGTAGGTGTCTAGAAATACCACCCAACAGAGACCGCATGAGGAAGTTCAAACATGAATGGCAAAATATCCTACTTTGCAAACGTTTTCCACATAATTAAAACTCTGCCATATTTGCCACATAATAAACCATCGGCTGCATAATCTGATGATTTGAACAAAAAATAATTTGTAGCTCAGATCGTTCAAAATACGTGACGTATGTTGCTGTGAAGTTGAAGGCCCTTTCCAAAGGTTGACTGGTCACCGTTCTCACTGCTACACTTGTATGTTTAACTGGTATTAATGAGGCAAAAGCTTTGCAGAGAATGTTGGTATGTGTAAAAAAGTCAAAATTGTAAAGTATCAGAAAATGTCCCACACATTACTCTGCAGCCTTTCTTTCCTGCATAATGTAGTCAACACTGTAACATAATGTTGTCCTCCATTGCTGCATAATTGCAGGGCCCCCAAAGCTGGCTGCACATGTTAAAAGTACTTGTGCATGAAGGAGAAAGCTAGTGAAGTTTGCGAGATTAGAGGTATATATACGGTAATGGTAGCGTAGGGCAGCACAGCAAGTTATTTTGCTATGCTGCCCTGCTTCACAGGGAAAGGGTAGGAATGTACCGTATTTATCCAGTACGGTCCATTCCTGTCTTTTCCCCCAGTGTTGGCGCAATTTCGTCAGCCTAGCGCCAATGCAGTCACCCTGTTGCATGCAGGATTGTTTCTGTGCAGGAAGGGGCACCTTCCTGCACAAAAACAATCCTCAGAGGCTTTTTCCTCTTTCTATGAGTGCTGCACATATAGAAAGAGAAAACTAATGGGAGAAATAAAGATATTCCTCATTGTTGGGCCTCCCTTGGGGAGGTGTAAGATTTTGATACATTCCCAGGATAACAAGCCCTTGGAAATCTAGGAATGCATCAAAACCCATGGGAGTTGCATGGGAACACCCACTACAACGTGTCCCTTGTGCAAAGGAAGGCATAGCGGCGATTTCTGCTGTGTCGCATTACTCCATATTTATGAAACCATTCAAAGCCATGCAAAGTGGCTATGAGTGGCTTCATAAATATGACTTAGAGATGTGCATCATGCATTTACCACTTTCCGTGGTGCAAACAGGAGGACCGGGCACGAGTTCCGCTCAGGCTTTGTAATAGAATTGCTGATACACCCCGTGTTTCTCAGTACACTAGCAGGATACTGCAAGAACTGGATGAGGGATTACGGTGCATTCCTGGTCCGAATATAGCCAGCCAATAATTCATTTATGTATCTATCAAACAGCATTTTCTTCTGAGCCCTTATATAGAAATCGTGGTGGCAGTAAAATGGAAGAAGGCCCCAATGCGAAGTGTGAAATGTTAGTAAAATCGTACAGAGGTGGGTGCTAACAGTCAAAAACACAGCTATAACAACCGCTCAATAATAAACCTTGTTCTTGTTTCTTTATATGGTGATTTGGGTAGTCCGGGATTTGCCTCATGACAACAAAACTCTTAACATAAGAATAAAAACAGGTACGGGCAAGTCTACTGTCCTCTCACTGTACATCGATTGGACACACTGCTAAATCCTGCGTCTCCTAACTGGGTAACTGCACCTCCATGGTCATCACGCATAACAAGTAGGCACTTGGGATCAAAACATGGATCACACCCTATCAGCCACACAGCCTGTAAGGCGTGCCTGAGGCAAGCGCTGCAGCACCCCTAAGCACACAGTGTGGTAAAAGCGCTATATAAATGCTACAATGATACGCAATTCTCTGCGCGTTTTGCAAATAACACTCCGTCCAAGGTTTCTTAGCTTCAATGTATTCCTGTTTCTCAGCTGGGCTGCGGAAGATAACGTTGATTTGACCAATAACATTTTATGATGATAAATGATAGTGAATTCCAGGTAAAACAGCACTGAAATTCCACCCACCATATTTAAACTTAGATACAATGCGCTACGGACTTACAAGCAGACCAAATCTGCAGTGCTAATGTTAGCACTACAGATCCCAGAATGCATTTGTTGCTTATACTAATGCAGCTGGACTAGTTACCATTATTCCCTGGCGGGCCCACCTTTAAATATATTTGATTACCGGCTATTGCTGGTCTCCCTAAGCAATTGAGGGTGACTATGAGTGTCGCAAACCGCAACCAAGATGCATTAGGAAAGCAGTGCGTGTTCCAGAAGGACAGCAGAATATTTCACTCATCTGACTTATGGTGATACAGCAGCGTAGAAGGGCTAAGGAGTTCCGAGTTATAAAGCATACTTGTCTAAATTAAAGTTAGAAATGATGCGGTATAACACAGTGCATCCTGTGACATTATTAGTTTCCCATGCTGTTATTTTAACACTAATGAATACTGCCAGGGTGTAAATTTCACCTCATTAGTACCAGTGTAATATAAACACTGCAATCCTTAACTCAGGATGATTGGTTAAGCTTTCCAACATCTCAAACACTTTGCAACACCACATTGGGCGCTTTCACTTACGATGCTCACATCAGCTCGAGCTAGAAACAAAATAGTTTTGGGTCACAGTTGTACATTATGCAAGTAAAGCATATTCATAAGTATGAGGGAAATAACCACACCAGCACAATCACATACTTCTAGTAGCCATCAAAAATGAACTGGATTGAGTAGTAATGTAGTTGACCTTGACCCCACATAATCCATAACTTCGTAGATTTTATCAAACAAACTTTAACAAGCATTTGCAATGCAATAGGTCTTGCATTCGCGAGATTTTGAGCTATTGGCATTGTAAATGACAATGCCTTTTATTTACGTTTAAAAAGACCTTCAATAAGGTATTGTCATGGGCACTATACCAAGACACCTTTACCTGTTCAGACAGAACTCTGCCAGTACCTACTAGCTCTCTGGGTCCACCTATGGAACTTTTCTTAGGGGAGGTAGAGGCTGCATTGGAGCACTTATCGTTGGGGAAGGCCCCAGGTCTGGACAAGCTACCCGGGGACCTTTTCAGGTACCACCGGGACATCTGGGGTCCGTACCTCCTAACTCTTTTTAATGCCATCTTAGGAGGTATGGCGATCCCCGGGTCTTGGCTGGGGGCAGAGATTGTACCGATCCACAAGAAGGGGTCCACTCTGCTCCCGGCCAACTATAGGCCCATTAGCCTAATAGATGTACCCCAAAAGCTCTTTGCGCGCCTCATTCTAAACCATCTGCTGGATTGGGTCGAGGATAATGACATCTTGAGTCCCCTCCAGGCTGGCTTCAGAAAGAACACGTCGACCATGGACCAGATCTTCCGTCTCCTCCTCCTTTATTGGAAGACGGTGACGTTAGAGGGGGGAAGACTGTACATGGTCTTCGTGGATCTGAGGTCAGCCTTTGATCTAGTCCCTCGAAGGAAACTATGGGAGGTCTTGGAAAAGCTAGGAGTTCCCCCTCAGCTACTCAGCATTATCATCAGGTTGCACAAGAACAACTATGCACAAGTGAGGTGCGGGAGGGATGGCAAGCTCTCGGCCAGATTTCCAGTCCTTAGAGGAGTTAGGCAAGGTTGTGTTCTGGCGCCGACCTTGTTCTGTCTTTTCATCAACAGCGTAATCTCACACCTTGATAACGTTAGGGACAATGATGCCCCGCTCCTGGCAGGCAGGAGGGTCCCGGCAATAATGTTTGCTGACGACACCCTCCTGCTCTCCAAATCCCCCATGGGGATTCAGAGGATCGTGAACGGGTTTGGTCTTTTCTGTCGCCAACACGGGCTGGAGGTGAACACAGAAAAGACCAAGTTCATGATCTTCAATCCTCCCTCCAAAACCAGACCCAATCCCACACTGGGGGAGGTTAGCCTTGAGAGGGTCTCGACCTTTGTATACCTGGGGGTAACTCTCCAGGAAAACCTCTCATGGGACACCCAGATAGCTAGATCCAGGGTAAAATTATCCCAGTTATCGGGTGCAATGCTGAAGGTGGCTAATAAGTCCACCTTCAAGCCTGTAAGCCCGGCACTGGAAACGTATAGATCCCAAGCCAAGGGAGCAGCCATGTATGGTAGCGAGTTATGGGGACACAAAGCAGGGAAGGCTCTGGCAGGTGTGGAAAATAGCTTTTTAAGACGCCTACTCGGCCTTCCGAAAGGCACGCCACTCATGCCCCTACGACTAGACTTGGGTCTTCCCTCAATTGCTGACGATCTCTTGTCCAAACCTGTAAAGTTCTGGCACCGAATATGGACTACCGCGGAACTGCACCATTACAGGCAGGATTTAATTCATGTATTGAGCCTGAACGGTAACAACAAAATTCCCTGGCTGGCTTTTATTAAGTCGGAACTCCACAGTTTGAACTTGCTAGAACTATGGGATGACCCAGCCCAAGGCTGCCAAAGGATTACCCGTAAAACCCTGAGCCAGATGTATAAAGATAAGAACTTGACACATATGGAAAATGCTTTTAACAGTGGCACCCTGACGGCATGTTTTATGGAGTCCAAAAATTCCTATGAGTTTGAATCTTTTATGGATTTTATTTTCCCTGTCTTGGCGAGGAAACTCTTTGTGCAATGGAGGATCGGCTCACTCCCCACTAAAACATTCACCTCCAAATGGTCTACAGGGGGTGATAAACTCTGCCCTTGCTGCAACGAACGTGACGAAGATGACCTACATATACTGTTTGTATGCCATGCCTACCATAGGCCCAGGAAGCACTGGATAGCTCCGCTTTGTCGGAACCTGGGCTTTAGGAAGTACTTTCAGGCTTACAGGGTCATGAAAACCAGTACAGTGGGTCACATTGTGTTTGCAGTCTCGAAATTTTTAATGGCCGCGTGGATAATTAGGAAGAAATTGTCCCCCAGAACTGGTACTGCCTTGCACCCTTTAATCCTCGCCGACCCAGTATAGAGTTTTTATATGTATTAATACTGTATATTATTGTATGTATTGCGTTTTACTGCATCTTTTATGGCCTATATGGCCGAAATAAAGAATTTTTGGAATTGGAATTGGAATTGGTATTGTCATTTACAATACCAATAAGTCAAAGTTTAGAAAATGCGAGACCAATTGCATTGTAAATGTTTGTTTTTTAAAGCGCCTAGGTTTGGGCACAGTCTACCAGGAATTCTATACAGCAGTGCGTTTCCTTTCTGAGTGGCGTTGTTATCTGTGTGAGCCCGAAAATAAAGGGCAGATGAGGTCAAGTGTGATGCCTAAAATGCATCCTGATGTGACTATTGTAGGTCACAGTGAGGGCAGGCCTGGGGCCTCCTCGCTAAATTAGGTGTAAATCACACTCTAGTGTCCACCAAAGGTTGCCACTTTTGCGTGTTGGTTAATTACTCCTACAGTGTTGCTTTCCAGGCCCCTGTCCCAGATACAGAGAAGAGGGCAGCGACGGCTCGTGGAGGGAGTTACGGTGGGGCAGGAGGGCGGGGAGGGGGAGGGGCAGGGCGGAGGTTGCTAAAAACCGGCATATGGATAATTGCAGGTAAGTAAACAATTTAATTAATAAAACGAATTTCGTAGCTCGCACTGCATTGCATTTTGCGATGCAAGGCGCACTACGAAATTCGTTTTATTAATTACATTGTTTACTTACCTGCAATTATCCATATGCCGGTTTTTAGCAACCTCCGGCCTGCCCCTCCCCCTCCCCGCCCTCCTGCCCCACCGTAACTCCCTCCACGAGCCGTCGCTGGAAGAGGGAGGAGGTCGTGGCAACTGCAGACGCCTTCCTTAATGTGCAAAACACAGGGCTGGACAATCACACAATATTGTTTAAATTCGGACCATTGCCTGCCGTCCTGGGACGCATTTTTAAAATACAGAAGTAGGGGAACGAACTGTGTTGTATTTAAATAGTAAGGGCGCGCCTTGCCCTTCCGATCCCGCCCACTTCTTCCACTGCGTCAAACATCCTGTCCTCCGAAATAAAGGGCAATTATTATCAACATCCCAAATATATTTAGGAGTCTTACACTTCATTCCTTGACTGTCTGAATTATGTGGGTCTCTCTTTAAAGACACATTTAATATGCCATTTCACTAGGCCTTGCATTGCCACTATATCATACATGCCAACATTTCAGAAGAGCAAAGTGGGAGATATTTAAAAAAAAATCGGGAGAATGAGTCCTTGAATCGGGTTATTGTCATGTGTGGGCTTTGGAAGTGGCTGCTGTAGGATCGGACATTTCAAACGCAAATGCACGTTCTTTTTCTTACCTTTCCGAAGCATGGAGCGCAATGGCAGGCAGAGAAAGGGTGATGCAAGTGTTGAACACTACCTGGCCTGGCACGTTGCTGGCAGTGCATTCACCCCCTTCCCCCCGAAACAGGGCACACACACACAGCCGCCCCAATTCAGAGGTCTTTAAAAGACTATGCGCTTGTTAATGAGGCTTAATTGGTTTTTCACCCCTCCTAGCCCCTACATCGCCCCTCTGACATTTTCTGGAAGAATTAGCATGTTACACAATACCAAGGCCTGTCAGCTGAAACCCCTGAGAAATGTGGATGTGAACCTTGATAGGCCAGATATAAGCTCATTGTTACCGTCTTCTTTGATTTTCATTTCTATTTTGTATTATTTGGGCGTGGAAAAAAACTCCGATCCACAACACGAAGCAGAGTTTTTCAAAAACTCTGCGAGATCCGCGTAACACGGAGTGCAGAAAACTCTGCAAACTCCGCGAGCAGAGCAGAGTTCACCGCCCAGACTTTACTGAGACCCTTTGAAATGTATGCACCTATCTCCAAGTTTTTCTTCTACTGTTTTTAAGAGATGGAAAAATATTAACATTTATAATTTTTTGACTCCTTGGATAAGAATAGAATTAAACCAGAGGTAGAAATCAGCTCAAGAAATCACCACTATGAAGTCTCTTTTAGCTTCTCCTATAGACAAATACTCTCTGGTTGTCATAGTCTGTGTCAATCTACTCTATATCAATCAACTGAATTAGTTCATACGTCATTTGGGATGGATATTAAATTATATGTTAAGATATTGGTATAAAGAACTACACAGAGATAGCCTTCTGATAATAGTGGGTCTGAGCACAAAGTTGCAGCGACGTACGTGGATTTAATTTGACAGACATTTATGGTCTGGAAATTTTGATTATGGTTATTCATTATTGAGAGATGCTAATTTTCATAGAAGGACATTTTAAATGGCTTGATCCTGTATTACATTCCAGGTAGGTTAAAAAAAATATTTAGAACCACAGATAAAAGATGTCCATGGGGTAATGAATCAGGAGAATCGGAGCATATCTTTTGGTAACGTACAGGGATTGTGGGATACTGATCACAGGTTTTTGGGCAGATCTCGGTAAGAGTAGGATGCATGGTTAAGCCCTCACCGTCCATCGTCCATTCTGCAACAATTTAGAAAAAGGAATGCACAATTCATTCATATCTCTACAATGATGGCTCACATTATAGTTACGCAGCATTGGAAATCTTCTGTTTACCCGACATTGTGGGAATGGCTTAATAAAATGAAGAAGGTTAGTTTGACAGAATATTGGTCCTCACCTGAGTAAATCAAAACACCGCTATAGGCAAATAAGGCATACATTTGCAACAGCAGAACCCCCATAGGCATGAAGGATTAATTTCTGTACTTTTAGTTGAAGCAGCCATAAACAGTTTTATAGTATTACGTTTAATTTACCTTTTTTGATGATTTTATATGCGCTATTGCTATATATAAGCTACCATGGTGAATAAATGATTATAGTTTTTAAAAAATTAAGATTGTAGGGAATTACTTAGAATAGAATGGACTTTCTGTTGCACTTTCATTTTATAGAATATGAAGTTTTTTAATCTGGCTAAAAATATATTGGCTCTTTTAGATAGTCTTAGCTACAAGTATATAATGCTGTTTGAGGGAAAGATTGTATTCTATGTATTGTGCCTTATTTGCCTTTGCTGATGGATTTCTATTAAATAATGCTAGATTAGATAGAACTGTTTAGAAAAGAATATGCACTTTTCGTGTCTGCACTTGGATTTGAGAGTAGATAAACTGTTTATGTAGCTAGAATATATGCAATGTCTTAGATAACTTTAAATACATGCATGCTTTGCACTTTAGGGAAAACGTGAAGAGCTCTACTCATTGTTGGCTTTATTTGTTGTTTTTCTTTTTGTCATTACCGTATGAAATGGAAATATGTCTGCTGTATACCACGCCTACCAAAATAAAAATTAAAAACATTTCAAAAGTAACCGGGATGGGGTCTCCAGGGCCTTGTAATTGTCTGGGAGGAGGGCCGCTGGCCCCCACCACGAGCCATTCTGGGTCAGCCCTTGGGGATGTGATCCTCAGGGCCAATTTGGATTCGGTAAATGGGGGTCATGTACCCCTCCCCCAATACTTAGGTGTTTGGGGTCCCCGGGCTGCTACAGGTCAAGGGAGGGGGGCTGCATGCCCCCTCACCTATTAATTATTTCAGGTTGGGTGTTAGGTTCCCACCTTGTCCACTTAAAGCTCAGGGGGACAACATGCATTTTCCCATTTTTAATTAATTTGACCTCAGGGGATAGGGTCTACAGGGCCCATCTCTTGCTCGAAGTGGGTGGCTGCATGCCCCATCCCCTAAATAATATACAAATGTAAATGTTGATAGGTGTCTCTTTTGTCTTTTCAATTAATCACAACCCCTATATATATTGGCCTTGGGGGTGGTCCGCTGTTACCCCACCACAGAACCTAGGGGGGCATCTCGACCCTGCCCCCTTATAGCATTTTTTTGTTACTAAACTTCAGGATAGGCACTAAGTCCCCTTAGTCCAGTAATGTCTTCCTGCAACATTTTCCCTCATGTTCCAGGCAGACAATCAGAGAGTTGATCCTGTGGGATCAAGATCACCCAAGGGGTAAAAAAAAGCATCCTGGGCCAAACAGAAGGCTCTATTTTTTTAAATTAGGTTGAGGGACTCTCGCAAGAGTCCCTTGAACCCAACCGTCCAGATATACAAATGTTTTTGATCCGTATTTTAAAAAAAACTACAGAACGGATTTAAACCCTATCCCAAAAAGCACACTTTCTGGGCTAAGATCTAGATTCTTGCCTAATAGTTAATTCTGTTCAACAGTTTTTGCAGTAGCGCTGCCTAAAAAAAAGTCTATGGAAAATTCATAGAGAATTTTGGTTTTGGGACCCCCACCTTTCCAGGATGGAGCTGAGGTGGATGAACTTTTTTTTTTTTTTATGTTTCAAGAAGATTTGTTAAATGGTGCCAACATTATTAGCATATCAAATTAACTATGCAAATAAAATAAACGTACTTACTTATATCAAAAAACGATGTGTTTTTACGGAAAAGCTGACCTAACTATAACTACCCAGTGTGACTGTCATTGGGTAACATATTTATATAAAGGTACAAAGATTTGGAGTTAAGAAAAACAAATCTATACTTGCTTTTATATGCACACACTAACCTTCATGGTATTTTGTTAGTTGATATTTTAGTTAGGATATTTTTACAGCACAATATTTTGAGCTCCACATTCTGATATGAAACCATCATTTCTGTGCTGCTGACTGTAAATAGAGGTTCATTCTTGGACAGTGGTGCAAATAACCACATTGATTGCCAAAATGTTTTGTATGCGATTTACCAGTTTTTCAGAAATGATTAATACAAAGGGCGCAAAATGTTGTGCTTTGTCTTGGTATAAGAAGGCAAATCACCCTGGCCACAAGATTTCAACACTGGCTCGCAGCAATGAACAGCATCCTTTCTAACACTAGATTCCTCATCTCGCCTTCGTGTGAGGTTGCGCAGCATCCTTGCCATGTTTACCTCTTCTGTAGGGTTTCTTACAGGGTCAGACTGGGACAGAAATAGGCGCAGTCACCAAAGTAAAAGTGGCCCCCATTCACAAATCAGATAGCAAAAAAGTTCCCCCGATTTGCAAATCAGGGCAGTTTAAAACTCTTAAAGACAGGCTGAATGGGAGACTAGATGCTTTTGTGATGCTGCAAGCAAAGCTTTTGGTATTAGCAGAGGAATCAATAATAAAAACTGACCCACCAGACCATAAAACAGGCCATAAACCCAGCCCATACACTAGCTGTGAGACCAGCTGACTCTTTTCTTAAATCTTTCCTGTTCAACCAATACAAAGGGCGACCCCTGAGGGCAAATGATAGGCAGGTGAAACAGGGGGAATTACAAGAGATCAACACTAGCAAAAAACCACCTGCCTATATAAAAGGATTTAAATAGCCTGGAAGAGGGCCATAATAATATAGGGCAACACCTAGGGCTGACAAACAGATATATTCATAGAAATCTGAGAGTTAAACTAATTGGCGGATTTGTTTTTCTTTTATTATTATCATTTCAAAGATTTATATCAAGCTTCACATAGTGTATAAATAGATACATAATGTATAATACATAAATAATATACAGGTCCCACACATAACAATCACAGCCATCAATCATGCTTGCACTCACTCATAGTAGCATACACATTCATTCAACCATAACATTCCTAGAAAATTTAAAGTCAATCCAGGTGGTAAACAGCCGCGTGATGACAGAATAGAAGGTTCTTGTGTATCCTCCCAATAGTAAATGGAGGCAGGGTCCAATTGCACGAGGAAATTAAACACCAACGCGCGTTTCAGTGTTCGGCCCAGGAGGGTCATCAGGGTGGCAGATAGATAGATAGTGTGGGACACTAGATGCTTTTGTGCTGCTGCAGGCAATGCTTGTGGCATTATCAGAGAAATCAACAGTAAAAACTGACCCACCAGACCATAAAACAGGTCATAAACCCAGCCCAATACACTGGTCTGTGAGACCAGCCGACTCTGTTTTCTTATGTCTTTCCTGTTCAAGCCACAAATTAAAGAGAAGCAGCTCCTAAAGTTTCTTACTCAAAACTAATTTCTAAAGGTGGAAGACCAACTTCACCTACCCTTGCCCAATGTCTTTTATTCAATCATGTATTGTATTTGCTTGTTCTGCTTTATGCTGCTGTAGACTTTGCCTCTTTTGACCACTTAAAAAAGGAGCAACTTGTAGGGCTGCATTCCGACCATGATCTTAGTAAAAAAAACGGTTCATGATCAATTCCTCAGTACTGTTGGAATGGAGTTCAGTTTCAGTTCTTCATTCTCACATTTTACACTAGCATTTAGCATCAGCTTGCAGAGGGTGAGGCTCCAGCCACAAAATGAGAACATGTCGCACGGAAAAATAGGTGTTATTTTGTCATGTTCTCCTGTTTGAGCTTGGTGGTGCCACAGTATCGTGAATACCGGAGAAGTGTGGCTCAATGGTTAGAGCGGCAGACCCTGATGCAGAGGTCTAGCCTGGGACCAGGGTTCAATTCCCCGCCTTGGCGGGTCTTGGGCTAAAAAATTCCATGGACCTGATAATTCTCGCCTTGGTGCCTATTCCAATCATGGAGTCCCACTCTGCAACTCTGGGCAATAGCTTGCTTAATCTCCACAACGGCCTCCACCTTGGGGGTGCCCAGGAGAGGGAGCCTCACAGGGAAAGCCAGGATGGGTTCCACAGCGGTATTCGTACAAGCGCCTTGAGACCCTGCGGGTGAGTAGTGCGCTATACAAGTATCCATTTACATTTACCATTCACATTCTCTGCATGGAGGAGCATCTCGAGAGCAGGTGGTGGGCGGGGTTGTGGAAAAAGGTAGGACCGATGTTGATCAAAAACCTTTTTCAGAGTTGCCCGGCGCTAACCGCCTCTAATACCACTCGAGTTATCAAACAAAGAGACAGGCGCTGGAGACTGGAAGGCAGGAAACTGAAGTTTATTCCGACGGAGCAGAACACGTCAACTCAGACAACAGGGTATCTTCTCGAGGTGCTCTAACCGCATCTCTGAGGCCTGGCCTCTTATACACAGGTTTATGGTCTTTATTACAGTTTATTGCATGTGGCACATTCTTGTAAATACTTTGAAGTACGGAAAGGCATCCTCGGAATCCCCGCTTCCAGCCCGTTCCCACACACATTTACAGTAGAAGTCCCCACCCTGGTCACAACAGGTGACGATTGTCGCGCAGCTGGGCATTCCGCCGATTCCCGGAATGCATGTGGTCGATCGGATCTCATGGGGTGGGGGCTTTGATCAGCTCGGGGATCCTTTGATGGGAGAAGCTTCCTACTGTATGGGGGCAATAAACAGCATCCGCAGGGCCAGGTGGCGGCCTGGGAACGAGCAGGACAATCGGGCACAGAGGAAAGGGGGGGTTTCCATCAAAGGACACGGGATCATGAAAGGAATGGAGGGAGGTGTTGAGCTGGGAACAGGATGGGGTTCCAAGGCAGGGTTGCGCTGAAGAGGGGTTTATGGCCCAAGCATGTGAGAGCGGGGGCTGACAGCGCGTGGGCGGAATGCCTGCGAGGTCAGGAGAGAGAGAGAGAGACGCGCTGGCTATCGGCGGTGGGCAGAGAGGCCATGGCATTCAAAATGGCTGCCTCTTACGCGTACGAATGGGCCTAAAAAGGGACAAGATGGCGCCGATAATGTTGACGCTGCAAACTAGATTTTAACAGTCCTCCCTTTTCAACATATCTAGCCAGCTTGTCTAATCGATGTCTATCTTCATCAGATTCCCAACCTCAACATCATACAATGCTCTTATGCGTTCTTTTTCAAAGTCCACAGTCTTAGGGCAGATACAATTTGCACACAGTGAACACAGAGGCGGCAGGCATTGGATTCCTAAGCAGAACCCACATATTACAACAACAGGAATCAGGATAATCGTAAACAATCTCCACCCCCAGTTCTTAACAGTACTCCAGAACCATCAACCAAGCGACCATTCTTCTTTCTCCTGGTGAACTTCTGAGGAGAGTCTGTGGAGATGTTCGATGGCTTTGTACACTGAGGGTGAATTGTCCGGTATATATGTGCAGCAGCTGGACCCAATGATACGGCATGCTCCTCCACGATCCGCTAGAACCACATCTAGAACAAGGCGGTTCTGGAGAGCCACCAGGCGGACCGCTTGAAGCTCGGCTGTATTGTTCGTAAGGATGCCAGCTGTGATGTTCATTGTTGTCTCGACTGCCTGGGTCAAATGTCGGATGGCACGGCTGTTCGCCATCGGGCCCCAGAGTGGAACAAGTCCCTTCATTGCATCGAGGAACTGTGCTCCGGTGGAGTCGGCTTGCTCAATGTCCTTGGCTCATTTTTGTCTATGGTGATTCGCTGGAGCCACATAGGTCGGAGGAAGGATGAAGGAGATAAAACAGGTGCCCCCCCAGCCTTTGGGGAGCCAGGTGTAGGCCTTTGTGCCACAAACAAAGTACATGTTCGGAGAGGAAACAAAAGAGGGTGGATCGGTGGAGTCCAAAGTTCTGGTGATGCGGCAGGCGCTGCGGCCTACCAGCTGTGTCCCAAGCCCTTCGATGCACATAAGGCCTGTGACGTTGATGACGGATAGGGCCACAGTCAGGGTGGCAGCTGTTCATTTCCAGAGGTAGGAGAAGGTGGGTCTGGTCGGATTGTTAAACACCTGCATTTCAATTCGTTCTTTGACAGGGATGTCCATGTGGATAGAGTCGTTGGAGGTCTGTGGGCAGAAGTGTGTCTTCGTTTTGTTCTGCCAGACCTCCTGAAAGAAATGCGTCATAGTTTTGCTGGAGGTGGCATTATCCCTATAGCTTTCTTGCAAGAGGATCAGCCAAGCAAGGCAGGAGCCGTGAATTGAGAAGGGTGAAGGAATGAAGGGTATTGAATGTCCAGTGGCGTGGGGTAGTAACCCACAGATCCAGGAGTTGGTGGCATTGGTAGCAAGATTGTGTTGGTGCAGCAGTTGCACGAAGGAGTTGTTCCAAAACTCCTTTCGCCTTTCTCTGAGTTGGGGTGAAAGAGAAATCAGATAATGTTCCTTCATGGTGGTAGGCTGTGCAGTGGTCAGGAATGTCTCATGAGCGGGTGCGTTTTCTTCCACAATCCAGAGGGTGGTCATGAGGAGGAGGCAAAAGAGAAGGGTGATAAAAAGTGCAATAGTTTTTGAACTGTGGATTTTGTCAGTCTTTGGATTTTGGTAGTGAATCTTCGGATGTCCGGTTGCTTCCATCATCTTCTTGTCGGGTGCTTCCATCATCTTCTTGTCGGGTGCTTCCATCATCTTCTTATCGGGCGCTTCCATCATCTTCAAGGAAGCTCGGTAGCGGGCAGAACCACAAACTTCGTCTTCTCTCCTGACAGCCTTAGTAGTGTTAGGCCACCGCTCTGAGAATTACGACTTAGTCAATGGTCTGCTTAGCTGAAACTCCCTCCTTTCGTCGCAGGTTATACCCTTCTCTGGACGGCACAGTAGGATCGGGAAATTTTGCTACTTCAAGTGTCTCTGTATCAGGATAGCAGTTCAGTGATGGTCGGTCTTTGTTCAGGAGCTCTTCCTGGGTGGCCACGTCTTCGGTCGTCGTCAGGGTCTAGGAGATCTTTTTGCAATGGTGTGCATGCACCCAATTGCGCTTTCCTTCCACTCGAAGAGCTGTTCGGGTGGTGAGTAGGACTTGCCAGGGGCCCGTCCACCGGGGTTCCAGACTCTTGGCACGCTGGAAATTTCGGATCAAGATGTAATCCCCGGGTTGCAGGTTGTGTCCGGGACCCCTGGAAGCGTCAGGGATGGCATGCAGCACCTGTTGGTGAATAACAGACAGTGTTTCAGTCAATTTATACAAGTAATCGGACATTAGGACGTCCGGGACGTCATGAATGGAAGTCGATTTTGGTGCAGACCAGACGCTCATGGGTCGGCCGAAAACAACTTCGTAAGGTGTCAAGGGGTGTTTGGTGGGGGTGGAACGCATCGATAGCAATGCCAGTGGGAGAGCGTCTGGCCATTTCAGTCCTGTGGTAGCCACTATCTTAGCCAGTTTTAGTTTCAGAGTGGCATTGTGTCGTTTAACGAGTCCCGCAGATTGGGGGTGGAAGACTGCGTAGAACTTCTGTTTTACACCCAACCCTTTCAAGATAAGTTGGATAACTTCGGCTACGAAGTGGGGGCCATTGTCGCTCCATAAAATTCGACAGAGGCCGTAACGAGGGAAGAATTCCTTTAGTAGTACCTTTGCAGTGGCCATAGCAGTGTTGTCGCGAGTTGGATAGGCTTCCACCCACTTGCTAAATGCGCACACCACAACAAGTACGTACTTCAGGCCTTGGCATCTGTCTAGCTGGATGTAGTCTATCTGCAGGACTTCAAACGGGTGATTGGGAACCCCAAACCCTCCCCGGGGTACTACAGTTCCTTTCCCAGGGTTATGTTGCCAACATATCAAGCATTGTTGGACCAGACGTTTGTCGGAGTCTGTGATTTTGTCGTTGTGCCAAACTCTGGAGACAAGTTCGATCATGGAGGCTGATCCTATGTGTGCAGGGGAGTGTGCCATAGTCAGTATGGGGATCAGGTATAAGTCAGGTAGCAACCATTTGTTCGTGTCTTTTGTTCGCCAGCAGCCTTCATCGTCTTTCAGTCCCACCCGTGCCCATTCAGTCAATTCGTGTTGTGAGCTGGCCATTTGGATGTCCCTAATAGTTTCCTTAGCGTCTGTCCATTTCTCGGCTTGTGATCTGGTCACGTACATGCGTGTTGTCGTCCTATTCTCAGCTGTGGTTCGGGCAGTCATGTCGGCTAGGGCATTCCCCTGTCCAATGATGTCAGTCACCTTTCTGTGTGCTTGGCATTTTATTACTGCAAGTTGTTTGGGAAGAAGGACTGCTTCAGTTAGGGCGGAGACTAGATCTCTGTGCAAGATGGGGGTGCCATGTGAAGTCAAGAATCCCCTCTCCTTCCAAAGGAGCCCAAAATGGTGAACCACCCCGAAGGCATACTGGCTGTCGGTGTAAATGTTTGCTGTGGTTCCTGCTGCCAGGATACATGCTCGTGTGAGGGCAATCAGTTCTGCTGCCTGTGCCGATCTTTGTGTGATGCGGGCTGTCTCTACTACAGTTCGGGCTGTGGTGACTGCATAAGCAGCTGAGGTGGTGCCATCGGGGAGTTTGATGCAAGAGCCGTCTACCCACAGCTCTCCGTCAGGGTCAGGAAAAGCCGTGTCTCTGAGGTCAACCCTACTCCTGGTCTGTTCGTCCGTGAGGGTCACACAGTCATGTACAGGGGACACATTGGGATCGTTCTCTGGTAGGGGCAACAAAGTTGCCGGGTTCAGTGTGGTGCATCTTTTCAGGGTGATATGGGGTGCAAGCAGAGTCAATTCACATCCAGTCAGTCGTGCACTCGTCAGATGTTGCATCTTAGTTTGGTTCAGGAGGGTGTCAACCGCATGGGGTACTAACACGGTGAGGGAATTCGAGAGCACGATCCCCTCGCTCTGTTAGATAGAGATAGCAGCGGCAGCTACAGCTCGAAGGCAGGCAGGCAAGGCTCTGGCTACGGGGTCAAGAGTGGCAGAGAAGTAAGCGCATGGTTGTTGCTTTGGGCCAATGGACTGGGTCAAGACAGACAAAGCACATCCCTCCCTTTCGTGAGTGTAGAGGGAGAAGGGCTTCGTGTAATCGGGGGTTCCTAGAACAGGGGCTGAACAAAGGGCATCTCGTAGTTCTATGAAGGAGGATTGGCATTCAGGGGTCCAAGGGAGTGGGAAGGGAACATCTTTAGCCAGCAGAGAAAGCAGCGGTTTCACAATGAGGCTGAAATTCGGTAACCACTGTCGGCAGAAGGAAGTGAGGCCTAGTAGGGAGCGGACTTGTTTCTGAGTCTTAGGGACAGGGGTCTCTAGAATGGTTTGGATTCGGTCAGGAGTAAGTTTCCTTCCGTCTTTGGACAGAAGGTGGCCTAGGTAAGTGACCTGGGGTTGGCAGAATTGCAGCTTCTTTTTGGAGACCTTGTGGCCATTTTCCGCAAGGAAGTGCAGGAGTTGGATGGTGGCTGTGACTGCAAGTGGAGTGGTATCGGCCGCCAAAAGGATGTCATCGACGTATTGTATCAACACCACTCCATCGAGTAACTGGACTTCGTCCAGTTGTCTCTTGAGGGCCTGACTGTAGATGCTGGGGCTTTCTGTGTAGCCTTGGGGTGCTCGACAGAATCTATATGAGCGGGCTTTTAGGGTAAAGCCAAAGAGGTATTGGCTGTCTGGATGGATGAGGATAGAGAAGAAAGCATTTTTGAGGTCAATGACAGTGAAGGTGGTGGCAGTAAAAGGAATCAAAGTCAGAATAGTGGTGATGTCCGAGACCACGGGGTACTGGGGTACAACTACTTTGTTGACCTCTCGAAGGTCGATGATGAAGCGGTACGCTTTCTCATCTCCCTCTCCTTGTTTCTTTATGATGGGTAAGATAGGGCTGTTGCAAACATTGCTAACCACTTCCTCTACCACTCCTGCGTCTATCAGGGACTGAATAATCTTCACCAATGCCTTCTTGCCCTCGGGCGATATCCGATATTGTGGAAGTTTCGGGAGAATTGCGTCCTGTCGAACAGTTATGTGCACTGGGTCAATCATTATGCGTCCTACGTCCGAATCAGTCTTGGCCCACAGATACGGAGGCAGAGCGTCAAGTAGGGACGAGTCAGTGTCAGTGATGGAAAACATGCGTCGGGAAGGACAATGTCTGAGTAGAACCGGGTTGTCATACAGAAAGACTCGAACTCCGTCTTGTGAACATCTAATGGTGGCTCGGAAATGTTTTAGCAAGTCAAGTCCCATAATGGCGTCAGGGGTATTGGAGGAAAGCAAAAACGTTGTGTCAGTGATGTTGTTCTCTAGGTCAAAGGAGATTGGTGTGGACAAAGGGTTAGTGGAGGGCGTTCCATCGAAACCTATTGATGTTACAAGCGAGCCAGACAAGGGTGCCCTTGGAATCAGTCGTTTAGATAATGCACTACGTGTCGCGCCAGTGTCTTCCAAAAATGGAGACTTTGTACCTAGGACCTTAGAGGTGACATAAGGACCTTGCTGGTCAACATAGAGCTCGACTGGATCCCTCCCTTGCCCTAGGCAGTCCTATGCGAAGTCACGGGCATCGTCGCAGTCAGACTGCTGGTACTGGTTCTGTCGGGGACGGTCAAATGTATTCGGTCTGCTTGGTCTGTCGTTATTTGTATCATCTGTGGACCCACGTTGCTGTCCTCTATTTCTCGGTCCACCCTCTACGTCTATGGGGTCCCTATTCCTGTTCATCTCCAACAGAACCGGACACTGGGATTTCCAATGGCCGAATTCCTTGCAGAATGCACACTGGTCCTCGCTAATATCTTTACGTCCAACATGGGGTGTCGGAGCACGGTCTTTAGGGGGTGCGTTCCTAGGGGTATTTGTCTGGTAATTCCCTTTGTATTGCTCTCGTCCTATAGTCGCCCCTTGCAACTGCGCAATCATCACCCTCTTTTTCAAGTCTTTCTTCTTTTTCTCTCTCGCTCTATCGTTTTCATTTTTCTGGTGCTCGTAATATTGGGCCATCTGGAGGATAGCCGCAGGTTTGGAGGCTGCCCAACTACTCTCGCTGGCCTGCAGTTTCTGAGAGACCTCCTGCGACAGACCTTTGACGTAGTTCTGGACAAACAGATGGTGTCCGGTTGCAGTGGTCATGTCCTGGCTGCTGTAATCGGAGAACACCATTTCAAACCGGGAGAAGTATTCTGATACGTCTTTCTGGGGTTTCTGACGACAGGCCGTTACTATCGACCAGTCCACTTTCTTTTCTGGGATCAGGGTTTTTAGTTTCTGCACAATTTTGTCTGGGAGTTCTAAAATGGATTTCAAAGGTTTCTGTCCAGGTTCTCGTTGTCTATCTATGCCATTGAGTTGTGACCAGGTATGTCCAAACAGCTCAAGGTGGTTGACTTTCCGGATTTGCTTCCACACATCAGCTGGTATACATAACCCGAAAAACAAATCAATGTCAGCCAGGGTCATAATCGGTGAACCTAGGGCTGTACCTAATTCAG
Source organism: Lissotriton vulgaris (assembly GCF_964263255.1). NCBI lineage: Eukaryota > Metazoa > Chordata > Amphibia > Caudata > Salamandridae > Lissotriton > Lissotriton vulgaris. The sequence continues at coordinate 908,159,248 of NC_141695.1, forward strand.
TGTAGAAGGCAGTGGGGTTTTTACGTAAATCAGGCAGAGATTTCCGGAACGTCAGAATATCTTGCCGATCCCATGGCTGGTAGACCCAGTTGTACACTACCCTCCCTCTTGCATCTTGGTGGTTGACGTCATCGTGTGTTCCTAGACCTCGTGGGGGAACCCAGTAGGGGGCAGCCTCTCTTATTGGCATCATGGTGTTAGCTTGTTCAGTTCGTGGTTCGGTCGCTACAGGTGTCGTAGGTTTGGCTTCCGACTCTTGTTCGGTGAGGTGGCGGAAAACCTCAAGCGTGCGCATAACCCCTTCGACACTCATGACGAGCTGGGCTCGTCATGGTGTAGCCCGCTCGCACACTGATGACGAGCCCAGCTCGTCATGAAACAATGGGAAATGGCAATATCCAGCACAGGAGGGGAATTCCGCTAGCGCGCATGCGGTTAAAGAGGTCCGCCACATCACACTCGCCCTCATCTCCGTTATCAACCTTTCTGTACAGAGTCGTTAGGCTCTCGGGACCTTTGTCTCGATATCGATCCTCATAAGCATTTAGGGCATGGTAGCATAATCGCACGACAAAGTGCCGTCGGTGGCTCCCAGTATATGAGTTGAACATATCCGTGATGTGCTCCTCACTCTCCTTTCTTTCTACCAGTGTCCTTACTATCTTGTCAATCCCCGCTCGCTCATCTTTGCTTAACCTGTTCGTTCTTGCAGAATCTGTCTTTCGGGCCTCAGGGTCATCTGACATTGTCGCCTGTGCTGTATCTAGAACAAGGGGTTCGGCCGGCGCGGAGGCCATGGGGACCGAAGCTCTGGTACTACTCTCGCCTGTGCTTGGGGGTAGTGGGTGCTGTGCTAAAGGTTGGGAAGGGGCATATGGAGGGGGCATGTAGATGATCAGAGGACCTAACAAAGGATCATCGTTGGCTCGCTGTTTCGAGGGTAATTCAGGGTAGAGTGTAGAGGGTGTTCTAACCGGACACTGACTTGATGTCTCTGACTCTTGCTTCCGTTTGGCTTCCTCTCTCTCCTTAATCTCTTCTTCTAATTTTCTAGCAGCTAGGTGGGCTGCCTTTCGTAGCTCTTTCTCTAACCTAATTTCATTTCTCTTTTTACGTTGTTCTGTTTCTTTGCGCCACATGCCGAGACTATCAAGCATAGTGGGCGTTGTCTTATTGTTCCCAAGGGCTGTTTCTAGCACGCTTATTTTATCTTCATCGAAGGATCCTATCAGTGGCCACTGACTTTTCTGATCCTTCTTCGTATATTTATGCCACAGCTTGCTATAGGCTATGGCGATCAATCCATGCTTTATGAACATGTCCTTATTAGGGGTGCCTTCCAGTGGAGCCGGATGGTTCATCTCTACTAAGCGGTCCGGGCTGAACCAACTACCAATCAGTGGGGAGAAGATAGGCATGACGGATTACAACGGGGACAAAAGTCTGCACTACCTATCTTATCACTGCTTGCAAAGACTAGACAGAATATTTCTATTCTTCATTATTTGCAGGCAGAGAATACCTCAAAAGAACCAATATCGAACAGTCAATGTTCAGTCAATCAAACAATCAGTGGGGAGAATAAATAGGCACGATTGGTTACAACGGGGACGAAAGTCTGCGTTACCTACCCTTCACTACCTGCAAAGGAAGAGAGAATCTATTCTTCTCCGTTTGCAGACAGCGAATCTCCAAAAAGAACCAACAATTCGAAGAGTAATACTAGTATTTTCCAAACAATCAAACAATCATTTCGCAGTTTGTCGTGTTACACGACCTTACCCGGACCGCATGGACAGTTTCTTGTCTTCCGAATCCAGCGCCCGATCGTCCTCTATTCTCCGTGACTGTCGCAGCACTCCTGATGGTTCCCAGTCAGGACTGTAGATCACTCGAGAGAGGTCTGTTCGGAACCAGTGAAGTTCGGATGATCGGCTGTCAGACGAGGGTCTATCGGACAGGAGCTCTTCCGATCATTGAAGTCGTTCACTCTGTCGTCAGGACCTCTCCCACTGGATCCACGAGTCGCTGATGGGCCCCACGTTTGGGACGCCAATTGTGGAAAAAGGTAGGGCCGATGTTGATCAAAAACCTTTTTCAGAGTTGCCCGGCGCTAACCGCCGCTAATACCACTCGAGTTATCAAACAAAGAGACAGGCGCTAGAGACTGGAAGGCAGGAAACTGAAGTTTATTCCGACGGAGCAGAACACGTCAACTCAGACAACAGGGTATCTTCTCGAGGTGCTCTAACCGCATCTCTGAGGCCTGGCCTCTTATACACAGGTTTATGGTCTTTATTACAGTTTATTGCATGTGGCACTTTCTTGTAAATACTTTGAAGTACGGAAAGGCATCCTTGGAATCCCCGCTTCCAGCCCGTTCCCACACACATTTACAGTAGAAGTCCCCACCCCGGTCACAACAGGTGACGATTGTCGCGCAGCTGGGCATTCCGCCGATTCCCGGAATGCATGTGCTCGATCGGATCTCATGGGGTGGGGGCTTTGATCAGCTCGGGGATCCGTTGATGGGAGAAGCTTCCTACTGTATGGGGGCAATAAACAGCATCCGCAGGGCCAGGTGGCGGCCTGGGAACGAGCAGGACAATCGGGCACAGAGGAAAGGGGGGGGTTCCATCAAAGGACACGGGATCATGAAAGGAATGGAGGGAGGTGTTGAGCTGGGAACAGGATTGGGTTCCGAGGCAGGGTTGCGCTGAAGAGGGGTTTATGGCCCAAGCATGTGAGAGCGGGGGCTGTCAGCGCGTGGGGGGAATGCCTGCGAGGTCAGGAGAGAGAGAGAGAGACGCGCTGGCTATCGGCGGTGGGCAGAGAGGCCATGACATTCAAAATGGCTGCCGCTTACGCGCACGAATGGGCCTAAAAAGGGACAAGATGGCGCTGATAATGTTGACGCTGCAAACTAGATTTTAACAGGGTCGCTGCAGACACACAGACTGGGGGAAACTAGACCCATCAGAATGAATGAATACATGGATGGAGGCGGTCGAGAGACCAGAATGCATCCATAGCACAGGAGGGATGCAGAAATCAGAACCAACGCACAGCATGGGGAGAGAGACAGAGCGCAGAATGTCTGGGTAGAGCGGGGGAAGGTATAGAAATCAACAGTCATACATAGGAGCACAGAAATCAGAAAAGATGCAAAGCATGGGATACCAAGATAAGCACAGGAATGCACAGAATGCGGAAGAGAGACAGAGGTCATAACAAATATATAGCATGGAGAAGTCATATAGAGACCAGAGAAATCTACTTCAGTAGAAGCACATATGGATGGACATCCGTTACATTTACCATGCATCGGTGGAGACAGGGAGAGGATACAACAGCCCAAAAAGTTCTGATTCCGTGGCTGTGTGTCCTCTCGGGTCCCATGGCTGAGCCAAGGGTGCACTGTGTGTGGTTGTTCGACAGCCTGGCATGGAGAGCTGTGCAGGGCAGGTAGCCCGGCTTCTCTTGGGTGGTGCCTCGCAGATGATGCCGTTAAACTTCAATAACATGAACACCTAGAGGTGGAGCCAGTGGAGAGCCCTCATGGCGGGTTATGTTACAATTCTTCTGAACATTACGTTGGCTTTGTATTGATACAGGTAGAACCAAATGGTGTAAGCTTATATTCTTAGAACATGGTTTTACGGCGTACCGGTACCCTAACACTGGGTACTGCCCGTGACGCATCTAGGTTGTACACATTCTAAACTAATATCCGCTAAAAGAAACGCTGCGCCTTGCAGTTGAATGACTGTTACATCTTAATGGGTGCACACGTTTTTCGGGGTCGTGCATCTCGAGAGACCGCCACGGTGCTCCTCGCTACATGTCACTGAGAGACGAGACGGAGCGAGGGTGGTGATTCGATAATGCACGCACAAACAGGCATAAATACGGCCCTGGCAGCTCTGTCAGGGACAGTAATTGGCTGCTATCCCTTTTAATGCAATCGCTGTCAAGGGTTCTTGTGTGGAGGGCATTAATGGGCTAACCTGATGCTATTCAGGGAGAGGTCATGGGAAATGTGGTTGTTTGCACCGCATTACACGGGCCCTTATTTGCAGGTCACTGGCGTTGTTTTCCAGGATGAAGGCGCATGACAAACACGCGCTGAAGGCGTCACTGCATCCGCTAGGAAGCTGAATTAGTGCATGGCTCACGGCAGGCAGTGGGCATCTCACTGACTATGCATTGATATGTTAATGTGCTTATGCAATCCTCTAAAGGCGTACATTGACACCTGTGATAGGCTTCAAGAAGGGCATCCGGTTGAGCGAAAGCTTGGATGGTTATGATTCTTGTGGGCTATTGGTTCTCAAATGCCGGCATGGTTTGTGTGGAATTATTTGCATATAAGGACGTACCGACATGTAATTGAAATGTACTTCAACCGGAGAGCTCTGCTCTCGATATTCCTTATATCTGAGCCAGACATGGCAGTTTCCAGCCTCAGCAATAAGGAACAGCATTTTAATGTTTTTAAATGTAATTATAAAGTTTGATAGAGCACAATATCCGTTCGGCCTAAGGATCACAGAAAGATAGTGCTGAATACGAGAGACCTAGACAGACTCAAAAGAGAAGGACCGTTTGTTCAAGGTTTGCGCGAATTTCAACAAAATGGATTCTGTGCAATTCTAAAAGAGTGGATAATTTCCCTTACAGGCAGCAGGTACTGGAAAGGGTCTTCTGATGACCACTGTACGTTTAAATTTGGGAACAGGAAGATAAAATAATTCTGCTGACAAGGAAGTGACCTGACATATCAAATTGCACGGTTGAGAGCATTTTGAAGTGCGAATGTGAGATAGAGCTCAGTACAGTGATCCTGACCTCCCTCAACATATACACCCACTTATACTAAGACGAATCACATTTACAGGTACAAAAGACTTCGAGGCTGGTTTAGAGTTCGGCGGAGACTGAGAGGGTACTGAGTCGCAGCGGTAACAGAGCACCATCTCCACCAAATTGTGGTCTGCCCTCCCTATTTCGAGGTGGATCGACTGACAGTATGTTGAACGCGTAGCTCTGTCAACACCTTACTCCTCCAATAGCCCACTGGAGTACTTTGGGCCATCCGAGGTTAGCCATCCGACCATCCACCCAATTTAGAGTGGCCTTTTTTTTTTTTGCTGTCCCTTACTATCAGGTAAAACCTTATGTAGAGTTACAGTAAAAACAAAAGGATGACCCAAACACCATTGGAGAAAACTCCCAAGTTGTGGGGAACATTAGTTTTTCTTTTTTCAAAAACACTTGGAGGAGTTTGTTTTGTAAGAAGTAAAACTTTGTAAAAGTTTGACTACCGCCCGTCATGTTTGACAGAGCCATCTCTGAAGCTTTTACAACATTGATAGCAACTGCTGTCATAGTCAATGTTAACCCCTTCGATGCTGATGACGAGCTCAGCTCGTCATCAGCCACGGGTGACGTGTGCGGATGACGAGCTGAGCTCGTCATGTATCGCGGTTAATCGAAAACAGCCGCACAGAGCAAAAATCAGCGCATCAGCGATGCGGTTAAGAGATGTCTGTGGGGCCCACAGACATCTCTAAATTTGTGGATGGGATGTCCATCAGGATGACATAGTAATTTACTCTGTTGTGCTGACAGACTTTACTCTATTCCCTAAACTCTATACCAGGCCCATAGGCACGTTTCAACAAATGATATGTTGAAAGGGCAGGTAGACAGACTAGGCAAAAGCCACTGCTCCTCCAAATCTTATGACTGGGTGAGGGGCAGCCAGCTCAAAAAAAAAAAGAAGATGATGATGGCATTGTAAGGTGATGCTTAATAATTTGAGCAGGTGGTTTCAGGTGCTCGGCACCTGCACTAAGTTGTCAATACCAATACGAATGACAGTCTGTCACATGGAGACGTGGTTTGTCTAATTTAGAGATGAAGAAAACAACAGTTATTTAGCAATTCAAGTCAAGTCAAGTCAAACCACTTTATTCGATTACTTAAAATCATAAAAGTATACTATACATGTACGAAAAACGTAAAAAATTGGTTAAAAATGTAGTAAACAAGATAAAAATACAGTACAAATTCATTAAAACAACATTATCAGTCATTTCTAAATTTAAAGCAATTGATTGAACTACAGTGTCATTGTATTAAAAAGGTTGGATTGCTTGTGCGACTTTCTGTCTATCCCTCTTATTTCTTACAGACGCGGCAAGAAAGCTGGCGACACAAAACATAGTTACTGGAGATTCCAACAGTTGTAAAAACAATAAAGCAGGTTTAAACTGGATAAAATTCATTTTCTTTAGTAGAGGAAGGATAAACCTTTTCCTGGCCTCATGGTACAAAGGGCAAAAAAACATAAAGTGCATGGTGTCTTGGGGGAAAAATCGTCACATTTACACGGGCGGCATCTTCAGGTCTACTCCAGCCCTCTAAATCCCGGAGTACAGAGTGTATTTGGTTAAGCCGGAAGTTTGTCAGTAGCCATCTATGAAAAGAATTTGTCACTATAGACAGATAAGGTGACATCGCAAATGACAAGGTAACCGGGACATGGCCCCTAACCGATATTTTACCTAGTTCTACTGCTTCCCGCTCTGCCTCCCTTAACTTAATGAAGTTAATTTTTACCCACTCTAGGTCAGCCTTGCATAAGGATTCTGGATTAGAAAAGATCTCAGGTCGCCCCATATACATGGCTAACATTTTTATATAGGACAACCACTGGATTTCTTTCCTGTTATCAAGGTTGATACAGTCCTTTAGGATCTTATGATTTAGGGAAAGGTTCATTTTACATTAAAAATGACTAATACCTGACCACCCAAGCCATTCTTAAATCTTTGGTGCCTGGAATAGTCTGAATTGTCACACTTGCAGGAGAGTGATCGTTAGTAGTTGCGTTGGTACTGTCTTTTGCAGCGCCAATATGGGGCAATGGGCAGGGCCGGACTGGGAACCACAACCGGCCATGGCAAAGTGCTCGGCCGGCCCGGGGGGGAGGGGGAGGGGGTGGAGGAGGTGCCGCCGAGCTCTTTGCCGGGGCCGGTTTTCGGCCGATTTTGGGCAGGGCCGATTCTGCAGCATAGAGCTGCAAAATCGACCCTGTAACAAAAACGGCCCCCTGGGGCCCAAAACCGTCCCCCACCCGTGCAGCGCACCGGGGGATTGCCCGGTGCCTGCTATAGCCAGTCCGGCCCTGGCAAAGAGTGGTGCAAGCTACAGTGGCCTCTTGAATAGGAGTGGGCGGTAAACACTGCTTTGCTAGCGGATTTCACAGAGTTATGTCCACTCAGTGCAGAGTTCCATAAAAACTCCCTGAACCGCTGTGTGGTGGAGTTTTCCTAGCACAAGGCTTGCCAACGTTAAGTTGGAGAGTGTTAGCGAGAAAGATTAAGCACTAGTACGAGTTCCAGCATGATTTCTCAAGACAGGTGGTCGCGGCAAGTCGCTCCCATTTGCGTTAAGAAAGCTTCCACTTGAGTAGAAAATGTACTCAGGTGGCAGAAAGAAGCAGCGCCCTCTTGTGTAGCGCGTGGTGAAATTTGCACTGATTTTACAGCATGTAACAAGCACCCAGCTCTAAAAATCAGTGTGAGCAGGACAACGTGCAACACTTTCACCATTTGCAGAGCTCTGCAGATTCTCACAGAGTTTTTATGTAACTTTGTGAAATTTCACAGAGTGAAACTCCTAGAGTTCCACTCACCCTTCGTCTGATGAGGGCCCTGGTACTTATGTTTAAAAAAAATAATTAAACACTGAATAGCATTGCCATGCCTCTTCCAGTGCCTCTTCTAGTGGCAGCTGATATTTGAAGGCAGTGTGGGGAGGGGGCAGGACGAGGGAAAGGGGGAGGAGGGAATTAAATAAATAAAAACAATACACACTTACCTCTCTACTGCTGCCACCTTCCGTCACCACCTCCTCCTCTCGGTTCTCTTACCTGCTACCAGGGCAGGAAGTAGGATGCAACCTGCTCCCAGCCTCCCAGTAGCCAATCACAACACTGCAATGCAGCATTGTGATTGGTCTGAGCGCTGTGGATCGGTGCTCAGCCAGAGAATGAGAGGCTGGGCATGGTATCCCTGCAGGCTGCAATGCTGCCTGCATGGAGAACATGCAAAGTGTGCATGCATGTTTGGCCTGCCCCAGAGGGCCAGCCAAAAATTCTTGTGCACTTCAGGTAGTGCAAACCACTCCTCCCCACCCCTGGTCTGTCAGCAGAGCAGACCCGTCCCACACGCAAACCTGCCACAGAAGGTAAAATGATAATAAGTTAAAGGTATTATCATTTTATTTTTCCTTTGGTGACACTGCTTAAATGCAGGGAGCGACGCTCCTCCGTCTTAGCGGAGGAGATGCCACTGGCCTCTTCCCTGAAAGATAGAGCCTAACTTTTCAGGCTGCACCCTGGTCACCACCCCATGTGCAGATGGAGATGGCAGGTGATCTTTCCAGTGACCATGGCTTCCCACCTCAGAAGAAGCCCTGTGACCTGGTTAGAGCACTGGAACAAAGCAGCATAGGGATCCTACCTGGTATAGGGTGAAGAAAAATCCCTGAACACTGGTCCTCTTATGCATCAAAAAGCTGACATAGAAGTTCCTTTTACGTTTTCATATGTTGTTGATGTGCTTTATTACGCACACACCTCCTAAAAAGAGAACACTGGAAATACCCAAGGATATGTAAACAAAAACCTGAGATCGTTACATTGCTGTTGATGCAAGACTCCAAAATGTTGTACTGTAGATTTCGGCCCTGCTTCTAGCACAGTCGGTTATCTTTGGAGAATGGACCCAAGTAAATTAACATTGTTCGAGGTTCTGGAATCGGCAAAAAATGACTTGATTTTGGCAAATTTTTCTGAGTTTATTAAGATTAAGGAACAGGAACGAGAGTTTCTAACAGGACTTGTAACATTCCACTAACCTTTTGGCGGACTTGCTCCATTCACGGCGCAGCTCCGTCTGGTAGCTGCTGCTGCCCCTATTGCTGCTTCTGACCCCTGGTAAGAAGTTCAAGGCCCTTCTCCACCCGCAGGCTCCAGACTGTGCCTTCTCCCTGGTGGTCTAGTGGTAGAGCATTACTGCGCTGATGCTTTGACTGCCCTTCTGTCTTTCTTTCTGCTTTTCTCTTTCGCTTTAATTTTCTGCTGCCTCCACATTTTTTGCTTTTCCCTTTTTGCCTTGTTCCTGTTTTTTGCTCCTTTGTCACTCATGCGATCCCCCGCGACTCAGCCACCCTCCAGTGACCCTACCAGGACCAACCTTTTCCCGCCCCCCCAGCTATCCAGCCCCCGCAGCACTACTTAATGGTGACAACTGCATGATGAAAGTGCATTCCATTAACCTTTTGGTGGACTTGCTCCTTTCATGGCCAGCTCCATCTGGTAGCTGCTGCTGTCCCATTTGCTGCTTCTGGCCCCTCGTCAGGAGTTCGAGGCCCTCCTCCACCCACAGGCTCCTGACTGTGACTTCTCCCTGGTGGTCTAGTAGTAGAGCATCACTGCTCTGCTGCTTGACTGCCCCTCTGTCTTTCTGCTTTTCTCTTTCGCTTTCTGCTACCTCTACCTTTTTTGCTTCTCCTGTTTTTTGCTCCCTTGTCGTCCCTGTGATCCTCTATGACCCGCCACCTCCCAGTGACCCTTCCAGAACCAACTTTTTCCCACCCCCCAGCTATCCAGCCCCCGCACTAGTGCAGTCCACTAACCTTCTGGTGGACTTGCTCCTTTCATGGTCAGCTCCGTCTGGTAGCTGCTGCTGTCCCCATTGCTGCTGCTGTCCCCTGGTCAGGAGATCAAGGCCCTCTTCCACATGGAGGCTCCTACCTGCACCCCATCCCTGGTGGTCTAGCGGTAGAGTGTCACTGCTCTGCTGCTTGACTGCCCATCTGTCTCTCTTTCTGCTTTTCTCTTTCTCTTGAATTTTCTCCTTCCTCTGCCTTTTTTGCTTTTCTTTCAATTTTTCCAGTTTTTTGCTCCTTTGTTGCACCTTCCACTGCAATCCCCATTTGCCCCACCCTCTCCAGTGACCCTTCCCATGTTTTCCCACCTCCCAGCTGTCCTGCCCCCTGCAGCACTACTTAATGGTGCCCGCTGTGCGGCTGCACTTCTGGCGTGCCAAAGGCATACCAAAGGCAAGCCTGTCTGCACCCATTCATGCCAGGACAGCATCCAGTGCCAGGGAACCTGGTTCTCAGACCTGCCACTGCTACGACCCAAGCACCCTCCTCACCCTCAACTCAGGACACCACACTGCCTGCCACCTAGCATCACCGAAGGAGACCCATTAACCCTTCACCTGCCAAAGGTGCATCCACACCTTCACCCACGCCAACATGTCAGCTCCTCTTGCCATCCAGCCGACCAACAGCTCACCCGACCGGCTCAACTGCACCCTCCTCAACATGCGATCCCTCCCCAAACCCGACACAGAAATCTGGGACCCCCTAGATGCCCCTTCTTCACAGAAACCTGGACCAACCCCAGTTCTGGACCGGACATCGCCATCACCATCTTCAACAGCTACAAAATCATTTGCAAGGACTGCGCCGACCAACCAGGAGGCATCATTGTCATTGTCCATAAGAACACCCTCCGACTGACCACGTACTGAAATGGCTCAATGACAACCGTGGAACACTTCCACATCCAGATCCAGACCCAGACCAACCCCAAAACCTCCCTCCGCAGCACCCTCATCTACAGGCCCACCAGCCCCGCCCGCCCTTCACCGATGCCATCGTAGACCTCATCAAAACCTAGGCTTTCACAATCACCCAGTACATCTACTCAGAGACCTAAACTTCCACCTTGACAACCTCAGCGGCCAGAACACTGCTTACCTACTGGGGAACACCGGCAACATCGGATTCAAGCAGCTACTGACCGCACTGACTCACAAGGCCGGACACACGCTCAACCTCATTTTTTCCACCAGCAGAAACATCAGCTACAGCCACACCACCGAACTCCTCTAGACTGACCATCACTGTGTTTATCTCGCATTCGCCATGCCCACTGCACACCACCGCCCTCATTGCCCCCGTCACAGATGAAACAGGGCCAACAAAGTACGTCTCATCAACTTCGTCGGCAAACCACTCTAACAACACCAGCAGACATCAAAACCGCAGCCCGCCACCTTCACAGATGGATCTCCAACTGCACTAATACTCTGGCACCCTTTAAGAAGACACCCGGCAAGCAACACTCCAAGAAAGCCAGCTGGGTCATTCCCACCCTCCATGAGTCCTGATGCACCTGCTGACGACTCAAGAGAGATAGAGGAACAGCAAAATCCCGGAACCCCCATGCAGCCTTCTAAACCGCAGTCTACACACACCAACGTCTACTCAAAATCACAAAGAAAACGGCCTTCCAAAACTGAATAAATGTCAATGCACATAACAGCAAAGAACTCTTCGCCATCATCAAGGAGTTTGCCAGGCCCAACAGCGAGACCACAGATGTCCTACCCCCCCAGACTTTTACAACACATTTGGCACCTTATTCCACCACAAGATCAAGCAGATTCATGACAGCTTCAACACCCAAGACCCCATCACTGTTCCCACCACCCCCCCTCGCAACCACGCTGCACCCCAACAGATTGTACTCAACTGGACTCTGCTCAACACAGACGACACACTCAAGACCATTAAGAGCATCCACTCAGGAGCCCCATCGGACTCTTGCTTGTACCACATCTTCCACAGAACAGCCACCTTCATCGCCCCCCAGGCTTCTCTGCACCATAAACTGCTCCATTAAAACCGCCACCTTCCACGATGACTGGAAACACACCTAGATCAACCTCCTGCTGAAGAAACTGGCTGCCATCCCAAAAGACCTCATGAACCTCAGACCCATTCTCTCTCCTCCCCTTCCCAGTCAAGGTCATTGAGAAGGCCACCAACGCCCAACTCTCTGAGTTCATTGAAATGAACCACGTCCTGGAAACTCTCAATCTGGTTTCCCAAGCAGCCACAGCACCGAGACCGCAGTCATCGGTGCCAGGTAGATCCGTCACTTCGTAAACCCCTGGGCTAAATTATACCTGCACCAGTTATAATGTATGCAGGGTGGGTGTACCCCCACAAGAAACGGTCGTAGGAGTGGTGCAGCAAAATCTATGAGATTTCGCTGCACCACTTCTAAGACACCAATGCGACACAGGACAAGGAACATTGCTGGAGTTGCGTCAGGCTTCCAACACAACTCCAGCAATGTGTCACTTTTTGCGCTGACAGATACGTCAGTTATACGGATGTATCCGTCCTTCCTTTCGACATGATGTGCCATATCGTAAATATGGCGCATCATTGAGTCGCAAGGAGGGCGCACTGAGAAGTGGTGCATTGCTGCTTTCAAGAAGTGATGCGCTACTTCTCGTAAATGAGGCCCCAGGTCGTTAACTCTTTTAAAGGTATATTGACACATATACCTTGAGAGTTAGGGTTGTGCTCTGCAGACCGTGTGCTGGGTTGGCTTCCTATTCACAAGTGATTCCTGTGGCACTCATACCACCTAAAACAATGGCGGCGTTAGAATATGCAACTTCAGCACCACATAGAGTTCAGCAGCCGAGTAAAGTTTTGAATGTTTTATTTAGGTCTGAGCAGAATTTCAATTAAGCAAGATTAATCAGATTAATTTTGATAATTCTGCTTTACTCTTTGATAAAGAATTACAGAAAATATCCAAAATTAGGCACGCTTGCATAATTAAGAGTAATTTGGGGGGAAAAAATTCTGCCACAAGAGCACATTTAGTGTGTGCGAGCATGTGCTCATGCTGGCTATTTGTATTCTGATTAATTTAGCGCTATTTATTGCGCAAAATGCATCCTCAAGTCCATTTTGGGCACCAAGGTGCATTTTGCGATAAGTAGTGGGAGTAAGTTGGGGGAAACCTACCCAAGTGCACATTTTGGGAGCGCTCGTGGCGGCTCATGCTCGTTATTCATGTTCTCTTACATTTAGCACTATTACTTAGTGCAAAACGCATCCTTGTGTCCATTTTGTACACGACGGTGTTTTTTGCATGAAGAAAATCCCTTAAACGCAGAGTTATTCTTATTGATTAATTCTCCATAATCTCACATCATTTTTGAGTCATTCTGCTTGATTATGGTAGGCCGAATTATGCATGCTACTCCCAATCCTAGTTTAATTAACAATGATGTCGGTAGTGTCACAGGGATTTAATATTTCATGGCCAAAGGCAGCAACATGTGGAGGTGCCTCTGGGGTAATTATACTTGTCTTAGACTTTTCAAAAATGTAGTTTATCTATAGCTGGTTTTAAAGAAATAATTTAAAGTCAAATAAATAGCACCTACTTGTGTTTATTTATAGGTTGTTTAAAAAACCTCATTGATTTATTTCGCGTAAAGTGGATTAAATGTATTCGTTTGGGTAACATACATTTCTTTTCACCATACTACTAATCAACTCATTTTTTTGTTTGTAATGAAAAAAATTGTTCAAGTAAGATTGATTGCTTTTCTTCATGATTCAAGGGATTGTGTTCGTTTCAGCTTTATTTTGCAAATAAATGTGGATTGATTTGAAGGTGGGGAGTAATATAAAATTCACTGTTTACTGGCGACTGCAGTAAATATACCATCAGCCAAACTACTGCGGCAGAATTACTGCAAGTTGAATTGCTACTGCTGCCCTTTGGTTTCCCAATTCTAATTCTAACCAGGCAACTCGGAAAGCAACTCGGGCCTACGTTCCCCCAATATCGACGTAAAGATTCCCCATGCATTGCCCCAATTGCCAATATTCTCATTCACTTTAAAGGCGGCCATTTTTGCGCGCCAAACACTCGGATGCATGAGGTCTTTCTGACCCTTAACATGCTCCACTTCATAATGATCAACAAGCAACGAGAAGATGTTCACATATTCCCCTGCCCAAATCTTTTCCTTAATTGCCAAAGGCACATGTTGACCCAACCTTTCTCTACGAGAGGGTGCTGACTCATCCCTCGCAATCGGCAATGGCCGCTTACCTGCACCGGACGCTGCCTCTGCGGTCGCAATCGTCCCTTGTGGCTTGTCAACTACTGCAACCGGCGCGGACACCTTGGCTGCTTCCCGTTTCTCGCGCAATTGCTTCATAAGCGCCTGCGCCTCGGCAGCCGTGGCGCCCTCACTACTTTCGCCCAACCACGCTGCAAGTTGTGCTGCCAGCTCGGGCGGCATATCTTCATTGGACACCGGGGTGACCACCACGGGAATCGGATTCCCCTCCGCCGGTACTGGGGTTGGCGCTTCGAGCGGGGTACAGGGAACCGGGACGTCTCCCCCAGCTGGTCCCCTCCTTGGCCTCTTGGCTCTCCCTCCTGGAGCTGCTCCAGCCGACGGACGTTCCGGCCCCCCTTCCCCGTCTCTCTCCGCCACCCGCTTCTTTAGCTCGGTCATCTCCTTCATGAGGACCCGAACCATCTGTTCGGTCGTCATTCTCTTCCCGCCTTTCTTGGGCATTTCTCCGACAGAGTATCTGTAAGACAAAAGAAAGATTACAACGCTCAAAATTGGCTCTTCGTTCCGTCTCGAGCTCACGTGCAGCGAGGAGGTGCAGCTTCAGAGCACAGGAACAAGAGGATGCCTTCGGGTCTTGCGTCCCCTTTTATCTGTCTTCAGGGCGGGCGTAAACCCGCCCCTGCCTGCCCCGAGGGCGTGGCCAGCCGCGTCAGTGTCTAGGCCAGCCCACTCTAGGGCGGGAAAAAGCGCGCCCCGGCTACGCTGCTTCGGGCATACCAGCCGGGACACGCCACCCGCCCAAGATGGCTTCCCGGGGGGATCGTGGTACTCTGCCATACGTGCGGGGGGACCGAGTGGTCGCCCCTTTCCATTCTAACCAGTGATCATTTTGCTGCCGCATATGCCGCCCTAAACGAGTTTATCTAATATGCCAAAAAGTGTTTGATTTTACAATACTATCAATCTCTGAATCAAGCCTATTCTTACTTGCATCATAGTCACCTTTTTGCAGAATATTTTTCAATCCACTATTTGAAAACACGATGTTAGACCCTGCGTCCCTATTGTCCATTAGTGAGGTGGTGTTTCTGTCGTAGAAATGGCAGCATTTTGGGTTAGTCATGCTCAAATAATTTGTTTAAGTATGTGTGTCTAATCACACTATTGTAATAACGTTTGTGGGATGATAAAGTTAGAAGTGATATCTGAAAACTGTTACTAACAGTTTGCCCTGCCTTCAGTGTTTTTTTTGTGTACAGACAGACATCACTGTTAACAGGGTAGCCAGGTGGGCTACCAAGCTCCTCCTCTCCTTCCAGTTTCATCAGTGCTGGTCGGCGTGATCGGGTGGTGTGGTTTGCTTTTGTTTACGTATGTAGACAAGATATCTCACTGAAGTACCTTAATGGTTAGTGAGAGAAAGTTATACCTAGAAATCAATTATTTTAAATAAATGTGTTCCTAACTAAATACCCTAAATTGTCTTAGATATTGACATGTGTAGGACAGGCACTCTAACATAACATGATAGACAGAAATTGTTAATATTAGTCAAATTGTTTATTTATTTATTCATTTTATCTTGTTTTCTGATTTTTTTATATATAATTGATATTAAGGTGAATCAAACAGTAAATTAATTATGTTCTAGAAAACCAAAAAATTGTGGCACATAAATCAATTCATATACAACCATAAATATATACAAATCTTCTATGATAGACGAGAAACGTTGACTCAGGCAGTGCGGCAGATGTCTACCCCGCGCGTTTCGGCAAACATGCCTTCATCAGGTAGCCGTCCACTACTCTACAAAACATATAATATCAATATCAATTAAACTGTATGGGTGCCTCTCAATTGTAATCTGCAATGATACATACGGGTATTTTCAAATAAAACATATTCTAAACATACACTAGCAACATACGTAACCTGATACATTACAGTATGGAGTCGTCTATTAACTAACCTTAAGGGTTAGTTAATATTTCGGTTTATACGTTAACATATTTGTGTCTTCCTTTTGCACTCCTTTTTTTAGTGTTTTGCAGCCATGCTCCCAAAAGGTTAGTGTGATCCAGCCATTTCTTTAACCACACCGGAAGCAGCGAGGTTGCCATTGTTATGGAAAGGTATTTTTCCCCAAAAAAGCTCTGGATTTCAGGAACCCGCATTGGCTTGATAAAAGTATGTGGGGGCAATGCCACACAGCTATGCTGGCATGGTGAAATTGCCAAAGCAAACACAAGGAGATTATGGACAGAGTGCTGAAACTTTTCAGACACCACCCGCGTCACAGATCTGGGTTGAATCCATCATCGTTCTTTAGCTCACTTCGCCACCCCAGTTCAGACACAGCTATATGCAAATCAGTCTCGACCCTGTGCCTCATGGGACAGTCCAGCCCGAACTGCCAAGCCATGTCTTCCCTGGACCAGAAACAAGCATCCTGGGACCGGGTTCAGGCTAACAGCCCTCATCAGCCAGGCTAGCTTGAATCCTGTGAGAAAGTGAGCAAGGGACGCACGTCTGGGCATACCCTGCCAACTTAGGGCGAACAAAGCAAACACAAGGAGATGATGGACAGAGTCCTGAAACTTTTCAGACACTCACCCTCAGTCACAGATCTGGGTTGAATCCATCACATTCTTTAGCCTTCACATATGGGAATGCTGTAAATAGATCACAAAAGTGTGGAGTAAATCGCCAAGACGCGCACATCATTCCCACCACATGACTGCTCCTGATGTTGGTCCAGTGGCATAAACACCACAGACTGGCACCCTATAAAATGGCGCAAAAAATATAAAACAATAAGGCTAGGACAGCCACCATATTCTTGGTGAACATCCTATTAAAGTAATCCCCTGAATGATGCCCTAAGTCTGCTTGTCTGGCTAATTACGTGCATATTCTTTTTATTTCTTCTAGCTTAAAGGGACGCCATGTTGTATTACATGTTACACCATGCCATTATTTTAAAATGCATATAGCTAATAGCAAGCTAGTCGTGGTACAATTCTGCATTTGAAATAATTTTGGTCTCTAGATTACATTAAATGATTTGTGCCTTTCGTGTAATTGATAAATGAGTATCAATGCTTAAATACGCATTTTGTTTTGTATATGTTGCATAAAGAACAGCAAGTTGTGCTGTTGCCTCCCATATTGGAGGGAAAAACACAGTAGATTTCTGTAAAAAGAACACTAATTAATAAATTAATGAGATTTACTTACCATAAACGGATAGCTCTCCAGAATATCCGAGTTCCTGGCTGAGAATAGAAGTCTAAGGGGGGGTCAGAAAAAATTATGGTACCTGAAGGCTTTTGAAGACTCTTACAAAACACCAAATAGTTGGTATGAACATGAAGCTTTAGCAGCAGGGAGTTCCATTGCTTAATAGCAAGGAAGCAGATTCGACACCCCACCTGGTAGGATGTCTTGAAGTGGGTAATAGTGAGACGTTTGGGCATGGAGAAGCACAGAACATGTTCATGATCAATCAATCAATCAAACATTTATAATGTGCAGTAAATCACCCATGAGGGTCTCAAGGTACTGGAGTTGCTAGCTGCTGTGGGGTGATCGGTACATTTGAACAGCCAGATCTTGAGTCCTTTCCTGAATTGCTCAAGCGTTGAGGCGGTCCAGAGGTGCAAGGGAAGGTTGCTACAAGCTTTGTCCACCGGTGTGAGAAAGAGCGTCCTCCGCTGTTGGCTCGATGGATCCAGATGGTGTATGTGAGGAAGAGCGAGTGGAATAATAGACGTTTGGCTGGTTTGTAGAAGGCCATGCATTTGTTAAGGTAAGCTGGTCCTTTATCGTGCATGGCCCTGTATGCCTAGGTCAGCAGCTTGAACTGGCATCTCTTCAGGACCGGGAGCCAATGGAGCTTCCTGAGGTGGGGTGTGATGTGGGTCCTTCTGGGGAGGTCATGGATGAGTCTTGCTGCTGAGTTTTGTATTATCTGTAGTCTCCTCAGGAAGCGTGTGGTGATTTCAACATAGAGTGTGTTCCGATAGTCCAGCCTGATGTGATGTGGGCTTGCATGATGGTCCTTTTGGTGTTGACTGGGAACCACCTGAAGATGCATGCGTAGGGTGTGGAAGCAGGCAGATGGGACTGGGTTTACGTGTTTCTTCATAGATAGCTTGGTGTCCAAGATGAGGTTGTGGGCGTGGACTGTCGGGGAAGGGGATGGGCCAAGTTTGCTGGCCACCAGGTATCGTTAATTGTGAGATGTTGTTCCCAAAGATGAGGAATTCCGGTTTATACGTCTTGAGCTTGAGACATTTGTCCTTCATCCAGTTGGTGATGATCATCATACATCTGTGGAAGTTGGATCTTGTGATGGAAGGGTATTCTGACAGTGAGAGGATGAGCTGGGTGTCGTCAGCATAGGAGTTGATGTTGAGTATTTGTGATCTGATGGTGTTGGCCACAGCGGTCATGTAGGTGTTGAAGAGGGTGGGGCCGAGGAATGATCCATGGGGGACACTGCAGATGATCTTCTTGGGTTCCGAGGTGAACAGTTGGAGATGGATTCTCTAGGGGGCATATTACCAACAACTAGCGATAATTTTTGTCTCTAACTTGTTTAGAGACAAAAATTATCGCCGCACATCGGCGATTTTTATCGCAGATAAACCTTGCAAGGTTTATCGCAAATGCGATAAAAAACGGCCGAAATGCATGAATATCGCTGAAAAGTCAGCGATATTCATGCATTATCGAGCAAATGCTCTTAGCCATGTTATCCACCTCCCATTGGATAACATGGCTAAGAACTGCTCAGGGCAGGTGTTAGCTTTTGGAGATATTCCCGCTTAGCGCGAATATCTCCAAAAGTTGGTAATAGGAGATAGCGATGTTAGCAACTGTTTTCAGTCTCTAACATCTTGGCACGCCCACTTTGCATCTCATTAGTGATAAATATCACTGACATGCAAAGTGGGGCCCAAGATGGTCGCTATCTCCTACTAGCTGTCGCTAACTGGTGTTAGCGACAGCTTGGTAATAGGGAGATAATTTTATCTCCGCTTTCTTGGCTTCGATTCGTCCTGTGAGGTATGAAGTGATCCATTTGAGGGGGCTTCCCTGGATTCCAATGTGGTTGTGTCTGTTGGTCAAGATTTTGCGGGAGACGGTGTCAAAGGTGACTGACAGGTCCAGGAGGAAGAGGGCTGCCATTTCATCATGGTCCCGGAGTGCCCTGATGTCATCAGCAGCTGCGATTAGGGCTGTCTTGGTGCTGTGGTTGGCTTGAAATCTTTTTTATTTTTTTTATTTTTATTTTTTATGGAAAATTCATTGGTACAAAACAAATACAGCTTAATACGAAAAGATCCGTTATCTCATAGTAATTTCCAATAAGTATAAAAGCATTATAGATAACACCAGACATTCAATAAGAAATATATAGGTGGTTACATAGAAGAATAAATATACATATAAGATACTCATCACCGATTAATTATAACTGCCTCTGCCTTCAATTTTTAAAGGGGTCCCATATCCTATTTCCAAAATCACGCTTTTTCTTACCCTTAAAAAAATATAGAGTGGAATCGATGTTATGAATACCAAGAAGCCTGGTCAGCCACATTTGGAAGGTTGGGGGATTTGGATCCTTCCAAGCGGCTGAGAGTAGGATACGTAAAACGGCAACAGCTAGAAAAATAAAAGCCTCTGTTTCTTTATTCAAGAGGGCCGTTTTGCTATCACTCCCAAGGATCATTATTGTCGGGGATAGGTAGATCTTCAAGCCTATCAGCCCCTCTAAAAGTTTCTCTATCTCGATTTTAATCAAGCTAAGCTGCTCGCAATGAAAAAACATATGTAATAGGTCTCCTGGACCTTTCTGGCACCTAGGGCAGTTGCTGTCAATCCTCATGCCCCAATCATGTAGCTTAGATGGTGTGTAGTACATTTTAAAAAGTGTTTTAAAATGCTGAACCTTCAGATTTGAGGATCGAAGTACCTGCTTATCTAAACTCAGGGCCTTATCAAGGTCAGTATCCGGATCTTGAAGTCTAACTGCCCAGGCGACCTCATGTTTCTCAAGATCATCAGAGGATTTTTCAATAAGGGCTTGATATATATTACTGATCCTATCTCCTCCTCTTAGCAAATACCCCAGCACGGGGCAGTATGACTCGAGCAAGATATCCGAAATAACAGTTTTAAGTGTTTGTGTAACCTGGAGATACTTAAAGATTTGATCGTTGGGGAGACCATACTTCTCTTGTATCCAGTCAAAGCTGACAATGCTTCCATTCAGCATCACATCGCCCACAGTCCGAATACCCAGCTGCTCCCAGCATTTCCAGGCGCCATCCACACTCAGATTTGGTATATACCCTGAGTTCCACAGCGGGGTATATAGATTTATCTTAGGGATATGACACAGTGTCTTCAGATTTTTCCACAAATCCCAGGCGCTAAGCGCCGCCTTATACCGGGATTTAAAAAAAAAACTGCGACTGGTTTTTCTCAACAATACCCCCACGGCCTCCTTTCCCATCAGCAATTCATAAATTGATGGTAAGACGTATAGATCTGTGAAAGTTGAAGAAATTGATGTACATGCACAGCATTCATTTCCCTTATTCTCCCACTCCTCTCCCTGTGAGCACCATGAATACCGTAACCTATTGACTGTATCACTCTGCCAGTAAGAGCCCATACCCCTATGCATATGTACAGCCGTTCTAGGCACCATGGCCTTTTACCCATTGGAATCCCCGGCTTCCCTCCTGCGCGTATCTTACACCCCCTCTCTCATGCATAGACCATGAAACCCTCTCCCTCTGCGCGACCCTGCTGCGAAAGGCAACTCTCCTGCTTGACCCGCACAAACCCCCCATTCCCTCTAAAAGAGGCATCCTTCGCCTTAGCTGACATAGCCCTCCCCAGCTGCACCTGGCTGCCCCCGCTCTCTCATGAACGGGTCATAAGATCTCTCTCTCTCTCTCTCTGTGTGACTCTGTCCCTGTGTCCACCCTGGCTACCCCTCCCTTCTCCTCACATGGGCAAGTCATAAACCTTCTCCTTCCGCAAGGCCCTGTCCTTGAGAGTCACGGCCGCGCCTGACCAACACCTCCTTTCCTTCCATGAATGCCCCTCTGTTGACGAGCCTTCCCTCCGCGCTCGATTGTCCGCGCGGCATGAATACCACTCCTTGATGACCCCTTCCCCCGAGTCCGGCTGACCACACATGTCCGAGGCCATCGCCTAAGCCAGGAGATACCATTTACTGCCCTTATTGTATGAAGTCACTCCTCTTCAAAGAACCCACTATTGATCCCAACCATCCCACCCCCTGGGCTATGATCAGGCGCATACATCCTAATCAGTTGACGGAACACTCAGCTGCGTGATTGCCCTCCCCTCTTATCAGCAGATCAAGGGTCCCCATTGTGAACATATGCGGGGCAGGATTGACACGAGGATTATAGGGATGTTTTCCTTTTGCGTCATACTGTCCTAATTGTACCATCAAGTGTTTTGTAAGGTATAAAAGCAAGAGTCTCGGCTCACTTGTTAGAGCACCTCCCGAAAGACACTGTGTTTCGTGTCCGAAATGACTGGCTCTCCTCATGAGAATTAAACTCTGTTCTTGATTCCTGCTTCCAGCGCCCGTCTCTTTATTTGGCAATTATTCAACATGGGAACTAAGAGGCGGTTTGCGCCAGCAGCCTGGGCATCGATAGAATTATGGGCTCATGTTCCACAATTGGCGCCCCAACGCGGGGTCCATCAGTGACATAAGGTTCGGTAAGAGAGATCCAGACGAAGAAGTGAACATCTAAATGATCGGGGTATGCCTGCCTTGAGAGGGCCCTCGCCGGCTGCCGATCGAAAGAACTTCACCAATTCTGAACGGACCTCTCTTGAGTGACCTATTGTCCTGACTGGAATCCCACAGGAATGCTACATGGAGTAAGAGAACGATCGGGCGCTGGAGGAGGAAGTCGAAGAACTGTCCGTATGGTCCGGTCCGGGTAAGATTAAGTAGGGTGTTTTTACGCCTGATTGGTAGGGTGGTTCTATCCACCTGATTGATTGATTGTATTGAAATCGGTATTTGTATACTGATATTGTTGGTATTGGTTCATTTAGCTTTGAATGCTACTTGACATATTGGTTCTCTTCTGAGAACGAGACATTCTCTGTTTGCAAACAGCGGCGAATAGGAACGTCGTCCCTCTTTGCAGATAGAGAAGGGTAGGTAATGCAGACTTTTGTCCCCGTTGTAATCCGTCATGCCTACCTTTCTCCCCACTGATTGTTTGAAATCGATTAATAATCGATTGTTGCTCTTTGAGATCTTCCCTGTCTACAAACTGAGACGAGTAGAAATATTCTGTCTTCCTTTCTGGATAGCGAAGGGCAGGTAATGCAGACGTTTGTCCCCGTTGTAATCCGTCATGCCTGTTTTTCTCCCCACTGATTGGTTGGTTGCCTGGACATTGTTGTTCCAGGAATTGTTTCGTTTGAGGTATTTTCTGCCTGCAAACAACGTGGAATAGAAATATTCTGTCTAGTCTTTGCAAGTAGTAAAGGGTAGGTTATGCCCCTTTGTGAATTCGTCAGTCCTACCCACTCCCCACTGTTTGGGGGGTAGCTCGCATGGTCCGCCCAGGAGACTACCCTTATGGAGGACATATGCTCCCCGCTCATGGGCCATTTAGTGGAAGTAGACCGTCTGGTCCGTCCAGGAGGCTACCCTAGTAAGTGGAAGTACATCGCTCGGTCTGTCCAGGATGATACCCTAATGAAGGAATATATGTTCCCCTTTTGATCGATAATCTCATTCCACCCCGGACCATTTATTGGAGGGAACTCGTCTGGTCCGTCCAGAAGTACCCCCCCTAGTGAAAAGGACACATAAAAATATGAAGTGATCACCGTTCCCTACTAACAGAAAGCTTTAGCTCGAAACACGCTAAGGAAGAGAAAGAAAAATAAAAAGAAATCAGGCTAAGTCAGTAACCCCCTGATGAGCTTTTGACTTCACTAAAAATAAGAAACATTAGAAATAGTTCGTAACAAGAAATATAAAATGGCGAAAAGTTTGGCAGCAAAAATAGCCACGAGGTAGCTAGGCTTCACTGCCTATTCCTGCTCCCAACATGTCTGCCCCACTTCCCGCCACGCCCAAATAACGGTCACATGAAATAGAAACAATTCAATAGGTACCTACCCCCATTCCGGAGGCTCCCGAAATGCAACAGGTCCCCGGTTACGCCCATCCGGAAGGCGAGGCCTCGAGGCACGAGGGGCTCGCCTGGCCACGGTCAGGAGGAGATGATGTTGGGCAGGCGGTCCAAAGAATGGCAAGGACCTCTCCATCTCTTCTCTTCTGCCGCCCTGCAGGCCGCGGGGAGAGAGGGGGCTGTCTTGCCTCAGCCACCGACCACCCCTCTCTCTCACCCGATCCGGCTTTCGTTGATGGGCGAAGCCAAGGCAAGGATGGCGGCATTTCTTTGCGCTATAATGGCGGCAACTGCACCCAACGCCTGGATAGTTACAGGTAGTCCCGCCACATGTCGACGCCTGGACAGTTCCAGGTAGTCCCGCCACATGTCAAGAGAAAAGGGGGGGATGTCTTGCCTCAGCCACCGACCCCCCCCCCCCATCTTCAATGGCTGGCACGGCCAATATCGAAGCGGCGGAGCCGAGGAACGGCGCGGGGTCGCTGGAAGGGGGAGGCGGCGCGAACGAGCCTCCCCCACCTCCCTCCAGGTGGAGGCTTCCAGCGACACCCCAATGCTCTTGCTTAAAGAGGGTCAACATCAAAAAGCGGTCTTCTGCCCAGGACGGGCACACGTCCCATGCCTTCTCTCCTCAACCTTGAAGATTCTATAAGAGCCGGGGGGCACCCCGATCCCTCCGCATGGGCGCCCCCGCCCCCTTCCCTGGGAACCACGACGTCGGTGCAACTCCTGCCGGCGCCAGCCTCGGATTGGAAATGGCTAAAATGCAGCCACGGCACAGACTTGTTCAGTTCCGGAGGAACACCCGAATGACCCGGTAGGAAAATTGTTGCCGCCCTCCCCACTCTTTGACTAATGGTCCATATTTGTTAGACTGTTCACCACATAGCACAAAAACTTTTTGAACTACCAACGAAAGGTTCTGGGCCAACCATGCGAGACTAGAGACATTCTGACTGTGCTGGAACTCGCCTGACCCCACCCAAAATGGCGCCGACACCAAATGAGACGTTTTTGAATAAACTTTACTGCACCCCGACCACGCAGCTTTTTGCCCCGAGATATGTATGAAGTT
Organism: Lissotriton vulgaris; assembly: GCF_964263255.1. Lineage (NCBI taxonomy): Eukaryota > Metazoa > Chordata > Amphibia > Caudata > Salamandridae > Lissotriton > Lissotriton vulgaris. The sequence continues at coordinate 908,183,538 of NC_141695.1, forward strand.
TTTGGATAAATGAAAGTAGATATGAGGGATATTGAGTATGTGCTTGGATAATGAACTGACTTAGGGTGGGTACTGATTATGATTTGGAAAATGAATTGGTATAATTTAGGTAATGAATGAACATTGGATAATGAATTTATTAAAGATGAATTACTGACATGCATCATGCTTGCTCTGTAGGGAAGTTTTAATACGATTTTATTGCACTGCTGCACTTTATGCAATGAACTGCCACCAATTTCGTTTATTAAAAGTATTTTGAAAACGAAAGCATGGTTGTAGCAGTTGCATTTATGAGTTTTGGATGTCTTACTACTGTGAGCGAAGAATAAGTATGATGAAGGATGTAGATAAAAGGGATCAGATATTTAGCAGCTACATTATGTGTCATAGGCAGCCGGAAAAGTGTTTTAGACACCCTTAAAACGACACCACGGAAATGCCATCTGACCGTCACCCTTGCACCCGAAAAAGAGGGTTACGACCAAGTAACTCATGTAGATACACAGATCGTCAATGATTATCTAACTGACACCACTGGTGCCTCTGGGCTTAAACGCCGAGATGGTAAAGAAATGCAGTACGTGGAGATAGGTCGAGTATGTGGTAGGTAAAAACATTTTCGAACTGCTGCATGCTGATGTACTTTGAATGCTGCCCCCCCCACCCCCTCTTTTCCCTCCCTTCTGCAGGTCACGTCAGAACGACGGCTGAAGTATGGAAGAGCGATGGTCGGACCACCGCCGAAAAGGGAAAGAGGGAATATGTGTGTAGTCGTTATAATGATAAGTTTTTAAAAGACGTAGACTTAACCTGACTGTTCCTCCTTAGGACATAGCGACTGAGAGGATGGACTGACATAGAAACTGGACAGGTACTGAATGACGAAAAATTGACTAGAAATGACGCATTAAATAATGTAACTGGACGCTTGACTAGGTAGGGAAAGGACAAAGAAAAACATACGGGTAAGGGTTGCCACGGCACCACCCGTCAAGGAAGTTAGAAATGTTGCTGATGTTCAAAATGCTCTGCCCCCTTTTTCACACTCTTATAGATATAGCCACACTGTCCGACTGTTCTCCTGATCAATACTTGCCGTTGCCTCAGCCTGGAGAACTTCCCACCAAAGGAGGGAACTGAAAAATGGTTTAAGATCCAACCATGGGTAACTAGCACGACCAGGTTAATTTCTGATCGACCAACCGAGGTGTGAGTATTGGCAATTGAGAATGCTCGCAGGGATAACAAGCGAGAAGGAAAAGGAGGGAAGGGTAGAAAGAGCTAAGCACGTAGATAAATAGGATAGTAAAGATACGTAGGATATAATATGAATTTTGTTGGCCACCTGTCGTTTTCTGTTTGTCGTGGATGTCTTATATATGTGTAGTACATGTGTTGTCTTCTCTGTCTGAGTTTGTGTATGTGTAATGTACGGATTTATGTCTTCCCTCTGTCTGTATCTGCGTGTTACCTAACCTTTGCTGTTCTGTGTTGTGAGCGCACTAAATGACCTATTTTCGTACACGTCTCTCCCTCTCTCTCTCTCTCTCTCTCTCTCTCTCTCTCTACATGTCATACGTGTACCGAGTGGCTCGTTTAGATTGCGGACGACTCTCACTCTCTATGAGAGTCTCCTTATTTTTTCTCCCTCTTTTTGGTAAAACTGTGCCCCACCGGCACCAGTCTGATTTGATACATATCGAACGCGAAGGTGTTCAGCGAAATTGACCGAAACTAAAATGATTGTATCTCGCCATATTACTGCCTCTCCTTTCTGCAAAAATGAATGAACTCGAATTGGCTGAGAAGGAAAGGACAGGTAAGACGACTAAAGTTCCCCAAATCTGGCCATTCATAGGGGAACTGTATGTCAATGGCACCTTATTTGTCTGTTCTTCAGAGACGAACGCCAACGTCTAGATTGACCCCCAACGCCCAGATTGCCCCACCCCCCTTTTTTGCACCTAAGCGCGAGCGCCCGAAGCATCCCCGCCCCATTTTTTTTTTTTGATAGACCCCAGTTGCTGTCCCGGATATAAACATGATGACCATGAGTAGCTGTTGACCCCCGAGAAAACCCTGTTTTGCCTGACTCTCGATGATGACATCCCCGCCCTGTTTGAAAAGGTTAGCCAGCCCTGAAGGGAAATGCTCTGTAATGTTGAATATGATGTAATGAACAGTTGATGGGAATCTTATTTATCCTCACTTGAGTTATAAATAGGCCGATGAATAAACCTGCCATGAACTCAGTAGGAATGCTGACACCCGCACTACGTGGTAATGGACCTCTGACTGTGACCAATGAGCGTATCTCCCAAATGCATAGAATTGAGGGAGGAATTCACATGCGTAGATATCTTCTTCTGCCATTTCTCTAAAAACTTGTTTTGTACCTATTCAAAGATTCACGATCACCGAAGGAGATGGGTCAGATGTGACGTATAGCCTGACTGCAGATCTTGGGACACGTGTGACCTCGACCAAAGGTGGAGCTGCAGAGCGACAAGATACGGGACGAGACCGCAATTTCAACGTGGAAAATGAAAAATGACGGGCCGCCTTGAAGCTTTCCGTCTGCTAACCCACGTGTGCCTGGAGTCTCCGTCCCCCTTCTTTGGGCCCGATTGATGGGCCTGCCTGCTTGTTATCCTTTGCTCCCTTGGTCCCTTTTGTGTGTCCCAGGAACTCTGACCCAACTCCGCCCTCTCCCCTATCGACTATTTGAACCACGCTCACCCTCATTCCCACGTGACTTTTTGCCAAAAGGAAGAACTGCCTGCATATGGAATAGGGTGTTGCCACGGAAATGTAGGTGCCGAGCATAAGGCGCCGCCAAACGGACTGTTTAGAGAACAGGACTGTGGTCTAACAGCAGAGGACTGACCGCACCCTGCAACGCGTAAGGATAGAACCGAGCTGGACCTATAGCTCCACCGCCGGTGTTCAACAGCGCCAACGAAAGTACACGGACTAGAGCCTACCAGTGATGGCTCAATGATAAAAAAAACAAAAAAAAACAAAAAGACACTGTGACGAAGAAATCTTGTGTATTGAACTGAATTCCGCTCTCAACTACCTGGTCAAAACTGTTCATTGGTCACATTTTTTAAGTCGGAAAGATTTTTGCTATGTAGTGCGTTTAATTGTTAGGAACTCCACGAAAAGCAATTTTCTATGTACTGCATTCTGCCCATCACCTCAACTGTCTATGATTGTACGCCAAATGTTAGTATCGACAAAATGCTAATTCATCGACGATGCCTGACTATCTGTAAACCGATCAACTGCAAAAATGACTGCTGTTATGTAAAAAGGGGCGACTGTGAAAGTTGAAGAAATTGATGTACATGCACAGCATTCATTTCCCTTATTCTCCCACTCCTCTCCCTGTGAGCACCATGAATACCGTAACCTATTGACTGTATCACTCTGCCAGTAAGAGCCCATACCCCTATGCATATGTACAGCCGTTCTAGGCACCATGGCCTTTTACCCATTGGAATCCCCGGCTTCCCTCCTGCGCGTATCTTACACCCCCTCTCTCATGCATAGACCATGAAACCCTCTCCCTCTGCGCGACCCTGCTGCGAAAGGCAACTCTCCTGCTTGACCCGCACAAACCCCCCATTCCCTCTTAAAGAGGCATCCTTCGCCTTAGCTGACATAGCCCTCCCCAGCTGCACCTGGCTGCCCCTGCTCTCTCATGAACGGGTCATAAGATCTCTCTCTCTCTCTCTCTGTGTGACTCTGTCCCTGTGTCCACCCTGGCTACCCCTCCCTTCTCCTCACATGGGCAAGTCATAAACCTTCTCCTTCCGCAAGGCCCTGTCCTTGAGAGTCACGGCCGCGCCTGACCAACACCTCCTTTCCTTCCATGAATGCCCCTCTGTTGACGAGCCTTCCCTCCGCGCTCGATTGTCCGCGCGGCATGAATACCACTCCTTGATGACCCCTTCCCCCGAGTCCGGCTGACCACACATGTCCGAGGCCATCGCCTAAGCCAGGAGATACCATTTACTGCCTTATTGTATGAAGTCACTCCTCTTCAAAGAACCCACTATTGATCCCAACCATCCCACCCCCTGGGCTATGATCAGGCGCATACATCCTAATCAGTTGACGGAACACTCAGCTGCGTGATTGCCCTCCCCTCTTATCAGCAGATCAAGGGTCCCCATTGTGAACATATGCGGGGCAGGATTGACACGAGGATTATAGGGATGTTTTCCTTTTGCGTCATACTGTCCTAATTGTACCATCAAGTGTTTTGTAAGGTATAAAAGCAAGAGTCTCGGCTCACTTGTTAGAGCACCTCCCGAAAGACACTGTGTTTCGTGTCCGAAATGACTGGCTCTCCTCATGAGAATTAAACTCTGTTCTTGATTCCTGCTTCCAGCGCCCGTCTCTTTATTTGGCAATTATTCAACATGGGAACTAAGAGGCGGTTTGCGCCAGCAGCCTGGGCATCGATAGAATTATGGGCTCATGTTCCACAGATCTGAGGTAGGATCATTTTATGTCCCTCTGGATACTGACTCAAATAATATAGACATCTGAGTTAACAAGCCAGCCCAGTGGTAGAATCTGATATTAGGAATTGCCAAACCTCCGTGTTCCTGATGGAGCGTCATAAATTTTGCTGCCCTCCTAGTTTTACCATACTGACATAAAAACCTGTAAAAATGGACTCGATCTTTTTTAACATCCCTTCCTCAATTAAATATGGTATACATCTAAACAGATAGAGGAGTTTAGGCAGCATGGTCATCTTTAACACGTTGGCTCTCCAATTAGTGTTAGGTGCAATGAGTCCATCCGCTTTAAATCCGATTTTATTTTTTTAAGGAGCGGGGAGTAATTATCCTGTATAATAGACCCTATATCAGCATTAATTACTACCCCAAGATAAGTGGTAGAGTCAACATATGTTTGATCAATTTTTACAATCTCCTTTGAACAGATCACGTGGGTCTTTGACTCATTCAGGCAATACCCAGAGTAAATACCAAACTCGCTAGTGACCTCTACCAGTATCTGCATGGCTTCAACTGGCTTTGGTGTAATTACTGCCAGGTCATCGGCGTATGCCAATATTTTGCTAGGTAAACCATTAGTTACTGACGGCTGTATTCCCCCATTCTCGAGAATCTGCCTAACCAGCGGGTCGATATACAGAGCAAACAGGATGGGTGAGCAGGGGCAACCCTGGCGGGTGCCCCTGCTTATCCTAATCCTGTCCGAACTCTGGCCCATCAGCTGAATACGGGCCATTTGATCGCAGTACATGGCTTTTATGGCCGTCAAATTTTTGTGCCAAACCCCCTCTCCATCAATACATTCCATAGATAGAGCCACCTGACGCGATCGAACGCTTTTTCTGCGTCGAGGAGGATCATGGCGACTCCTCTTCCCCCAGCAGCATAGGCCTCAACCAGCGATATTGCTCTTCTAACATGGTCCGCCGTTCCTCGACCAGGGATAAACCCATGCTGCCAGGGGAGACAAGCCCACCAATGACCCTCCCCAACCGCATAGCTAGGATCTTGGAGTACAGCTTATTGTCTGAATTAATCAGAGATATGGGCCTATATGACCCAGGGTTTTCCTTTGGCTTTCCTTTTTTATGGAAGACTACGATGTTGGTATCTTTCCATGTTTCCGGGATCTTGAAATCCAAGTTGAGAGGGGTCCAGGGGTTTGTTGTGTTCCAGTTGTTCAGTGAGTTGATAGTTGATTGCCTTCTTTAGAACCTTTGCTGGAAAGGGGAGCAGGGAGATGGGCTGGTAGTTCTTCAGTTCTGCTGGGACAGTGCAGGGTTTCTTCAGGAGGGTTCTCACTTCAGCATGTTTCCAGTCTTCAGGGAGGAAGGCAGCAGTGACGAAGGTGTTGAGGACTTTGTTGAGCTCATTGCCAATCATCTTGATGAAGATAGGGTGATAGCCAATGTTTGAAGAATAGCCACCCTAAAGAATTATCAGCTGAGTGGCAGAGACATGAAGTCTTCAAGATAGATCTCTTGGACATTGGCACTCAGTCACAAAATGAGGCACTCAGTCACATTATGGACTACTTGAAGACAATGAGGAAGATAAGAAGACCACTTTAGATAAAGAGAGTTACAGTAATCCAAGTGTGAAATAATGATTGAGTGGACTACCATTTTCCTAGAGTGAATGAGCAGGTGCAGAATGAGCTTATGTAGCATCCCAAAGTTAAAGAAATAGCTGGAGGTCACACAACTACTTATTTTAAAAAAAGGACAATGCAGAGTCCAACTAAAAGCCACATTTTTTAATGGATGTGATGGAAGCAGGAGGAGGCCCATGATGTGTGATCCACTGCATGGGTGACCAGTGAGAAGGTAGGCCACGCAGGTTCTATACCTCCGTCTTGTTGCACTTAAGTTTGAGGCATTAGTATGGTATTCAGCCTGCTACTTTCACCATACAAGAGAAGAATATCTCTTATGTAAAGTAGTTTTAGAAAGAGATAATAATTTGTGTGTTATCTGTATACAAAATTAAGGAATAATTGGTGTTTTGGCCTAGAAAGGGGTTTTAGGGTTTAGAGGTGTGTGGAGTGTAGGAATAGTGGGATTTTTTAGGGTTTATGAATGAGTGGTGTTTAGGTGTGTGAGGTGTTTTTAGGTTTCAGGAATGGGTGGGTGGTGTATAAGGGTGTTGAGGGGTTTTAGGGTTTGTGGATGGGTAGATTATAGACTGGTGTGGATTTTGAAGGATCAGTTATTGGTAGCTACTGGGGTGATGAAGAGTTTTTAGGGTTCAGGATGGGGTGGAGTTTAGGGTGGTGAGAGGTTTTAAGGAAACATAGCTGAATGGAGTTTAGATGTAGAAAGGGTTTTTTAGGGTTCAGGGATGAGTCGTTTAGGGTGATGAGGAGTTCTTAAAGGCCATAAATGGGTGGTGTCTAAGTGCTATGAGGGTTTTTGAGGGTTCAGGAATGAGCGGAGTTTGAGTCTACTTTTGTGTTTTAAGCAGTATGGGATGGATGGGGTCTAGGCTCAGAAAGGGTTTTTTAGGGTTCAGGAATGGGTGGAGATAGCAGAAATAAGTAATTTTATGTTTCAGGGATGGTGAATTGTTGGGTTGGAAAGGGCTTTTCGGCTGCAGGGATGAGTGTAGTTTAGTTGTGATGAAGGAATTTAGGGGACAGGGACTGATGGTATCTAGGGATTGTGACGAATCAACAATTGAGGGTATTCATGGGTAATGATGGGCCAGAAAATGAAAAGCATCCAAAGTAATTGAAATAACGTCCCCTGAAGTAAGCTACTGAAATAAATATATCCTACAAAATTGTTTCTGAAAGACCTGCAACCATTGCATTTAAACCTAAAAAAGATGCATTCAAAAGACAATTTTGACCAAAAAGACATTCAATGAATTGATTTCTATGATAAGGTAAATGCCATTCATTCTGGAAATTTCCATTAGATAGTTTAGATTAAATGGTTTCTCAGTAATGGTATTCCATAAAATAATTTTTCCATGAAATTGCATACACACAGACTCTCTGAACCTCACAGCGGACTGGCAGGGTCTAACCAAATCTCTTATACTATGTGTTCTGACCCCCACTCACCTGAAAACCTGGTTCTGCGGGAACAGAGAATGTCCTACCACTCACCCTGTGCCTTTGCCCTCCATGCTGATATATTAACAGACATGAGTGGAAAAGGCACCAACGGAAGGTTGGTAAACAAGGAAACAAGAAAAGATGTCTAGATATCAGTAGACCACTTCCTTATGATGCGAGGGAAACAGAATGTCCTAGTGTGTTTTGGGAGACAGGTAACTCCACAAATGTCTTTAAAAGAAGGAAAAGAAGAAAAAGATACAAGTGAGAACACAAAAAAATATAACCCACAAATGAACTGTAGACTGCTGTATTATATACCACATCAGTATAAACACTGCCTACCCTTGAATCACTGGATGAGTCCCACCAGAGGTTCAACGTGTAATTCACAACAACCAAGGGAGAAGTCAACATCCCATTCTAGTTGAAGTAGTTCTGAGGGAGGAATCCTTCCACAGGCCAAAACATGGGATCAGAGCAAAAAAAAAAAGAATAAGGGAAAAACAACAATAGTGGGGGAAAAAACAGAAGAAATAAACCATATATTGAAAAGGGAATCCTTCCGAAAGTGTTGAGAACTATGGGTAAACAGTGCACTGACCCACTCCACAACAGACACACAAAAAAAAATCCTTATTTTTTGGTGTGGTTTGACACTCGCTTACGTGTCCTTGGTGTCGAGTCAAGGGGAGCAGCGTCACAGAATCCAAGGGGGTACTGATATGGGAACAAGGAAAACCGTGGAAGAGCTGGAAGCGAGAAATCCTTACGGGGCAAGAACCATAAAGGAAACCAAGCACAAAGGTTCAGGAGGGTGGAACCTAAGTGCTCTGCCCTCGCAACACAAGTGCCTCTGCGACCGCGCACAAAACGATTCCACACAGCAGAGACAGAAACCAGAAAGCGCTAGTCGCCGGAGGAGAATAAAAGGAAAAAAAGGTCCAAAACAAGGGAAAGACACAAGTAGGTAGAAATATGTATATTCAGTACGGTAATAGTATATAATGTAAAAAGGACTAAAGCGGGTGTGAGCTACAGGACATAACATTGTGCATCCTTCATACTTGCATATTAATATCTCACATTTATATCAAGCTACATAATCACCCCATGCTGCTGAGATCCAAAGGGCTGAATAAGCATGCAGCTTTCATCTCTACGCTTAAGCATGAGGACCTCATATGCCAATACAACACAGGGTTGAGCATAGGTTAATTTTGGGGTTGATTGTGTTTCATCCGGATGGAGTGTCATGTAGTTCCTACTAATCCGTAGGATCTGCGCATTGTTTGAACAACATAAACTAGGAGCTTGGTGTCAAGAATGATTCCGGACGGCCCCACAGGATATGTTGGCAAATAGACCAGCTAGCTCACAGTACCACCATAAGCCCCCTAACCTATCAGGGAGTGAATGGTTTCCGTCAACCACTGAGCATGACAACCCTGGCCCCTCAGGGATCATGAAAACAGTACAGAACATTTCGCTCAGTCACTCTTGCTCACTTATTCTCAATACACAGTGGGACGTTTTCAATAATATTTATTGAACCATTGTTATTCTTGCATAAAAAACGTGTGCTGCAATGATTAGTAGACAGAAGCAGTTAAACGTGATTAAAAGTCAAAAATAGATAAATAGTAGGCGTTTTTCGACCATGATGCTAAAACAATGTATATATGCAGGCATATAAAACAAGGCAGTAATTGAGAGAACTCCTACGATGCAAACCCTACTCTAAGTGGATCTAGAGTGTGTGTAGGTGTAAAGCCAAGAATTTCCCAAAGGACGACCCAACCCCATTACCTGTTTTGATAGAGTGAAGGACCCCATCTTGGTCCTGAACTAGACAACCCTCATGAGATGTCAGACCGCTGCATGCCTGGACCTCGGTGTCAGCGGAAGTGCCTCCTCTGCTAATCTATTGGATGCTCATCTTTTATAATAGAAAGCAGCCTTGCGATGTGCATGTAGATTAAACTTTGTTATGGATATGTAGATAGCCCTGTTGGACATAGTGTGAAACAAAACCTTGTACATGATGTTCAGACGTTGTGAAAATATTGTGCGACGTGAGATGTGAAAACAAGTTTAGTTTGTGCGAAACAAATCCAACATTGTCTTGCACGCAAATATGTGCAAAAGGTCACAGCTGAAAATGTTACCTGTGAGGACAATGTAAGAAATACGCTGCTTCGGTACATGGTCATAACTTGGGAATATAACACCTACTCCTCATACTATACTAAGGGTTGATATCTAAAAAGCTACTTAAACAAGCCAGCAGACACATTGAAAAATGTAAAAAGCTATACAAAGGAGTATCTAAAACGTGGGCTTTCCTTTAAAATAATAATTTAAAGGTTATTAGTATCACTTTGTAATCCCAAGCACTCAGAAAGGCATGTTGCCTAGAAAAAAAACAAATGCTGTTTAGGTTCATTTTGTTGAAATACAGGCCAAATTGTTTCCATACTGACAGGGCCAATTGTGGATGTGTTCCAAGTGGTAGACGCAACATTACTGTTGCCCACATAAGCAGATGTTCCCAGAGGCACACCTCGTAGCATGTTTATGGAGAAAAGGTGATTCCATCCAGCTCCTAAAGCAGCCTCAGAGGGAGGCGTTGTATCCTCTATAGAGGGAAGGATCCCATCTAGGTCATGAACTGGACACCCCTCATGAGATGTCAGACTGCTGAGTGGTGATTTCTCAGCATGCACGGATTCGCCATCGGTTCCACGTCGCCATTGGAAGGGAATGGAAAAAAGCCCCCGCCGTCTAGAAGCATATCGATTCTTCATCCACCCAGGGATTCACTCTTCCCCCGAATCGACTCTTTGAGAGAGAATGGGTGCCGATTGAAGCCCTCCTCCCAGCCACCGGTTGATACCCAGACGCGGCCATCATACCCCCGCAACTATCAGGACTCGTCTCTTTTGCATCTCTTGGAAGGAAGAGGAAGCCTTGAAGCCCCCCTTCCCTGCCTCCTCTTGACGTTTAGACGTGGTCACCATATATCCAGTTCCGCAAGTATATGATTGCAGTACTTCATTCATTGTTACTTCAAACTAGAATCCCCGAAGAAAGAACTGTACTACTGCTTATTTTGAACTGTTCTTGGAAGCTTGTGTGTTCTCCTCCCTGGCTACATCTGCTTGCCCTGACGAAGGTGCCTTACACCGAAACGCGCGTCGGCGCTACCACCAAGGACGGCAACGTTACACCATCTAATTTGCCCTCTCACTGTTGCACCCCGTCCATGCAACCATAAGTCCATTTTCTTGTTGCAGGCTATGCGATATCTACCCGCCTGAATTGTCTGAATGTGTATGAGTCTGAATGATCCCCTGAAGGTGTGAGTGTCTGTTGAGTCCCCTTAATCGCCCTGGAGTGAGTGGAACACTGAACTGTATGATGATGTTTCCTTCCCTACTGGACATGAAATATTGCATTGATTGTTTTTATGAATCATTGACCAATTAATCCCTGAATGTTTTTTATAAATATATGCATAAAAATCAATAAAAATATATATTTTCCATAAAAAGTATGATTTGAATCACATCTGTTGGTTGTTCCTGGCTCTGATACTCGGCTAATATTGCTCCTCCCCTAACAGAATTGGATCCCTTAGAGACCCACTTGGTACTTACTCTGGCAGGGTGCTCTTCTCTATTTTGCACGGACGATGGTGTCAGCGGGAGCGCCTCCTCTGCTAATCTATTGGGATGCTCTTCTTTTATAATAGAAAGCAGTCTTGTGATGTGCGTGTAGATTTAGCGATGTTATGGATATGTAGACAGCCCTATCGCCCTGTGTCTGAAGATAGAGATGACATTTATACATAGTGTGAAAGGAGACCTTGTACATGATGTTTAGGGTGTTGTGATAATGTTGTTAGAAGCTAGATGTGAAAACACGTTTAATTTCTGGAAAATGAATCCAATGTTGTTGTGCATGCAAATATGTGCAAAAGGTCACAGCTGAAAATGTTATTTGTGAGGCCAATCTAAGAAATAAGTGGCTTCACTACAAGGGCTCAACTTGAGAATATAACAGGTGATCATGGTTGCTGCTTGAGTAGGGTTTCACCCCCTCAAACAGTAACCCAATTCCGCACACAGTCCTACCGACATTGGGCACTTTTTAAGATGTATGAAAAAAGATTTATCCCTAGTAAACCTATGCAAGACAACAAATTATACTTAATGTAATTGACGGACCCAAATAGAGGACCGCTACACTCATTCACTGACTAATCACTTCAACAGCAGTAATGTAGTATATCATTTATTAGTATAAAAATATATTTGTACAAATACAGTTAATCAATTAAAAAGCACTCATTTGAGAGCTGATCCTATAAAAACACTCATAAAAATACACATAAACAATATGTGAAATACAATCTATAAAAACACAAATTTCAAAAAGGGCAGTACGTTCAATTGGCATTGATAGGACTCAAAGATAAAAGGAAAAAAGATGAAAAGGAAGGATGAAAACAGGAAAAGGAGAGACATACAAATGACATAGAACTTGTCAATAAGCGTTGCACGTTATGAGGCTACATATACACCAAATCCTGACAATCTATAATTATTGTTCTACAAGATAGGTGTTTATCTCCCTTAATCGTGCGGTAGAGCGTCGACGCGTTTCGATGGTCTTATTGATAGGTTACCATCTTTATCAAGACTATTCTAATTAGTCTCTCCCTCTAATTTCGGCACTGGATGGTTGCCCGTGCTGTCACAAAACTCCTGCGGATAAACATATTACTGTCAGTGTCTTACTTGTCATACATTTAAATACAGACAGCTCTTATAGTTTTTGACAATTCTCATCTCAGAACATGTCTACAATATTCAAGGTGCTAAATATCATCACATTTCTCATCTCTATATTTAAACCAGATTATTTGTAGCAGTGAACTTCAAATTTACAAACCCTATATCCACAGTTGTAAAGAGTGAAAGATCTACCTTTATACTATACACAGAATGAGACATTTATCACAATTCAACAGGGTTCACAGTCTGATGTACATATTAAATTCCACCCTTCTTATGCATTTCGCTGTTTGGCCCATTCGGACAGGATTGTATTTGTTAAAAGCTATGCTGTTGTATTGTTACTTCTCTAATATGGTTCTGTGCCCTCACTGCAACATCACAATACTGATGTTCTGTAGGAATTTGTTTTACCTTTCACATGTTACTGGGTCTTATATATATTCAGCTTAAGTGGTCGGATGTTCCTTTCCCAAATCATACTCTAAAAAAATGAATACACTGGCATTAGCTCTATGTGTTTAGTCACTCTACTCTCTAAATGTCCCTAGTTAACTACATGCTAGTATTACCGTTTAGGTTCTGTTCCTGATCCTGGTTTTGTTTGTCCTGGGTTAAGAATCCCTTCCACTCGTTTTTCATAGGCTGATCCCTGTTGGGCTTTCTGCATTTAGAGATATAAAAGTGTGGGCCAGTTGAGTATTACTCATTATTACAGCTGTTTGTCACATTTTCATGGCATCCTGGCATTTTATAATTTACCTTACATTTATCTTCAGCTTTTTTAAGGGGTCATGTGCTCCACTGTTCCCTTTACGTTTTTCTGTGGGACTTTCCAGCGCGCCGGTCTGTTGGTTTTAATTGTGGAAAAGAGGGATATATTGTTCGTTATAATTACCCTTACTTATTGTTGTTATATATTTGAACCCCTTCTTTCCCCTACTTACAGATTTAAGGTCTGTTATTCTTCTTACGGGGTAGGTATCTTTTCGCTGACCGTTTCTATCGGAAAGAAACAGATAGAACTGTTTATTAGTTTTATGTTAGAGTTACAGGCAGGGGTTCCCTAACTAACTCTGTTTGCCATCCGCTTGGTAAGAACTCTTACCTGAGAAAGGCAGAATCTTCGTCTCCCACACCCCTCGTCCTTCACGATCAGTCGGTGTCTCCAGCTAACTGCCGATTGTCTCACGTCCAATTAAACGAAGAGACCAGTGCACCTTTCACGCCATTTTTAAATATCTCGTTCTATTGTGCTATTGGGCAAGACTCTCTGGTTTCAGGTGAGCGCCATAAGGTACTTAATTCTGGGCGGGGAGATTTACTTCTTTGTTTACTTCCGCTATTTCTATGAGTACCAAGCCTCGTTTTCCTGCGCGGCCATCTTTGATATTCTCTAATAGAATGGAACGCGTTATTTGTTCCATTCAACGCTGGCATTATTGTTATTCCCATTATCTTGCTTTGTGCCCTGATTTAAAATATCAAAGATGGCCGCGCACGAAAACGAGGCTTGGCAAACAGAGTTAGTTAGGGAACCCCTGCCTGTAACTATAACATAAAACTAATAAACAGTTCTATCTGTTTCTTTCCGATAGAAACGGTCAGCGAAAAGATACCTACCCCGTAAGAAGAAAAACAGACCTTAAATCTGTAAGTAGGGGAAAGAAGGGGTTCAAATATATAACAACAATAAGTAAGGGTAATTATAACGAACAATATATCCCTCTTTTCCACAATTAAAACCAACAGACCGGCGCGCTGGAAAGTCCCACAGAAAAACGTAAAGGGACAGTGGAGCACATGACCCCTTAAAAAAGCTGAAGATAAATTTAAGGTAAATTATAAAATAACAGGATGCCATGAAAAAGTGACAAACAGCTGTAATAATGAGTAATACTCAACTGGCCCACACTTTTATATCTCTAAATGCAGAAAGCCCAACAGGGATCAGCCTATGAAAAACGAGTGGAAGGGATTCTTAACCCAGGACAAACAAAACCAGGATCAGGAACAGAACCTAAACGGTAATACTAGCATGTAGTTAACTAGGGACATTTAGAGAGTAGAGTGACTAAACACATAGAGCTAATGCCAGTGTATTCATTTTTTTAGAGTATGATTTGGGAAAGGAACATCCGACCACTTAAGCTGAATATATATAAGACCCAGTAACATGTGAAAGGTAAAACAAATTCCTACAGAACAACAGTATTGTGATGTTGCAGTGAGGGTACAGAACCATATTAGAGAAGTAACAATACAACAGCATAGCTTTTAACAAATACAATCCTGTCCGAATGGGCCAAACAGCGAAATGCATAAGAAGGGTGGAATTTAATATGTACATCAGACTGTGAACCCTGTTGAATTGTGATAAATATCTCATTCTGTGTATAGTATAAAGGTAGATCTTTCACTCTTTACAACTGTGGATATAGGGTTTGTAAATTTGAAGTTCACTGCTACAAATAATCTGGTTTAAATATAGAGATGAAAAATGTGATGATATTTAGCACCTTGAATATTGTAGACATGTTCTGAGATGAGAATTGTCAAAAACTATAAGAGCTGTCTGTATTTAAATGTATGACAAGTAAGACACTGACAGTAATATGTTTATCCGCAGGAGTTTTGTGACAGCACGGGCAACCATCCAGTGCCGAAATTAGAGGGAGAGACTAATTAGAATAGTCTTGATAAAGATGGTAACCTATCAATAAGACCATCGAAACGCGTCGACGCTCTACCGCACGATTAAGGGAGATAAACACCTATCTTGTAGAACAATAATTATAGATTGTCAGGATTTGGTGTATATGTAGCCTCATAACGTGCAACGCTTATTGACAAGTTCTATGTCATTTGTATGTCTCTCCTTTTCCTGTTTTCATCCTTCCTTTTCATCTTTTTTCCTTTTATCTTTGAGTCCTATCAATGCCAATTGAACGTACTGCCCTTTTTGAAATTTGTGTTTTTATAGATTGTATTTCACATATTGTTTATGTGTATTTTTATGAGTGTTTTTATAGGATCAGCTCTCAAATGAGTGCTTTTTAATTGATTAACTGTATTTGTACAAATATATTTTTATACTAATAAATGATATACTACATTACTGCTGTTGAAGTGATTAGTCAGTGAATGAGTGTAGCGGTCCTCTATTTGGGTCCGTCAATTACATTAAGTATAATTTGTTGTCTTGCATAGGTTCACTGGGGATAAATCTTTTTTCATACTGTTAAAGTACCCCATTCCCTTGGTGTTCAAGGGGTCTCTCTCAAATTTCCACACACTTTTTAAGATGGCCTAATTCTTCAGTCTGGGTGAGTGTGGGGAGCATACTATGATAATCCTAGTGTTTTTCCACATTAGAGGATGCTCAGAAACCCAATCCTTTCATATTCTGGGCAGTACAGAGGAGTCATCTCTGCCAAATTTGGTCATCCTATTGTTTTCTCCTTTCAGCCATTTCACACCTATTCAAATGTTAATTGCTGGTTGCAGAAGAGGGAGGAGGAATGCAAATTTAGCCTCCAAGAACTTCAGACAGGAAAAAGGAAACTTCCTAAAACTTACCTTTACTTAATATTTATGAACAATTTGACTTCATCATTGAGTTGGACTTTTAAGAACTAATGAAATAGTTGTTTAATTTTTTTCCTAGCTACTCTTATTCCTAAAATACAATGCTAGGATTTTATTCTGTAGTCTGGTTTTCGACAAAGGATGACAAAAAAGGGGTTTCAGTCCACTAGTGTCATTTAACTTCCAGGCTCAGGGTACATCTTGTACCATATACTACGGACTTAAATGTAAATTAATTATACCATTTAGGAATATGCCAGTTTAGCCATGTTTAATGGGAGACCACTGACATTTTACCATGGTTCGCACGGTTAAAGTGTATAGAGTTCAAAAGCCATCAAAAACATTAGATCCAGTGAAAGTCAAAAAAGACCTGGTAACAATGCAGACAAGGAAGATTTCCTACAGCGTTTCTTCATCACTTTTCTGTCACTAGTGCAATCCCCATTTCTGTGAGGTCAAGTATATGAAGGAAGATAGACTTTGCCCAAAGCTTTCAAAGTAACAAAATAGAAAAAATATATGAAGCAAGTGGAAGAGCTATATCATTTGGAGGAAAGAATGTGGAGGAAAGGAAACAATTTTAGGATGGAAGTTGAAGAGGGAAATAGATTTGGTAACCCAGGCAGTAGGTGTATTTGTCTGTAAATTGCCCTTTTGTGGTGAATACTGGAACTAATCAGTGTCCTCTTTATTTTAACCCCTTTCTGTACAACCAAGGAGAACCAAGAGGGCCGAGACCACCATCATGGACCAAGACGATGCCACAGCTGCCACTCCAGTCATTCCTGCTGTTGCCGTAAAATCATGCTTTCCATTTCTTACTTTTAACAATCTCACCTATTATGCATTGCAATCTTCTGTATTGTCCATGTTTTCTAACTTCCCCTTATCTATTTTAGTGTCCATTAACTTGGCATACCTTTTTGCGTTTACTGTTATATTTCTTCTGTTTCCACAGCTGACTTCTTCCTGTCTGTAGCTTTCTTTCTCCCTCTTTTTGTTACATTGATAGTAATCTTTCTTTCACCTGGGGTGGCGCTAAAAAGCCCGACTGCAAGATGGCCCCCTTTGTGTGGGGTTCTGACGGTCGGAGCCCTTAATCCATCATTAACCAACTTTGGCTGAGGTATCGGGGACTGCTCTGGAGTGCCTGAGTGCAACTAATAGTACAGATGCAGGGGCACCCTAAAATATTGAGCCAGGCAGTTGCGGTGTGGCTGATTATTGCAGAACGAGTCATGGGGTTTGGTCTGGGTCCACCTTTTGGGTAAGCACCCCTGCCAGTGCTTTAGAGATGAACAAGCTGCGCAGGGGCTTCAGGCAATGACTCACCGGGGAGAGCGGTTTTGTAGTGCATCCACGGTAGTGTCCTCATCTGGGCTTGCTGAGGGCTGTGGTGCTGCTGTGCTACTCTCCTCCTCCCTGCTTAAGATAGAGACAGGGGGCCGGGCCACATTGGCCAGGCTGTCACAAGTGGCAAAACCTAAGAGTCGGCAAGCGCCCACAAGTAATTTAGGGTGGCAATAGCACTGCGGCATAGCCCAGAGGGCGGGAACTGATGTGCTGTTTGTGCCAGCCCTGGCAGAGAAACCTAGAACTGCCTGACAATCGGGTGGCCAGTCGCGAGACATGGACTCTGCAAGATGGGTGATGTATTGCCCTGACAGTTGCACCTCATCATTGTAAGGGGCTCCTGTGACTGTCCACCTACTTTCATCACCTCTGGGATGCTCCTCCACAGCCCAAACTTACCTACCTACCCCTGCCTATGAGTGCAGTAGTCCCGCCTAGACAATCTACTTGCCATCCTCTTTCTGTGGCGAGCCACATTTTAGCAGGCCTGCTTGTTCCTCTGCTAGTGTCTCGGCCCGGGGGTGAGGCAATGTCCTGGATGTACTAGCAACCTTTGAGCTGCCTATTTAGCACTCCCTGGTGCTCTCCTGCATCACATCACTCTCTTCTGCCACCACCGTGGAAAAGGTCAACACCGGTGAGTGCACGGCCCGCCACAATGATAGGAATACAAGATGCGCCCGCCACTGTGCGGGCGCATCCTAATTGCCCCTACGGGACCCCTGCACTAATGGCAGGCGGTCCAGTTTCCCGTCTCCACCCTAATGACCCCCTTAGTCTGCTTCATCACAGTCAAAAGGTGGTAACATGTGCACATGCCGCACTTGTAGGAGACATCCAGATGAGGAATAAAACACGTAGCTCTGATTGATTGGGGAAAGAAAGTACAGGTAAACTTCAAGCAGCCAAAGGACTGCGAATATTGTCAACATACCAACTGACCCCCACCTCCCACTTTGGCCACTTCACGTAATGACCCACCACTCACGTTAAAAATGTACATAAAAAATGTGCGGTGAAATGTATCATTCACACATGAACAACAGAACTCAAGATGTTGATGTTTCCAGTACTCTATTTAAATGCATCCTTGCATCAGAAATTGACACAAGGACACATTTTACACTAAAAAATATCACAAAATGATGGATTTGCATTTCACATAATTGCATGAAATTATGCTATAGTTCACATCATTACGGGAAAGCAAATTATGTCAAGTTTGCATATCTCAAGTGCTCTTCCCACAAGATTACGTTTTGATTTTTCAGTTGGACTAGCTGGCCCCTGGTACCGGCTTACCACGACACACTTTTTTTGTGGCAAAATTATCATTTTGCAATGTGCTCTTCATGCAACCAGAGTGTAAAGAAGTGACAAACTGGGTTTCTTATTCTGCCGAAGCCTGAAGGACTTGCTGAGGTGGAGCTAGGCTGTTTTGTTTGCAATGTTCTAGGGCAGGCTGTAACTGTGGTAGGTGTAGTGATTGCTTCAATTTTTGAGGTCTCAAAACAAAGATGGAAACATGTGGTGTTAGTGACAGTGCATAAATCATACTAGTTGAATAGAAGTGATCTGCACTTCCTCTGTGCCCTTTTCCACTCTAACTTTTATTGGCTTATCATCATCTCCATCACTTTGAAGACTTTGAGGAATCCTGTTATGATCGATCTCAGTTGGGTTCTACTCCATGTAATGATAATTGGAAGGGGGGTTGGAGAAGGTAGGGGAGTGCTCTTTCTTTTCCTAGTCAGAGATTGTGAAGCTGATGTGTCCAATGGAAAAGCAATCACAACTACATCCTACTCTAGAGCATGCTAACCTTCATGATCTGCTCTTAGTTCCAGCACATCAGGTGCTGCTGGCTGTGGATCCTGTTTCTGACATTCCTGTGAAGACTAGGTTTACTGCTGGGACAAATCAATTTCAGACTCACTATTCTCTATGATTCCAGTCACTTCAGGTGAAAACACAAACGGGGGTTGGAGGGTCTAAGGGAATTTAAAGACCAGCCCAGGTTATCATCCCCTTATACAACATTTAACTACACAAAAACCTGGGGGTCTAAAAACACAAGAAAGATATCAGTGCTCTAAGGGCTCTATTCCTACATTCTGTCAATAAAGTACTAGAATAAGTAGTAGAATAGGCCGTTTACAGAGTTCACAAACCAACGCATATGATCACTAGCAAAAGTAGGTGAGACCCAAGATCCAGAGATGGATTACCATAAAAATTCTTGTTAGTGATCTCATTTTATCATCTGGCCATCCACAGTACAGGGCTGGATCGTCTCTAGATCATTTGAGACTAATTCTAGTACCGTCTGGTAGGATTGGGGTCAAACCCACAATCACATATTGACCATGCGTGGGAATCACTAAATGGGATCAGGTGCAGTGCAAAGAGTGGAGGTGTGAAAAAAAGTGAAGTTAAAAAGGAATAGAGGACTCACAGTAAGAAAACTTTAATGTATGTAAGCCTCTTTCTATTAAAAACCAGAACAGTGCAAGATAGCAGTATAAACAAATGACTGCTTAGGGGCCTAAGCAGTCATTTGTTTATACTGCTATCTTACTGTGAGTCATCTATTCCTTTTTAACATATGATCAATATGTGATTGTGGGTTTGACCCCAGTCCTACCAGACGGTACTGGAATTAGTCTCAAATGATCTAGAGATGATCCAACCCTGTACTGTGGATGGCCAGATGATAAAATTAGATCACTAGCAAGAATTTTGATGGTAATCCATCTCTGGATCTTGGGTCTCACCTACTTTTGCTAGTGGTCATATGCGTTGGTTTGTGAACTCTGTAAACGGGCTATTCTACTACTTATTCTAGTACTTTATCGACAGAATGTAGGAATAGAGCCCGTACAGCACTGATATCTTTCTTGTGTTTCCAGTCACTTCAGGGCAGAGAGACATGGGCTTCGGTTTGGGTTGCTATTCTGATGATCTAGGGTTGATCTTCACAGCCTCTTCCTTTCGAGCTGAGGGTTCAGCAGATACTTTGCATTTCTGGAAACATTAGGCGGGCCTGATGCCAGTGATGGGAATGCCAACAGACTTCCTCTTCTCCTTGCTAGTCACTTTTTTGGGACAGGCACCTTCGTTAGAGCTATCTTCTTAAGTTTGGTGTGAGTTAGAGCTTAACACAAGTAGCACTTGCAGAGACCCCTGTGTTGCTGTCACATAATTCTCAGAATTCTTCCTGCCTCAGTATGTGATGCCTTGTGAACTTGCAGGCAATAAAAATAAAAGTGGAAATAATGGGACTGCAAAACACACTGGTTGTACAAAATGGTCACCACTACATGGCAAGCAAAGGCATGGTGAACAAAGGCAAAATGGCCACCAAACAAACACACTCAGTGGCTCTACAAAATAGTGGTTGCTGTATGGCTAACAAAGAGGAAGGCATGAAAAAGAAAGTCAAAATGGCAACCGTATGCACACAGACTCTCGCTGGCCCTAAAAAGTGATGTTTACTACATTGCCAGCAAAGAAGAAAGCAAGGAGAGCAAAGACAAAATATCTGTCACTTACTTCAAAAAACGGTAGTCGACACATGACAGCCAAGAAGGAGGCAAGGAGAACAAAGACCATCATTGCCCTGTCCTGCCCGATCACCTTCCCTCTCTCAAAAAAATGCTATGGAATAGAAGGGCATGGTTTTCTCAATTACACATACAAAACTGTGTCTAGGCACGCTCATGAGCCCTGGGTCTTACCCATCGCCAATTAAACAGCAATATCATATAACACACTTTAAAATGCACCAACTACGAACAGTTCAAAGCAGCACCAAATACTCCTCTAAAGTAATTTAAAAATTTGCTGAAAAAACTGAATAAATCATCTCTCACATACACAAATTCACAAAAAATGATGAGCAAAAACAGGGGGAAGATAGTAGCTGAGGGCAAAGGGACATGAATATCTGGCTACATGTGCCTGAAGTTGAGGGGCCACCCTGTCCCTAGCCACCAACAGGCACATGCAGACAAAAAAAATAACACTCATTTGGATGAATAAAAGCTATCCAGGAGCCTCTACAATTACTAAAAAACTGATAGCATAGCAATGAGAATGGGAACAAATAATAAAAATTACTGCCAAGGCACACAGCAGGGCAGACCAGGCTCCTAACAGTAAACCAATAGCACAAAAAGTTGTTTTAAAAATATGTACAAAATTCACTAAAAACACATTTTAAAAAATTAAAATAAAATTACTTACCTTGCCACCACTGGGTCCCGCGTCTCTGCTCCTGTTCTCCTATTCTGACTTCAGGAACAGGAAGCAGACGGCCAGGCCCTCTCCCCTAAGCCAATCACAATGATGCAATGCAGCATTGTGATTTATCTGAGTGCTGTGACACGGCACTCAGCCAGGGGCTGGAGGCGTGGGCATGTTCTTCATGCACGCTGTAATGCAGCCTGCATGGAGAAGTGGGAAAGTGCGCATGACTGGTTTTGGCAACCAGAGAGGGCCGACCAAATAGTTATTGCTCACTTGGGAGTGGGCAATCCACTCCTCCACTGCCCTGCTCACAGAGCAGGCCCGCCTGCCCACCTGCCCACAAAAGAAACATAAAATGATAATAATTGAAAGTTATTATCATTTTATTTTTCCTCGTCCGGGACTGCTTGAAAGCAGTGGGGCGATGTTCCTCCTCCATAGCATATTGCATATTCCTTGCCACAGTTGCTTTAAATTACCTTCGGAATTTCAATGTGTGTAGAGTTTGGATGTTCTATGGTAATTAGGACACTGGCAGAAAAAATATAGTTCGTTGTAAATGCACAAACCTGTGCATAACATTTCTAAGTAGGGGAAGCTGCATAAATCTACTGCCCAGCAAGCCGTCTAGTTCATGATTTTATTTGAAAAAATCAGCTTTACTAGAGAAGAGAGAACACTTCCATGCACAGTTGATGCACTATGACGTAGTGCTTTTTTAAAGAGGGACATCTTCAACTTCTCTCTACATTGGAACATCATTGGGGCAGTCCTGATGATATGGGGATGTTGTTCCAGATCCTGGTTGCATAGATGAAAAAGGCCTGCTTCCTGCTTCCTGTTTTCTTTTTTGCACTTCTTAGCCTCCTGTCTGATGATGTTGAGGCAGGTGTGCGGAGTTCCACCAGAGATGGTGAGTTTTTCTGCAAGAGAAGTGGTGCTGCTGGTTCGGATGGCTTTGTAAATTGTGCATCTGGTTTTGAAGATGTGCAAGCTGACAGGTGGAGACAATGGAGTTCTATTAGGATGGGTGTTATGTGTTGAAACGCCTTAATTTCTTCAGGTCCTGGATGAGTCATGCAGTGGCGTGTAGGATGCCCTTAAGGGGTGGCACTGTGGAGCATCATATGCCATGTAGCAGGGTATTACCATTGCCCAGATGTGACAGCAGGAGGGCCTGAACAGCGATTCTGACATCACTTTCAGGAAGAACTGCTTTTGATTTTATTTGGAAGAGAGAGCTAGTACTAGGCAGTGTCAGTTTTGGCAATGTGTTTCTTGAGTGTAAGCATATTGGTGAATCATGATGATGTTATCTAAAAGTAGTGTCCCCCCAAGGGTCTTCATGTAGAGGTTGAAGATGACAGGGGACAGTATGGAACCACCAGGGACTCCACAGGTGATAGGGTTCTTTTGGGACCTGGAGGTGACAATGTGAACAAACTGGTGTTGGTTAGAAAGGTAGATAGAGAACAAGTGAAGGGCATTTCCAGTGAATCCAATTTGAGACTCTACACTGTGGATAAGGGTGGGATGGCCGACTGCGTTGAAGGCAACTGAAACGTTCCTCATCTTAAAATTGCAAGTTCTCTATTACAGAATGCACTTATGAAAAACAGTGTTATATAATCCAGCTGATATGGAGCTAGTCGAGTGGAGAGTCTGGTTGCTGTGTCATTGTAGTGTTTGTCTGCAAATTATGTTGCTTCTGTCAGAGGGAATATTAACAAAAGAGAAATGATGATACAGTGAAAAGCAGAATTACAGATTAGATAATAGAGTTGGAATAGCATAATAGAGGAATAGGCTGTTATCCAAACTAGAAAATTAATTCACTTAGATTCAGGAACATGTTTTAACAATGATGGACATAGGGGGCCCATAAACAGGGCATTTACAACAGAATAACACAGAAGTCAGTTGTGAAAGCAAATAGTCAACAAGTACATGTGCATACTATGACATTGCTGAGTAAAAGTACACCTACATATCTTGTTTACATTTTCGTTATTTATTTGAATTTGTACACATTTATTTGCTTTTATTTTTGCTTGTATTTTATTTCCAGATGCCGTTGATGTACAGTTAAACGCAAATATGTGTGATGATGAATTGTGTAAGGACGGAGGAAGCAGTAGACCTACCTGACGAAATTAGTAATATCCCTCCTTCGAAGAACTCTGTAGAAGATAAATGGCATATTTTTTTCACCATTTTTATGATGAAGTGGCATTACATTTATAATTAAAATTTCAATCACTTACAAGACTCAAAGGCAGTGGTCCTTGATGGAGGTTTTCAATAGAAATATCACGAAATGCACTCTAATGACACATAAAAGCAGTGCAAGCCTTTGTCTAGATGTCTGACATCTCAACAATGTTGTAGGGGGTGGGGTTGCTAACCTATAAAATAACACAAAGAATGCCAATGCATTCAAAATTACAAAAGCTGAAGGCTGCATGAGTAATACTCAGGCCATCAAAGAGTTGTTCGAGTTAATTGGCGAAAAGGGATAAATTAAACAGAAGAGGCGAATGACTACAGCATCTGCCTTCAAAGAGGAAACTTACATTAACCACAACTCTCTGCTTCTCAGCCACTTTAGGCAATGATAATCACAGAGTAGTAAAGCTTTGTCAAAGAGAAGAAAGTAAAAATGGGAAGTAAAACGTTTCAAAGATCTGAGGCAAAGTCAATTTACATCTTGAGTTAAAAGTAAAAAAATGTTCCTTAGAACACTGTCAAACCTTTGTCATTTTTCAATCAAAGTAGAAGTTTGGGGTTAATGTGTATAACAAATAAACAGCAAAGTAACTGTTGCAGTAGCCTGTTTTCAAGTGACACCACAGTGGTTAGATAGAATATCGGAAACAAAAATATTGTGGGACAAAATATTGGGGGATATGTACAAGGAAGTGGGAAATTAGCCGTCATGTCTTAACACCTCACTCTGCTACTTCAGAAATGCAATACTGCACGATATTTACAAGGATATGGGGCAGCCTTGCGCTACACGCAGGCAAGGATGTCCGCATGCAGGGGAGGATTGTTGATGAGTAGGTAGGTGTCCCCTCTTGCACACGAACAATCTTTAAATACCATTTTGTCACTTTTATGTGTGCTGCTTCAGGCAGCACACATGAAAGTCACAAAATGGCATTTTTGTTTTGCAGTTTGTTTATGTACAATACAATCAATCCATGGCATTTTGCTTTTTCCATAGGTCGTACACATGGGAAAAGCAAAATGAGGAGACTCGTTTAGACAAGTTAAAACCAGGTTTTTCCGTGTCTTAATTTTTGCACTGCTTCCTATTTACGCTGCACTTGTACATAGGGGACAGCGTCAAAATCAATGGGTGTTGCGGTGAAACGCGCCCTGCAACACCCACTGCCCACCACTTTCACGCTAACCATAGCATGAATAGCGGCCTTATTTACAAGGCAGCGTTAATCCACTTCAAGTGGCTTATTGCTGCCTTGTAAATAAAGCTAAGCCCCTATCGCCGTCAGAATAAGTGACGTTGTGGTGGCGACAGGGGCTTGTACATATACCCCATTGTGTCAAGAATATAGAGAACGAAATTTATTGTGAAGGTAAGTTTCTATAGATAAGCAAAGTTTTCTATTTATAACCAGTAGCGGCTCCTTCGCAAAAGCTGAGGAGCATTGCCCCACTGCTTTTAGCAGTGCAAAGAAGGAGAATTAAAATGATAACAACACAATATGGTTATTATTTTATTTGTTTGCGCTGAAGCAGGTTTTGGGGCGGTCATCGCAGCCAGCTGGAGGAGGAGGAAAAATGTGCACTTAAGTGCGCATGAGGGTTTGGCCAGCCCTCTTGGGCCGGCCAAACCGTCATACGCACTTAGCATGTTCCCCACCAGGCTGTATTGCACAGTCTGGTGGGGAACATGCACAGGCACACACTGCTTGTCTGAGCGCTGAACAACAGCGCTCAGACCAATCACAACACTACATTGCAGCAGAGTGAATGGCCGGGGGAGGCTGTTTGTGTTTCCTGTTCCTGGCCGGACCAAGAGGAAAAGAGCTGCGATGGAAGAGAGTCCGCGGCCTTTAAAGCAAAACGAGGTTTGTTTTTTAACCCCTTCACCGCCATGCCATCCCCGTTCAGTCCCAGCTGCAACTGTTTATAACTCCACATATGTATCTTTACAATATTTATAACTTCAAGGTACATAGATGTGGAGCTCAGAATAGTAAATCTATACTTACCTGTTTGTACTTATCTTCTTGATATTTCGGTCCTTGCTATTTTTGCCATGATATTCTGTCCACACATTTTTTTTTTTTTTATATTCTGTCAGTGACCCAAAACCAGCTATTGTTCCCTCCCAGCCTTAAAGCCCTCTCTCCGCAGCGCAATGTGTGGAGATGGATTTGTAATGAGGGTCCTTCAATGCTCGGCTATTTGCCTTTAAATTTAGTTTCTATAAATGACAGGCACATGGGCAGCAGCTGCTCATGTTTCCTTAATTGAAAAGGATAAATTTAAAATAAAAGATAGAGCATATGAAATACAAGAAGGTCCATACTTACATAACACTTACATAACACTTTAGCACTCCAGTGTGCATCGCAGATGATCCTAAAAATACCACATACGATATGTCAGTAGAGAACTGAAAGACAACGGTGACCACAACACATTACAAAGGCAGAGTACAAGATATCACTGACCTAGGAAAGGTAGTCTTGCTGCTCCTGATGGTAGTTTATGCCTGCCCAGGATACAGTTCAAGCATAAACCACGCTAAAATGACTGCTACTCTCGCAATACGCTACCCTAAGAGTTTGGCCCAAAGTTGGACAGAGGGCAGCAGGACCTTGGAAGCAGGTACCCAGTACACAGTACTTAGATGTTGAACAGGATGAATTTGGCAAAAGAAGACTAACAGAGAGGTCATCATGTACAGTACCAAAGGACATTACATCTTAGCTGCACTCTTTAGCCCTGAACTATTTGGGAATCCTTTTCCAGTCTCCAGTAAGGTGACTAATGCACTACTTTTCTGTGATGCTGAAATGGCACCCTCACCATAGATTTACCATGTTATGGGAAGTCGTTTCCATCAGCTAAGAAAACTAAGTCTTATCTTACCCTTCTTTTCTTGTGTACATAAAGTCATGGATATATCTCAATGTGAATGGTAGCAGCCTGGTGCGACCGCCCGCGTTTACAAATTATGCCTGTACTCGTCATAGCGCTAAATTTTCCTCGCTCACATTCACCAACTTAATGCTGGCAAGTTGTGCTTCGAAAAAATCTCCACCAAGTGGTGGTTTACTGCCTTTTTCTGGAACTCCTCACTCCAGGCCAAAACTCCATGAACTTTGCAAGTGAAGTGGAGTTCACTGCCCACCCTTACTTGGAAACGTGTGTCGCAAGCTTGTGCTTGCACCACTAATCACCATATAACCACTTCACCTTTTAAGTAGGCCTAGGCGGTGAACTTCGCTACTTTGCAGAGCTCGCAGAGTGCAGAAAACCCGGCTTCGCGATGTGCAGCAGAGTTTTTTCCCCGCTTGCGATCGCGAACTGTAAGTTCGAGATCGCGAACAGTAAGTTCCCGAGCACGAGTTGCCACTCGGGTATAATTTTTACCCGATCTGCAGGAATACTAGCACAAACTGCAGTTCGCACTGCACTCCGCCACTCGCGGAACTTCGCGGAATTGTTTTGTAACTTCATGGAGCTTCGCATAGCAAAACTCCGCGAACTATGACCAGGCCTACCTTTGAGTGAATGTTCCAAAGTATGAAGGGGCAGAATCATTTCACAACAATTCGCTATTAGAAGCTATTTGGCATGCAGTCATGTCTATAAGACAGGGTGTCAGATCAAGAAAGATCAACAGGCGTCAGCAAGACCGTAGATGTATGAGACGGAGACAAATCATTCCCACTATGTAAGGAACATCATAGATATCAAATAGTATAGATTGTAGCAATACGAGCTGGCACACATAGACAGGGGCTTGAGAGGCAGATTAGTCTAAAGAAGAGAAATAACAAGGGCAATAAGTACATTTTACCAGGCATTTTAGTCTTTCAACAAAGTCCATTCAGGTGCCAACAGTCTGACCCTGTGTGGTGGACTTCAACAAGAAGCAGAATTTGTCTCTGTCCCTAATGGGTGCCTAGACATCCTGATATAAAACTGCTTGGTGCGGTTTCCACCTAGAAAATCCTGCTCCTCTCAGGTACTTTGAAAGAGCTCTGAAATGGTTCTAGGAAGTAGGAATATCTCTAGTTTTCCTGTGTCAAGTGCTTTGTCCATTGCCAAGTTATCCAAGTTGTCCAGTAAAGCTTCTAGATCAGCTGGCTCCATGAATTTACTTGCTTATCGTCTAGATGCACAACCATACAAGAAGGGATGAATAAGCTAAACTAAGGTCCCATTGTGTCAGTCAGGGTCATTGTGGAAGAATCTTTTTCTTCTTAACATTAGTGTCTGCCGAGTAATCTGCCAAGAAAGAGATTAGGTGTCCATCAGTCATAAATAAACTCTTCTTCTGTTTCACTGCTATGAGGGTAGTTCTATCATGTTGATGGTAAAGAACACAAGTCATATGGTTTTGTGTGGATTCTCACTTCAGTTCGGAACACATGTACTGATCTGATGGGCTCTCTGACATTCCAGGGGTTACCTATATTGGAAATTAAAAAGACAGGGGTTTATGTCCTGCAAAGAGCTCATCTTATCACCACCTGAGTGTCTAATGGTACACCATGGAGAGAAAATGATCTTGCATTGCCCTATCCTTTGGGTCGGTTGTCCTATAAAGAGAACTCAATTGCATGGGGTGTACCCACCAGAACCTAAAAAGTTTGAATTCGTTGTTTCTCATATGATCTGTGGATTTCTGTTCACCATCTAGCAAATCACACAAAATAGCATCATTAGCAGAGATGGCCACTTCGGGAATCAATCAGTCAATCAATCAGTACTTGTAGAATGCAGCTTATCACCCGTGAGGATATACAGGTACTGGGTTGCTGGGCTTAGTCGAAGAGACAGGTCTTGAGTTTCTTCCTGAAGTCTGTCATTCAGGGTGATGTTCAGAGGTAGAGGGCATTCCAGGGCTTGTTAGTGAGGTGGGAGAAGGAGCTACCTTCGCTGTCGGATTCCTCCTTCTCCAGTTGTCGACGCGTTTCAGCCCTCTTAGTTGGGCCTTATCAGGACTGGGGTACAAGGAACAACCTAAAGTACAATTTCACAATATATAAATCATATTACTATATTTCAAAATGCCTACGGATAAAATACAAGGTTGTACTGCATAAACCTCAACATGCGCTTAATAACACAAGTGAGTCTGGTGACAGGAAATAAATCCAAATGGCATCAAAACACAAACAAAAAAGAAAAAGAAGACACCACATGTGTGCATGCCAATTCCATCATATCTAAAACAAGGAAACATTCAGAGACCTTCAAAAATATAAGTGCATCCAACCACCAAGTATTAAAAACAAGTCAGAGATAGAAAAAGGGGGTTACCTGTTAATGGTCAACCATTCTGTGGAGCCTATCACTAAAACTCTACTCTAAAAAGCCAACAGGTGCAGGTGCAGTTGCATCTGCCGTTAGAGTGCTGATTGTTGAACCTTCACCCAGGCGTGGAGTGCATGTGTTGGTGGGTGATGGAAATGAAAGTGCAGGGGGAGTATGATGGGACCTTTTCATTGGGGACATTAATTGTTGTTTCAGATTGTATGTATGATGCAGGAGAGCGGGGTGTCTTGCTGTGGCTTTGTAAGTCTCTGAGCATGACATCTCAGGCTGTTGTGAGTGGGATCTGGTAGATGCCTAGTGCATCTTCCCAGTGCAATGCCACACTTTCTGCTTGTGCCCAGTTGAGGAGAGAAAGGTGCCAGGATTCCCGGCAAGGGGGGGGGGGGTGGTAGGGGGGGATCCATGTGCTTCCAACCCCTGGTGATAAGGCTCTTGGCAGTAATCAGGCCTAGGTCAATGAAGCATGACAATGCTTTGTTCTGCTTGGATCTATGATACAGAACTAACAAGCAGGTTTCCCATGTATTTGATACCATGCACTCAGTGCATTTTGTGAGCTGGCTGGTGACAGGGTGCCAGTAAGTGACCAGTGAGGGGCAGTCCCATAGCATATGTTCACCAGGTGGCATAGCGTCTGCGCAATGGAAGTGTCTGTTAATATTCTCTGGTGTAAGGTATGCCCTGTGTGTGTAGAATTGTATGAGCTTTAATCATGCATTTCTGGGTATGTGAAGTGGACCCTGTAGTATAGCCTCCCACGTCTTGTCAGTACTGGGGTTTGTGAGGCAGTGTCCGAGGGGTTTCTGTGTGAATGTAGCCGGTGTGCCGTGTCCATGCACAGTCCATAGTGCAATGGTCTCTGTGTGCAGGGGAAGATTGTTTATGTGCAGAAAGGTGTCCCTTCCTGCACGTAAACAATCTGTACATGCCGTTTTGTAACTTCTATGTGTGCATTGGCCTTTTGCTGTTTTAAATGTGTGCTGCACAATGCAGTATTCTGCAGGACTGTAGCAATTGTTTAAACATTTGGAATATATATTTTAGTTGTGACATTATTTTATTACCCCAATGAATTATGTACTTATTGTGGTTCCTCAAACACATGGCACAGTCCAACATTGTTTCTGTTTTCAACTGCTGTGTGATCTTGACTTCTACATGGGCCTTACATTTTCGTTCCGATGAGCTCTACAATTTGTAGTAACTCTCCTTAGTCCCTGTTATGGAGTAGCTGCATAACCTGTTGTATTTGAAACATTTTAGGCAGCTAGTCATGCATGAAACTTTGAAGGGGGTTTCACTGCTTTTTAAATCTAATGGCTTCGATGCCACAACTACTGGGACTAAATGGCATCAAGGACAATAAAATAGTAGTGAATAGTTTGATGAGGTATCATGTGTAATCCTCCTGCTTTCACGTTTCCTTTTAGTCGGGGCACAGGGGGTGGAGGTAAGGACTCAAGAGAAAAAAAACTGGAGGTCTGCCACTTTAAGACGACTTCCGAGGCGCCATATCTCTAAGTATACATGGAAACATATTGAAATCTAGCTTGTTAGAAGCAGTGGACTTTTTTGTGCACTGTACCTGCCTGTTTACTGAACAGTAGATGCATGGCTTCCGTTGGGTTGGGGTCATGTCCCGCTACACAATGTCTTGCTTCTGAACAGTTCCCCAGAATTCCTGCCCTGAGACAGAATTGGCTTAATGATGCAGTCAAACCGTGTTAAACAGAGTCTAACGTATGCGTTCATAATGAGCAATTTGAATTTCATAGTTTAGATTGCTGGCTGAATTTTTTGCTGCAGGGCATTCACGCTAGTGTGAAATTTTGAGCGGCACTAAAAATTATGCCGAGTAAGGCTTAGTTCTGTCTGTGTGTGTTCCAGAGGCTCATTATTGAAATACAATTTGAGGGGTCGTCCTGGCTTGAGAGTGCAGCAAGCCACAGTGTTACCAATTATTTAAAATACACATGGAGTGAGCGTTGGCTCAACGGGGTGGAGTATTCCTCTCTTGTCTCGTGATATCTGTTGTGCCATTCACCCTCCAATGAATTGCTTGCATTATAGTGCTTGAGGGACTATTTTACATCTAAAAAAACACGCTCAACTATCATACATTTAGTTCTTTATCTTTAAATGGGATTTTCTTCATAACGCAATACTTTCTGATTTTTTTTAGTACAGTATGCTTTTTTAAATGCGTTTCTCTTTTGAATATTTATAGCAATCACCTTTACTAACATCATCACTCCTACAACCACCATCACCATTAGCACTACTTTGTTATTAGCACCCTGTTTTGTATTTGTCTTGTATTCACAAGAAGCT